>NC_141689.1:1438394086-1439026586 GCF_964263255.1 Lissotriton vulgaris | reverse complement strand
ACACAACGATATCCTGCTATCCAGTGTTTTGGCCCCTTACAGATCTCGTGCCTATTTCACCACAATTCACAGCCGTGCCCTACGCGTTTCGAGGCGACTCCACCTCTTCTTCATCGGGTCATTTGCACAGAAGCATCCACGACTCACCCTTGAGATCAACATCATTTTAATGAACTTTCACCGCCCTGAGTGGGCGTGGCCTAATGTGCATGCCTCCTGGCATGCTGGTTCACGTAGTCCATATGGGTGAGTTTAAAATCATAGTCCTTGAGTAGGTTGCATGCTTCCATGTCTCGTTATAAGTCTATTTTTGCTCCTTAAGTAGGAGGGGCAACAAGGCTGAAGAGCTGTTATTCTTTTCTTTGAACATCGTGCTGCACGGCGAAGATCGTTTCTTTGCCACAGCCTTTCTACAATGCAGTGGTTCTTCCCACAGTGCAGAAATGGTGCTCTTCCCCATGACCAAGAACAGCTGTACAAAATGTAGAAAATACCAAAAAAGCTCTCGCGCTTTGGGAAGGCACACAACAATATCCTGCTATCCAGCTTTTTGGCCCCTTGCAGATTTCCTGCCTGTTTCTCCATAATTCACAGCCATACCCAACGCGTTTCGGGCCACTCCGCCTCTTCTTCATGGGGTCATTTGCACAGAAGCATCCACAATTCACCCTTGAGTTCAACATCATTTTATTGAATTTTCACCGCCCTGAGTGGGCGTGGCCTAACGTGCATGCCTCCTGGCATGCTGGTTCACGTATTCCATATGGGTGAGCTCAAAATTATAGTCCTTGAGTAGGTTACATGCTTCTGTGTCTCGTTATAAGTCCTGTGGCAAAGAAACGATCTTCGTCGTGCAGCACTTTGTTAAAAGAAAATAATAACACCTCTTCAGCCTCATTTCCACTCATACTTGAGGAGCGAAAATAAACTTAGACATTTTAGTCATTCTCTCTACAGCATTTCATGAGAAACACCTCTCTTGCTTAGAGAGGTTTTCTGAAACTTTTTGCTATGTACACATATCTTGCACTACACACAACATTCAATGACCATCTTCATCAATATTCATTGTCTGTAAAGTAACCTTCCACCTATGATAGCCATACACCTAAATGTTACATAACCAAAGGTTTCCCCACTACCAGAGGTAACATAGTTACATACACTGCCCATAGCGCAATGTAGTGTATTATGGCCCATGGGCAGTATCATGCATAGATAATGAACACAAGGACACAGATAGATAGTGAAAGTGAGTATAGGCACGTGCGCTTGACACCTTTTTATTACCAGGGTCACATATCCAGTGACTTCTGTGGTGGATGCGTGTGGAATCAATGAAAAACAGCCCTCAGGGAATAGTTGCTGCTATCATCAACTACAACAGTAATCATTGGATCACACACAGACATTCAATAATAAAGGAATCAATAGTTTGTACTGTAGTAAGGGAGGGACAGTAGATATGAAGTAATACTGTAAAATATTCTATTGTAAAAAAAACACAACTTGTGGTATACTGAGACACAATTAATACATCTGAAATGATACACAAAAAGATTGTATCATAAAGGGTCCATCAGTACTAGTGCACTCAGATACCGCATCAAAATCATTCAGCATGTCAACAACCAGCGATCATGTGTGCTGCAGACGGGCAGGCCGTACTGGAAGTAATATTCGTTGCCATCAACAGAACATAATCTGCAATAGCAACTCAATAAAATAGTGAACACTGGTGTCTACAGTGTAAGCCAGAGAGAGCGGTCAGCAAGGGCCCACAGCTACATAAGGTGGAATTCAGCTACACAGTTTGTCATACGTGAAGCAACAAAAAGCCTGTCTGGAGCCTGTAATAATACGTACGCAAAGTGTAGAAAGAGCACACTGGAGCAATGTCTTTTCCTACAGAACTGCGTCATCTACAAGACCAACTCGATCTGAATTGTGAACACTGCTATCTGCAGTGTTAATTGTAGACAGTACTCACACAGACATTCATGAATACTTTCTCTCACTTCCTCTTCACAAAACATAACAACATAAATTGCAGAAAAATCTGCAATAAATAAAACAAAACAATTCAAATACCATTTCTGCTGTCTACAGTGTAGACTATTCAGTGTGTCTTTGCACTTGCAAATTAAATTAGGTCATTGTAGTAAACCTATAAGTAATTTCAAAAAATGTCTTCAAGTAAGTATACTAAAAACATAATATGTATATTCCAATAGACATTGTAGTTACTTGAGTCCTGGATTCTATGATTAAACAATCAGCACTCTATCTGAATTGTGAACACTTCTGTCTGCATTGTAGGCCAGACTCACTATTCATTAACACCTGACAGCCATGTACCGTTCAATTCGAAAGCATGGACTTTGTTGCAGCAGATCAGAGGAGGTACACAGAAATAATAACACATTTCAACATCTAACATCCTCAATCATACAATCAAGACCCCGTTTCACTGTTCAGACCTGCTGTATCACAGTATACTCCACCGACTGGTGTCAACCAAGCACAATAATTATGTGCAACAGTTAACTATGGAAGCACAAGGTCTGATGCACCTCAGCGGAGGGAGTTCTATGAAAACCAAGCAACAAGTAATATCGGACATCTTCCATTGTGGAATCAAGACACTGTTCCACTGTTGGTACTTAGAGTTGCTTACACCTGGTTGAAGGGAGTATCTTCATCTCCACTCTCAAATGAAGTTCTAACATTCTCAATTCTGGGATCAAGACACTGTTCCACTGTTGGGACCTAGAGTTTGATGCACCTCATCGGAGGGGGTACCACAAATCATCACATACTGTAACTTCTGACATCCTCAATCATACAATCAAGACCCGGTTTTACTGTTCAGACCTGCTGTACCACAGTGTACTCCACCGCTACTGGTGTCAACCAAGCACAATAGTCATGTGCAGCAGTTAGCTATGAAAGCACCGAGTCTGATGCACCTCAACGGAGGGAGTTCTATGAAAACCAAGCAACAAGTAATATCAGACATCTTCCATTGTGGAATCAAGATGCCGTTTCACTGTTGGGACCTAGTGTTGCGTGCACCTGGCCGGAGGTCGTACACAGAAATAATCACAGACTTTAACTTCTGACATCTTCATTCATAGTATCAATACCCCATTTCAGTGTTCGGACCTGCTGTACCGCGGTTTACTCCACTGACTACAGTCAACCAAGCCCAATAATCCTGTTCAACAGTTAGCTACGTAAGGACACACTGTGATGCACCTCAACAGAGGGAGTGCTGTGAAAAACAAGCAGCAGGTAATATTGGACATCATCCATAGTGGGATCAAGGCACCCTTCTACTGTTGGGACCCAGAGTAGGTTGCACCTGGCTGAAGAGAGTACTTTCATCTCCACTCTCAAATCCAGTTCTAACATCGTCAATTGTGGGATCAAGAGACCATTCCATTGTTGGGACCTACAGTTATTTGCAACTGCTCAGAGGGGGTACACAGAAATTATCACAGACTTTAACTTCTGACATCCTCAACCATAGAATCAAGATTTTTTTTACTGTTCGGACCTGCTGTACTGCATTGCAGTTTCAAATTCATGCATAGCAATGGCTGCTTCATTTTCCAGTATTAGTCATCCAAGATGATTGTGACTACATGGACCACTAGTGTCACTATCTTGAGAACTTTCATTACTAATTTCAGCTGTAATAGTCTTTTCCTGTTCAACATTTTTAAATATGTTGCAAAAATTGTACATGCAACGCTACATTTACATGTATTACAAGAATCTTCGTAACAGTCAAAGTCTCCAAAAAATTCACTTTCACTTACACCATGGCTTAAACAGTTGCAGAAGTGCTAAATAGTAAAATTCTCGCTTATCTAAAGTTTCACAACTAACTTTCTAATGGTTTATTATATTACTCCTTGCATGTTTTACTAAACAACCATGACATCCAACTACTGCATATTTTCCTTCTATTACTTTCTCTTTAACATTTCTTTTCAAGCTGTAATATTGTAGGACTTCATACAGACATAGCGGTTCCAGATGTTGACTCCTTTTTGGTTAGTACGTGTCCAACATATTCGTTTTAAGATTGTCTGTACTGTTTTTTTCATTTACTGCTAATTCTTTAATTTTTTCAAATGATTTCAAGGCTCCATTTCATTTGCAGGCAAGACCTAAACTTACCCAAATGATTCCTCGTAACTTTGAATTTAAATTTGAAGAGCACAATCAGTCTGTCATTCATTCAATTCAATTTATCGGTGGGAAAGCATTTTCTAAGTAAAGCTGTGCAATTCTTTACTAAGGCTTTTCTCTTGTCCAATTTCTTCCCACAGTTCTTTCATCTCTATTTTTTCTGATGTTGTTATGTACGATGTAACATAACATGCAACAGCAATTGAGTTATCTGCAACATACTGAATGTCCATGTTCGCATTCAACATTTTTAAAATGACTGGATTGTAATCATTGATATACTTTGACACTTCTCTTCTTTTTAACTTGTAGTTATTCTTTGGAAATTTCTGAGTTATTGTGTGCTTTACAGAAGAAAAAAAAATGTACTCTTCCTTCACAAATGACTGGACAGGAAAAACCAAAACCGACATCTGGTGTAAAATTTGCCTTTAGACTTGTATTTTCTTCTGCAATACTTTCAACAACTGTGACTTTGGAAACGTAAAACTTGCTATCTCAAGCTTCTATCTCCTTCTTCTCTTGGAATCTCACATGTCACATACTGTTCGATGAAAGACAATACTATTTCATCAGAATCATTTCCAAATTTAGGTTCATCCTTGATCCATAATAGCATATGTATATGAGGTGCACCTCTTGCTTGATACTCCTTTCTCAAAAAGAAATCAGTAACCTCTCCAATAGGTGTATTCTTTTTATTGCAGATAAAATACATCATAGGTTGAAACCTATCATTACAATATCTGCACACATTCCCAGGATCCAATCAACACAGTTCACCACACGTCCTTATTTCAAAATTTTTTATATTGGAATTCACTTCTCTTGGAAAGTCAAGCAAATCTTCCCATGCATACTCTGCACAGCTAAGTGTGACAAACCATGTTCTTGTACCTACGTTCCTTAACATACACTTGAATTCTTCATGACGACAATAACAATGCTCATTTGTTCCACGTGGACATGCCATCAAATTGATTAAGTGTCCTTCTAAATTTTCATCTCTTTCTTGAACTTTCTCCACAAATTCTTTCGCAGAAAGAACTTATTGATGAACTTTAGTTTTAAGTATGTGTTTCACTGCAAACAACAGAGAAGACACATCACTTTCAAACAAAAGGTGAACTATGTATAAAATGCACTGTCGAAATCTAGGATCTACAGAATGTAATCTGAAATTTCAAGTAATTAAATTAAGAAAGTGGACAAGTCAAGCATTGAAGATATTTATGAACATTACACAATATATCTTTTGCATTCAATAGAAGTAATAGGAAGCAGCATTGAGCTATTTTAAATGAAAAAAGCGCAGGGAACTCCAATGAATGTATGGGAGAAAAGCTCGGAAGGTCATTATTGTCCACAGCTGTTTCCTATAGGAGAAGGTGGACGGTATAATGAACAACGTGTACAGATTGCAGCTTCAGAATATCAGTCAAAAAGATTCATCTTCTAAACTCATTACCTGTTCACCCACATTTACAGTTTTGTAATAACTATTGTTCTCTATAAGATATAAGGTAGCCTTTTCAACTTTATTAACACCCACAAATTCTTGCCATATTTTCCGACTTTTTGTTACTACACCATTTCCTAGAATGACTACTGCCTAATTTTCCTCTTTCATTCCAGCAATAGTTTCAATATTTTTCTTAAAATCCAAAGGTAACTACACCCTCTTCCTTCAAACCTCTTTGCAAGTCTGTTGGTGGTAGTTTACCTGTTTTAGGCTAAATCTGAATTATAGTTTGAAAAGAATGAACACATTAAATTAAAACAGAATCATATGTACTCAATTTTGCCAGTTTCTCCAGAATAGCTACTAATTCTAAGTTATTATGTACTGCTCTAAAAGAAATGTTGTTCTCTTCTAATTTGTTCTAACAATATTTACATATACGTTGTTCACTACCTAACTCAAATTGACCTTCCACCAACAAGTACATTGCAAATTCTACCCAGTTACCATTGTTATCCTTTTCACTTTTCAAATACAAATCAATATTCCTACATTGACTTTTATAATCAGTACGTTGACAACAAACACAAACATAGTTTTGTATTTCAGACCACACTACATTAAACTTTCCAATTTCTACTTCAAACTGATCAGTGCTAATCATTTAACCATCTCCTCCAACATCTTCAACACTTTCTATGAACTGCTCATCTGAACCAAAATATGAATGAGGACCCCAACCCCACTGACAGACGTTCCATCCAACCTTGCCTCCCCTCCCATCCCAACCTGCCACCCAGAGAGGAGCGTTATCCTCAAGTTCAGCCTCCTCACACCCCCTCCCCGCCCCCTGCCCAACCGAGAGGCGACTCTCAACCTGAGCCAATGCTTCTCCTACCCAGGAGCCCTCCCAGAAACAATCCGGGCAGCTCCTCCCCCATTAACCAACGTGACCGGGCCCCACTCCTCCCCCTCTTGGGCATTGGTACTCCACCCTCCCTCCCTCCATGGATACCTTGACGCAATGCCTCAACCTCAACTCGAAATCTTGAAACAAGCATTGAACGAAACCCTATTCACCCTGGCCATAATCCGAAAGCCCACTTAACACTCTGCCACTCCACCAACTACCTCCCAAACCAGAAGAAATAAGATAACACCCACCTGTGGACCTCATGCCCCCTCAGTTCTCGACCCTTGACCAACAAATCGGGGAACAAGATCCGCTCAGATAGACCCAGGAGAGAAAAATCCACACTTTCCCCTCAGGAAGCAACACTTCTTGCCTCATCCTATGACCCCCCGGAGAACTCCTCCCTAAATCCACACCTTCCTCCCAGGAAGCGGCACTTCCTGTCTTAACCTATGACCCCCCCTTGGAACTCCTCCCCAAAGCTAAGATCCAAGTAATTACGGGAGTCGAAAGGGAACATCCCCCTTCGAGAATCCTCAGAGCCCCAGCTCACCTAACCTCCCTACCCAGAGCCCAACCTTCCAATCTCTCTTACCCTATCATGGACATGCGGGTGCCTCCCGGATTCACATTGATCAACAAAGATAGATAATTGCATAGGGGCGAGGGCATAGCAATTATTCATATAAGTAACATCTCCATCACGGAAATTACCTCTTACTTGTATAGATCATTTGAATGCCCCTCAGTTCTCGACCCTTGACCAACAAATCGGGGAACAAGATCCGCTCAGATAGACCCAGAAGAGCAAAATCCACACTTTCCCCTCAGGGAGCAACACTTCTTGCCTCATCCTATGACCCCCTGGAGAACTCCTCCCTAAATCCACACCTTCCTCCCAGGAAGCGGCACTTCCTGTCTTAACCTATGACCCCCCCTTGGAACTCCTCCCCAAAGCTAAGATCCAAGTAATTACGGGAGTCGAAAGGGAACATCCCCCTTCGAGAGTCCTCAGAGCCCCAGCTCACCTAACCTCCCTACCCAGAGCCCAACCTTCCAAGATCAAGAACGAAGAAGGTTCCCCACTAAATGCCTGGTCATCATAAACTGTAGATCTGCCTCTAAGCTTGCATCAGAACTAGCAGAAGCCATCCTCTCCCATGACTTAGACATAGCTTTCATCACAGAGACCTGGCTAAACAATCTCTCTTACCCTATCATGGACATGCGGGTGCCTCCCGGATTCACATTGATCAACAAAGATAGATAATTGCATAGGGGCGAGGGCATAGCAATTATTCATATAAGTAACATCTCCATCACGGAAATTACCTCTTACTTGTATAGATCATTTGAATGCCTCTCAGTCAACATCAAGACATGCACCAACAGGCCATTACTCTGTAATCTACTATACCACCCTCCAGGCAACTTCAACGAACACCTCTCTGACCTGATTGCCCACTGCACACTCGGCAACTCTAAGAACATAATTCTTGGCAATCTCAATCTAAGATGAAATGAAACACAAAACCCGCTCATTCAATCTTCAAATAGCCTACTGCTGGAAATTAATCTGACCCAACATTGCTCAGAAGAATCACACCATAGAGGAGCAAACCTGGATGCAATCATTACCAAAAACAACGCAATCTCCATTGACCACATCATTTCCATAGATTGGTCAGACCACCACATCATTCTCTTCCACTTCAACCAAATGGTCCAAACTCAACCCCCCAAGCAGGAGCCCCCCAATGGGGCAGGAACACGGCTCAGATGCCTTGGTCTGATCTAGAAGAACGAATAAGCTCGCTCCTCCCCAGCTCGACTGATCACCTCTCAACTACTGAACTTACCTCTCTCTACAACATCAATCTGACGCTCACCCTGGACCACCTTGCCCCCCTGAAATAAAAAAAAACAAGATCATCCTTTCCAAATCATGGTTCACCACTGACATTAATGAGGAAAGAAGACAGCTAAGAACCTCAGAAAGAATCTGGAGGAACAATCCTTCCACCTTCCATCGTGATCGACTTAATGCAGCCCGCAGGAATTACAAAAAGCACATTAAGAATAAAAAGTCAGCTTTCTTCTGTTCTGCTCTAAACATCGCAAAAAAATGTCCGAATGAACTCTTCAATATCATCAGGAATCAAACATCCAAACCTACGACTTCTTCAATATTGGCATCCAAAGACCAATGCAACAACTTTGCCATCTTTTTCAATGACAAAATCACCAAGATCGACCTCTCGCTTGGCTCAAATCTCTCCCCGCCACAGAGATCAAGGCGTACGAAACTAAGGATAGTGCCTCCGTGAATCTCCCCAAAACACTGGTCCTCCTTCATCCCCAATCAGGAAGCAGGGATAATCAATCTAATCTCCACTGCTAAACTCTCATCCCATGCTCAAGACCAGCTGCCCCCGCGTCTGGCCAAGGACCTAAAGCTCACCATAGCCCCGCTATGGTGCAAGATCATTCACAGCTCACTGAGCTCTGGAATTGTACCAGACTGCCTCAAAGTAGGCCAAGTCACGCCACTACTGAAAAAAACAGGACTTGACACTGAGGATATGAATAACTTTGGACCTGTATCGAACTTACCCCTTCTGTCCAAAATCCTGTAAAGATGTGTACTCCCTCAGCTGACCCAACACCTGGATAACATCAGTCTCCTAGATCCCCACCAATCTGGCTTCAGAAAAGGCTGCAGCACTGAAACCGCAATCCTTAATATATTAGACGATCAACACAAGTCACTGGAGTCGGATCAATGCTGCCTCCTCATCCTACTAGACTTATCGACCGCATTCGATACAGTCGATCACTCTCTGCTCCTCCAAGAAAGGGCTGGTCTTGAAGAGACAGTCCTCCACTGGTTCTCCTCCTTTCTTCACAACCGCTCACAAAGAATAAAAATCAAAAACTTTGAGTCCGACCTCCAACCAGTCAATAGAGATGTCCCCCAAGGTCAGTGCTCTCCCCTCAGCTTTTCAACATCTACATGGAACCCCTTACCACACTACTCAGGGATTCTAACATCCCTTTCCAACTTAATGCGGAGGATATACAGCTATATCTGGAAACCACCTCCATGGATGACATCCGGAGATTAAATGTCACGCTCAAAGAGGTTCAACACTGGCTCACAATCGACCACCTAAAACTCAATCAAGAGAAAACGGAAGTACTTCTCATCTCCGAAAGAGACGAAAACCCCCAAATTGAAGATTGATTGAAAGCCATTGACGCCCTCAAAGGTACCCTCACCCCAGCAGACTCGGTAAAATCTCTGGGTGTCACCCTTGACCCAAAACTGAACTTGATAAATCACATTACAAGACCCACCAAAAGTGCGTTTCTCAACCTGAAACTACTGTACAAAATAAAAACCGTCCTTTCCACTAAAGATCTCCAACAAGCCACACAAGCACTGGTGCTCTCCAGAATTGACTATGGTATTGCAGCCCTGACCGGAACAGCAAAATCGCACCTAGCACCCTTAAAAACAATCTTCAATGCTGCAGCAAGAACAGTCACAGGAAGTAAGAAATTCAACCACATCTCTCCTGCACCCAGGGAACTTAAATGTCTCCCAATTGAACTGTGAGACAGCTTCAGAACAGCCTGCCTCACGCATAAAGCCCTACACACAGGCAAACCGGAATACTTACTCTGCCAAACTCAAAAGAGTCGGCCAGTCCAGGAACCTCAGGAGCTCCAACACTCTAATACTCATCCCACTGAAAATGCAGCTAAATCTTTCACTGGAAACGCCCCAAAAATCCGGAACTCCACCCCCCCCCACATCAGAACGATCCCCTCATTCTCTAAAATCAAGATCCTGCTCAAAATCTTCTTCCTAGACCGTTCTCAAGCGAAAAGATAAGATCTAAGGAAGCTCCTTTGACAGTACTCCATCTTACTGTATTCTCTTGATTGTGGACACTGACTTGGACCCAGAAAACCTCTGGGTCTCCCGTCCTGGTTAAACAAAGAATCCTATTAGGCGCTCGTCCTGAATGATCGACACCCTACCCACTCCATGCTCGCTCGCTCCCGTATCTGATCCATACCCGGCTCGATCCTGCATGCTCCCTCATAATATTTGTCTTGTATATCTGCACATAACTTTATATGTGGTAAAGCGCTCTGAAACCCTCGGGTCCAGCTAGCGCTATGGAAAACTCCTAAATAAAATAAATAAATAAATAAATATCATCACACTTTTTTTGAACAACTAATTAACAATGGGCGAATTTAGCGGATTCGCGGTCCACAAATTCGTGCGAAATCGCAAAAAATATATCAGCGAGTTTGTGCGAAAATCCGCGAACTCGTGGATTTGTGACCACGTGTGTCTGTAACTTTGCCATTGCACCCATAGGCGCCGAGGTCCCTCGAGCGAGCTCTCCATCATAGTGAGGAAAGGGCAGGAAGACGTTGCATACCCTAGTGTGTCTGGGGCGGGCCAAATGGGCAGGGCTTCCATGCAAGTTCACATGCCTTGTTTATAAAGGGTCAGAGACCGATCAGAGCAGCCGATGAGGAGAAACAGCCTCCTGGTCACAGGAAGTACACAGGGATTGAGCTTGAGAAACTCGTGGATGCAAATACCTCCATCAAGGATTACATCTAATTGTAGGCGGTAGATATGGGGAGGAAGCACACCTGCCTAGTCTCGACCGTGTTCACTAGTTGTTGGGGCTGATTATAATGGGTTACTGAATTTGAGCTTCAACTCGGGCACCTTTATAATCTGTAAGTGCTTCCTGTTGAGGATTATTTTTTGTGAGAGGAGCATCATGCCAGAATGAATCCTGCCTGCATATTTATCCACGAAGATGCCACCGTGTTGTGCCATACCTCTACTCAACTGGAGTACTTTCTACTGGCTAATCAGTAAGTGCTACCTCGCTGGGTAAATGTATAGTACTTTTGCTACACTACAGATGCATAAAGGGCCAGACGAGTTGTCTCCAGTGGCCACGTGTGTCTGTAACTTTGCCACCGCGCCCATAGGCGCCGAGGTCGCTTGAGTGAGCTGTCCATCATAGTGAGGAAAGGGCAGGAAGACGTTGCATACCGTAGTGTGTGTGGGGCAGGCCAAATGGGCAGGGCTTCCATGCGAGTTCACATGCCTTGTTTATAAAGGGTCAGAGACCTATAAGAGCAGCCGGTGAGAAGAAACAGCCTCCTGGTCACAGGAAGTACACAGGGATTGCGCTCGAGAAACTTGTGGATGCAAATACCTCCATCAAGGATTACATCTAATTGTAGGCGGTAGATATGGGGAGGAAGCACAGCTGCCTAGTCTCGACCATGCTCACTAGTTGTTGGGGCTGATTATAATGCGTTACTGAATTTGAGCTCAAACTCGGGCACCTTTATAATCTGTAAGTGCTTCCTGTTGAGGTTTAATTTTTGTGAGAGGAGCATCGTGCCAGAATGAATCCTGCCTGCATATTTATCCACAAAGATGCCACGGTGTTGTGCCATACCTCTACTCAACTGGAGAACTTTCTACTGGCTAATCAGTAAGTGCTACCTCGTTGGGTAAATGTATGGTACCTTTGCTACTCTACAGCTGCGTATAGGGCCAGAAGAATTTTCTCCAGTGACCACTTGTGTCTGTAACTTTGCCACCGCGCCCATAGGCGCCGAGGTCCCTCGAGTGAGCTGTATATCATAGTGAGGAAAGGGCGCAAAGACGTTGCATACCCTAGTGTGTGTGGGGCAGGCCAAATGGGCAGGGCTTCCATGCGAGTTCACATGCCTTGTTTATAAAGGGTCAGATACCGATCAGAGCAGCTGATGAGAAGGAACAGCCTCCTGGTCACAGGAAGTACACGGGGATTGCGCTCGAGAAACTTGTGGATGCAAATACCTCCATCAAGGATTACATCTAATTGTAGGCGGTAGATATGGGGAGGAAGCCTACCTGCCTAGTCTAGACCGTGCTCACTAGTGGTTGGGGTTGATTATAATGCGTTACTGAATTTGAGCTTCAACTCAGGCACCTTTATAATCTGTAAGTGCTTCCTGTTGAGGTTTATTTTTTGTGACAGGAGTATCGTGCCAGAATGAATCCTGCCTGCAAATTTATCCACAAAGATGCCACCTTGTTGTGCCATACCTCTACTCAACTGGGGTACTTTCTACTGGTTAATCAGTAAGTGCTACCTCGTTGGGTAAATGTATAGTACTTTTGCTACACTACAGCTGTGTAAAGGGCCATAAGAGTTGTCTCCAGTGACCACGTGTGTCTATAACTTTGCCACTGTGCCCATAGGCGCTGAGGTCCCTCGAGTGAGCTGTCCATCATAGTGAGGAAAGGGCAGGAAGACGTTGCATACCCTAGTGTGTGTGGGGTGGGCCAAACGAGCGGTGCTTCCATGCTAGTTCATATGCCTTGTTTATAAAGGGTCAGAGACCGATCAGAGGAGCAGATGAGAAGTAACAGCCTCCTGGTCACAAGAAGTACACGGGGATTGCGCTAGAGAAACTCGTGGAAGCAAATACCTCCATCAAGGATTACATCTAATTGTAGGCAGTAGATATGGGGATGAAGCACACCTGCCTAGTCTCGACCGTGCTCACTAGGTGTTGGGGCTGATTATAATGCATTACTGAACTTGAGCTTCAACTCGGGGAACCTTTATAATCTGTAAGTGCTTCCTGTTGAGGTTTAATTTTTGTGACAGGAGCATCGTGCCAGAATGAATCCTGTCTGCATATTTATCCATGAAGATACCACCGTGTTGATATTTACTGCAACAACAAAAAAATCCGCCCGTGAGCGGATTTGCAGATTTTTCTGCAATTTTGCGAGATTGGTGGATCGCAAAAATTGCCGAAAATCCGTAAAATCCGTGAGCAGAACGTATTTTGCGCCCATACTTACAACTAACAAGGAAGCATATAAAAGACTTGTACTCAGATCACTTAAAAATAATGCTGGACTTTTTACACAGTACACTTTCCTCACAAATGTCTGCATTTCTAAATAACATACTGCTAACACCCTCAACTGATAAAAAACACTTTTACAAAACTTTTCTTTAAAGATCAGGCCAGAGAATGCCCATATTTCTCAATATATTTTTTTACATGACATGGATCTAGTCCTTGTAACAACTTAATGTTCTGTTTAATACTTTCTCTTCAAATTCACAATGAATAACGTCTGTTTTAAATTGAAAGCACTATCCACTATACTTTCAATAGTCTGTTTCTCTTTCAATTTAAAAACGTTCGTTTTATATTTGCAGCATTGTTTTCATTGAATTCTGAATCACTCTAAATCGAAAAAGTCTCTGACGGATTTCATAAAACTGCTTTTGTCTGTGAGTAACAGATACTATTTCTTTATCATCTTTCCTTTTACTTGTATTTGAAATTGAACCCAGCTTCACCTTACTCGAAAAATTCTTCTTTTTCCTCTTGTATGATCCTTTTTTCATCTTGTACTTATAGTAGAACAAACTGTTTCTGTACTACTACCATTTTTTTCTAATTCAAACTTTTGACTTTTGCTGAAATATATACTTTTCTTCTCTTCTCCTTTCTTTATTTTTTTACTCCTTCTTGGCATTTCCACATTGTAATCCAAACGAAATCTTTTTCTGAAAAACAACAAATAGATTCAATTATTTTTCACATTTGTTCACTATGTTAAAATAATAACATACAATTACAAAACTTCCAGTAACGATTTCCACACCCAGTGCTGCAATGTAATTGAGCACGACAGAGCAGCACTAAGCTGACAAGTAGTGCCAAACAACATACAGTAAGTATTTATTTAATTATTTACATACACTTTTACAATTTATATGTAACTGCACTACCTCATACTTTCCATTTCTCCTCTGCACCCCACCATCCCACCATCCCACACTACTCTCTATGCAACCCACCGCAGACAACTTCATATAGTATTTTTTTAAATTGTGATCTATGTACTTAAGATGATATTATCACCCAGACAGCACACACAAAAATTACCATTATTAGCCTATAATATTATCTACAACTTCCCAAACATAACACTCCCCCCCCAGCTTTAAATAGGAGGGGGGTGATGTCTGGGGGTCTGAGCAACAGCACTTTATTTTAGTGGGCCTCGAAACAGGTCTTTATGGGGGTCTATTCTCAGGCCTTGCAAACCTCAACTGTTTTTTATTTTTTATTGCACTGAAGGGAGACTGTAAAAGCATGCACATTACTCACTGCTTAGAAGTTCAGGCATTCTGCCAGGTGACTCGTACTGTAGGAGAAGGGAAATCCTTTAAAAAAACACATTTTCTCTCAGAATTTCCCTTCTCTTTTTGCAATGAAGGAGCAACATAATCGGAGAGTAATTAGCAAACAGACCACCAGGCATGCATCGCCCATTGCCCCGGACTCTCTCAAACAGCTTATCGGGCGCACACACAGAGCCGCACCCGAGTACTTCACAGGTATTCAAAGATAATTTTTTGGTAAAGAAGACTCTGTTCTTTTTCATCCCCTTTTACAGCCTCTACATCCCCACTCTGCCTAATGCTGAAAGAATTAGGCTACCCATTAAATTACGCTCTGGTTCCGCCTCTGGAAACAACCACAAGCAGGCAACACCAGCACAAACTTGCTCTGACCTTACACATTCTTTTGTATTAGTGCTATGAAAACACACGCTTTGCCTGCCTCACTTAGTTGTGTACTCCCTCTTTAATATGAACATAAAAGCTTACCAATTACTTTTCCATTCCTATACCGTGCTTCACATGGAAATATAGAAATCAAGGTTCTCACCACCCCAAATTACCTCTCTGGTATACTTTCTCAAATGTAAGAAGAACAGGTATTCAGTATCTGTCAGTCACGCCACTTAAAAACAGTGTACCTATATAGAACTCGACAAAACGTTATGTTTCTAAATTAATATCTTACACTTAAAAGCTCCTTTACATTTCTTTTCCTATCTGTACCTTTCTTTAAAACACCACCAAAGAAATATGGTGAAGTATGCTACTCAAAGAGCAACTCAAAGCTTTGCTATTCTTTATAAAATAATCTGCCTGTCAATGCCTTTCGCAAGCCTTTTCGACCCCTTAAGAGGCTGGATGGATTAGTACAATACGTCGTATTTAGGATCAGGGTGGACGATGCACGAAAATAAGAACGTATAGTTGAATAAAGAGCGAGTGGATGCATGGCCAGATGCATCAATGTATAGACCATAGATGGATGTATCAATGTATGGATGAAAGGATAAATGAATACAGGGACCAGTACTTACGATAGCAGGTGGCCTGATAGATGCTTAGGACTGGTTATGGGCCAGATGTATCTATGGCTATATAGGCGTGTGGCTGCATGAATGGCACAGTGCTTACAATAGGCGAGTGGGCTCATAGATGCTTACGATAAGTGCAGGAACAAATGTATGTATGTATATAAGTAGGAATGTATGTATCAATTAAAAGATTGTTGGATGATGCAGTGCTTAGGATAGATGGATGCTGGGCTTTAATTGTACCGGGTCTGAGGACCGGCACTTATTTTCAGGGAGCCTCCAAACGGGTCTCTATCGTGCTCTATTTCCGGCCCTCTCAAACATAGTCAATTCTATTTTTGGCCCTCGCACACATAGTCAATTTCTATTTTATTTTTATTGCACTGCAGTGAGAGCATGCACATCGATGTACCCATGCTTATTTTACTCACTACTGAGAACTGGAGACATCACGCTAGGTTACCCACCTTGTAGTGGGTACCTTCCGCGGCGGAAAAGCTCTAACATGGCTGGCGTTGTCTATCAGACACCGCCAGCCATATTACAATAGCTGCGGTCATATGCCTTTCCACGGCGGCATTTCCACAGTGGAAAGGCATACGGTGTTGTCTTCGGGGGGGTGAAGGGGGATGGGGGTGCACATGGGGGGTACCTATGATACCCCCCTGCCTTTGCGTGCACGAAGCGGCAGGCACCACGCGGTGCCTGCAGCTTCGTGCACGCAAAGGTTTTTTTTACATTGCGGCGTGTGCTGCTTCAAGCAGCACCCGCCGCAATGTTAAAAATACAGGATGTGACCGCCAGGGTGGCGGTCACATTGTAATTAGCACGGAGGGACCGCCGCTGCCCCTTCGGACGGTCCCTCCTCCACTGGGGTGGCGGATGGACGCAGGTCCGTCCGCCATCCTAATAGGCCCCCTAATTCTGTGTTTTAATCAGAAACATGCCCACCTCCCCCACACTCACCCCAGCCCTTCCTTAACTGTACAAAATCAAACAGAAACCCCCACCATTCCTAGTAGCACCACTATACCCATACACAGGCTTAATTTTAACAGGTGTGTGCCGGAACACTTATCAACAAAAATGTATTCAAACATGCAAATTGGCTGAAAAAACATAAACAATCCAATAGCACAGTTAATAAATGGGCTCAGTGAAACTACATTACCTTTACTAACTTCACATGCCCATGTTGCCCACCCCAACCATACCTATGCTTAACCTTACAAAATCAAACATCAAGCAATTTTGCAACTCAAACATAAACCATAACATAAGATGGTTTATAAATGGTCACAGTACCACTACACCGGCTCAACGGTCGCCCTTTCTTAACTTTACGCAATTAAAGAAAGCTCCCCAGCAAACGTAGGAGCGCCACTATAGCCATACATAGACTTAATGTTAACATGTGTCTGCCAGAATGCTCATCAGCAAAACGTATTAAAACATACAAATTTGCAGGTAAAACATATACCATGCCATAGGGCACTTTATAAGTGCTCCCAGTGGTACTACATCACCTTTAGTTGCTCCACAGCTCCATGTTACTATATTATGTATTTCAAACAGCAACATAACTACCTCCCCCACACACACCCCTGCCCTTGGTTAACTGTACGAAATCAAACAGAATCCCCCACCATTCCTAGTAGCGCCACTATATCCATACACAGGCTTAATTTTAACAGGTGTCTGCCGGAACACTTATCAGCAAAAACTATTCAAACATGCAAATTGAAGGGTAAAACATAAACAATCCCATAGCACGGTATATAAATGGGCCCAGTCGAGCTACACCACCTTTACTAGCTAGACATCTATATGTTACGAAAGTCGTTTCAACACTCTGTAGAGTGTATAGCAGGGCATGGGGGAGAGTAAACAAAGTTTTAATTCCCAAACTTTTCATATACCGTCCCTTTACTGTATCTATATTAAAGATATTACATGTGAATGAATGAATAAATTGACGAGTATCTCAAAAGGGATAGTGAAGCTCAGCATCAGTAAAACACGGACCACTTCAACACCTACATATATCCACCACAGCAACACAACCTGACAAATAGTATCATTTATAATCACATGTAGTTCTCTAATGTCAACAAAGTTATACAGAAAATATACTGCACATTTACATTTGTTTTATCTCTCTAATATTTATGCTTAAGCTGAACCCGGGGAAACCAGAGCTAATTCTCCCAAGCAACAGCCCCACCTACTGGGGTCCACAGTTCTGGCCGGTGGAGCTTGGCCCTCCACCTGCTCCGGCCAAGTCAGCAAAAAGTCTTGGGGTCATTATCGACACGGAGCTTTCCCTCAAGCCCCAGGTGGGTGCTGTTGTGTCATCATGCATGTTCCAGCTCAGAAAAATCAGGAAAGTCTCTCACCTCCTCACACCTGAGGCTCTGATACAAGTCCTGATTGCCCTGGTGCTTTCCCGCCTGGATTTTTCAAACTCTCTGTACCATGGCCTACCCAAATCCCTTCTTCATAGGCTCCCAATAGTACAGAACCAGGTGGCCAGACTGGCCTGCAAGACCCCGAAGTGGCAGTCCGCAAAGCCATTACTCCGCGAACTCCGGTGGCTGCCGGTTGAACGGAGGGCTACGTTTAAGATCGGCTGCCTGGTATTTAAAGCTGACTCTGGGACCTCCCCCGCCTTTCTCAAATCCCTGGACACCCCCTATCTTCCGGTACGTAATCTACGGTCCTCTCATCACCAGCTTTTAGTTACCCCCAATTAAGCTTAAAAAATTTGGCGGCTGCCGATTCGCTCACTTAGCCACCACCCTTTGGAACCCGCTGCCCCTCCCGTTCAAATCTTCTAACTCTCTTCTGAAATTCAGAAAACTCCTGAAAACTTTCCTTTTTATACAGTCTGGCTAGACCCCCGTGCCTACATCTCTCAGCACTCAATCAGCGCCAGGAAACTTATGGTGACAGAGCGCTATATAAAACCCCCTTAAGATAAGATAAGATAAGATAAGATAAGATAAGATAAGATAAGAACATCTCTTCTAAAGAAGCACTCCCCAACCACTTCTATTCCATAGGAACAGCCAATAACTAATATGTTTACTACTATATATTTTAGTATGTCTACCTTTTCATTAATCACTAGTAAGAAACTACAAAAACTATTAACTATACCCAAATGCAAACCAGAAACAATGTTCATATTATATCGCAACCTACGATCACATGATTCAAACTATGCGCACAAATAAAAAGAACGTATCACTTTTCCTATCTCCGTCTCCTCTCCATGTAATCTCCAAACACTGTAGGAGACCCCACTGTACAACAACCTACCTTGACTTACATTAAAATCTACCTCTCAGTGTCAAAAATGAGACCAGAACCTGCCAACATAACATTTTTGTTTTTTGTTTTATTGCTTTTAACTTAATAACACTTACATCTCCTACCACCACCCCACCGCACTGTTTCCACAAAAAGAATCATTTGCACATGTGCAACATTTTGTTTATCTCCCCGAATACATTACACACCCAAATTAATGCTGTACCTAATTTTCAAAACCATACAGTCCTATAAAGATGACAAACTACACTTCTTCTCTGTGAAAAATTCCTAAACATATATAAAGTACTTATCAAAACACAGCTCAAATTTTTTGCATATTTTATAACCAATATCAAAGACCACACTTTACCAACACTAAATTACTTCGAAATAAAAAATGCTTTCAAAATTAAAAACATCACCTCAAATACTTAATCACTACTGTAGAACACATAACACACCTTATTAATTTGTAACTCACCTTTGTAGTTGTTATCCAGATTTCAAATATCACACACACATACAATTCTTTCTTTGTCACATAGTACATGTAAAGCTCCGACTTCATCTAGAATGAAACCAGGAATGGAACAATTTCTCTGTCGCTCCACACATAAATACATCTAAAGAACAAATCAGAATACTTCATTCCTTCAACCACATTCCAAAACTTGCCTCTATTGGTTAATTGTTAATTTTCCATACGAAAAGCTACTTAATATTCTGCGCCACATACACGTCTCAAGTTCAACCTATTTTATCACTGCACTTTCTGGAACATTCTACGACACCTGCAGGTAAAAATTTCAGCAATTTTTATGTAACCTACTTATAAACACATGCGGACACTACTTCCACAGCTGTAGTGCAGTGGCCACGGCACATGACTTAACAGCATAAGACTCACAATTTGGGCTCACGTTCTAATCCCTGAGTCCCGCACCACCTCACCTTAGCAGCATCACACTCTAGGCAATACCTCACCTAATTTTCATAGCCTAGCACTTTCAGACCAGTCGGTATGATTAGTTTACTTCGCACCCCCTCTAAAGCACACCCTAAACCCCCCACAGAGGTTACAGTGCTCCTACCCTCCTATTTACCACTTTTTTCGCCCTTACTCGCTTCAACAGAATCACAAAATGGTGGCCAACACTTCCTCCTTCCATGGGACTATAGATAATACATCACATATTTTCCGTACCCAGGACTTTCACACCAGTACGGGTCAGTAGTTCATCCTAGTAGGTATAAACACATGCTGACACTACTTCCACATGACTGCACTGCAGCGGCCAGGGCACATGACTTCACAGCATAAGACACACAGTTTGGGCTCACGCTTTAATCCCCGAGTTGCGCACCACCTCACCTTAGCAACATCACACACTAGGCAACAACTCACTTAATTTCAATAGGCCAGCACTTTCACAACGGTAGGGGTAAAACCTTCGCTTTGCACCCCCTCCATAGCACACCCTAAACACCCCACAGAGGTTACAGTGCTCCTACCCTTCTCTTTCCCACTTTTTCACCCTTTTTTCCCCTTACTTGCTTCAACAGAATCAACACTTCCTCGGTGCAACCGCTCGCACCGCTCGCTGCCAATCAGCAGCAAGCTCGTGCTCGTAACCCCTCAGCCAATCAGATGGCAGAATTCCCAAATATTGATATCTATAAATTTTGATATTTCTCAAAAACTATTGAACGGATTTACACCAAATAAACAAAAGCATGCTTTCTAGACCAAGACCCTTCTCCCTGTCAAATTTGGGGTAATTCACTTCACCCATTTGACCTGTAGCCTTGTCTAAGGTTTTCTATGGAAATTAACATTGAAAAACACGGTTTGGGACCCCCTTTTTTCTCAGGCCCCTCTTGACGAATCACACCCAGACTTTCAATATGGGAGCTGATCTCAACAAAGAATTAGTTTTGAAAATGTCGCAAAGGTTCTTCAATCAGTGCCAAAGTTATTGGAATCACTGTATTACCAATAAGAAACTGGCCCAGATTCTCAAAACCAATATCTTTCCATCTCCTAACATGGCTTGAATGAATATGCAGGCCAAACCCCCTACATTCATCCAATTTCAAGAAGGCAAACCCAGACGAGTTTGCCTGTTTCAAAAACAACTAGAGTCGGTTGGAATAGTCATGAACAGTCTTATAGCGGGATTTTTTCGGTAGTTTAGATGTTTTTAAGAATGCTGGGATTTGTGTACCAGCCTCAACAATCATTCTTTAAAAATAATATGTGTCCATCTGATCATAAAGTTCCAATAGGCATGCAGTAAGATCCAATAATTCAGCCTCGAAGTATGTGCGGATGTTTGGTAGGGCTGAACCCCCCTGATTTGTCTCTAGTTGTAGTATGGGCAGTTTAACCCTTTGTATTCCAAACAAATTCCCTAAACTTGGGGGCAGATGTATCAAGATACCATTTTGCACTTCTCAAATAGCGAATGTTAAGGAATCGCTATTTGAGAAGTGCAAAATGGTATGTATGTAGAATTTCGCTATTAATTAGCGATTCCTTAGAATTCCTTAATTGCGATTAGCAAATTGCTAATCGCAATTAAGGAATAATTTCCCATTCATTTCTATGGGCCAGGAGGTCCATAGGAATGAATGTAAAATTATACTCAATTTGCGATTAGCAATTAGCTAATCGCAAATTGAGAATAATTTCAAGGGTGCAAGGGTGTCTTAAGGACACCCTGCTGCACCCCTGAATTTGATATGTGTAATCATATGGCGCACATACATGCCCTAAGGGCATGTATGAGCGTCATATGGCACCTTTAGAATTTAAAAAAAGGGCTTTTTGAAAAGATACCAGTTACCACCAACTACAAGTTGATGGTAATTTGCGAATTCTTAGTCAAAAATCGCAACACTGAAATGCTTGATACATTTCAAATCTAAAATCGCAATTTGCTATTTCTTAAAAGCCTCGCAATATTAAGGAATCGCTAAATTAGCGATTCCTTAATATTGCGAGGCGTTTTCAATGATACATTCCGATTCCCGTTTTTTTTGTCGCAAACGCTGCTATTTTCCGAATCGCAGCGTTTGCAACAAAAAAAACGGATGATACATCTGCCCCTTGATTCCCTTGAAATATTTAGCATTAAGTTTTAAGGGTACATTGGCAAACAAAAATATTAATAGTGAAAGAATTTACATTTTTAGGAGTGCTACACGACCAGCCAATGTGAAAGGCAGAAGGGACCATTTGTCTAATAGGGTTTCAATTTTAATTTGCCCAGCTATATAGTTCAGATTGAATAATTGATCAATGTGGCACAAGACACTAATACCCAAGTATCTAATTGGCTCTTCTTTCAAGGCCTGAGTTCTTAAAAATGTGGGTAAGCAGTCACCATTTGAGTTAAAAAATAAGATCTCTTTTGTTTTGGTTTATTTTATAGCCTCCTATTTGTTCAAATTTGCTAAATTCTAAAAGGGCTTCTTCAGCGATCTGTTTTTCCGAGCAAAGGTACATAATTATATCGTCTGCAAATAATTTTAACTTTGGCATCCCTTCACATGGAGCTCTAATAAGGGGATTTCCACTAATGCTTACAGCAAGGGGTTCAATGAAAAAAGTAAAAAGAAGAGGTTACATCGGAGACCCTTGTCTAGTACCGCAGTTAATTTCCATGGTCCCTACTGCGTCTCCATTAACTTATACCCGGGCTTGAGCTCCTTGGTAGATATTTATCAGCATGTTTAAAACTTGAGCCGGAACACCGAATTTACCTAGACCCAAAAAATAAGTGCATCCCAATTTACCAGGTGAAATGCTTTTTCGGCATCAACCATGGTAACGAAGGTGGGTATTTTATTGTTTGTCACATAATCAAGAGCTTGAATTAAAAATCGAGTATTTGTAGACATGTACCTCCCCACTACAAACCCAGTTTGGTCACAGTGAATAAGCTCCTGGGCAATAGGCGTAAAGCGTTGTGCCAACATTTTTATTAGTATTTTAAAATCCGCATTGAGAAGACTGATGGGCCTTATGAGTTAATATCTTTGCCATTTTTACCCTTTTTACCAAAACTGACCAATATGGATTCCTTAAATTATGGTGGAACACAGCCTCCTTGGGTGATGTTGTTAAAAAGATTTACCAAAAACGGGGTCAGCTCTTTTGAAAAAGTTTTATAAAACTCTATTGGAAGGCCAGAAGCACAGCAGGCTTTTGCTCCTGAAATAGACTTTATAACACCTATAATTTCATCTTCAGAGATGTCTAGCAGGAGCTGTTCCGCCCTAGGCCCTGAAAGAGTAGTAGGAAGCTCAATTTTTCATAATAGTTGCTGATTTGGCTTGCACCAGCTTTATATCTAGTTGTATATAACTGGGAGTAATGATGTAGAAAGACTTGAGCTATCTCCTCTTTGCCCGTTAAAGACAATCTAGTTTTGGGGTCTGTAATTTATGTAATGGTGCATGTCTCCTGCATGGTTTTCGTGCTACCAACGAGCAGCTTGCTAACCATCTGACGCTCCTCTTACACGCACTGTAGATAGGTTCTGGAGCTGCCAATCTCTTCCAGAGTAAAGAACTCTTTAAAATCATATTTAGCCCTGTCTAGCTTTGCTTGAGCATCCCCCATACCTGCAGATTGTGTATATCTAACTTTTGTTGCTTCTACTACGGTCTGCTGGAGTTTTAAAAAGTTATCTTTCCTTGATTTAACTAAAGAGGCAGATAGTGCAATCATTTGCCCACAAAGGGCAGCCTTAAACGTCCCACAAGCTGCGAAAATTTCTGCTGTATTCACGTTAATCTTAAAAAATTCAACGTTCCAATCTTTTGTATCAGCCACCCATTGATGGTCCTGCAAAAGTAGCCAATCCATCTGCCACCTGGATCTTGGCCTTTTATCTATCCCAATTTATCAACTAAGGTCAATGAGAGAATGGTCTGAGAATGGATTAATATCTATATCTGAGGTTATACAGTCAAGGGATTGTGATATTAAGAAAAAATCAATTCGAGAGGCCGTATGGAATTGATTTGAATAGCATGAGAATTCCAATTTCGATGGATTGGCAACACGCCAAGGATCTATCGAAATATGCTCCTGTTTTAAAGCCTCAATCACCTTTTTAGTTTTTGGTTTGAGCTCTTTTTTATTTTTATTCAAGGTATCTTTCTTTAAATCCTGAATAAAATTAAAATCATCTTCCATAATTAATTTCCCGGGTACCCCCTTAATAATTCACTAATTTTGCACAGGGCAGTAGTGTTATCCACAATGGGGTCGTAGTAGTTGACAAAATGCAATATCGTACCATTTAATTTAGCCTCTACCCATACCCATCTCCCCTGAGCATCGCTCTTCACGTGGCCAAACTCCCATGGGAGACCCCTACAGAAATACATCGCTACTCCACACTTAGCCAATGCTGCAGAAGCAAAAAAGGCGCGTGAATACATTCTTGGGAGAAATATTTTAGGGGAGTTCGTTTTTAAATGTGTCTCCTGTAAAAATAGTACTTGCGGTACGAAGGAAGCTAGCCATCTAATTAAAGCTCCAAATTTTGTTTATTTAAAATCCCATTTACGTTGAGTGAGAAAATACTCCACTTACTCATCATTAATAGTTCTATGTCTATAAGCCGTACCAACTACATCAAAACTTTGCATACTCCTGCCTCTTATTCCAATCAAAGCTTTGCTACTGCTCATTTTACCACCTGGTCCTGCACCCTAGGTGAGCACCCTCACCCGCAAACCAAGAAAGACCTGTGGATAAGAACTCAACCATTATACATATTTGTAAGTTCAGTCGTAACAATTTAATCTTGCAGTGGAAATATCTCTCAGCAATTTCTGAGCTTCTTCTACCTGTGAGAGCATATGAAATCTGCCTTTAGCCAACACCCTTAACTTTGATTGTTGAGCAATGAATACCTGAGCCCCTTGTGCTTTAGATGAAAACAGAAGCTTGACAAATTCCTTGCGTCGACGCGCTGCCGTTGCTGACATGTCCGAGAAAATCCGACATTTGGAGTAACAAAACTGTTTCTGCTGGATTGCTTTAGTTAACACGTCGTCCTTGATTATATAATCAGCAAAATTGATTAGAATTGTACGAGGGTATTTGGAATTCGGTATAGGATGTGCCGGGACCCGATGTGCCCTGGGTATTGTAAGATCCCCCGAAAAGTCAGGGAGTACTTTTTCCATAATAAATGTTTCAACCCAGCGAAGGGTGTTGGTACCATCTTTCCCTTATGGCTCCAATGATGCGAAGATTTGAGCGGCGTGAGTGATTTTCCTACTCCTCTACTTTAGACTCTAAGGCAAGAGATTGATTCCTCGATTTTTTCGAGTCTGAGATGGAGAACAGCTATCTCATGTGCCAGGGACTTTTTTATTTCCCAGATCTCCTCCAATATAAGATTGAGCAAATCTTTCACTTCCATCTGCTGTGAGTTGACCATAGGGGATGGCAAATCCATATTTTCTCCTGGCTTCTCTTGCGAATTTTGATTCCCATTCTTGCTCGACTGATTTAGAGATACCTGGCCCTTCCCCAGATATGGACCTACTGTTCCTGTATTCGCTGTTGTTCTGGGCTATTTATTGCCATGCAAAGTTGAAGTGGAAAATCTGCTCCCGCAAGTTTTTTTTACTGGGAGGGATGGTATATTCTCTTTTCTTCGATCAGCTGGGGCAGAGGGTGTCGGGGCTAGAGGCGAAACCTCAGCAGGTGGAGAGATATGCAGCCTTGCAAGGGAATCAATTGTTACAGCCTCATCCGGTGTAGCAGGAGGGATTGCAGTTGCCAGTGAAGGTGATAGAATTGCGGGGGACTTTATAAGCTGAGAGCTTTTTTTGGCGAAAAACGTAAAGTCTTTGCTATTTTATGACTCAGCCTTGTTGCTAGCTGGTATCAGAGGTTCGCTAGGTCCCTCTTGTACCCCATCATGTACTCCATTGGTTCCTAGGCTCACATCCCCCTCCCCTTGTAATACGTGTGGCTCCGTCAGCTCTTCTGTAGAGCTCTCCGAGCTTGAGATTGATCCAGAGCGATTTAAGGCCCCTGGAGCTTTCGCCGGGGCTGCTATCCCTTTAGCTAGTGTTTTGCATTTTTTCGCTTTCAATCCTGTCGCAGCTGCCACCACATTCGCTTGTCTTAAATGTCTTCCCATCCTGCTCTGGGCTCTTTTAACTCTTTTCCCCACTGCTCACTCGTATGCCACAGGCAACGTCATTTATCCCAAGGAAGTGTCCAAGGAAAATCCAAGACACCATCCTGCTGCTATCCCTCAGAGATGCAATAGGTGAGTAAATTATGTATTACCAGCTTTTAGTAGTGCAGCTCAAAAAAAAGACACAATAGCACCAAACTGGAACTAGTACAGCTCTATTTATAACCTTTTATGGTAAAGCTGTTTCGTCAGCCTCCCACAGCGTTATATTAAAGGCTCAGGCAGACAGGTTGGCACATTTAAGGGTCCTAAACAAAAAAACAAAAAGAATGAGCTACAGTCTCTAGAGTTTTTCCTTTTTTCCCCCTTTTTCCTTCGTTCTTTCCCCCGATACCTGGCTGTGCAGAGCGCTATTCAGCACGTGATGGCCATCTGTTTCCAATCAGTGATGACCTCTCCTACAGGTCGAAAGCAGCGTGATATCCTTCTCGGTTTTCTCCTTGTGCTGAGGCAATCTTTGCTTCACTCTGCCGCGCTCACGATCGCACCTGACAGCGAGCGCAAAAAGCTGACTTGGCCTCCCAGAGACTGCAGAGCATTTGCAAGTCCCTTATCCCCGGTGTGGCTCGCGAACTCGGCGTTCTCTGCTCCCCGCCATTACCGCTTCATCTCCACAACAGTCTTTCCCTCTGGGGGGTGGAGTCTCGCACACCTGAGCTACGGAGAGGTGGGAATCTCCATAGCTGTTGCGACAAAGTTATTGGGTATAGAATGGTAACTAGGTCCTAACTATAACTTCATACTGGCGACCGCCAGTAGGTAATATGGTCCCGTAGCTAGACAAACGCGTTTCGGCCATGACGGCCTTCGTCAATATGCATATATTTTCATATTCCTTTACAATCTGTTACCCAATATAAAACAGCACTGACACAGCTCGATATTCCATTGCACATCTCTTATTTAAATGCGGTTTGCCATAATGAACGCATTTCATCTGCGAAACCCATCTTTGTTTATATAGCAGACGCCATATTGGTTGGACAATTTATCCAACATTGCGGTACATGAGATTCGTAAACATAAAGGATTGCTTCCAATGTTTTTG
This sequence comes from Lissotriton vulgaris, assembly GCF_964263255.1. Taxonomy (NCBI): domain Eukaryota; kingdom Metazoa; phylum Chordata; class Amphibia; order Caudata; family Salamandridae; genus Lissotriton; species Lissotriton vulgaris. The sequence goes on along the minus strand of NC_141689.1, from coordinate 1,438,999,124 downwards.
CTCTTCACTCTCAATAACATTTATCAGAGTGACCCCACTGCTAAATTTATACAGTCAAAACAATGTGCAAAAACATTTGGTCCAGTACCATACCCATGGACGTTACTAAAGTGCAGGGACCTTCGGTATATTACCATGGACAAGTGTTGGATCCCCATACTAGAACACAACAAGTGCGCAATAGCTAGGCAATACTGATGCGCAATGCAAGGAATACAAACCATGGTGAATATTTCACAGTTCATGTGGACACTCACTCCCCACCAGGGCAGCAACACATGGTACAATAACAATTAAAATCAAGACATATAAATCTATCCATCTATCTATCCATCTATCTATCCATCTATCTATCTATCTATCTATCTATCTATCTATCTATCTATCTATCTATCTATCTATCTATCTATCTATCTATCTATCTATCTATCTATCTATCTATCTATCTATCTATCTATCTATCTATCTATCTATCTATCTATCTATCTATCTATCTATCTATCTATCTATCTATCTATCTATCTATCTATCAATCTATCTATCTATCTATCTATCTATCTATCTATATATCAATATATCTATCGATATATTCACTGAAAAAAACATAGGTTTTAGGGGTGTTATAGTTAGCTGGACATTTCACTCGTACAAAACCATTGAAATTCCTCCAATATAGTTAGTTATACTAACTACATCTCGTGCGCCTGCAATCCACTGCTGATGATGTCACATATTACATCATTCATGACATGGTCAGTGACATCACTGATGACAACTCAAATGACATAAAAGATGACATCACTGATGACATCATCCATTGAATGTGGTTTGGTTCGTTATTTAAATATGTATTATATATATATAAATATATATATATATATATATATAGCAATTTGCATTGAAGAATGAGTGGATATATAAATATAAATATCTGGATGGAGCATTTTGTAGCAGTGTGATTGACTGTTTACTTGACTAATTTATAGTGTCTCACTAAATATATTCGATAGTGACTAAACTATGTGAATATCTGTATCACATTGTCAGTTGTTGTGTAAACTGCTGCACCAGTTGGTTACTAGCTACGTGAAAGTCTATATTAGTGATTGATTAGTTAACTGAATATTTGTATAGGAGAGTGAATGTGTGTGTGGTTCGGTGAGGGGGGGTGTGACAGCCCAAAGATGTGTGAATAGTTGATTCAGTAGGTATATGAAGTTAAAACTACATGTTATAACAGTTGTTTGGGTGAGTGAATATCTTTATGGGTGTGGTGATGAGCAAATATATGTCTCAATGGTACATATCCAACAAACTAGAAAAGTTAAAGCCAGTGTATGTGTCAGTTGTTGTATATAAATACGTATACATCAGACTCAGTGATTGTATGAGTAACTGTATGGATAACTGTATGCTTGTAATAGTGTTTTTATAAAACACTAAGTATGAGTTACTATCTATATGAATAGATGAAGTGGTGTTTGTATAAGTGTGAAGCTAAGGAAAAGTAAGTATGATCCATTGTTTGCATAAGTGAGTAGGATGACTTCATAAGTGATTAGTATGTGTGCTGGTGTGTAATGTCGATATAGGTGTATAAGTATATTTGAAAGTGTTCTATTGATCATTGACAGCATGTATGAGTGAATCTATAGGTAAGTGATTAGATGAGTGTATAGATCTAGGAATCACTGAGTGGGTGTTTAGAAACTTGTATTGGTGTGTCAATGGTTTCAAATATGGCACTCTGTATTTTACAGTGAGTGATGAAAGGTTATACTAGTGTACGATGAGGTGTATTCGATTGTCACGTGGATGATGTCATCAGTGATGTCATTTGAGGTGTCATCAGTGATGTCACTGACCATGTCATGAATGATGTAATATGTGACATCATCAGCAGTGGATTGCGGGCGTGCGAGATGTAGTTAGTACAACTAACTATATCGGAGGAATTTCAATGGTTTTGTACGAGTGAAATGTCCAGCTAACTATAACAACCCTAAAACCTATGTTTTATTCAGTGAATTTCTAAGGTTTTTTAAACGCTAATTCCTAACTAAGGGGTCGATTAGGATCGCGGACAGACTTGCGTCCGTCCGCGACCCCAGAGCAGGAGGGAGGAACCTCTGCATGGCATGCGGAGTTCCCTCCTGTGCAATTAGGATGTGACCGCCACCCTGGCGGTCACATCCTCTATTTTTAACATTGCGGCGGGTGCAGCTTCAAGCTGCACCCGCGGCAATGTTAAAAATGCACGCATTGCATTTGCATGCAGAAAGAGGCAGGCACCGCGCGGTGCCTGCCGCTTACTGCATGCAAATGCAGGGGGTACCATAGGTACCCCCCATGTGCACCCCCCACCCCCCTTCACCTAGTGGGCCCGCAACGGGCCCCCGCAGTGAAGTTCCGTATGCTTTTCCACAGCGGAAAACCCGCCGCGGAAAAGCATAACTCACTGGCCATCCTAATATGGTGGACGGTGTCTGGAAGACACCGTCACCATATTAGAGCTTTTCCGCCGCGGTTGTAATCCGACCGCGGCGGAAAAGCTGCGGACGGAAACCAGGACCCACCAGCCATCCTAATGTGGCGGTGGGTCTTTGGTCAGTCCGCTGCGGTTTTTCCGCATTCTCGGGGCCGGCGGTGGCTTCCGCCGGCCCCGAGGATGCGGAAAAACCGCAATCGTAATGACCCCCTATATCAGGCCTGAAACCTATGGTTTTTTCAGTGAATTTCAAATGTTTTTAACTGCTAATTCCTAACTATATCAAGCATGAAACCTATGGTTTTTTCAGGGAATTTCAAAGGTTTTTTAAATGCTAATTTCTAACTATATTAGGCCTGAAACCTATGTTTTTTTCAGTGAATTTCAAAAGTTTTGTAAATGAAAATGTTTAATGTATGAATTGTTATACTGATTTTTTTTAGACTGATTTACTACAGTTTTTAAACTATTTATTTTTAGATATTTTATTTTTTAAATTACATTATAATTACATTATACATTACAATACAAAATATACTTTCTCAGAATGAATTACTTTAGTTTAAATACTTTGCAAATAGGCAATAGAATTTTAAGTACAGTAGTTACAGTTTTTGCAATGGGCAACACTATTTCAAACACATTGCAACATTGAGCTCAATGTGAATTTCTAGTCAAATGCAATTAGTTACTTTATGGATTACTTTTCTAACCACAGGACTGGACCCTAGATTCAGTCCTTGGACATCTCCTGTAAACAGTTGAGTGAAAGCATTTTGGTTACAGGAGAAGTGTGGCTCAATGATTAGAGCGGCAGACCCTGATGTAGAGGTCTAACCCGGGACCAGGGTTCAATTCCCTGCCTCGACGGGTCTTGGGCTAAAAAATACCACGGACCTGATAATTCTCGCCTTGGTGCCTATTCCAATCATGGAGTCCCACTCTGTAACTCTGGGCAATAGCTTGCTTAATCTCCACAATGGCCCCCACAACGCTAAGGATGCCTGGCCTCCACCTTGGGGGTGCCCAGGAGTGGACGCCTCACAGGGAAAGCCAGGATGGGTTCCACAGCGGTATTCGTACAAGTGCCTTGAGACCCTTGCGGGTGAGTAGTGTGCTATACAAGTATACATTTACAGTAGTGATTTTTAAGGAATATTATTGTATTTTAAAAGTTGACAGACATTTTTTCACATAGAATCACCAATGCTATCCCATGGCAGAAAATTCACTTAGCAGGTAAGTAGTGTTATCGTTAGCTTTTCTTACTCAGTGGTGGATCCTGGATCCAGCACTGGTGCATCTCCTGTAAACAGTTGAAAGAATGTGTTTAAGTCATTCAGACAATTTTTTAGGAATATTTTTAGTTTGTGAAAATAGACACTTGAAAACTTTTTTGCTGAAAACAACACAATGGATTCCTATGTAAGTAAATACAAGTTACTGGTAAGTACGCTTACAATTACTTTTCAGGGTCAGTGCTGGGCTAAAAGATGCAGCACTGGGTTCTCTCCTGATAACAGGTAAGTAAATTGGAATTCGTAGTTCGGCTGATTTTAGAAGAATATTTGTACAATGGTGAAGGAAGGGAGCGGGGCCTGAGGTGACATGTGTGCAGACACGCCTTGTAGCGCGTTTTAAGTTGGGGAATTAATTTCTCTTCAATCCTGTGGTCCCCTGGGGGCCACTTAGCCCACCAGGTACCTCCAGTAGGCGGCAGGGAGCTGGGTTTCAAAGAGGTGTTCAGAGGCCACGCCCCTTATTACAAAACTCTGCAACACAGCTCTGTGGCACTTACTGGAGGTACCTGGTGGGCTAGTTGGCCCCTAGGGAACTTCTGGATTGAATAGGAATTAATTCCCCAACTTAAAACACACCTCAGGGTGTGCTTGCACACATATCACTTCAGGCCCCGCCACCTACCTTCACCACTGTGCAAATGCACCCGGTGGCGTGTTTTAAGTTGGGGGATTAAGTTCCCTTGAATCCTGAGGTCCCCTGGTGACTAATTAGCCCACCAGTTACCTCCAGTTTGCACCAGGGAACTGCATTGCAGAGAGGTGTTCAGAGGCCACGCCCCTTTTTACAACACTCTGCAACGCAGCTCCCAGGTGCTTAGTGGAGGTACCTGGTGGGCTAGTTGGCCCCCAGGGTACCTCTGGATTGAAGAGGAATTAATTCCGCAATTTAAAATGCGCCACAGGGCGTGTTTGTACGTATATCACCTCAGGCCCTGCCTCCTACCTTCACCACTGTGCAAACACGCCACGTGGCACATTTTAAGTTGGGTGATTAAGTTCGCTTGAATCCTGAGGTCCCCTGGCGGCCAACTAGCCCACCAGGTAGCTCCAGTAAGCGCCACAGAGCTGCATTGCAAAGAGGTATGAAAAGGGGCGTGGCCTCAGAACACCTCTCTGCAACACAGGGGCGCATTTGCAGAGTGGTACAAGGAGGGGGTGTGGCCGATCCTGTTTTTTTTTAAGAAGGGGGCCTATGTAGCCCCCCTTCTTTTTCTAATTTATCGGCCCTGGGGACCCCATCCCCCAGGCCTGCCCCCAATTTTTAATTAAAATAAAATCGGGAAGGTGGCCGCGTGGCCCCCCTTCTTTGTTCATAATTTGGCCCAGGAACCCCATCCCCCAGGGCATGGCCCTTTTTAAAAAAAATTGCTATTTTGGAGGGGGCTGCCTTGCCCCCCTCCTGTGGCCAGTTCTGGCCCCAGGGACCCCATCCCCCGGGGCAGTTTCTTTTTTCTTTTATGTTTTTATTTTTTGGGGAGGGGGGGCCACGTGGCCCCCCTCCCGGGCCACTACTAGCCCCGGGGAACCCATCCCCTGGGGCTGGCCCTCTTCGTTGGTGGCTGTGGGAGGGCCCCCAATACACAACGGTCCCAGCCGGCTCCCCGCATCCTGGGGAGCCGGCATTGCTTTTCCACATGGGGAGCAGCTAACATGCTGCTTCCCCTGTAGAGAAGCAATCTACTTTCCTATTATACAGGTTTCCTGCTCTCTCTTCCAAATAGGAAAGCAGCTTGCAAAACAGGGTGGGAGCCGCGAGGCTTCCGCCCTGTTATTGCAACTACAGTGTCCCAAGGGTGGCCACCCCGGGATACTGCAGGAGCTGGCCCTGGGGGGTGGACGTCCCCAGGACCTAGATAAGGCTCCAGGAGTGGGGCCGCGCGGCCTGCTCCCACATTTTGAAGAAGGCCCTGGGGTGGCAGTCCCTGGGGCTGGGGGGACCTCAAGCCCCCCCTCACTTAATGTTTTGAAGCCCCAGGGGTGGCAGTCCCCAGGGCTGGAGGAGCCTGAGAGCCCCCCCACCCATTTTAAGCAAGCCACTGGGGTGGCGGTCCCCGGGCCTGCGGGGGGCCCTGTGAGCCCCCTTATTTATTAATTTAGAGCCCCAGGGGTGGCAGTCCCCGGGGCAGTGTGGGGGGATTGGGACCCCCACACTATTTTTTTGATGGTGCCCCTGGGATTTGGCCCCCCAGGGGCAAATTAGCATATTTAACGCTGGAGAACGCGTTCCTTTTTTTATCGGCAGGATGCGCGTATCCTGCGCGCATCCTCCCTTTTTTTAAAATAATTTTTGGGGGCCTTGGGGGTCCTTGTGGGACCCCCTGAGCAAGGCTAGGTGGTGAGGGTGTTTCTACCCTGCCCCCTTTTCGCGTTTTGCGACTTTTTGGGGGGTTTCTTGTGCCTCGGTTCTACCGAGGCACAAGATAGCTGCCAACACTTCCTGATTTGGAGTGTAGACAGCCAATCAAAATACAGATCATGCACGGCAGGGTGCGCTTAGGCTGCGCTTAGGCTGCGCTTAGGCTGCGCTTAAGCTGCACTTACGCTGCGCTTATGCAGACCCTCCGAGGCCATAGATATATATATATACTTTTAAATATCATTTTCTCAGAACCTACTGAAAGGATTTACACCATTTAAGCAAAAAGCGCGAGTCTGAACTAAGGACTACCTATTTGCCAAATTTGGTGCAATTTCGTTCTCAGCAGTTCGGGCTGTAGCTGCGGCTACAGCCCGATGGGAAATTGCATGAGGAAAACGCGTTTTGGGACCCCCCTTTTTTCTCAGCCCCTGCTTAACGAATCACTGTGAAACTTTCAGGATAGGAGCGGACCGGAGTTTTGAAAGTTTCGCAAAGATTTGTCAATCGGCTCCAAAGTTATTCCAAAAAGAATGTTGCGGATTTCGTATGGATAATAGGTCCTAACTATATCTACCTAATGGCGACCGCCAGTAGGTAATATTTATATATATATATATATATATATATTATATATATATATATATATATTCACTGAAAAAAACATAGGTTATAGACCATATATAGTTAGGAATTCGCATTTACAAAACCTTATTTTACTCACACAAAACCATTGAAATTCCATATATAGTTAGTTGCACTAACTATATATCGCGCACCCGCAATCCACTGCTGATGATGTCACATATTACATCATTTATGACATGGTCAGTGACATCACTGATGACATCACTGATGACATCTCAAATGACATCACTGATGACAACATCCAGTGACTGTATGTTTCTGTAAAGTTAAAATATGTCTTACATATTGAAGAATGAGTGGATGTATAAGTGTCTGGATGAAGGATTTAGTAGGTGCATGACTGACTGTATGAGTGAGTGATTAAATGTGTCTCACTGAGTGCATGGGTTAGTGACTAAACTGTCTTAATTTGTGCATCATTATGTCTGTTGTTCTGTAAACTGTTGCATGTGTTGATAAGTAGCTATATGGGTAAATATATGGGTTATTGATTGGTTGCCCAAGTATTTGTATGGGAGACTGAGTGTGTGTGTGGGTGGCTGGGAGGTGTATGACTCTGTGCATAGATGTGTGAGCAGTTGATTCACTAGATGTAAGGTTTCAAAAGTGCATGTGGAAACAGCTGTATGGGCGGTTGACTGTGTGCATGAGTGTATTGGTGAGTGAATGGATATCTCAGTGCTACATGTCAAAGTAAGTACATATGTAAAACACAGTACATGTGAGAGTTGACATATATAAATAACTGTGCATAAGAGCCAGTGAATGTGTGAGTGGCTGTATGGATCATTGTGAACTTGTGTCAGGGATTGTATAAGAGAGTAAATATGTGTTAGTATATGTTTGAATAAGTAAAGTTTGTATAACTGTATAGTTGAGGAAATGGAGGTGTGATTGATTCTTTGCATGACTGACTTGGTGTGTGAGTAACTCCATGGATGAGTGACAGTCTGTGAGTGTCTGTTTACACTGATTGTATCTAAGGTTATATTAGAGTCTGAAGAGGTTCATCGTATTATCACATGAATGATATCATCAGTGATGTGATCAGTAATGTCAAATGAGATGTCATCAGTGATGTCATCAGTGATGTCATTTGAGATGTCATCAGTGATGTCATTTGAGATGTCATCAGTGATGTCATCAGTGATGTCACTGACCATGTCATGAATGATGTAATATGTGACATCATCAGCAGTGGATTGCGGGTGCGCGATATATAGTTAGTGCAACTAACTATGTATGGAATTTCAATGGTTTTGTGTGAGTAAAATAAGGTTTTGTAAATGCGAATTCCTAACTATATATGGTCTATAACCTATGGTTTTTTCAGTGAATTTTCAAGGTTTTGTAAATGCTAATTCCTAACTATATATGGTCTATAACCTATGGTTTTTTCAGTGAATTTTCAAGGTTTTGTAAATGCTAATTCCTAACTATATATGGTCTATAGCCTATGGTTTTTTCAGTGAATATATATATATACATATATATATAAACATATATCATCTGTATATCTATATAAATACAAACATAAATGCATGCATACATATACTTATATGCATACAGATGCATGTTATTTACATGAAAGTGGAAAAAACACTAATAAAAGTAAAGCTAAAAAGCCACCTCATTACAAACAGAATGGCTTTAACTTAAACAAGGGCGAGATCTATTGCATTTTCAATGCTTGTTTACTTTGGTTCCATCAAGAAGGCATTCAGATGTGTCACACATTTGCCATAAATTCTGAATGTTAGCACTCTAGTTGCACATTAGATCACTGTAGTAAAGCTACTGCTCACCAGGGACGTCTGCTGCTGGTATTCAAAGTGCATGTTTCAGTCTGCATGTCAGAATTTTTTTAATGAAATAGAAGAGGATTTGAGAAGTCACTCAAAATGATCCCTAATTTTTCTTTCTGAAGCACTAATCATACTTTCTATGGCAAAATTAACCCCCTCATGTTGTTCCTTTTTAAATTGAGTGTTTTCAGACTTACCACTTCATTCCAATCAAGATGGCTTCTGGTGTGCCATACTTTTGTCATAGGTAAGACTGTTAGCGCTCTAGTTGTTCTTTAGAACACTCTGGGACATTCTGTCATTGGGCTATACTTGGGGTACATCTGGGTGATATTTGGACTACATTTAGGCTCTTTTGTCTCTGGTGGCCATCTTGGGAGACTGTATGTCAGAATTTTTTAATGAAATTGAAGAGGGTTTGAGAAGTCACTCAAAATGTGCCCTAATTTTTCTTTCTGCAGCACTAATCATAATTCATATGGCAAAATATACCCCCTCATTTTGTTCCTTTTTAAATTAAATGTTTTAAGAGTTACCACTTTATTCCAATCAAGATGGCTTCAGGTGTGCCATACCTTTGTAAAAGTAGGACTGTTAGCGCTCTAGTTGTTCTTTAGAACACTCTGGGACATTCTGTCATTGGGCTATACTTGGGCTACATCTGGGTGATATTTGGGCTACATTTGGGCTCTTTTGTCTCTGGTGGCCATTTTGGGAGACTGCATGTCAGAATTTTTTAATGAAATAGAAGAGGATTTGAAAAGTCACTCAAAATGTGCCCTAATTTTTCTTTCTGCAGCACTAATAATACCTTCTATTGCATAATATACCCCCTCATTTTGTTCCTTTTTAAATTAAATGTTTTAAGAGTTACCACTTTATTCCCATCACGATGGCTCCAGGTGTGCTATACCTTTGTAATAAGTAGGACTGTTAGCGCTCTAGTTGTTCTTTAGAACACTCTGGGACATTCTGTCATTGGGCTATACTTGGGCTACATCTGGGTGATATTTGGGCTACATTTGGGCTCTTTTGTCTCTGGTGGCCATTTTGGGAGACTGCATGTCAGAATGTTTTAATGAAATAGAAAAGGATTTGAGAAGTCACTCAAAATGTGCCCTAATTTTTCATTCTGCAGCACTAATCATACTTTCTATGGCAAAATATACCCCCTCATGTTGTTTCTTTTTAAATTAAATGTTTTAAGAGTTACCACTTTATTCCAATCAAGATGGCTTCAGGTGTGCCATACCTTTGTAGTAAGTAGGACTGTTAGCGCTCTAGTTGTTCTTTAGAACACTCTGGGACATTCTGTCATTGGGCTATACTTGGGCTACATCTGGGTGATATTTGGGCTACATTTGGGCTCTTTTGTCTCTGGTGGCCATTTTGGGAGACTGCATGTCAGAATGTTTTATTGAAATAGAAAAGGATTTGAGAAGTCACTCAAAATGTGCCCTAATTTTTCATTCTGCAGCACTAATCATACTTTCTATGGCAAAATATACCCCCTCATGTTGTTTCTTTTTAAATTAAATGTTTTAAGAGTTACCACTTTATTCCAATCAAGATGGCTTCAGGTGTGCCATACCTTTGTAATAAGTAGGACTGTTAGCGCTCTAGTTGTTCTTTAGAACACTCTAGGAGGCTGCAGTAGAACACAAAGGAATCAACTGACAGTCTCTGTCCTTGTTGGATGTACATGTTTTACTGAGAATGTCAGACTTCATTTTCACATGACTGAGAAAGATAATGTGAATTTACAGAAAATATGCTTTCAGTTTAGCTTATAGATCCTCTTCCAAACCACTGTGGGAAAATCATGAGATATTAGTTTTCTTTCAAACAATATTCATGATATCACAGCAGAAGGTTTTTTCACATGGTAAAATAACCTTAGAACCCACCACAATTCCTAAAACGAGTATGGTACCATCAACAAATGATTTATAATGTAACTAAAGTCCTAAAACCCTCTATTAACTACAATGCTTTTTAATGAGGTGCTATCATGTATATTGGTCCCAAATGGCTGCCAACACTTCTTGGATGAAGTGCTGACAGCCAATCAGATCAGATGTGTGGTTAGGCTCCGCCCAGATATATATCTTTTTTTGAACCTAAATTACTCAAAATCCACTGGAGCACATACATTGAGACCTAGCAAAGGCACATCGGGCTAACAGTCCCTACAATTTTGCCAAGTTTCGTGCAAATCCATTCAGCCGTTCGAGCTAAAAGTGAGGCCAACCGCCCTATGGAAATTAACATGGGAAAAACGCGTTTTGGGACCCCCTTTTGTCTTGCCCCCCCCTTGATGAAACCCCCCCAAATTGTCAGGGGCTGCTCGGAAACAAAATGTTCCATTTTCCTGAAAATTTCAGCCAATTCCGTCCACAAACGCCAAAGTTATTAGACATAGAATTTTCAAAAATCCCATAGGGAAAAAATCCTAACTATATATACCTACTGGCGACCGCCAGTAGGTAATATATATATATATATATCTATCTATATATATATATATATATATATATATATATATATATATATATATTACATTACCTACTGGCGGTCGCCAGTAGGTATATATAGTTAGGATTTTTTTTAATAGGGATTTCTGAAAATTCTATGTTGAATAACTTTGGCGTTGATGGACGGAATTGGCTGAAATTTTCAGGAAAATTGCACATTTTGTTTCTGAGGGTCCCCTGAAAGTTTTGGGGGGGTTTCGTCAAGCAGGGGCCGAGAAAAAAGGGGGGTCCCAAAACGTGTTTTTAACATTGAGTTTTCCATAGGCCGGTTGGACTCACTTTTAGCTCGAACGGCTGAATGGATTTCTATGAAACTTGGCAAAATTGTAGAGACTGTTTGCCCGATGTGCCTTTGCTAGGTCTCAAGATATGTGCTCCAGTGGATTTTAAGAAATTAAAGTTCAAAAAAATATATATATCTGTGACAGCGTCCCGGTTAGCGCCCCGGTTCGCGTACCAGACGCGTAACGGAACTTCGCGAGGAGAAGCGGATTGGCTCTCCGGTGACTCTCAACATTCTAAACAGTCCTGAGCGGCCGCCATCTTGTCTCTCGGTAGGATCGAGAGACAGGAGTTGGAAATAAACGTTGGGGGAAATGAATGAAAGGGGGCAAGGTAGACCCCTCCTGACCCCCTAGGATTGATGTGGGGGCTATTAAAGGGCCCCGCGAGGCAAAAAAATAAAATAATTTTTTTCCCGATTTTTCGACGTGGAAGCGCTACTTGGTAGGCGAACCGGGTAGCTCACCGGTAGCGTAACGGGAGTCCGCCATATTGTGTTTCGGACGAATTTAGGCACAAGATGGAGGATAAACAATGTTGGGAATGGGTATAAGGGGGCACGGGAGACATATCCTGACCCCCTAGGTTTTCTGAGAGTGGCTGAGGAGGCCCATATATGTAAAAAAACAAAACCTTTTTTTTTCAAATTTTCGTACGGTTAGCGCCCGGTCCGTGCACCGGGTAGCGTTCCGGAAAGCGTAACAAGGGGAAAACCAAGGGAAATAGTAAAATAATATTTTAGAGTGCTTTGAGGTAGGGTAGCTCTGAATAGAGCTGTTGTGTTGTGTGGGTGATGTAAGTACCAACATGTAGGTACCAATGAAGAGTCTAAAATTCAATGTACACCGTCTCCTCTGTAGATATTTTGTATGTTCTAATATGGGTTATTTAAATGTAAATGTGTGGAAAAGCACTTCATGCTTTAAAGCAATTGTATTTTTGAACTGATTGTTCTTTCCTCTTAGTCCTCCTCTTTGTTTTTTTCCCCCACACTCTTCTTCAGCATGATAGTTGATAAATTTGTTCCCTCAAAAAATGTATATACATAAAAAAGTTATATTAAATACATATAAAATATATTTTTCCTTTAAAAGAAGAATACATTTTACAGCTTTTGATATTTGCTATTAAAAAACCATTGAAATTCACTGAAAAAAACATAGGTTAGACCATATATAGTTAGGAATTAGCATTTACAAAACCTTGAAAATTCACTGAAAAAACCATAGGTTATAGACCATGTATAGTTAGGAATTAGCATTTACAAAACCTTATTTTACTCACACAAAACCATTGAAATTCGCATATATAGTTAGTTGCACTAACTATATATCGCGCACCCGCAATCCACTGCTGATCATGTCACATATTACATCATTCATGACATGGTCAGTGACATCACTGATGACATCACTGATGACATCTCAAATGACATCACTGATGACATCACTGATGACAACATCCAGTGACTGTATGTTTCTGTAAAGTTAAAATATGTCTTACATATTGAAGAATGAGTGGATGTATAAGTGTCTGGATGAAGGATTTAGTAGGTGCATGACTGACTGTATGAGTGAGTGATTAAATGTGTCTCACTGAGTGCATGGGTTAGTGACTAAACTGTCTTAATTTGTGCATCATTATGTCTGTTGTTCTGTAAACTGCTGCATGTGTTGATCAGTAGCTATATGAGTAACTATATGGGTTATTGATTGGTTGCCCAAGTATTTGTATGGGAGACTGTGTGTGTGTGTGGGTGGCTGGGAGGTGTATGACTCTGTGCATAGATGTGTGAGCAGTTTATTCACTAGATGTATGGGTTAAAAAGTGCATGTGGAAACAGCTGTATGGGCGGTTGACTGTGTGCATGAGTGTATTGGTGAGTGAATGGATATCTCAGTGCTACATGTCAAAGTACGTACATATGTAAAACACAGTACATGTGAGAGTTGACATATATAAATAACTGTGCATAAGAGCCAGTGAATGTGTGAGTGGCTGTATGGATCATTGTGAACTTGTATCAGGGATTGTATAAGAGAGTAAATATGTGTTAATATATGTTTGAATAAGTAAGGTGTGTATAACTGTATAGTTGAGGAAATGGAGGTGTGATTGATTCTTTGCATGACTGACTAGGTGTGTGAGTAACTCCATGGATGAGTGACAATCTGTGAGTGTCTGTTTACACTGAGTGTATCTAAGGTTATATTAGAGTCTGAAGAGGTTCATCGTATTATCACATGAATGATGTCATCAGTGATGTGATCAGTAATGTCAAATGAGATGTCAGCAGTGATGTCATCAGTGATGTCATTGGAGATGTCATCAGTGATGCCATCAGTGATGTCATCAGTGATGTCATGATGTCATTTGAGATGTCATCAGTGATGCCATCAGTGATGTCATTTGAGATGTCATCAGTGATGTCATCAGTGATGTCACTGACCATGTCATGAATGATGTAATATGTGACATGATCAGCAGTGGATTGCGGGTGCGGGATATATAGTTAGTGCAACTAACTATATATGCAAATTTCAATGGATTTGTGTGAGTAAAATAAGGTTTTGTAAATGCTAATTCCTAACTATATATGGTCTATAACCTATGGTTTTTTCAGTGAATATATATATATATATATATATATATATATATATATATATATATATATATATATATATATATATATATATATATATATATATATATATTTATATTTATATATATATTCCTGCTTCCTTGTTCCGCCGAGCCGTGCACTCTAGCACGGGTGCTTGTTAGCGAGGGGCGTGCCCCGCTATTATCGTGGCTTCTTTCCTCTTGTCTTCCCCAAAGAAGAAACAGCACTCACGGGAGGGGGTCAAAGGTTTTATTTTAGACCCTCGGAGCACCAGACGTGTGTCGGCTACTGTCTTTGTCAGTGGTACACTGACGCGCCATTTTTTTCTTATTTAAATACCCTTCACGTGTCATACATCGTCACGGAGGTAGAGAGAGGACTTGTACATATGCGCCATATTGGAGCGGTTTTATACATCATTTTGTGATCATCACCACATTCATTGCGCCCTGGATGGGCTTGTTAAATTACATGATGTGACCTTCTATTTCATTCATCATCGCTAACAAAATTCTGTTTACATTTTTACAAATGATTGCGCTTAGAACAATATTGTACATATTTACAATTTTTTAATTTTTAAATATTTCATTTCAATATTATTTCGCCCTGGATGGGCTAGTGCAACGAAGGTCCACCTTTTATTCATTGATATTTCCTCTAATTCTCTATCTCTCCAGACTTTTCTCACAAAACACACAGTGCAAATCATAATACCCTTAAACCAAATTAAAATTAAAATCTAAAACATTCTTTTCATTATATATCTTGAGGATTTTTCGGGTCCTCTCTTACAGTACGCCTATCTTTGGGGCTGGAATTTCTTTAACCCAAATGTACTGTCATCTCCTCATGGCTATTCAGGCCCCCGGGGTTCTTAGTGCCAATGTCTATGATGTGTCTGGATTCTAACCTCCTCAATTTCATCAATCTGTCTCCCCCTCTTGGGTTGACAGGCACATGATCTAATGCGAAATACTCCAGTTGCTCACTATTGCTCTTATGGTGTTGTTTATAGTGTCTAGCTACTGGGTACGATGGGTCACAGTTTGTGATAGCACTGAGGTGCTCCAGTATACGCATCTTCGTGATTCACAGTGCTGCCAATGTAATGCAGTCCACAAGGACAAACTAGACAATAGACCGTGTAGGGGGTTGTGCATGTTAAAAATGTTTTAATTTTGCGCAACTCTCCTCTCACCTGGTAAGACATCACTTTTTTACTATGTTTGCACGCCTTACACCGCCCACATGGGTAGAATCCTGGTTTTGGGATACCAAATGGTTGTGCCACTGGACGTGTGAGGTAACTGCATGTTAAGGTGTTCCATAGTGCTCTGGCTCTCCTATAAGTTACCATTGGTTGATTTGGGATGTCTGTACCTATAACGGGATCAGTTGTTTGGGGTTTCCAGTTTTTTCTTAAAACTGTTCTTAGCATACCTGCCCCTTCTGAGAAGGTAGTGATAAATCTGAATTTCCCATTTCTCTCCTTATCCTTCACTTTGTTTTTTATTGTCTCCTGCCGTGAGATGTTATTCACTTTTTTCTGGGCTTCTTCCAGACACTTTTCCCCATAACCTCCTACTCTGAATCTTTCTACACTTTTGTTGGCATTCCTAATGTAATCTTCTTCTGAAGTACAATTACATTTTATACGTAACAGTTCTCCATAGGGAATACTGTAAATTAGCTTTGGTGGGTGACTGCTCTTAGAGTGTAGTATAGAGTTACCAGCTGTGGGTTTTTTGAATAGCTGTGTGTACATCTTTCCTTGTTCTATTCTAATTTCCAGGTCTAGGAAATTAACTTTACTGCTGCTCATTTCAACTGTGAAACGTAAATTATGTATATTGGTGTTAAGTTTGTCAATGTATTCTTCAGCCTTTCTTTCTGGACCTCGCCAGACAATCAGCAAATCATCTATATATCTATACCACACCAGTATGTGTTAGGTCCATTCTTCATATTGGGGATGCCAGGCCACATTTTCCTCCCACCAACCCACAAATATATTAGCAAAACTGGGGGAATAACTTGTGCCCATGGCCCCCCCACCAACTGTTTATAATACTGGTGGTATAGAGAAATGTTATTATTGAGGCTGAAGTTTAAAATTCCAAAAGCATAACATTATGGTCTGCAAAGTTAGCCTCCCTAGTTGATAAAGCATTCTCTACTGCCTGCATGCCATGCTTATGGCTTATGCTAGTATAAAGGATAGCGATATCCATCACTATAAGTAGGTCTCCTTCTCTCAACATTAGCTGTTCTAACTTGCATAGGAGATCTTTAGTGTCTCTAATGTAACTTCTTAGAGTCTTTACGTGATCAATCAGAAAATAATCAATATAAATTGATAAATGTTCCAATAGACTCCCTTGGGCACTTACAATTGGTCATCCCGGTGGTTTCATTCTGTCCTTCTGCACCTTAGGTAGGTGGTAGAAGCACGGTGTGGTCGGGTTCAAACATCGTAAATATAAGTATTCCTCTGTTTCGATAATCCCTTTCCCGTACCTTTTTTTCAACATTTCATGGCACTCCGTTATGCTGTTCTGATACTCCTTCCTCCCCACTTTTTGGTAGCACTCAGCGTCCTGTAGTTGTCTTAGGGTCTCTTCATTATAGGCTTCATAAGTTTGCAAGACCACATTCCCTCCTTTATCTGAAGGTTTCAGAATTAGTCTTTTATCACTCTGTAAGTTTTTTATTGCCTGTCGATGTTTCCATGTTAAGTTCCATTGTTTGTTTGTCGGACCTTTCTTTTCTAATTTCCTCAATTCCTTAGATATGGATTCCATGAAAAGGTCTATATTGTCATTGGGCATTTGTGGCACAAACGTGGATGCTGGTTTAAAGTTGGTTTCTCCTCCTTTCTGTATTATGTTTACTTGTGACAAGTTTTCCGGTTGGCTCCCCCCTCCGCCCTTAGTTCTTGCATGGCTTCCAATGCGGGTATATCCTTTACTCGAATTTCTTGTGTTACTACTCTTCCGGAGTGTTTCATTATTTTCTTAGGGCGTAATTTATAAAATGTATGAAGTTTTAATTTCCTTGAAAACTTGTATAGATCTATTTTTGTTTGTGTATATTCTAACGGTTTGGAGGGACAGAAGGACAGTCCCAATTTTAGAACATGTTCTTCCTCTTTCGTTAAGACTCGATGGCTCAGGTTTACGATAGTCAGATTGTTCTCTTGTTCGTTTTCTTCCGTTTTCGTCTCTTGTTGTACCTGGCACTGCGGGTAGTTGGCGGTGAGTAATTGCTTTTTCCGCCATTCCCCGCCCCTCTGCGTGGGGCGCTTCTTTGTTGTTGTTCTGGGGGTTTCCCCCTGCCTCCTTGTTGTCGTGACTGCCTTATTATTTGGAACTCGTCGCGAAAAGGGAGTTTACGTGTTTCAGAGCTTGCCACCGCGTACCTGTCTTTTCTCACTTCCTCGTTCTCCGAGACTTCCGATTTCGTGGTTTCATCTGATTCCTCCCCTCTGACCGTAGCAGATTTATTTGATTTCGATCTTAGGGCTTTTACCTGAGCATCGTATCGTTTGGCAAAGGTTAATACTCTACCCGTTTCATAGTCTCCTTCGTCTCTTTCGAACTTTTCTTGTTTCCGTTTTCTGATTTTGTTTCGTATGCTTTCAGTCTTTTCGTCATGGTACCTTTCAGTTCTTCAAGCCTTTTCTTATCCTCCCCCATTGCCTCTATTTCTATTTCTATTGATTATTTTCTGATTGATCACGTAAAGACTCTAAGAAGTTACATTAGAGACACTAAAGATCTACTATGCAAGTTAGAACAGCTAATGTTGAGAGAAGGAGACCTACTTATAGTCATGGATATCGCTAGCCTTTATACTAGCATAAGCCATAAGCATGGCATGCAGGCAGTAGAGAATGCTTTATCAACTAGGGAGGCTAACTTTGCAGATCATAATGTTATGCTTTTGGAATTTTTAAACTTCAGCCTAAATAATAACATTTTTCTATACCAAGACCAGTATTATAAACAGTTGGTGGGGGTGGCCATGGGCACTAATTATTCCCCCAGTTTTGCTAATATATTTGTGGGTTGGTGGGAGGAAAATGTGGCCTGGCATCCCCAATATGAAGAATGGACCCAAAACATACTGGTATGGTATAGATATATAGATGATTTGCTGATTGTCTGGCGAGGTCCAGAAAGAAAGGCTGAAGAATACATTGACAAGCTTAACACCAATATACATAATTTACATATCATAGTTGAAATGAGAAGCAGTAAAGTTAATTTCCTAACCTGGAAATTAGAATAGAACAAGGAAATATGTACACGCAGCTATTCAAAAAACCCACAGCTGGTAACTCTATACTACACTCTAAGAGCAGTCACCCACCAAAGCTAATTTACAGTATTCCCTATGGAGAACTGTTACGTATAAAACGTAATTGTACATCAGAAGAAGATTACATTTGGAATGCCAACAAAAGTGTAGAAAGATTCAGAGTACGAGGTTATGGGGAAAAGTGTCTGGAAGAAGCCCAGAAAAAAGTGAATAACATCTCACGGCAGGAGACATTAAAAAACAAAGTGAAGGATAAGGAGAGAAATGGGAAATTCAGATTTATCACTACCTTCTCAGAAGGGGCAGGTATGCTAAGAACAGTTTTAAGAAAAAACTGGAAACTGTTAACAACTGATCCCGTTATAGGTACAGACATCCCGAATCAACCAATGGTAACTTATAGGAGAGCCAGAGCACTAAGAAACACCTTAACAAGCAGTTACCTCACACGTCCAGTGGCACAACCATTTGGTATCCCAAAACCAGGATTCTACCCATGTGGGCGGTGTAAGGCGTGCAAACATAGTAAAAAAGTGATGTCTTACCAGGTGAGAGGAGAGTTGCGCAAAATTAAAACATTTTTAACATGCACAACCCCCTACAAGGTCTATTGTCTCGTTTGTCCTTGTGGACTGCGTTACATTGGCAGCACTGTGAATCCCACGAAGATGCGTATACTGGAGCACCTCAGGGCTATCACAAACTGTGACCCATCGTACCCAGTAGCTAGACACTATAAACAACACCATAAGAGCAATAGTGAGCAACTGGAGTTTTTCGCATTAGATCATGTGCCTGTCAACCCAAGAGGGGGAGACAGATTGATGAAATTGAGGAGGTTAGAATCCAGACACATCATAGACATTGGCACTAAGAACCCCGGGGGCCTGAATAGCCATGAGGAGATGACAGTACATTTGGGTTAAAGAAATTCCAGCTCCAAAGATAGGCGTACTGTAAGAATGGGCCCGAAAAATCCTCAAGATATATAATGAAAAGAATGTTTTAGATTTGAATTTTAATTTGGTTTAAGGGTATTATGATTTGCACTGTGTGTTTTGTAAGAAAAGTCTGGAGAGATAGAGAATTAGAGGAAATGTCAATGAATGAAAGGTGGACCTTCGTTGCACTAGCCCATCCAGGGCGAAATAATATTGAAATGAAATATTTAAAAATGTAAAAATTGTAAATATGTACAATATTGTTCTAAGCGCAATCGTTTGTAAAAATGTAAACAGAATTTTGTTAGCAATGATGAATGAAATAGAAGGTCACAGCATGTAATTTAACAAGCCCATCCAGGGCGCAATGAATGTGGTGATGATCACAAAATGCTGTATAAAACCGCTCCAATATGGCGCATATGTACAAGTCCTCTCTCTACCTCCGTGACGATGTATGACACGTGAAGGGTATTTAAATAAGAAAAAAATGGCGCGTCAGTGTATCACTGACAAAGGCAGTAGCCGAAACGCGTCTGGTGCTCCGAGGGTCTAAAATAAAACCTTTGACCCCCCTCCTGTGAGTGCTGTTTCTTCTTTGGGGAAGACAAGACGAAAGAAGCCACGATATATCTATACTACTATTATAAAGAGAGAACTTGCACCTTTAGGCAAGGTAAACTCGGGAACCACAGCGCCAATCTACACACCCGATACACCGTTGAAATCGGCACGGTGTGTAGATGGTCATAGGCTTTAAAATTTTTAAAAATAAACGTTATATAAAAAGTTAAATTTTTACAAAAAGTAGTTCCCCCAAAGTAGCGCCGGCCGTGACTGTGCGTCGTCACGTCAGGAGCAGGGGAGGAGCAGCGTCCCAGGAGCGGCGGATATGGCGCGCAGGGGAGGAGCGGTGAAGTGAGGCCAGCGGCGGAGCGGAGAGGCGGATATGGCACGGGGAGGAGCGGCGGCGGACAGGTGGTGAGTGGCAGAGCGGCGGAGGGAGAAATATGGACCAGCGGTGTGAGCAGCAGAGGCAAGGTAAGAATCGGGGGCAGCCAGGGTCGGGGCGGGCGGGCGGGCGGGGCACGGGCTGCTGGGGAATGTCAGGGCAGGCGGGGGTAGGGGAAGCCAGCATTTCAGGTTTGCGTGCTTTCCCGCCCCGGCCCCCGCCTGCCACAACATTGTCCGGGACACAGACAATGTCGTGGCGGGCGGGGGCCTGGGCGGGAGAGCACGCAAACCTGAAATGCAGCCCCCAGAACCCTTCTACCCCAGGCAACGCTGGGGCGGGCTGCTAGTATATATATATATATATATATATATATAAAATCAATCAATCACAGCATTTATATAGTGCACTACACACCCAAAGGGGTCTCAAGGCGCTGGGGAGGGGGGGGTCCGCTACTGCTCGAACAGCCAGGTCTTGAGTTGCTTCCTGAAGGCGAGGTGGTCCTGGGTCCGGCGGAGGTGGGTCGGGAGGGAGTTCCATGTCTTGGTGGCGAGGTAGGAGAAGGACCGTCCTCCTGTGGTGGCTCTTCGGATGCGGGGGACGGCGGCGAGGGCGTGGCGGGTCGATCGAAGCTGGCATTTGGGAACGTAGAAGTTGAGGCGGCTGTTGAGGTATCCCGGGCCTTGTTGTGTAGGGCTTTGTGTGCGTGGGTGAGGAGTCGGAAGGTGATTGTCTTGTTGACCGGGAGCCAGTGCAGGTCTCTCAGGTGTCCGGAGATGTGGCTGCGCCGGGGGATATCCAGGATGAGATGTGCTGAGGCGTTCTGGATCCGCTGAAGTCTCTTCTGGAGCTTGGCGGTGGTTCCGGCATAGAGGGAGTTGCCGTAGTCCATACGGCTGGTGACGAGGGCCAGGGTGACCGTCTTCCTGGACTCGGTGGGGATCCACCGGAAGATTCTATGTAGCATGCGCAGGATGTTGAAGCACGACGAGGAGACAGCGTTGACTTGTCTGGTCATGGAGAGGGAGGAGTCCAGGATGAAGCCCAGGTTGCATGCGTGGTCTGTAGGTTGGGGTGCGCTGCCCAGGGCGGGGGGCCACCAGGAGTCGTCCCAGGCGGAGGGTGTGGATCCCAGGATGAGGACTTCCGTCTTGTCCGAGTTCAGTTTCAGGCGGCTGTTCTTCATCCATTCGGCTACCTCTTTCATCCCTTCTTGTAGGTTGTCTCTGGCGGTGGCGGGGTCGTTGGTGAGGGAGAGGATCAGCTGGGTGTCGTTGGCGTAGGAGATGATGTTGAGGTTGTGCTGGCGTGCGATGTCTGCGAGGGGGCCCATGTAGACATTGAAGAGGGTTGGACTGAGCGAGGAGCCTTGAGGGACGCCGCAGATGACTTCGGTGGCTTCCGATCTGAACGGAGGGAGGCGGACTCTCTGTGTTCTCCCGGCGAGGAAGGAGATGATCCACTCCAGTGCCTTCTCCTGGACTCCGACGTCGCTGAGGCGCTGTACTAGGGTACGGTGGCAGACAGTGTCGAAGGCCGCGGAGAGGTCTAGGAGGATGAGGGCCGCTGTTTCTCCGTTGTCGAGCAGGGCACGGATGTCATCGGTGGCTGCGATCAGGGCGGTCTCGGTGCTGTGGTTTGCCCGGAAGCCAGACTGCGAGGGGTCGAGGGATCCGTTTGTCTCGAGGAAGGCGGCCAGATGCTTGTTGACGGTCTTCTCGATGACTTTTGCAGGGAACGGGAGCAGCGAGATGGGGCGGTAGTTCTTGAGGTCGTTGGGGTCGGCTGATGGCTTCTTGAGTAGGGCGCTGAGTTCGGCAATATATATATATATATATTACCTACTGGCGATAGCCAGTAGGTATATATAGTTAGGACCTAGCTACCATAGGAAATCCACAACATTCTATTGGGAATAACTTTGATGCCGGTTGAGGAATTTGCGTGTAATTTTCTGAAATTTAGTCCAGCTCCGCTCCGCTTCTTCCCTGGAAGTTTTGGGGGGATTCGTCATGTGAGGGCCGAGAAAAACGGGGGGTCCCAAAACGTGTTTTCCCCATGTTAATTTCTATAGGACGAATAGACAAGGCTACAGCCCGAACCGCTGAATGGAATTACACCAAACTTTGCAAAATTGTAGGGACTGGTACGCAGAAGTGCATTTTCTATATTTGGTGAAAATTGCTCCAGTGGTTTTTACGAAAATTAACTTCAAAAACACATATATATCTGGGAGAAGCCTAACCACACATCTCATCGTGAGATCTGATTGGCTGTTAGCACTTCATCCAAGAAGTGTTGGCAGCCATCTCTGGACCTATATACATGATAGCACCTCATTAAAAAGCATTGTAGTTAATAGTTACATTTTAAATCATTTGTTGATGGTACCATACTCATTTTAGGAATTGTGGTGTGTTCTAAGGTGATTTTACCATGTGAAAAAGCCTTCTGCTGGGATATCAGGAATCATGTTTGAAAGAAAACTATTATCTCATGCTTTTCCCACAGTGGTTTGGAAGGGGATCTAAAAGCTAAACTGAAAGCATATTTTCTGTAAATTCACATTATCTTTCTCAGTCATGTGAGAATGAAGTCTGACATTCTCAGTAAAACATGTAAATACAACAAGGACCGCGACTGTCAGTTGATTCCTTTGTGTTCTACTGCAACCTCCTAGAGTATTCTAATAACAACTAGAGCACTAACAGTCCTACTTATTACAATGGTATGGCACACCTGAAGCCATCTTGATTGGAATAAATTGGTAACTCTTAAAACATTTAATTTAAACAGGAACAAAATGAGGGGGTATATTTTGCCATAGAAAGTATGATTAGTGCTGCTGAAAAAATAATTTGGGCACATTTTGAGTGACTTCTTAAATCCTCTTCTATTTCATTAAAAAATTCTGACATGCAGTCTCCCAAGATGGCCACCAGAGACAAAAGAGCCCAAATGTAGCCCAAATATCACCCAGATGTAGCCCAAGTATAGCCCAATGACAGAATGTCCCAGAGTGTTCTAAAGAACAACTAGAGCGCTAACAGTCTAACTCATGACAAAAGTATGGCACACCAGAAGCCATCTTGATTGGAATGAAGTGGTAAGTCTGAAAACATTTAATTTAAAAAGGAACAAAATGAGGGGGTTCATTTTACCATAGAAAGTATGATTAGTGCTTCAGAAAGAAAAACTAGGGCACATTTTGAGTGACTTCTCAAATCTTCTTCTATTTCATTAAAAAATTCTGACATGCAGTCTCTCAGGATGGCCACCAGAGACAAAAGAGCCCAAATGAAGCCCAAATACCAACCAGATGTAGCCCAAGTATAGCCCAATGACGGAATGTCCCAGAGTGTTCTAAAGAACAACTAGAGCGCTAACAGTCTTACTTATGACAAAAGTATGGCACACCAGAAGCCATCTTGATTGTAATGAAGTGGTAAATCTGAAAACATTTAATTTAAAAAGGAACAAAATGAGGGGGTATATTTTGCCATTGAAAGTATGATTAGTGCAAAAGAAAGAAAAAGTAGGGCACATTTTGAGTGACTTCTCAACTCCTCTTCTATTTCATTAAAAATATATTCTGACATGCAGACTGAAACATGCACTTTGAACACCAGCAGCAGACTTCCCTGGTGAGCAGTAGCTTTACTACAGTGATCTAATGAGCAACTAGAGTGCTAACATTCAGAATTTATGGCAAATGTGTGACACATAACAGGCTCCGCGGAAGGACGAATAGGTCCAAGGAGGAACCAGACTGCAACACTCGGTCTCTTTCTCTGCCAGGCGACCCATGAAGCTTTTTACAAGACAAAGCTGATCAAGCTTGAGGGAATCCCCCTCTAACAGTTATAGCGCCTTAGTGTGCGCTTCACTTAGCCTAAAGATAACACAACCACTATAATTTAACTTTTATTATTTAATCTGCATGTTTTGCACATATTAAAACGGTCCTGAGGAAAGCCAGTATAAAATCTATAAGGCACTGGCTGAAACATGTAGACCACACTAGACGCTGGAGGTCATAATTAGCACTGCAATTAACGTCTACTTGCCTTTTATCCGCTAACAGAGGCCCAGTTCATTAAAATATATTACCCTGGGGTACTGGGACCAGATGTATAGCTTTTAAACTTCACCCTTCTCACCCAACTCACTGCACACTCAGCAACATACCAGCTCCGCAGTCACCTGGCGTTGAAGCACACCCGGGGCACATTCAGTGCCACTGCGGTGGGCCCGATGATGAAGCATGCCACCGACTAGGTCGGTGGGTGAGGGCTTTATAAGGAAAAAAACGTTTTTCCTTATTTGACGTACTGCTCTGAGTCTCCTACGTCTCTTAACCTTAGCTAGTCCTTATTGATACATACACATCTGAATGCCTTCTTGATGGAAACAAAGTAAACAAGCATTGCAAATGCATAAGATCTCGCCCTCGTTTAAGGTAAAGCCATTCTGTTTGTAATGAGGTGGCTTTTTAGCTTTGCTTTTATTAGTGTTTTTAAAACTTTCATGTAAATAACATGCATATGTATGCATATATGTATATGTATGCATGCATTTATATTTGTATTTATATAGATATGCAGATTATATATGTTTATATATGTATGTATATATATATATATATACACATACATATATATAAATGCAGATGCATATATATGCATATATATGTGTATATGTGTTCGTGTAGAGAGAGGTAGAGGTGTAGAGGTAGAGAGGTAGAGGTAGAGAGATAGAGGTAGAGAGGTAGAGACTAGTAGAGAGAGAAGTAGAGAGAGATAGAGAGGTAGCGAGTAGAGAGTGAGTCATAGAGAGTAGAGAGTGAGTAGTAGAGAGTAGTAGAGAGCAGTAGAGAGAGTAGCAGAGAGTGAGTAGTAGAGAGTAGTAGAGTGAATAGAAGAGTGAGTAGTAGCGAGTAGTAGAGAGTGAGTATTAGAGAGTGAGTAGTAGAGAGTAGTAGAGAGTGAGTAGCAGAGAGAGAGAATAGTAGAGAGTAGTAGAGAGTGAGTAGTAGAGTGAGTAGTAGTGAGAGAGTAGTAGAGAGTGAGTAGTAGAGAGTAGTAGAGAGTGAGTAGTAGAGTGAGTAGTAGAGAGAGAGTAGTAGAGAGTGAGTAGTAGAGAGTAGTAGAGAGTGAGAAGTAGAGAGTGAGTAGTGGAGAGTAGTAGAGAGTGAGTAGTAAAGAGTGAGTAGTAGAGAGAGAGTAGTAGAGAGTAGAGAGTAGTAGAGAGTGAGTAGTAGAGAGTAGTAGATAGTGAGTAGTAGGGAGTGAGTAGTAGAGAGAGAGTAGTAGAGAGTAGTAGAGTAGTAGAGAATGAGTAGTAGAGATTGAGTGTTAGAGTGTTGTGGAGTAGTAGAGAGTAAGTAGTAGAGAGTAGTGGAGAATATTCCAAAGTTTGGCACAGCACCACTTGCACAATAAGTCCAATCAAATCATATCACTTAGAGTCCTTATTGAAGTGCTGAATCTTGGTGTATATTCAAATGCTTTTATTTTCCTTAAGTTTATGTACCACAGCCAGCCGACGCGTTTCGTTCTGTACAACAGAACTTCTTCAGGGCGTTCTTATTTCATTCAAATTATGTCAGTATCCTGTTGTCATATAACTAGATATTTCTTCCAAATGTTAGACGAGACGTAAGTACATTCTTATTCAAAGTGACAAGGTATCAATTTTACCCACACAATTCGGGCAGACTTGAGTAATTTATAGCATCTTCAAAGTCAGTCTTTCAAAAATTCCAAAGTATAGGACATGATAATCCAAATCCAAATGTTTCTCAAGAAAAGTAATTTTCAATCGTTCGGAATATCGGCGTTTGGGCAGATATGGACCAGGGACCCCCAGTATGCAAGGGGAATTAGTCCCCGCTCTGCAAACGCGCCAGTGGCCTGCGTTGCAGAGAGGTGTAAAAAGGGGCATAGCCTCATTACACCTCTGTGCAATGCAGCCCCCTGGTGCATACTGGAGGTTCCAGGTGGGCGAGTTGGCCCCCAGAGACCCCCAGTATGCAAGGGGAATTAGTTCACCCTCTTCAAACATGCACGGGGGCTGCGTTGCAGAGAGGTGTAAAAAAGGGTGTGGCGTCATTACACCTCTCTGCAATGCAGCCCCCTGGCGCATACTGGAGGCTCCTAGTGGGCTCGTTGGCCCCCAGGGACCCCCAGAATGCAAGGGGAATTAGTTCCCTCTCTGCAAATGCGCCAGGGGGCTGCTTTGCAGAGAGGTGTAACAAGGGGCATAGCCTCATTACACCTCTGCAATGCAGCCCCCTGGCGCATACTGGAGGTTCCAGGTGGGCTAGTTGAATTAGTTCCCCCTCTTCAAATATGCACGGGGGCTGCGTTGCAGAGAGGTGTAAAAAGGGGCGTGGCTTCATTACACCTCTCTACAATGCAGTCCCCTGGTGCATACTGGAGATTCCTGGTGGGCTTTCAGGTCTTATATAGTTAGGAATTAGCATTAAAAAAACCTTTGAAATTCACTGAAAAAAACATAGGTTTCAGGCTTATATAGTTAGGAATAAGCGTTTAAAAAATCTTTGAAATTCACTGAAAAAACCATAGGTTTCAGGCCCTATATAGTTAGGAATTAGCATTTAAAAAACCTTTAAAATTCACTCAAAAAACTATAAGTTTTGGGGGTGTTATAGTTAGCTGGACATTTCACTCATACAAAACCATTGAAATTGCTCCTATATGGTTAATTGTACTAACTATATTTCGCGCACCCGCAATCCACTGCTGATGATGTCACATAATACATCATTCATGACATGGTCAGTGACATCACTGATGACATCTCAAATGACATCACTGATGACATCATCCACGTGACAATCACATACACCATTTCATACACTAGTAAAATCTGTCATCACTCTTTGTAAAATACAGAGTATCTTTTTATTGAATCTATTGTTACAGCAATACAAGTATCTAAAAACCCACTCAGTGATTCATAGATGTATACACACATCTAATCACTTACCTGTAGATTCACTCATACATGCTGTCAATGAACAATAGAACACTATGAAAAATATTTATACACCTAAATCGACATTACACACCAGCACCCATCCTATTCACATATGAAGTCATCCTACTCACTTATGGAAACAATGGATCATACTTACATATTTACTTAGCTACACACTTATAAAAACACAACTTCATATATTCATTTAGATAGTAAGTCATACTTAGTGAATTAGAAAATCATTATTACAAGTATAAAGTTATCCATACAGTCACTCACACAATCATTGAGTCTTATGTATACTTATTTAAATACAACAACTGACACATACACTGCCTTTTATTTTTCCAGTTTGTTGGACATGTACCATTGAGAAATATATTTGCTTCTCACCACACCCATAAATATTTTCACTCACCCAAACAACTGTTAGAACATGTAGTTTTAACTTCATATATCTAGTGAATCAACTATTCACACATCTTTGGAAAGTCACACACCCCCCCCCACCGAACCACACACACATTCACTCTCCCATACAAATACTCAGTTAACTAAACAATAACTAATATAGACTTTCACATAGCTAGTACCCAACTGGAGAACCAGTTTACACAACAACTGACAAAGTGATACAGATATTCAAACAGTTTAGTCACTATCCACTATATTTAGTCAGACACTATAAATTGGTCAAGTAAACAGTCAATTACACTGCTACTAAATCCTCCATCCAAATATTTATTTTTATATATCCACTCATTCTTCAATGCAAATTGCTATATATATAATGCATATTTAAATTACGAAGCAAACCACATTTACTGGATGATGTCATCAGTGATGTCATCAGTGATGTCATTTGAGATGTCATCAGTGATGTCACTGACCATGTCATGAATGATCTTATATGTGACATCATCAGCAGTGGATTGCGGGTGCGCGAAATATAGTTAGTACACAGTAGCGGTCGGCAGTAGGTGTTTCTATAGGGCGGTGACGTGGGCAGGAGGAGGGGCAGGGTGGGGGGAAATAATGTATGGATTACGGAGTTTTACAGGTAAGTAAACATTTAAATACATAAAACGAATTTCGTTGCGCACACTGCATCACCAAATGTGATGCAGTGCGCGCAACGAAATTCGTTTTATGTATTTAAATGTTTACTTACCTGTAAAACTCCGTAATCCATACATTATTTCCCCCCACCCTGCCCCTCCTCCTGCCCACGTCACCGCCCTATAGAAACACCTACTGCCGACCGCTACTGTTAGTACAACTAACTGTATAGGAGCAGTTTCAATGGCTTTGTATGAGTGAAATGTCCAGCTAACTATAACACCCCTAAAACTTATAGTTTTTGAGTGAATTTTAAAGGTTTTTTGAATGCTAATTCCTAACTATATAGGGCCTGAAACCTATGTTTTTTTCAGTGAATGTATATATATACACATATGTAGTAGCAAAATCCACTATGCCCTCTGCCACATTAACAGTAGGTAGATTTTTCATTGCACTATTGATGGCATTTACAGTGCATTCTATTAGGCTCGTGATATGAGACAAGTGCGTTTCAGAAAAACTATTACTGTAAATGCAGCCGTCATTATAGAAAAGCAGGCCTTAGAACGGCCAGATTAGTTTTCAGATATGAATAGGAAAAAGATGCATAAAAATGCACTGACGAAATGATGAACTGTCATTGAATGGAATGTTCCAGAAACCCGCCCGGGAGGGCTGTTGGGTTGATGGGCATCCAAAAAGGAAGCCGGCTCTCCTCTGCTGGTGCAGGGCCCAATGGCGCCTCTGCGCTCGGATGAAATTACTTTGCATATTGAATATCATTGAATGAAAACCGTCCTGTCAATTGGATAGTACAGACTCACAAAACAACACATCAAGAAAGCCATAAATCATCAGTTCTTGGCAGGCGGCTGCGCCATTATTAGAAGCTGCCCCCGTTCTCTGATGCTCCTAGATTGCACATGGCAAGTCTGATTTGCTGCTGAAATGGAAGAAGTCACTAAATATTTCAATGATAAATGAGATGACTTTTGCAAAGATCGGCCGTCAGCCTCACTGAATTTGTGCGAAAGCTCCTCTTGCGAAACCCAATTTAATGGAAACACCGAGATGCTACCTGCCGGGTTTGCTGACCTGTGGAATCATATTTCTATGTCAAACTACATGTTTATCTCCTTGTGATTCAGTACTGATTATCCAAGTTTAATTATTATAGCATTGGCAATAAACCCAGGGCTTGCTTTAGCATTGCTGGCACCGGATGCAAAAATCTTTGCTGACGCCCCCCCTCCCCCAGCCCCCTCCGCCGCCCA
Organism: Lissotriton vulgaris; assembly: GCF_964263255.1. Classification (NCBI taxonomy): domain Eukaryota; kingdom Metazoa; phylum Chordata; class Amphibia; order Caudata; family Salamandridae; genus Lissotriton; species Lissotriton vulgaris. The sequence goes on along the minus strand of NC_141689.1, from coordinate 1,438,969,530 downwards.
ATGACCTCCTCCTCCACAGATTCCATCAATACCATCCGTGCCTCTCATCTTTTCTTTGCTCAATCGCACGTTTTAAATTTATGTTATTGCACGCGTTGAAGCACATTATCACTCATCCATATATTATACAGAGACTGTGAATCAAACAAAAGTGTAAACCAATGTATAGGAAATGTTACATAAGACACTGAGGCCTACAAGGTCTGGGAGTGGTCTGTCATCCATACTGGTAGGTATTATAAGTTTAGAGTTCTTGTTCTGAAGAAATGAAAGTGAAGATATACTACATTTTCACGCAGCACAACAACAAAAGTTGTTGTATGCATAGTGATGGATCAAGGGATGAGATTTGCACCGTGCAAAGCCTTGGTACAAATTCAAGTACAAGCCGCACTCACAAAGATGGATCTTTATTGCGAATTAAAGCTTAACATCAGCAGCTCAATAGCATATCAAAAACAGTGAAGCACACTTTTGCACTACAAGAATAACAAAGAGTAGTAGATTTGCAAATCATTAAGGTCTATTAGCAGATTTGCAAAATTGCAAAATCAAATCAGGTTACTCATAAATCAATAATCACCAGGTTGCAACATGATTCAGTAATCCAAAGCCTGTCAAAACTGCAAATGCAAAAATGAGTTACTTAACGATAGTCCTTTGCAAATTTAATCCTTTTCAGTTCCATTGATGGTTTCAGAAGTAATGGTGGAAAATTAAGCAGCAGGTGTTAGAAAGTAAAGCCTCTAATGGCAGGACCAAATAAAGGTTCAGTCAGACAAAAGTAAAACTATATTTGCCAAGAGTCAACCTCTATGAGTATGGCAGAGTAAATATAAGGTCCCAAGATAGGAAAACCATCTTCTCTCGAAAGAGAAGATGGGGCATTTGCCTGCAGGAGTGGAAAGGAGCAATCTGAATTCTTCTAACCCAGTGAAGCACAATTAAAAATAAAATTCAGCAAATTGTAACACTTTCAACAGTTCCCAAGAGATGAGAAGCAATCAGTTTTCAGCAATTCGTCAATTGAGGTGTCATTGCCGCCTTTCTCAGACATCACACCAAGAAGGCCCACGGATGCCCGCCCTTCAGATTATCTCGTTCTGGCTGCTTTCTCATGGTCAGGCCATTCCCAACACAGGTGAAAAATACTCATTATAAAGGTTTCGATGGAACTCAAATATAAAAACATTTTACACCGAAACTAACATATTGGCTACAATTAGAAAACTATTGCCCACATGCATCAAGCATTTTTGGAGTCGCAAACGGTGCGCTTCCTTAAAATCGGCCGTTTGAGACTCCAAAAATGCTTTTTCAGATGCATCATTATTTTTTAATGAAATTCGCTGATTTTGCGACTTTCCAGAATGCGATTGCATTTAAGGAATCGCAAATTTGCGATTCCTTAAATGCAATGCATCATTCTGAAATCAAATTGTGAGAACAAGGTTTGGAAGTGCAAATTACCACGAGGTTGAACCTCGTGGTAAATTGCGAAAAATGTTTAAAATGTACTAATTTACATTTTAAACAATGTCATGTTACAGACACACATGTCCTTAGGACATGTGTGTGTGAAACATCCATTTAAAAATACATTTCAGGGGTGCAGGGGGGGGTCCTTTGGACCCCCCCCTGCACCCATGAAATTTTCTAAGTGCCACTCGCAATTTCCATTGATTCCTATGGGCCTTTTGGCACATAGGAATCAATGGGAATAGCGAATTCGCAATTTTGAAGTCACATAATATTTGCGATTCGGTAAAAATTGCGATTTTTACCGAATCGGAAATATTTTGCACTTTCTATGATGCATCCCGTTTTGCGAATCCATATTTGCGATTCGGTAAAATTCGCAAATTTGGAAACGCAAAACGGGAGTTTGATGCATGTGGGCATAAGTTACTGCAGCACAGCTCAGGAAAGAATGAATCTGATAGCCAAGGACACGTTGAAAATGTAACATGAATTATTTAGCTAAAACCTACATCGACTATGGCTAACTTAATGTGAACACACTCTGATCATGATTAACTAATAATATGAAAATCACTATGATCAATTTAAGCATGAAGCCACAATTGGATATAAGTATTTGAATATTATATATGATGTGCATTAGCATGTTGCTAATCAAAAATACAAACACTAGTGACTGAGTCCCATTAATTGTATAAAAGGGAGAGAGCATGACAGCACCACATCTAAAATGATAAGGCGAAATTGCTCTCTCCTCTAGCGCTGGTGCACTTCAGGTTGCCCTGCTCCAACACACACACCCTTGCACTATAGTGCAAGGGTGTGTGTGATGTCAAGCTTAAGTTTCATACTGAAGGCTTCATTTCCAGTACAAGATACCATGCCTTCACAAAGTTAAACACTTTTCGACTTTGTACGTGTGCTGTACATTGCAGAAGGCATGCAAAGTTAGAGAAGTTTAGAGAAAATAAAATGTTTTTTAAGCATTAAGCCAGCCTTGAGGAGGCATCATTTTTGGGAGCAAATTCCTTTCTACCAATGCCAGTAGATAGGGATTATTTACAACAAGGGGTGGTGAGGGACAGAGTCTCTGAATTAAGCAGAAAGCTCTCACCCAGTCAAGAGATCAGGGCTAGATCCAACACCGTTTTTTAGCTCACTGCACCATCTCAGTTTCAGAACCTGGCTGTATGCAAATTAGTCTGTTCCTGTCCCAGTGCATGATGGGAACAGGGCAAACCAAACTACAAAAGCCAATTCTTACACTGGGAAGGAAACAAGCTCCCGGGGACCGGTTTCTGGCATTACAGCCGTCTTCGGCCCGGTTTGCTTGAATCCTGATGGTGCAATGAGCAAGGGTCTCACATCTGAGAATACCCTTCCACGCTTAGGGTGGACAAAAATATTTACAACAAGGGGTGGTGAGGGACAGAGTCTCTGAATTAAGCAGAAAGCTCTCACCCAGTCAAGAGATCAGGGCTAGATCCAACACCGTTTTTTAGCTCACTGCACCATCCCAGTTTCAGAACCTGGCTGTATGCAAATTAGTCTGTTCCTGTCCCAGTGCATGATGGGAACAGGGCAAACCAAACTACAAAAGCCAATTCTTACACTGGGAAGGAAACAAGCTCCCGGGGACCGGTTTCTGGCATTACAGCCGTCTTCGGCCCCTTTTGTAAATCGATTTTGGCCACTATAGGTGTGGCAGGGTATACTCAGACATGAGTCCCTTTCTCACTGCTCCATCAGGATTCAAGCAAGCCGGGTCGAAGAGGCTGAAATGCCAGAAACCGGTCCCCGGTAGCTTGTCTCCTTTCTGGTAAAGAATTGGCTTGGTAGTTTAGTCTGCCCTGTTCCCATGATGCACTGGGCCAGGGACAGACTGATTTGCATATAGCCAGGTTCTGAGCTGGGATGGGGCAGTGAGATAAATAACGGTGATGGATCAAGCCCTGATCTTTGGACTGGGTAAGAGTGGTCTGCTCAATTCAGACACTCTGTTCATCACCACCCCCTTTTGTAAATCGATTTTGGCCACTATAGGTGTGGCAGGGTATACTCAGACATGAGTCCCTTTCTCACTGCTCCATCAGGATTCAAGCAAGCCGGGCCGAAGAGGCTGAAATGCCAGAAACCGGTCCCCGGTAGCTTGTCTCCTTTCTGGTAAAGAATTGGCTTGGTAGTTTAGTCTGCCCTGTTCCCATGATGCACTGGGCCAGGGACAGACTGATTTGCATATAGCCAGGTTCTGAGCTGGGATGGGGCAGTGAGATAAATAATGGTGATGGATCAAGCCCTGATCTTTGGACTGGGTAAGAGTGGTCTGCTCAATTCAGACACTCTGTTCATCACCACCCCCTTTTGTAAATCGATTTTGGCCACTATAGGTGTGGCAGGGTATACTCAGACATGAGTCCCTTTCTCACTGCTCCATCAGGATTCAAGCAAGCCGGGCCGAAGAGGCTGAAATGCCAGAAACCGGTCCCCGGTAGCTTGTCTCCTTTCTGGTAAAGAATTGGCTTGGTAGTTTAGTCTGCCCTGTTCCCATGATGCACTGGGCCAGGGACAGACTGATTTGCATATAGCCAGGTTCTGAGCTGGGATGGGGCAGTGAGATAAATAACGGTGATGGATCAAGCCCTGATCTTTGGACTGGGTAAGAGTGGTCTGCTCAATTCAGACACTCTGTTCATCACCACCCCCTTTTGTAAATCGATTTTGGCCACTATAGGTGTGGCAGGGTATACTCAGACATGAGTCCCTTTCTCACTGCTCCATCAGGATTCAAGCAAGCCGGGCCGAAGAGGCTGAAATGCCAGAAACCGGTCCCCGGTAGCTTGTCTCCTTTCTGGTAAAGAATTGGCTTGGTAGTTTAGTCTGCCCTGTTCTCATGATGCACTGGGCCAGGGACAGACTGATTTGCATATAGCCAGGTTCTGAGCTGGGATGGGGCAGTGAGATAAATAACGGTGATGGATCAAGCCCTGATCTTTGGACTGGGTAAGAGTGGTCTGCTCAATTCAGACACTCTGTTCATCACCACCCCCTTTTGTAAATCGATTTTGGCCACTATAGGTGTGGCAGGGTATACTCAGACATGAGTCCCTTTCTCACTGCTCCATCAGGATTCAAGCAAGCCGGGCCGAAGAGGCTGAAATGCCAGAAACCGGTCCCCGGTAGCTTGTCTCCTTTCTGGTAAAGAATTGGCTTGGTAGTTTAGTCTGCCCTGTTCCCATGATGCACTGGGCCAGGGACAGACTGATTTGCATATAGCCAGGTTCTGAGCTGGGATGGGGCAGTGAGATAAATAACGGTGATGGATCAAGCCCTGATCTTTGGACTGGGTAAGAGTGGTCTGCTCAATTCAGACACTCTGTTCATCACCACCCCCTTTTGTAAATCGATTTTGGCCACTATAGGTGTGGCAGGGTATACTCAGACATGAGTCCCTTTCTCACTGCTCCATCAGGATTCAAGCAAGCCGGGCCGAAGAGGCTGAAATGCCAGAAACCGGTCCCCGGTAGCTTGTCTCCTTTCTGGTAAAGAATTGGCTTGGTAGTTTAGTCTGCCCTGTTCCCATGATGCACTGGGCCAGGGACAGACTGATTTGCATATAGCCAGGTTCTGAGCTGGGATGGGGCAGTGAGATAAATAACGGTGATGGATCAAGCCCTGATCTTTGGACTGGGTAAGAGTGGTCTGCTCAATTCAGACACTCTGTTCATCACCACCCCCTTTTGTAAATCGATTTTGGCCACTATAGGTGTGGCAGGGTATACTCAGACATGAGTCCCTTTCTCACTGCTCCATCAGGATACAAGCAAGCCGGGCCGAAGAGGCTGAAATGCCAGAAACCGGTCCCCGGTAGCTTGTCTCCTTTCTGGTAAAGAATTGGCTTGGTAGTTTAGTCTGCCCTGTTCCCATGATGCACTGGGCCAGGGACAGACTGATTTGCATATAGCCAGGTTCTGAGCTGGGATGGGGCAGTGAGATAAATAACGGTGATGGATCAAGCCCTGATCTTTGGACTGGGTAAGAGTGGTCTGCTCAATTCAGACACTCTGTTCATCACCACCCCCTTTTGTAAATCGATTTTGGCCACTATAGGTGTGGCAGGGTATACTCAGACATGAGTCCCTTTCTCACTGCTCCATCAGGATTCAAGCAAGCCGGGCCGAAGAGGCTGAAATGCCAGAAACCGGTCCCCGGTAGCTTGTCTCCTTTCTGGTAAAGAATTGGCTTGGTAGTTTAGTCTGCCCTGTTCCCATGATGCACTGGGCCAGGGACAGACTGATTTGCATATAGCCAGGTTCTGAGCTGGGATGGGGCAGTGAGATAAATAACGGTGATGGATCAAGCCCTGATCTTTGGACTGGGTAAGAGTGGTCTGCTCAATTCAGACACTCTGTTCATCACCACCCCCTTTTGTAAATCGATTTTGGCCACTATAGGTGTGGCAGGGTATACTCAGACATGAGTCCCTTTCTCACTGCTCCATCAGGATTCAAGCAAGCCGGGCCGAAGAGGCTGAAATGCCAGAAACCGGTCCCCGGTAGCTTGTCTCCTTTCTGGTAAAGAATTGGCTTGGTAGTTTAGTCTGCCCTGTTCCCATGATGCACTGGGCCAGGGACAGACTGATTTGCATATAGCCAGGTTCTGAGCTGGGATGGGGCAGTGAGATAAATAACGGTGATGGATCAAGCCCTGATCTTTGGACTGGGTAAGAGTGGTCTGCTCAATTCAGACACTCTGTTCATCACCACCCCCTTTTGTAAATCGATTTTGGCCACTATAGGTGTGGCAGGGTATACTCAGACATGAGTCCCTTTCTCACTGCTCCATCAGGATTCAAGCAAGCCGGGCCGAAGAGGCTGAAATGCCAGAAACCGGTCCCCGGTAGCTTGTCTCCTTTCTGGTAAAGAATTGGCTTGGTAGTTTAGTCTGCCCTGTTCCCATGATGCACTGGGCCAGGGACAGACTGATTTGCATATAGCCAGGTTCTGAGCTGGGATGGGGCAGTGAGATAAATAACGGTGATGGATCAAGCCCTGATCTTTGGACTGGGTAAGAGCGGTCTGCTCAATTCAGACACTCTGTTCATCACCACCCCCTTTTGTAAATCGATTTTGGCCACTATAGGTGTGGCAGGGTATACTCAGACATGAGTCCCTTTCTCACTGCTCCATCAGGATTCAAGCAAGCCGGGCCGAAGAGGCTGAAATGCCAGAAACCGGTCCCCGGTAGCTTGTCTCCTTTCTGGTAAAGAATTGGCTTGGTAGTTTAGTCTGCCCTGTTCCCATGATGCACTGGGCCAGGGACAGACTGATTTGCATATAGCCAGGTTCTGAGCTGGGATGGGGCAGTGAGATAAATAACGGTGATGGATCAAGCCCTGATCTTTGGACTGGGTAAGAGTGGTCTGCTCAATTCAGACACTCTGTTCATCACCACCCCCTTTTGTAAATCGATTTTGGCCACTATAGGTGTGGCAGGGTATACTCAGACATGAGTCCCTTTCTCACTGATCCATCAGGATTCAAGCAACCGGGCCGAAGAGGCTGAAATGCCAGAAACCGGTCCCCGGTAGCTTGTCTCCTTTCTGGTAAAGAATTGGCTTGGTAGTTTAGTCTGCCCTGTTCCCATGATGCACTGGGCCAGGGACAGACTGATTTGCATATAGCCAGGTTCTGAGCTGGGATGGGGCAGTGAGATAAATAACGGTGATGGATCAAGCCCTGATCTTTGGACTGGGTAAGAGTGGTCTGCTCAATTCAGACACTCTGTTCATCACCACCCCCTTTTGTAAGTAGATAGGGATTAGCATCAAAACCCATAGATGGTTGTGGGTAGCCGGGGGAGGGAGTTGGGGTATATTTCTTGGGGGTGGGTGGGACATGGGACGGGGAGGGGGGTGATTTCAAGTTTAGGCCTTCTATTCATCCTGCTATATGTTTACTGTAGACGGTATCCTCCTGCTTGTGGAGAACTGTACCTATGCTCTGCCTAAACTTTCAATAAAAGCAGTTGTGCAAAAAAAACCCATAGATGGTTAAATGGGAACATCCGTGTACCACTCCTTCTATGCCCCCTTGATGCGAATTAGCACCCCAACTTTGTGTTACATTAAAGTTACTTTCCAACACAAATCAGGATTTGAGCAGGAAAATACAACACAAAACAACACTTTGCACCAGGTTTATTGTTTTTTTTGTTACACACATCTAGTGCAAAGTATTAGTAAATCTGCCCCACAAACTCAGGATTTAAAATGTAGCATAGTTTCTGGGGTTGTTTATGCTAATAAGAATTTAGCAGTACCCTAAGAACCCTGTTTTAGCAACCTTAGATGAATGATAGACTGAGAAAAAAAAACAATGGGCCTGGTTTCCAACAATTTGACGCAGCGTAGCGCTACACTTCACTTTGTTGCACTGCCCTGCGTCAAAAGAAAAGGACAGCAATGCACATTATCTATGAGGTACAGGACATTCCTGTCCTCTTACACTGTGCTGGTGCTAGCATTTATGCAGGCACCCTCGCACCATGGAGCAAGGGTGCATGTGTTTAAATTAGGTTGTTTTTCTGCGCAAAAGGACACCTTCCTACACATAAACAACTGTTACGCCACCCATGGGAAGGCACAGGGGTTTGATGCATTTCCATAACTACACTGTGTTGTAAATCTGGGAATGTATCAAAAAGCATGGCCATTGAGCAGGAACACCCACCACAATACCCGTGGCAGACCTCCCCAAGGCAGTGTGAGGCAACGCAGAGACTTGCACACAGTTATCCGTGATTTATTCATGAACAACTATGCAAACACATGGTTTACCTGTGTTTTCGAAATAAAGTTTGGTGAGTGTGCCCCTGGAGATGTCATTTTCTTCATGTTAGGAGTGAACAGGGCATGCCAGTGGACACACTATGATATGTATATTCTTTTACAACTTTATTAAGGAGTTTATCATAGATCAGACACCATACATAAAAGCGGAAGTATGCAAAACACGATTCATTACAATCATTAAAAATGACATTTGTATAGAAAAAAATTGCAGATAATGAGGCATGGAAACGTACTATGATAATTAGCAGGTAAATAGCTAATTTTAGCCAAACGCTTGAATACAAATAGAGAAATCTATGAATGTTTGAATTGCATAGTGAAATGCTCATTTTCTCTCATATCCCCATGAAGACATACCACAACCCACCTGAGTTAGAAGAGGGGTACACCTTAAATGAATTGGAAAAAGGGGGGAAGCCATAATGAGCATAACCAATATAATTCAAAGTACTCCCTTTTCCTTGTCCATTCAATACAATAGTGAGAATATAACAAAGAACATATATCAGGTTGAGGAATGTCTCCAAGAAAAAAATATCTAAATTTGAAAAGATTTGCAAGTACATTAACAGGAACAGAAAATACTGCCTCCTCTACTCCCCTCCAAACGCCGAAAGAACCACAGCGACCACCATGAGGCAATGAAGGACAGCAACAATGAAAGATGAGGTGCATAATAGTAACATTAGCACCCAGCAACACAGAATTACAGGACAGTAGAGTCCCAATCCACCAGGAAGGCAACCAAACTCAGGATCCAAACCTGTCAATACAGCACTCCACACAGGTAGAGTATCCTGACACGCAATAGTCCATGAAAGGAGTTTCTCATCATAGCGGCAGCAGTAGCGTGGCCAACAGTCATCCACACACAACAGAAGCTATGGGTTAAGGATACTGGTTTCTGCCTCACAGGAAAGCATCATTCATAGCAGACAAGTCTACAAAGTTCTGACACAGAACTGCACCCCAGGATTGACAGAACAAGCTACTAGATAATCGACTGTTGCAGGTCAAGAGACAAACACCAAAGTATAGAGGACGGTCCCTGTTGGACGATTCAAGATCAATGTGCTTCTAGGCTGGAATGGACAAGATGTCCCAGGTGACGCTCGCAGTGTCTCCATCACCAGAAACTAGAAGGAGTCCCAGAATTAGGCAAAAGCCTCTCCAACCAACAGGTTCCCACATGAGACCACCGGCATAGCCCCACAAAAAGGGAGACCCACAAGAAGAACAGCAAACACAAACTGCAAACCTGCCCCAGTTTAAGGGAGACTAGGGCACATAGCAGGTGACAGCCAAACATCACCATCCAAAGATGGACGAATGCAATCAGAAGGAGCAAACATAGGCCCCCATCCAATCAGGCAGGAAACAACCCTAAACACAGCAGCTGACTACAAATCAGGCCCAAGCAAATAAGTTAAACAACAAACGGTAAGGGCAAATGCAACATGTTGAGTGCTGCCCAGAACATGACAAGGCTAATTGAAATTGACCACAACCAAGCAAAGCAGCATCCAAGAGCAGACGAAGATGTCAGAAGCAGGTATGGAAGAAACAAACAAGATTAGCAGGGAGTACTTCCAACACACCACAAATATGAGGGAAATACAGTGATAGGAAGGTTATCAAGTCACCACAAAGTGACTGAGGGCCATATGTATGTGCACATTTTCCCATAGACACAGAATGGGTAAAACCCTTTGATACGTCTGGACTTAAAAGAGAAGCATAGAAGCCCTCGGCGACAGAGAACAAAGCAACAGGATCAATCCAAGGATCATGTGTGCAATTTCAGTTCTCAAGTGCAGAGCCAACTACTCCAAATGCACAAGACTGCTAGCGAAAAAGTGCTCCATCACAGAAACAGCTAATCCAGGAGAAACAAAAAGTGGCAGTGAGCAAATAGAAATTGATTGACACATTGACAAACAGCACTCAAAGCATGACAATGTTCTAAAGCTGTGTTTTATGTGGGGTGCAGTCCAGACTGCAAAAACTTAGGGTGCGGAGTGCTGCAGCACCCCCCCGAATAACCCAGCAGGAGTTCAAAAGTAGAATGACCAGTAAAGACGGCTTTCATTTTGCTTTTATCTTGCTGCTTATGTTGTGCATTTAAAGATGACGTTCTAATGTGAGGCCATGTCTAATAACAAACTGCTGTTTATTCTTTTTACAACATGGAGGTTAGCGTTTACTTTTCTCTTTTTTTTCTTTAAAGTGAGTACATTTTGCATCCTAGTGAGGGTAATCCTCCTGGGGTACAAAGAGTGTGAAAGGAAAAGGCTGCTGCCTGTCAAATGTTTTCCAGCACATAACAAAACAGAAATACTTGTAAATGGAATTTGCTAATATTTCGAGAAATATCAGCAGCGAATGAAGAGCAAATGGCTACTGAAGATACCTACAGTTGTATATTAAAGATATTGTTTCGAATTCTGAAGAGTGAAAGAAGCAAAGTTTAAAAGAATGAAAAAAAAAAACAAGGCACTTTGGTTTGTATGGCCACAAACACAGAAACTAAGAATCAACGTTATTGTTTGTGCCCATTAGGTTTAGCAGATTCTGTCAATTCAATGGGCATTTCTAGAGGGCATTTCAATGGAAAATGTGCTCTCTGTAAATGGCACGATTCTTTACTCCAAGCTTTTCTCCTGCTGCTCCTATGCTACCTTTGTCCAACCATGCAGCTGTTTGGTTTTTCACAAACCTCATGACTTCAGGGATATAAAATTGATTGCAGAACCCTATTCTGTAAGTCATTCCAGCACCACTGTGTGCAAATGACCGAGAATGGAATGACATCAATTTAAATCCAAAAAATTGCACATGCAAACCTTCTGTAAATCCTGGAATAATCGAGGACCTGATTACGACTTTGGCATAGTAGCGGTGGCTCGCCATCGGCATGGCTGTGTCAAAACAGTGCAAGGACCACCGACCTGATTACGAGTTGAACTTGTGCAGGTGGATGGTCCTTTTGCCTTTCCCATGGCAGCACCAGAAAAACAGGCAATGCAACTGGAACAGCAAAAATGTCCCAGCACGACATGGACAGTGATTTCCATGTTGTGCTGGAATTGGGGGTGCAAGCAGACAGAGGAGCACGTGATGTGGCCCCTTGAATCCATCCCCATGGTGGGAGGGGTATGGGGGCCCTAGAGCCCCTTTCATCCATTTACCACAAGGTGTTTCATGGCTTGGAGCCTAGCATGAAATGGCTTGCGGTGGAGGAACTCATAATATGCTCAGCGGGACTGCACTAGTTCTTCTCAGCATATTACATTGGGCCTCCTCCACGTCAACACAAGGGAACAACTGTTCCCTGGCGCAGGTGGCAGTCCACTGCTGGTACGACTATGAAAGTTGTAATCCAGCAGACCGTGGACCGCCACAGCGAGTGAGGCAACCACATTGTAATCAGCCCTTTAGTACTTTGGTGGACCCAGGTGATACACAAGGACAACTTTGGCCACTGTCCAAAGTCTACAGCAAATTCCAAGAGTACCAGAAAACATCTGTGTGAAAACTTATGGAAAAAGAGGACAACACAAACAAGCCCTTCTAGTCTCCCAGGGGATTGTGGAGATTATTTATAAGAGCCCTGCATCAGTTTTGCACCACGTAAAGTGGTACATGCATGACGCAGGTATCTCATAAAGATTTATGAAGCCATTTGAGTGGCTCTTAAATCATGAGTAAGGCAGTGCAGCACAAATCGCTGCGTTGCCTTACTCTGCACCCAGGAGGCGTTCCATGGGCGTTGTGGTGGGTTTTCCCATGCAATTCCCATAGAATCTGACACTGCCACAGATCTACAAAGTTATGTTATCCTGAGGAATCATCAAACCTGTCCACCTCCGAATTGAGGTGTAATGAGGAGAATTATGTTAATACCTCCTTGATTTTTCCTCTTTCCATAGAAAGATGAAAATGCCTTGTAGGATTATTTTTGTGCAGGAAGGTGCCCCTTCCTGCACAAAAACAATCCTGCCTGCAACGTAGGCACTCTTGCACCATGGTGCCTACGTTGGTACTAGGCTGCCAAAATGGCACCAGCGCAGGCAGACAGGGCAGGAATGCACCGCGTTGCTTAAATACGGCGGATTACTGCCCTTTCACTTTGGCGTAGGGCAGCACAGCACGGTGCCTTGCTGACCTGCCCTATGCAAAACTGATATACATTAGGCCCTAAGTTCTCATATAGTTCCAGAGAGTAAGGCATTACATCGACTCCTGCCAGTGTTTTTCTCTGTGTAGGTGAAGGAAGGGCACAGTCCAGCCAATCCAGCAGGGGTACTGGTAGAGGTCACTCGGGTACCCAGCCCATAACATGATGCCAACCCCACACTGTCTAGAAAAATGCAATATACCACAAACAGCTAATGCAAAACGTCATGGTCTCCACGAGGCAAATGAAGGGACAGGAGTAAACCACATGCCAGAACCAAGACATCCAGATCAGAGGAGACCATCAACACAAATCCCACCAATCAAGCAGTACAGGTGTATGGGAGTGTAAAGTCACGAGGAGACTGGTAATTAGATACATTTACACCCAGTACAGGACGCCCTCCGCAAACATCTGTGAAGCCCTGTCCATGGATACATTAAAGACATGACGAGTGTCTCCGCTCCCTAGATGTAATGGGAAAGGGAAAGGGAAAGGGTGGAGCCACACTAGGTCACGCTGATTAAACATGTTTGTATGTGTGAAACGAAGGACTCAAGGACCATCATACATTCAACACCTTTGTAATTTATGAATCAAGAAAGAGGGAGCCATGACATTAATGGAACCCATCACGTCCATCCTCAAAAAAAAAACATCTCCTTCCACTTTTACGAGGACAACACCCAGATCTATCTCGAAACCTCCTCTATGGAAGACATTCATAAACTAAACCACACTCTAAGGGAAGTTCAGCACTGGCTAACACACAACCACTTGAAACTGAACTAGGGCCAGACAAAAATCCTGCTAATTTCCAATAAGGAGCACAATCCCCAAATCACAGAATGGATAAAAGCAATCGATGCCCTTAACTGCAACCTCACCCTGACCAACTCAGTTAAATCGCTGGGAATCACTCTGGATCCAAAATTAAATATGACCAAACACATTAAGAACTCCGCCAAGAGCGCATTCCTCACCCTTAAACTGCTCAACAAAATAAAACCGTTCATACCTCCAAGCGATCTAAAACAAGCCACTCAGTCCCTGGTGCTTTCCAGACTGAACACTCACAGGAACAGCAAAATCCCACTTAGCCCCTCTAAGAGCAACTCTAAATGCAGCAGCCAGAATGGTCACAGGAGGGAAGAAATGTGAACACATTTCAGCACTCATAGATTTAAAATGGCTCCCAATTGAACTTCCTACCAACTTCAGAACTGCCTGCCTCACGCACAAAGCCCTTCACACTGGGAAGCCCACTTACTTGGCCACCAAACTCAAAAGAGCCGGCAGGACAAGGACCCTCAGGAGCTCAAACACCTAACTCCTCAGCTCCCCAAAAACGCGCAAACAAAAAACCACTTCTCGATCCTTCTCTGAAACTGCTCCAAGAATCTGGAACTCCATCCCAATCCATATCAGGACTAACCCCTACTTCAAAAAGCAGCTCAAAGACCTCTTCCTCAACAACTCCCTGCCGAATGGATAGCTACCGACTGAAAGAAGACTCTCGCCCACCACAACATCCAGTCACCCTAAGTTCAAAAACTCTACCTCACCCTCCTACAAACTTAGTCCTGCCTTCACCCCTGTGTATATCACCCCTCTATTTGTAATTTTTCGGGTTTTAAGACTAATTTCTGTTCTGAGACTTTTGACCCACAGTGAATCTATACTATTGTTATGTTTCTGTTTTGACCTTTGTTGTAAAGCGCTCCAATACCCTTGGGTCTGGCTAGCACTATATAAAACTCCTAAATAAATAAATTAATTAATTAGAATTAAATTACTAGAAAACAAAGTGAGAACACAATGGATTTCCTGCCATTTTAGTCAGGAACATTTTCATGAATAACTACTGAGGAGTATGTCTGTGAAGTTAGCTGATCGGCACATCATCCATGCAGTGAATAGAGCTGCCAGCGCTAGGATTATTGTGCGCTAATCCTCTTTGTTGTTTTACGTATGACAGCAACATTTTCATCTGACATTGCAATTTTGCCACTAATTATAGAACGTTCATAAACAACCTCACAAATATTTATATAAGCTCATGCTTTCACATATCATCCAAAGCAAGTATCCACACACAAATTCACACAGAACGAGGGTGTTAAAAAACACAAATACCATCACACTGTTTTGCACACAATTAGGCATTTCTCTCTGACAGAGACCCATTTGCACCCTCAAACTTATTGCCACTCAAAAATTGTTCCTCATGGCCACACAAGCACACAAATCTGAACGTAGCTGGGGAACATCCCAATAAACCACTCATCCACTTCACATACACCCAGGGATCAACATAAAACATATACACCTACCTTATCAAAGCCATACTGACTCACTTGAAATTGCAAATAACACACTGTAAATATTTCCAAGCATGAACACAGACAAACCTTCCCATTCATATACACTCTGACATGCCACCCCTTCCCAAAAATCTGCAAAGAAGCATCACACAAACACACTTACACACACACACACATAAATACACAGACAGATAGCAAACATGCAAAATCGCCTCACTTTAAAATAAAATATAGATTCACTACTTTTCATCCTCACTTTAAAACAAAATATATATTCACTACTTTTCATCAGTCAGTTTATTTTGACCAATGGTCACAAAACCATATATATAATTAAACCAAAATGCAAACATTCTTTTAATAAAACATGAAGAAAATTATACAAATAAAATATAACCTCAAATATTTAGGCATATGGTGTAATACTCTAACAGCTTTCACACTCATCACCAGCAGACTCGACTGCGGCAATGCACTCTACCCCGGTGTCACTCAGAAACAGCTCAGGAAACTACAGTATGTCTAAAACGCCACCACCAGACTGATCCTCGACATCCCCCGTCGCAGCCACATCATGCAACACCTGTGACAGCTCCACTGACTCCCAGTCAGCAAGAGAGTCATTTTCAAGATACTCACTCATGCCTACAAAACCCTGCACAACTAAGGACCAGCGTACCTGAACCACCACCTCGCATTCCACGTACGCACCAGACAACTCTGATTCTCCCAACTCGCCTCCATCCCAAGGATCCGCAAGACCAGAACTGTAGGTAGATCCTTCTCCTATCTCACCGCCAAGACATGGAACCCCCTGCTCCCGCACCTCAGGCAATCAGCATTACTGACCCAATTCAGGAAGGACCTTATGACCTGGTTCTTCGAATGTTCCTCCACCCAGTCCAACCATCAGCCCACCCACCCCCAGCCCATTGTGACCCTCACAGGTGAGTAGCCTGCACTTTACAAACCCCTGATTGATTGCCCCACACTTAGACCAAGAATGCTTCATCATGAAATGAAATGAAATACCAGCATTTGTAAAGTGCAAAGCTACCTCCGGAGAGGTGTCCCAGTGCTGGGGGCTGTCCGGAATATTAAGCGAGCTATTGCCCAGAGTCACATGGTGCTCGGCTAACCAGCCGCCGGCGATCGAACCGTGAAGCCCGTGGTCCAGAGTCAGGCACCCTGGCCGCTGGGCCACACCTCTTCCATCATCACTTAAAGCTTTCTTTTACCAGCACAGTCACAGTAAAAAGTTTGGAAGCAACAAAACTATCCTATGGTAAGTTCACAAAGGCAGTAGAAAATGTACGAATCCCTACAGAAGTTAATACCAGCAACAGAAACATGCACCAGAGAAGAGGGAACATTTACAGAAAAAAGGAGAAACATCTTCAGGATTGGCTAAATAAATTATCACAATGGCATTGTGTGTTTTACATTTCAAAAGTTCAGGAGCAGCATGTCTGTCAGTGAATGACTCACTCAGTGTGGGGGTAAGTGGGCTCCCCACCTAGACTACCCTGGCATTTCTGCACCCAGAGGAGAGTTTTGCGACACACGCAGAATGATGGGGTCTAAGGTAGTGGTGGTAGAGTGGAGTTCAGCTGAGGGCAAACAAAGTCAAAATTGGGTTTCTTTCTTGAGTCCCAAGCTGAAGCTATTAATTTCAGAAAAGGAGAGTGGACAAGCCTTATACACTGCTCTATCCAAGATGTTGGTCTGTCTGCAATGTTCTATCTGAGGCTCTGTTACATTGTAGAGTATTGCCAAAGACAACATCAAACAGAAAAAGTTGGAATCTTTTTATTAAGTCCAAAGTAACGAAGACCCCATCCAAAACAGGGAGTGCAGCATTTCACAGGCAGTCCTTGCTAACTGGCTCCTTTACAATTCTACCACTCACATTCTAGATATGTTGTGCTGGGTACAGATCAACACATCAAATAGTTACAGAACCTTTAGTTCACAGAAGATTCCCGTAACCTAAGACACAGAATATCCCTTCACCTCCCTCACTTGACACAATAAAACAAATAAAATGAGATGAAACAAAATACAACTACAAACAAGAAAAAAGTTATACTACATCAACAATTACCTCACCCAGAAATATGTATTAGAACATATACAGTGACCTCAGGAATAAACCTCCTTAAGTTCATACATAATCCTGATAACCATGCTTGTCTCCTCCTCTCACATTGTGGTCTGGTCACTTGATTCCCCAATGAATTGCTTTCCAAAAAGGTTAAACCTTTACCTGGTACAGGACCACAATTAATCACCCTGTTGAGGTTCCAGATTTTGTTATCATCAGTCTTTACCACATTTGTTAGAAATGGGGGTTTCTAGTTGGCAGATGTACGCACCTTTGTCCAAATAGGGACCCTTGCTTCTAGTCAGGGTAAGGTGGATACATACTTTAGATAACCCCTGATCACCCACTTGGTAGCTTGGCACGAGCAGGCAGGCTAATCCCAAAGGCAATGTGTAAAGTATTTGCTTTCACCATACACAGTAACACAGTGATAACACCCTGACTTTTTGCCTCTACCTCCTGCAATTTTGTTATGTGCTGGATTTTATTTTTGCTTTGGGCACTTTACCACTGCTGGGGAATAGGGAGGGTAGCAATTTAATTATAATACATTAATTATTATTTTTTATTTTTTTATTTAGATTTTCCAGCGTTAATTGTGGGAAGTAATTTATGTGTAATTAATTAAAAATTCGTTGTTAATTAATATTAATTAATTAATTGATAATGAATTATGGTAAGTGTGCTATTAATGTTAGGTGTGTGTTGTGGGGTTTATAGGGTTAAAGGGTGGGAAGTAATTTTTGTTTAATTTTTTAACAATTAGTTGCTCATTAAAATTAATTATTTCCATTATATTTAATTAGGTTATTTGTTTATATTTTATCATGTAGGGTTTTATTGTTATAGGGGTACATTGTGGGGAGAAAATTAATTTAATTTACTTTATAATTAGTTGTTAAATACTATTAGTTTTTTTAATTGAAAATAAGTTTTAATTGTGTAATTAATTTTTTGTCGTTTAATTTTAACTGTTCGTTGAGGAGATTATAGGGGTAAAGTGTGGGAAGTTATTACTTTTTATGAGTTCTGTTTTTTAATTAATAATTTATTTAATTTGTAATTCAACTATGTTGTTTGAGAAAGTAACTTTGTTTTAATTTAGATGTGTTCTATGAATTGTGTGGCGTTATAGGGTAGGAAATAAAAAAGTACATTTATGTAATAATTAATGCTTTTTTCTAAATAATTTTTCATTAAAATTATTCATTTGTTGGAAATTGTTTTTTATTTTATTTAATATAATATTTGTAAGTATTTGTTACATGTATTTAACATTATAATATATACACAAATATATTTAATATGTAAATATATATATATATATATATATATATATATATATATATATATATTCACTGAAAAAACCATAGGTTTCACACCGGTTATAGTTAGGAATTAGCATTTAAAAAACCTATTAAATTCACTGAAAAAACCATAGGTTTCACACCAGTTATAGTTAGCTGGAAATTTTACTGATATAAAACCATTGAAATTCCCACGTTATAGTTAGTCGGACTCACTATAACTTGCGCGTGCAATGCACTGCTGATGACATCACATATTACATCACTCATGACATCACTGATGACACCATCCAGTGAATATGTGTCTTTCTGAAAAATAAATATTAGTGAGTTATGTTTAAATATTTAAATACATATATTAGTGTTTCACTTTGTGTATAAGTGGCTACATGTGTTGATAAGTAGCTACATGCGTATGTATATGGGTTATTTGATATTTTTAGTAGTATCAGTATGAGTGTCTATATGGTTTGGTGGAGGTATTACTTAGCACATAGATGCATGAGTGACTGACTCTTTGTTTGTATGTGTTTTGAAGACAGCATATGTACAGGACTGTATGGGTGGATGAGTGTCTATATGTGTTTGTTAGTGAGTGAATGACTGTCTCACTAGTGTCTTTATCAGTAACTACATATGTTTTAATCTAGTATATATGAATATTGATGTATATAAGTGAGTATATGTGAGAGTAAGAGATTGTAAGATTTCCTGTTTAAATAAGTATGTGTTTCTATAAGTGATTGTTTAAGAGAATAAATATGTGTAATTTTCAGTAGAAGTAAGGTGGAAGTGTGTGTATAACTCTATATTCAAATAAATGGTTGTTCAATAGTTTATTTGCACGTGTGAATATGTGTGTGAGTAACTTTTGGATGAATGTCGGTGTGTAACAGGATGTATAGGTGTATCTCTTCATATGATGAGTGAGTATATGTATGAGTGACTATATAGAACTGTTGGTGAATGAGTGGATGTGTATATAGATAGTGGAAGTACAGAATTGCTTGTTGTAACTGATATAGGTATGTCCATTTTTTAAAAATTTCAGTTTCTATTTTTGAATATGTGTCTCAAGGGTTACTTTACACTGAGAGGAGGTCTGTGACTGTGTCACAAGGATGGTGTCATCAGTGATGTCATGAGTGATGTCACTGACCATGTCATGAGTGATGTAATATGTGATGTCATCAGCAGTGCATTGCACGTGCAAGTTATAGTGAGTCCGACTAACTATAACGTGGGAATTTCAATGGTTTTATATCAGTAAAATTTCCAGCTAACTATAACTGGTGTGAAACCTATGGTTTTTTCAGTGAATTTAATAGGTTTTTTAAATGCTAATTCCTAACTATAACCGGTGTGAAACCTATGTTTTTTTCAGTGAATTTCATAGGTTTTTTAAATGCTAATTCCTAACTATAACTGGTGTGAAACCTATGGTTTTTTCAGTGAATTTCATAGGTTTTTTTAATGCTAATTCCTAACTTTTTATACAGACTCATACCTATGTGTTTTTTAGTGAATTGCTAAAGTATGTTTTTGTAAAAATGAACACTATAATGTATATTGAGATAATATTTTTAATTTAAAATATATATTTTTTTATATTTCACTCTGGTGCGCTTCCGGTGCGCGCACCGGTGCGCGTACCGTCAGTGCACTAACAAAAAAAAAAGAAAAAAAAAATAATGAAGGAGGGACTGTGTAATAGATAGTAAGACAGATAAAAAGTGTAAAAGGAAGTAACTGAGAAAAGAAAAATGAATAAGGGAGCAAAAGAAAGAAGAAATAGGAAGAAGACTAAAGCAGAGGTTAAGGGAGAATGTAAATGGATGTTGAAAGTAAAAAGAAGGACAGTTAAGTATGAGAATGACAGGTAGTGACGGAATCAGAGGAAAAGAATAGCAGTGATTGAGGGAAAGTAAATATCAGTGAATATAAGTAAAGAGGGGTGAAAGAGGGTACATGTAAGTGAATAAGGGAAACACATGGGGAGTAATAGAGAGAAAGAAGAGAGAGAGTAAAAGAAAGACAAAAGGAAGAACTAACTGAACTACAGTACAATGAGTGTGAAAGAAAAAAAAATGGAGAAAGAGAAAGAGGGTTAGGAAACTAAAGCAGTGGTACTAAGAGAATATGAAAAAGATAAAAAGTGGTGGAAGGAACAGAGGAAATGCAGATAGTTCCTATTAGATTAAGAAGTTGTGAATGAAGTGCAGTAAAGAAACAGCGATGAAAAAAGAGTGTAAATTAGTAAAGAGAGGTAAATAAGGGTGAAAAAGAAAATGAGTGTATAACAATGTGAGCACAATATAAATTACACAATGCAAACTACACAATAACTTCTACAATATGTTACATTATTTATTTTTGCTGTTCTCAGAATATATTGAATTCCACTTAAATTAGTGAGTTCAAAGTCTTCATCATATAACAGCGGGAAAACAAAAACACAATCTAAAAGATTGTGTTTAAAAAAACCCATTCAAACATACATCTCATATATGTACACTAATCTTTGATTCACTTACTTTTCCATGAGGCCAAATAGAAGATAGTGAAGGTCCTTTTGGTGGAAAAAAAGTCTGCTGTTCCTTATAAGTTCCATTTCATCGACTTCCTATGAAAAAAGATCTAAAAACATCATACCATACACAATCCTCACGGCCAATTTGTGTCTGATATATCGGTATTTTTTACTTTGAGATACACTTAAAGTATCTACATGAGATAAATAATTAAAAAAATTATATTAACTAACTAACTAACTAACTTTTATTAACTATTCCCGTCTTCAAAGGCCAATTCCCTTTACTAAAACTTTGGTTTTAAAAACACTAGATAAGAATTTGTAGAGTCATAAGGCAAACGTTGTTTATAAGTTAAATGAGAATCATTGCAGTAACTCCATCCATTTTCAGATTTTAAGTAGCATGTATAATGTCCTGAGGTGGTCTAAGATCCATCATGATAAATAATAGCTTCAGTTGTAAAGGTCCTTCCAGAAATTGATAATTGAGAAGCCACAAAATTTTTGATAGAAGTTGTCAATTTAGTTCCATCAGGTCTACATCGTTGGAAAACTAAAATGATATACTGCCCATACCTTTGTATAAATAATGTGGACAGCATTGTACAGTTACATTGGGTACACACCATATTATGATCTGCTGCTTTAACTAGATTTTTAAAAGACACTGATTTACAGTCTGGTAAAGTCAAATATATAAATCTTTCAGTGTCTATTCTAGTAGTACTTGATAAACTACAATTGTGGCAGTCATGCTGCCATTGATAAGAAAGACTGAAAAGATTATCTACATCTACACCTTCATCTTCCAAAACACCAAACATATACATTAAAAATTCCTGACAATCCTGCTGAATGTTCTGTGAAAATTTATCTTGACCAGAACACAAATCTAAAACATTTCGAATTTCTGTTACACTTTCTATTTGTGGTGTACCACTGCTACATTTCTGAAACACAGAATTCAATAAACCACACAATCTTTGATCCCGATTTTCAACAATCTGTTCTTGTAAACTTTTAAGAAAAAAAACAACATTAACCACTACATTAGCATAGCAGTTGACACCAGAACTATTTTCAAACTGAAATCCAACAACATTTTCTCCACAATTCTTTTTCTTCCTGTTTTCAATTACAGTTTTCTCTACTTTTTGTCTTTTTGCAACTACCTCACTACAATTATCCTCATTTCTTCTTTTTCGGCCTACCACACGTTTTTCAAACAGAGGATATTGAGGCAAATGTGGAGCATACTCTCTTCTTAACCTATTGTATTCTTTAACACAATCTAGATCTGCACAAATCTTTGTCTCATCACACGCAATCAAGTACAATCCTGATAAAGTTCTGACTCGAGATAATGCCACATATGCCATACCCTCTTTAAACACAGATCTTCCAATGTTCACCAAAGCACTATCTACACTTAAACCTTGAGATTTATGAATTGTCACCGCATACGCCAAACAAACAGGAAACTGTTTTCGGCGAACATATAAGTCTTTTACAAGTAAAAATCTAGCAGAACAACGACCTATTTGTTGTACTTGTTCAATGCCATCAAATTTTATTTTTATAAATTCAATTCCATCTCTATTTCTGTAATTCACAAAATCAACAACATAACCCATTGCTCCATTTACCAGACCGCTTTCAACATTTAAATTCCTTCTCAAAATGATACGACAATTTAAACACACATTCAAAGTCTTTTCAAAACCAGCTGTTTTTGAAATACTTTTCTCCAATGAATGCAATTTAGTTTTCAAATTTTCTGACAAAACAATTGTTGCACCCATATGCTCTATTTTATCTATTGCTTCCAGTTTCACAATCTCTTCATTTTCTAAGTCTAACA
The DNA here is from genome assembly GCF_964263255.1 of Lissotriton vulgaris. NCBI lineage: Eukaryota > Metazoa > Chordata > Amphibia > Caudata > Salamandridae > Lissotriton > Lissotriton vulgaris. Next base: position 1,438,946,892 of record NC_141689.1, on the reverse strand, counting down.
TTTTTTGGTTGAAGATGGAACATTCTTGCAGAGTTGGCATCAAACATATCCCAGATTTCTTCTCAGTCATTTTTTTAAAAATATTCTCTGGAAGAATGTTTTCATTTGGATACAAATTTGAAATTAATCGACTATGCAAAGCTTTTTTCCCTTTCTCAGTCATTTTTCCAATTCTTACATCTTGTAGAATATTTTTATAATCTTCATCCTTGGCCTGTCGCATATTTTGAAGCAGTTCAGCATATTTAAAATTTAGCCATATATTAACATTTCCAATGCTTCCAAGGGACTTCCTGGTATCTTCATGCGTGAGCATTTTAAACACTGGTTGTCCTTTTACTGGAGTCAACTGCAATAGATCTCCAAAAACAATAATGTGTTTTCCTCCAAATAACACATCATAGTCTGTTTTAAGAATTTCTTGCATTCTCAAATGCACAAAAGCAAGCATTAGATTTGAGACCATGCTTACTTCATCTATGATAAGAAGTTTCATTTTCTTCAAGACTCTTGAAACTTCAGAACACGCATCTCCAGATAGCTTGTTGTAATGCAATTTATTATCATGTTCAACTGGCAGCATCAATAAACGATGTAGAGTAATCCCTTTAATGTTATGTGCTGCCAGACCAGTTGGAGCAGTTACAACACAAGACAGTGGTGAATCAGTCCTTTTCTGCAGATAACTTGCAACGGCTTTAATTAGAAAACTTTTTCCTGTCCCCGCTTCTCCACTTACGTACAATCGGACAGGGTCAAATAATATACATGAGCACTCTTTTTTCTCATGTCTGAATCCATGTTCAATCTGCTCTGTGACTTCATCATATATCTTTTTCTGCTCAATGTTTAGTTGCTTTACCAAATCTTCTAAGTTAACTCCATCCTCTTGAGCTTGTTCCATAGCTCTTTCCACCTCATCCATGGCAGTGGCAGCTTCATTTTGGATAATTGGTCCTCCTAGTGGATCCTGGCTCAATGAAGTAGAACTCTGACTATCTTGAGAACTGTTTCTAGCTATCTCTTCAGCAATTGTAGTTTCTTGCTCCATTTCTTCATTCAACATTTGCAGATAATTTAGAAAAATAGGACATTCTATGGTATCCTTAGTTGCATTAAAAGAGTCTTCATAACAGACAAAATCTCCAAGTAGTTCCTCTTCTGTACGCCATGGCTTAAAGAGTTGCAAAAGAGCTAAATAGTAAAATTCTCTTTTGTCTGGAACTTCACAACTCAATTTTCGATGATTAATCAAATGGCCTTTTTTCTGCTTCACTAGACATCCTTCATAGCCAATGAGTGCATATTTTCCATTATTGATATCTTCTGTGATGTTCCTCTTATAACTGTAGTTTTGAAGAACTTCATACAAACATGTGTTCTCAAGGTGAGTACTTCTATTTGGATAGTATGTATCCAACATATTAGTCTTCAAAATATCTGTACTGTTTGGTTCTTTTTCCGCCAAATATTCAATTTCTTGTACAGATTTCAAAACTCGGTTTCGTGTTACAGCAAGACCAAGACTCACCCAAATGATTGTTCTTGATTTGGCATAGAGACTTGCTGATGATAACCGATCAGAACATTCATATGCTCCAATTTCTCGATGCGACAACATCTTCAGACTGAAACTGTATAATTTCTTGCTTAGACTCTTTTCATGTGAAATGTCCTCCCACATTTCCTTCAGTTCTGTCTTTTCTTTTTTGGTGATGTAAGATGTCACATATCGAGCCACAGCAATAGAGTTGTCAGCAACGAACTGAATATCCATGTTAGCATTCCACATGGACAAAATCACTGGGTTGTAATCGTTGATGTACTTAGATTTTTCATTTCTTTTCAAATTATATGTATTTTTGGGAGATTTCCTCGTCACAGTATGTCGTAGAGATGACATCAAATTATTTACTCTTCCCTTAGAAATCACTGGTCGAGGAAATGCAAAACGACATTTCGTGTAGTACTTTTCCTTGTTTTTAAATTTTCGACGACAGTACTTTCCACAACGATGAGATTGAAAACGTAAAACTTGTTGCCTTAAATTGTTTTCTTCAGTAGATTTTGGAACAGCACATGTTGAATACTCTTCAATGAAACTCATCACTGTTTCATCTGAATCTGATCCAAATTTGGGTGCATCTTTAATCCACAACAACATATGTATATGAGGAGCACCTCTCGCTTGATATTCCTTCCTCCAAAAGAAATCCAAAACCTCTCCAAGGGGAGGATTTTTTTTGTTGGTAATAAAAGACATCATAGCTTCAAATCTATGATTAAAATATCTGCAAACATTCACTGGATCTAAAGAACACAGTTCTCCTGGTGTTTTCAATTCTATATTTGGTATGTTTTGATTTGCCTCTCGTAGAAATTGAAGTAAATCGTCCCATGCATACTCAGCACAGCTAAGAGTGAGGAACCATGTAGGAGTTCCTAAGTTTCTTAGCATACATTTCAATTCTCCATGACGACGAAACCAATACTCGTTGGTTCCACGTTGACATGCCATGAGATTGATTAGCTGAGATTCCAAAATACTGTCTTGCAGATTAACTTTCTCCATAAAGTCCCTTGCACAAACATTCTGCAAATGAGGTCCACTTTTTAATATATGATTAACTGCATAAGAAAGCCCAGACAAATCACTTTCAAATAGTAGATGAAATAAATATGGAATGCATTGACAAAACCTTGGATCTTCTGCATATAATCTTAGAGTCCGGTATTCAGCTGCAGGAATTTGAACTGGTCGATCATCATATCGTCCACCACAACCTGTTGGAAATAATTGTGGAAAACAACGAGCTTCCAAACTTTCTTCCCATACACTAATGGGACTTCCTTTTGCTGCTTTCATTTGAAACAAGTCAATTGCATTTCCCATTACTTCTTTGGAATGCAAAGGATGAACAGTATAATGTTCATATATTTCTTCAGTTCTAGACACATCAACTTTTTCAATTTGACCAACTGAAGAATCACTATCTTCTTCTATAGCTGTTTCCTCTGCTCCAACACTTACATCTTTGTAGTACTCATTGTTTTTGACCAAATACAACGTTGCCTTCTTGACTTTTTTAACATCCACTAAATCTTGCCAAATTTTCTTACTCTTTGTTGGAACCCCATTAACTAGAATAACTAAAGGATCTTCTTCTACTCTTTCTACACCAATTGTATTAATATTTTTCTTTACATCTAGAGGCAAATAAACAACTCTTCCCTTTAATCCTCTCAGTAAATCTGATGGAGGCAATTTTCCTGTCTTAGGCTCCATGCGTACAATAGCCTGAAAAGGATGGACACATTGAATCAAAATAGATTCATAAGTATTTAGATCCATCAATTCAGAAGGAATATCTATCAACTGAAGATTATTATAAACTGCTCTAGCAGGCATTCTATTTTCATTTAATTTTTTCAAACAATAATTACAAATACGCTGATCCAACCTCAAATCAAAAGAATTCTCCACCAACAAATAACTTACAAAATCCTCCCATTGACTATTATTTTCCAATTCACTTTTTGCATATAAATCAACTAACCTGGTCTGAATTTTATAATGAGTCCGTCGACAACACACACAAGTTAAATTAGGCCTCTCACTTGATTTCACCTTAAACTTGATAATTTCCTCATCAAACTTTTCAATACTTGAAATTTGTCCATTATCTTCTGCATTACCATCCATTACTATATCTATTTCTACACTGTCCTCTTTGTTCCCAAAATAACAAAACTCAATTTCTTCACAAATAGTCTTCACATCCACTTCAGATCCATGCAAAAGAGCACTATTTAACTGTTTAAGCTTAAGTGCAGGACTTTTTGCATAATACAACTTCCTCACTAATTTCCTTACGTTATTATGATGCACTGCTAACATCCTAAAATGATGAAAAACACTCCGACAAACTTTTCTAGAAAGACAAGCTAGTGAATGCCCTTGCAAACCTGTGCTTTCTCTCACTCTGCAAGGATCTAACTCTTGCAGGATCTTCATTTTTTGTTTGAGACTTTTTTTACTATATGTACGTAAGAAATTTCGAAGCAAATCGATTGATTCCTGTCGCACACTACAAATACTACTGCATTTCCATGTGTACACTGGACCCTTAGTACGTCTCCCTAAAACTTCATCAGCTAACACCTCTTCTGCATCTCTAGATACAAGTTTCTCTTTTTCCATCACACAACTATCTTTCACCTCATATGCACGACCACTGGTGTCAACTGCATGCACCAAATCATTTTCCTGAAAGTAACTCTCCTCATTGAAAAAAGGCTCAGAACTTGAACTATGCATCCATTCACCAGAAAATACTTCACAAAAATTACTCCGATTAATAATTCTTTTCCATCTACTGTTCGATTTGAAAACATCAATTGCCTTATTAAGTATCCTAATTCTATTGATTATTAAAATAAATAATTTTTTCTTAACTTCAAAAGCCTGATCAACAATCTTTTCTACACTTTTCTTTTTCTTGTAAAAAGCAGCTTTTAGTTTACTTTTCTTATCATTTTTTAGCAAATTTAAAACTACCCTATTGCGAAACATTCGCCTACGAATGTCCCTAAAAACATTTACCCTTCTATTGCTATCCATTCTCTTCTCTCCTGCTCCAATGGAAACATTTTTTGTGGGCTTCTCTTTCCTTTTTAGATTTGTTGACTTTTTCTGTATATTCACATTAGCAATATCATTTTTTTTTTCTACGACATATGTTGCGAAGAAAAGACTTAATTGGCTTACCAGAAGCTTTTCTGGTGTTTTTTGAAGTACTTGTTGAAGAGGATTCCATAAACTCTGTTGTTGATGTTCTCCTTTTCCGTATGTTATTTTTGATATTTCTTTGCTTTGAAGGCATTTTTGCTTCCTTTTCAGAAGTTGATTTGAATCTGTTGTTCTGTTAAAAAAACACATGAAAGACCACTATTAGCAAACAACAAAGTAATGTTAAAAAGCAAACAATATATACAATAAATTGCAACATATTTAAGTTTATACAATAGCAACTCATGGCTTTATTTATAAAGGCCTTGCGCCACCAGTGCGTCACTTTTTACCCATGTTTAAAGTAATGCACCAGCTGCACATGGCAATCATAAATAAGGGCCAAATGCAAATACCAATCATTTGCACCCACAAATCGATTTTTGAATAACATGTAAGAAACACTGCGTAGAACCTAAGTACAACCACTCAATATCATCAAACAAAGTCAGGGTCTGATTCATAAAGGCCTTGCGCCACCAATGCGTCACTTATTACCCATGTTTAAAGTCATGCATCAGCTGCACATGGCAATCATAAATAAGGGCCAAATACATATACCAATCAATTGCACCCAAAAATCGATTTTTGAATAACATGTAAGAAACACTGCGCAGAACCTAAGTACAACCACTCAATTTCATCAAACAAAGTCAGGGTCTGATTTATAAAGGCCTTGCGCCACCAATGCATCACTTATTACCCATGTTTAAAGTGATGCATCAGCTGCACATGGCATTCATAAATAAGGGCCAAATGCAAATACCAATCAATTGCACCCAAAAATCGATTTTTGAATAACATGTAAGAAACACTGCGCAGAACCTATGTGCAACCACTCAATATCATCAAACAAAGTCAAGGCCTGATTTATAAAGGCCTTGCGCCACCAGTGCATCACTTATTACCCATGTTTAAAGTGATGCATCAGCTGCACATGGCATTCATAAATAAGGGCCAAATGCAAATACCAATCAATTGCACCCAAAAATCGATTTTTGAATAACATGTAAGAAACACTGCGCAGAACCTAAGTACAACCACTCAATATCATCAAACAAAGTCAGGGCCTTATTTATGAAAGCCTTGCGCCACCAGTGCGTCACTTATTACCCATGTTTAAAGTCATGCATCAGCTGCACATGGCAATCATAAATAAGGGCCAAATACATATACAATCAATTGCACCCAAAAATCGATTTTTCAATAACATGTAAGAAACACTGCGCAGATCCTATGTACAACCACTCAATATCATCCAACAAAGTCAGGGTCTCATCTATAAAGGCCTTGCGCCACCAGTGCATCACTTATTACCCATGTTTAAAGTGATGCATCAGCTGCACATGGCATTCATAACTAAGGGCCAAATGCAAATACCAATCAATTACACCCAAAAATCGATTTTTGAATAACATGTAAGAAACACTGCGCAGAACCTATGTACAACCACTCAATATCATCAAACAAAGTCAGGGCCTTATTTATGAAAGCCTTGCGCCACCAGTGCGTTACTTATTACCCATGTTTAAAGTCATGCATCAGCTGCACATGGCATTCATAAATAAGGGCCAAATGCAAATACCAATCAATTGCACCCAAAAATCGATTTTTGAATAACATGTAACAACCACTCAATATCATCAAACAAAGTCAGGGCCTTATTTATGAAAGCCTTGCGCCACCAGTGCGTCACTTATTACCCATGTTTTAAGTCATGCATCAGCTGCACATGGCAATCATAAATAAGGGCCAAATACATATACCAATCAATTGCACCCAAAAATCGATTTTTGAATAACATGTAAGAAACACTGCGCAGAACCTAAGTACAACCACTCAATATCATCAAACAAAGTCAGGGTCTGATTTATAAAGGCCTTGCGCCACCAGTGCATCACTTATTACCCATGTTTAAAGTCATGCATCAGCTGCACATGGCAATCATAAATAAGGGCCAAATACATATACCAATCAATTGCACCCAAAAATCGATTTTTGAATAACATGTAAGAAAGACTGCGCAGAACCTAAGTACAACCACTCAATATCATCAAACAAAGTCAGGGCCTTATTTATGAAAGCCTTGCGCCACCAGTGCGTCACTTATTACCCATGTTTAAAGTCATGCATCAGCTGCACATGGCAATCATAAATAAGGGCCAAATACATATACCAATCAATTGCACCCAAAAATCGATTTTTCAATAACATGTAAGAAACACTGCGCAGAACCTATGTACAACCACTCAATATCATCAAACAAAGTCAGGGTCTCATTTATAAAGGCCTTGCGCCACCAGTGCATCACTTATTACCCATGTTTAAAGTGATGCATCAACTGCACATGGCATTCATAACTAAGGGCCAAATGCAAATACCAATCAATTACACCCAAAAATCGATTTTTGAATAACATGTAAGAAACACTGCGCAAAACCTATGTACAACCACTCAATATCATCAAACAAAGTCAGGGCCTCATTTATAAAGGCCTTGCGCCACCAGTGCATCACTTATTACCCATGTTTAAAGTGATGCATCAGCTGCACATGGCATTCATAAATAAGGGACAAATGCAAATACCAATCAATTGCACCCAAAAATCGATTTTTGAATAACATGTAAGAAACACTGCGCAAAACCTATGTACAACCACTCAATATCATCAAACAAAGTCAGGGCCTTATTTATGAAAGCCTTGCGCCACCAGTGTGTCACTTATTACCCATGTTTAAAGTCATGCATCAGCTGCACAAGGCAATCATAAAAAAGGGCCAAATGAAAATACCAATCAATTGCACCCAAAAATCGATTTTTGAATAACATGTAAGAAACACTGCGCAGAACCTAAGTACAACCACTCAATATCATCAAACAAAGTCAGGGCCTTATTTATGAAAGCCTTGCGCCACCAGTGCGTCACTTATTACCCATGTTTAAAGTCATGCATCAGCTGCACATGGCAATCATAAATAAGGGCCAAATACATATACCAATCAATTGCACCCAAAAATCGATTTTTGAATAACATGTAAGAAACACTGCGCAGAACCTAAGTACAACCACTCAATTTCATCAAACAAAGTCAGGGTCTGATTTATAAAGGCCTTGCGCCACCAATGCATCACTTATTACCCATGTTTAAAGTGATGCATCAGCTGCACATGGCATTCATAAATAAGGGCCAAATGCAAATACCAATCAATTGCACCCAAAAATCGATTTTTGAATAACATGTAAGAAACACTGCGCAGAACCTATGTACAACCACTCAATATCATAAAACAAAGTCAGAGCCTTATTTATGAAAGCCTTGCGCCACCACTCCATCACTTATTACCCATGTTTAAAGTGATGCATCAACTGCACATGGCAATCATAAAAAAAGGCCAAATAAAAATACCATTCATTTGCACCCAAAATCGATTTTTAAATAACATGTAAGAAACACTGCGCAGGACTTATATACTAACATACAATTTCACTTCTAAAACATAACTATCTGCTTCCAAATATTCTCCATAGAGCAAATAAATCTCTATCTAAATTAAATGAATCATTACTTACCTTTACAAATGCTTTTGGAGATTGAAAACAGTGTCAGACACACACACCAATTTTTCTTTAGCAGAGGAAAAGGTGTGCTCTCAATACACTGAAACCAAGACTGGCATAGAAAATCTCTATCTTTGTACACATATGCCTTAATTCAACCAATGAAAACTCTTCCCTCACTATTTTCAAACCAACACCCATCCCCCTCTCAAACCTTTCTATCTGTTACCATAGCAACTCCCTCCTAACTGAACTGTAAGGTTCAAAAGTTTATCTTACAATGTTGCAAATTTACTCAGCAAGGATGTTTGACCTCTCAATACAGCAGCCTATACAGGGTATTTTTGCTTTTGGTGACTTTTTTTAAACCATTCAAATTGCTTCTTTCACACAACATAACCATGCACCCTAACTTTCAGTTTTTAACTATCTGAATCCACCAATCATTGCTTGTGATTCAAGAGCAGAGAAACTCCACAATTATTTTTTTGTAAACTCCTACTGTTTCAACTGCCATTTCATTCCCACACTTCATCTGACTGGACCAGAACCTTCTCACATCATGTACTCTGTTTGGATTATTGGACATAGCTACATCCACTGGGCTCAAAGGTATGCAGCTAGCAGAAATTTTCATAACCTTGATTTATCAAATGTGGAAATCAAGTGGATTGGCCACAGAGGATTAAAATCTCACCAATTGATACCATTGGTGAAAACCTTTTTGCATCTGCCAGAACCTGACCTTATAATTGTGCACTGTGGTGGAAACGATCTAGGCACATTAACTGGGGTAGGTCTGGAAATGCTTTTAAAGGACACCTTTCATCAATTGATGATACTTTTTCCCCACACTGCCTTGGTATATTCCAATATATGCCAAAGACAGAAATGGAACTGGTCCAACCAATTTGGTCCACAATTTGAGAAAGCACGGAAACATGTAAATAAATCTGTTTCTGCTTACATGAGAGACTATGGAATGGGTTCAATATACAATAATAACTTGTGTTACAACATGCAAGACATCTACAGAGGAGATGGAGTGCACTTCTCAGATGAGGGGAATAGAATATTCCTCCTGAATTTAAGAATGTGTATTGGAACCTACTTGTAGGTACCTAAATCAACCACAGAACCCAAAAGCTCTTCTCAGAGCTACCCTACCTCTGATCATTCAAAGCGTTTATTTTTTTCTAACTTTTTTCACTATTTTTCACCAAAGTACGCTTTCGGGTACGCTTAACGGAGCGCGCACCGGGCGCTCCCCCCGTGGAAAATTAAAATTTTTTTTTTTTTTTTTTTACGTTTATGAGCCTCCTAAGCCCCCCTCAGAAAACCTAGAGGGTCAAGAAGTCTCTACAGTGCCCCCTTCTACCCATACCGAACATTGTTTACCCTCCATCTTGTGTCTCGATTGTACCGAAACACAAAATGGAGGACTCCCGTAACGCTGCCGGTGCGCGTAAAGGAGCGCGCACCGGTAAGCGCTCGATAAAAAAAGGTGGGAAAGCAATTTACAAAAAAACCACTGGAGACACTTTCATCAAATATAGAATAGGCCCTACTACATAGCAGTCCCTACCATTTGCCCAAATTTGGTGAAATTCCATTGAGACATTTAGGCTACAGGCCTGTCTAAATATCCTGAGGTAAATTACATGACAAAAACACACTTGTAATGTTAGAATTTACAACCAATTAAAAAGTATCTTTCATTTTCTACGATTATTTCCTGACGTTTGATTGGTTAAGTACAAGAATATATATAAAAGAAGAGAGGGAAACACAGCCATTTTGACTACTGCTTCCAGAAGTACATTTGAAAACAAATTTCACTGACAACTTCAACTGATTTCTCTAAGGTAAGTTCTAATTATGGAAGTATATTGTACACTTTAAGTTAATTTCTGAAAAAATATTCTGTTAGTGATATGCTATCCCTCTTTAATAGTTAGAGATAGAGATAGACTTCTCTGTAATGGTTATGGATTGAGTTAGGCTTCTCTGGTATACAGTACCCTAACTCTACTAATATAGTTAATTTGTATGCAATTTTCAGAAAGAAAATGGAAGGAGAAAATCAGGCAAATGATACTTCTATCAAAGTAAAGGTGGAAAAACCAGAAGATCAAAAAAAAGAAGTTGATTTCATGGATGACTCTTTGGATGAACAGTTTATAGAATGTTTGGAAGAAATGGAATCATGTACATATAATTATGAGGAAATTCCGGACAATATTATGTTAGAAATGTTATTAAATTATGAAAAAGAATCAGAGGAATAAATTAATCTTTAATAATTTCAAATTGTTTCAGACAATATTCTTTTTTATATGTAATTCATAAAGTATTACCAAAAATGTTTAAAATATAAAGTGAGACTTATAGTATACTGTTCAACTATTTTTCTGTTACATAGTAAGTTTACTCATAGTTACTACCTTTCTCCCACTATATTATCTCATATGAATATTTTACACCTCATTTTCATAAGTGAGCAGGATAGACTACTCATGATCCCCTAGAAATTCTCAGGGAGTGCTTAAAAGATCTGTTTCTCCTTTCCAGACAGACTATGTTATGAATTCCATATACCACAAAAACATACAATAACAACATGCAAGATATCTACAGAGGAGATGGTGTACATTAAATGAAAGTCTCTGCATTGGTACCTACATGTAGGTACTTACATAAAATAAAAAACAATTAATAAACATACATTTTTTAAAGTGATTATTTTTCCATAGTACCCTCCTTGGAGCGCTTCCCGGTGCGCGCACCGGGCGCTTCCCCCGCGAAAAACGCAAAAAAAAAATTTTTATTTGAGGCCCCGCGGGGCCCTTTAATGGCCCCCATATCAAACCTAGGGGGTCAGGGGGGGTCTACCCTGCCCCCTTATGGTCAATTCCACCCTTTGTTTTTGCCACCTCTTATGACTAGATTTTACCGATAGACAAGATGGCGGCCGCTCCGACTGTTTAAAATGTTTACAGACAACTGAGAGCCAATCAGCTTTCTGCGCGCAAGTCGCGTGTCGCGCCTGGAGCGCTCACTGGTGCGCGTACCGGAGCGCGGCTACAGATATATATATTTTTTGAACGTTAATTTCTCAAAATCCACTGAAGCACATATCTTGAGACATAGCAAAGGCACATCGGGCTACCAGTCCCTACAATTTTGCCAAGTTTGGTGGAAATCCATTCAGCCGTTCGGGCTAAAAGTGAAATCGACCGCCCTATGGAAATTAACATGGGGAAAACGCGTTTTGGGACGCCCCTTTTATCTCGGCCCCCGCTTAACGTATCCCCCCCAAACTTTCAGAGAAGGACCGGAACCCCGCGAGGCCATTTTCAGGAAATTTTCAGGCAGATTCGTCAACCGGCGCCAAAGTTATTCCAAATAGAATTTTGAGATTTAACATTGAAAAAAATCCTAACTATAACTACCTACTGGCGACCGCCAGTAGGTATATATATATATATATATATATATATATATATATATATATATATATATATATACATATATATATATATATATATATACATATATATATATATATTCAAACACAAGAGTCGCCCCTTAGAAGATTCCACACAAGCAGAGGTTACCGCACAAATCATCACAGGCAGCAGGTATGGCGGCATGCGGCAGAGTTTTCAAGGCCATACGCGTTTCGAGCAACTGGCATGCTCTTGATCACTGGCAATTACTGACGATGAGGCAGGCTGTGTAGGAAAAGATAATTTATTAAAGTAAGAAGTCCCGCCCTGAATGGGCATCACTCAAGGCATTCTGGTTAAAGTAGTCCACAAATAATGCCCACAAAACTTCATATTCCTTTTGCCCCAGTGGGTGCCAAATCCTAAAGTCAGTTAAATGTTCATACCCTGTTGGGTGAAAAGTGCTGCACATCACGCTGCCAGCCAGCCAATATGTTCCTGTGACTGTGGCCCCATGCTTCCCAAGAGCGTCCAAAATTACAGCCACTCGGGGTCCTCTATGACAAGCGGCGGGGAATCTTCGCGACCGGGCTGGCCGCAATGAATTCAAACACAAGAGTGGCCCCTTAGAAGATTCCACACAAGCAGAGGTTACCGCACAAATCATCACAGAAAGCAGGTATGGTGGCGTGCAGCAGAGTTTTCAAGGCCATACGAGTTTCGAGCAACTGGCATGCTCTTGATCACTGGCAATTACTGACGATGAGGCAGGCTGTGTAGGAAAACGTAATTTATTAAAGTAAGATGTCCCGCCCTAAATGGGCGTCACTCAAGGCATTCTGGTTAAAGTAGTCCACAAATAATGCCCACAAAACGTCATATTCCTTTTGCCCCAGTGGGTGCCAAATCCTAAAGTCAGTTAAATGTCCATACCCTGTTGGATGAAAAGTGCTGCACATCACGCTGCCAGCCAGCCAATATGTTCCTGTGACTGTGGCCCCCTGCTTCCCAAGAGCGTCCAAAATTACAGCCACTCGGGGTCCGCTATGACAAGCGGCGGGGGAATCTTCGCAACCGGGCTGGCCGCAATGAATTCAAACACAAGAGTCGCCCCTTAGAAGATTCCACACAAGCAGAGGTTACCGCACAAATCATCACAGGCAGCAGGTATGGCGGCATGCGGCAGAGTTTTCAAGGCCATACGCATTTCGAGCAACTGGCATGCTCTTGATCACTGGCAATTACTGACGATGCTGCACTTTCCACCCAACAGGGTATGAACATTTAACTGACTTTAGGATTTGGCACCCACTGGGGCAAAAGGATTATGAAGCTTTGTGGGCATTATTTGTGGACTACTTTAACCAGAATGCCTTGAGTGACGCCCATTTTTTTGTGTTTTGTGTTTTCCTACACAGTCTGCGTCATCGTCAGTAATTGCCAGTGATCAAGAGCATGCCAGTTGCTCGAAACGCATATGGCCTTGAAAACTCTGCTGCATGCCGCCATACCTGCTGCCTGTGATGATTTGTGCGGTAACCTCTGCTTGTGTGGAATCTTCTAAGGGGCGTCTCTTGTGTTTGAATGTATATATATATATTTATATATATATATAAATATATGTATATATATATATATATATATATATATATATATATATATATATATATATATATATATATATATATATATATATATATATATATATATATATTCAAAACCAAGGTTGCCCATGTGAGGAGCCACACCCATCAGGAATCACACCACTTCATAGGCGGCAGTGTCAGCAGCATGTACCACGCAATCCATAAGCCATACGCGTTTCGAGCTATCAGGCGCTCTTGTTCACTGGCATGAAGAGGCAGGAATCAGGTAACAAAGAACTCCGGTTTAATAAATACATGGAGTCACGCCCCAGTGGGCGTGTCTACAGGCATGATGGTAGTCGTAGTCCTGTAAACATGGCTCATTAGTTCTCTTGCCCAGTGGCCCCTGTCCTGCCACTCAATTATGATAAAAAACCCTGTAGGGGGAAAGTCTGTGTGCACACAGCCGCTGTTCTCTGCCAAATGCCTCTACGAGCGAGGCTCCATCAGTCCCAAACAGCGCCAGTAATACCCAGCACTTGGGATCCGCTTTCAGGCGTCGGGGGCTCCTCACGGCCGAGACAACCGCTAAACATTCAAAACCAAGGTTGCCCATGTGAGGAGCCACACCCATCAGGAATCACACCACTTCATAGGCGGCAGTGTCAGCAGCATGTACCACGCAATCCATAAGCCATACGCGTTTCGAGCTATCAGGCGCTCTTGTTCACTGGCATGAAGAGGCAGGAATCAGGTAACAAAGAACTCCGGTTTAATAAATACATGGAGTCACGCCCCAGTGGGCGTGTCTACAGGCATGATGGTAGTCGCAGTCCTGTAAACATGGCTCATTAGTTCTCTTGCTTAGTGGCCCCTGTCCTGCCACTCAATTATGATAAAAAACCCTGTAGGGGGAAAGTCTGTGTGCACACAGCCGCTGTTCTCTGCCAAATGCCTCTACGAGCGAGGCTCCATCAGTCCCAAACAGCGCCAGTAATACCCAGCACTTGGGATCCGCTTTCAGGCGTCGGGGGCTCCTCGCGGCCGAGCCAGCCGCTAAACATTCAAAACCAAGGTTGCCCATGTGAGGAGCCACACCCATCAGGAATCACACCACTTCATAGGCGGCAGTGTCAGTAGCAAGTACCACGCAATCCATAAGCCATACGCGTTTCGAGCTATCAGGCGCTCTTGTTCACTGGCATGAAGAGGCAGGAATCAGGTAACAAAGAACTCCGGTTTAATAAATACATGGAGTAACGCCCCAGTGGGCGTGTCTACAGGCATGATGGTAGTCGTAGTCCTGTAAACATGGCTCATTAGTTCTCTTGCCCAGTGGCCCCTGTCCTGCCACTCAATTATGATTAAAAACCCTGTAGGGGGAAAGTCTGTGTGCACACAGCCGCTGTTCTCTGCCAAATGCCTCTACGAGCGAGGCTCCATCAGTCCCAAACAGCGCCAGTGAAAGCGGATCCCAAGTGCTGGGTATTACTGGCGCTGTTTGGGACTGCAGGGTTTTTTATCATAATTGAGTGGCAGGACAGGGAACACTGGGCAAGAGAACTAATGAGCCATGTTTACAGAACTACGACTACCATCATGCCTGTAGACACGCCCACTGGGGCGTGACTCCATCTATTTATTAAACCGGAGTTCTTTGTTACCTGATTCCTGCCTCTTCATGCCAGTGAACAAGAGCGCCTGATAGCTCAAAACGCGTATGGCTTATGGATTGCGTGGTACATGCTGCTGACACTGCCGCCTATGAAGTGGTGTGATTCCTGATGGGTGTGGCTCCTCACATGGGCAACCTTGGTTTTGAATGTTTAGGGGCTGGCTCGGCCGTGAGAAGCCCCCGACGCCTGAAAGCGGATCCCAAGTGCTGGGTATTACTGGCGCTGTTTGGGACTGATGGAGCCTCGCTCGTAGAGGCATTTGGCAGAGAACAGCGGCTGTGTGCACACAGACTTTCCCCCTACAGGGTTTTTTATCATAATTGAGTGGCAGGACAGGGGCCACTGGGCAAGAGAACTAATGAGCCATGTTTACAGGACTACGACTACCATCATGCCTGTAGACACGCCCACTGGGGCGTGACTCCATGTATTTATTAAACCGGAGTTCTTTGTTACCTGATTCCTGCCTCTTCATGCCAGTGAACAAGAGCGCCTGATAGCTCGAAACGCGTATGGCTTATGGATTGCGTGGTACATGCTGCTGACACTGCCGCCTATGAAGTGGTGTGATTCCTGATGGGTGTGGCTCCTCACATGGGCAACCTTGGTTTTGAATATATATATATATATATACATATTAAATATATTTATATTTTTTGATTTATCGTTTACATATTTTTATTGTTGGTAAAATGTAGTTTGATTTAAAATTTGAACTGACTGGAGTGAGAATATTAATTGTTACTCCTCTGAAAATTAACACTTTCCCTACTGATGCACTCACTGGAGTGGGAATAATAATTTTAACCCCTCCGCTATCCAACACCCTCCCTACTTTTGCAATTATTGGAGTGGGAATAGTAAACATTATCCCACCACTATCCAACACTTTCCCTATTGTTGCACTCACTGGAGTGGGAATTTCTAATTTTTACCTGTCCGCTATCCAACACTTTCCCTACTGTTGCGCTCACTGGAGAGTGAATCGTAATTTTTACAGCTCCACTATCCAACTCTTTCCCTACTGTTGCACTCACTGGAGTGGAAATAGTAATTTTTACCCCTCTGCTATCCAACACTATCCCTACTGTTGCACTAACTGGAGTTGCAATAGTAATTTTTACCCCTCCGCTATCCAACACGTTCCCTACTGTTGCACTCACTGAATTGAGAATAGTAAATATTTACCCCTCCGCTATCCAACACTTTCCGTACTGTTGCTCTAACTGGAGTGGGAATAGTAGTTTTTTACACCTCTGCTATCCAACACTTGCCCTACTGTTGCACTCACTGAATTGAGAATAGTAAATATTTACCCCTCCGCTATCCAACACTTTCCGTACTGTTGCTCTAACTGGAGTGGGAATAGTAGTTTTTTACACCTCTGCTATCCAACACTTGCCCTACTGTTGCACTCACTGGAGTGGGAATAGTAATTTTTACCCCTCCACTATTCAACACTTTCCGTACTTTTGCACTCACTGGAGTGGGAATAGTAATTTTTACCCCTCCGCTATCCAACACTTTCCCAATTGTTGCACTCACTGGGGTGGGAAATTTAAGTTTGAAGATTTTTTAATAGTTTAATGTTTTAATTTAAAATAGAATGCTTATTTTAATTAGACTTTATGTTGTTGGTACACACACACACATATATATTTGGATCAGATTTGAAGTACTATACATTTATTTGTTAAATGTGGGGATAAACTCCTGCATCACGCAGTGCGACTGATGGGCTAATAAGTCATGTGCCCTCTGGGTTACTTTTAGAAAGAAGACTTTTTCTTGTTTAACCATCCTGTGTGCCTCTGCCTGTTTGTGTATTAATTGTCTTGTTTTGGAGTAACAGTAGCTGGGGATTTGCAATCACTGTAGTCAGTCACTAGGGGCTGAGCTGTGGGTAGCTTTTTTGTTGTAGCCTTTCGTGGGTGGCTCATAGTCACACTGAATAGACCTTCTTGTATTCAGAGTGGTGGGATGAGTTTTCACTAGCATCTGAATAGGGTGTTCTCTCTGCATACTGCTGTCACCACCTTCTTTGGTGAAGATGGACAAGGGACAACAGTACTGGTTTTGACTGAGAGCAGATACTTTTACAACAAAGACTACAAGGAGAAAATGGGGAATATATATTAGACTTAAAACCCCGGAACTTTAGATTACTTCTGTACCAAGAGGATCCTGCCAAGAAGAAGAGCTGAAAACTGTGAGAAGAAGGAGTACTGCCCTTTTGCTGTGTATTGCTGTGCTCAGTTGGCCTGTAGATGCTGCTTCTGTCTCTGGGCAGGGGAAAGGACTGGATTTGAGCCTTGATGAGGCATCTTGCTTAAGAAGATTCTGCAAGGGCTTGAAGTACAGCTTGCCTCCTTTTCTGAAGTCTCTGAGACACAAAGGGTTCGATTACGATTCAGGACAAATAACGTCCGTACGATTTTCATCCTGGACCATCGCCGTAGGTTTTGTAACCGTCTGTCCGAGTCACGTAGTACGATCCGTATTCCGTCAATCCATCCGAATTGTCGCGATCCGTATGTATTGCAAGGCTGAAACAGTGAACCGTACGACTCGTACACATGCTGTACGACCCAACGAGTACAATCCGGACCAGGGTATGAGGACGCGAATCATACGGTCTGCGTCAGGTAAGGGCAATTTGTACAGAAAAGCACACAATCACTTACACACCGTATGGTGCGTACACCCCATGATAGCAGGGGTACAGTGCGTAACCCTTCGATCATGAGGTGTACGCCCTGCACCCCACGATCTTGGGGTGTACGCACCGTACACCCAGCAAACATGGGGTATGGTGTGTAAACCCCAAGATCGCGGGGTACGGTGCGTACACCCCATGATCGCAGGGGTATGCATCGTACCCCTGCTACAATGAGGTGTACGCACACCACCCGGGGGGCCATTCCGTACCTGTTTCGGGGTGAACTCTGCTTTTACGGCTGTTTTCAGCTCCAGTGGAAAAAGGGTCGTACGGTGCGTACCCGACATGAATCGTACTTTCCGGGTCAGAAAAAGCAGCCGCGAACCGTACAGATGACGCGTACAGCGGGTTCCGAGAGAGATTCGTACAGGGATTTGATTCGTATGGTCCAGCTCCTGGTACGAATCGTACTTCATCGTACGTATGGGGGACGTTGCAGGGTACAATTTGTACGGGAAAAACACTCTGAACGGCTGTTCAGAGCGGTTTTTCTCGAATCAGAATGGACCCCAAAGACTTCACCTGCAACTTGCTAAACAGCATCTGTACTCCTCTGCTGGACTCCTGATTGCCAAAGGATGCCAATTCCAGTTTCTGGCCCTAGGAATTGTAGTTGGTGCTCCAACCCAAGAAAAACAACACCGTGGCGTAGTGGTCGTAGGCATCACTGGCAGATCGGGCCGTTTGAAAATAGAAAACCCCATCGATATTATGGTGTAAACAGATTGGGCCCGTATCAAATCCCAAATTAAAAAACCTATGTTGGAGCGTAAAGCTTACCACTTGCTCTGGCGGTGCTCCGTGAGACTTGCGAGGCTTGTGTCGCTGTCGGAGCATTCATGCGGGGAGCTCTTGGCTTTCTGGTGGTGGCAGAGCAGATGGAGTGGAGGAGTCATGGCTCCAAAATCGGCAGGGGGTGTTACAACGAAGGCAACGGCGGTTACAGCGGCAGCCCGCAAGCTGAGAGGAGAGGCAGCTGCGGGATTAGCCACCATGGAGCCTGGTGTACCAGGTGTGATGATGGAGGGCAGAAGAGAAACTCTGCGGAAACTGCGGACGCCGCCCCCGGATCTCTTGAGGAAAGGGAAGGGTGGTATTGTGGCCAAGAATCGGCTGGCGGTCCAACCCATAGCGGAATTGGTCACGTGAGGCAGTAAGGAGCAGCCTACACGGGCAGTAGGAGAGGAAGAAGAAGCCGGGTCAGCACTGCACACACAGAAGGGTACAGGAGGTAAACCTTAAAACATGAGGTGAGCCCAGCAGAATCCCAAGTCCCCCCCAAAGGAGCATGGATAAATAAATAGAACTAACCACCCATGCAGCCATCATTCCATCTATAGCTCCTTCAGTTTGCTCCGTGGGGGGGGTGATGACATGCTCTGGACATGAATAAGTCGGGTGCCAGTGAGGTGGTCATTGATAAGGTTACAGGAGTAAACAAAGATATACTGGACCTACAGGAAAAAGCAGTGGTTGGGGGGCAGCACATGAAGCAGATCAGTACCATCGCCTGGGAGAGGAAGGTTTTGGGGCAATATGCTTGTCTGATGTTCTGCTGAGTGCAGAGGAAAAACAAAAGGAAAGGCTGGAGTACGAAAAGGATAAAGATTCCAGTGATTGCTTTTTGTCCATATCAGAAGGGGCTGAGTGGTCTGATGAGGAACGGAGCTCATCCCTGGGGGATAGCAAGCTTGACTCCCGACCACGACCCCCCTGTAACTGCTAAGAGGCCTAATACTCAACCAGGAAACCACGATCAAGGCACAAAAGATTTAAGAGGGGATTACTCATCCACCACCCCACTCTCGGGGAGTTCCAATGTCGAGAGTACCACAACCCATCCGCCCTTGCTAGAAGTGATTCATCAGGCTATTCTCTCACATAGAGAAGAAAAACGTTAAGATAGTCGCAAATCTCAGGCTGCTATGAGAAAGATGCAAGGGGTGGTAAGGAAACTATCTAAGGCCTGTGTGAATGTAGGAGATAGAGTATCAAATCTGGAGGAGAGGATAGTGACAACGTAGTCAGAAGCTGCTGCAGCCACCACCCAAGTAGAGACTCAAAGTGCCCAGGTCAAGGCTATCCAGTGGAAACTGGGGGACTTGGAAAACAGGCAGAGAAGAAATAACCTCAGGGTCTTGGGGCTACCAGAGGGGGTGGAGGGGTCAGACATATGGGCTTATGTTATCGATTTGTTTAAGTCTTCCTTTCCCGAGCACCAGTATTGGGCTGAAATCCAGAGGGTGCAACGTAACCCTTTCAAAATACGAGCAGGATCAAGAGGAGCGGTTAATCCAAGGGCAATACTGGTGTTTTGGGGGAACTTTATCCTGCGACAGGCGATATCGGAGAAAGCAAGACCGGAAGCAAAGAGTTCAAGTGGGGGGGTTACTTTCTTTGTCCGACCTGATTATTGCCATGCAATGGTGGAACGACGTTGGAGACTGAGACAATTAATCAAATGCTTTCAAAAAAAGAATATCCAAGTCTACCTTATTAACCCAGCTCAACTCAACGTGTTAAATGAAGGGCAGACTCAGTACTTTACATCTGAAATAAAAGCACAGGAGTATTTAGACTCTTTGGGCAACTAGGTGAATGTAATGTGCGAATGTTCCTTATTAGGTTAAGAGGGCAGCTCCGCTTGCAAAAAAAATAAAAAAATTGCAAAATGTTAGAAATGGCTACCAGTCTGTATACTCTTTGTTATTTGTGTTTGAGGGTTTGAGGGTGTCATATGTTATTTTAAAGAGGTTGACCTATTCGCTATTGCTGCATGCATCACATGCACAGACCTCGGTCTGAGATCTTCACTGTGGGTGGAGTTGGTGGTGGGAGGGAGGGGGGTGGTGGGAAAGGGGTGGAAAGGGGATGGTTGGGTGGGCGAGGGAGGTACGAAGGGAGGGAGGGTAGGGAAAATTGCGAAAACGAGAATATCTGGTCTATTTATGGTTTATTTTGTGTGGTGTAGGATCTTCTAAATGTCCACACTTTTTGTTGTCAATTCAAAAGGGCATCGGGAATGCTGCAGTGAAATATGGAAAAACTTAATATATGCTCTGTTAACGTCGGGGGTTTAAACGACTGGAAAAAAAGGCAAAGATTGGCTGAGTTTGTAAGCTCAATACGTATAGATGTCTTATGTGTTCTGGAGACGCACTTACCATGGGAAAAGAAACACCTGTTGAACCTTAGAGATTTTGATATTCTAGCCCGTTCTTCCCAGGCCTCCACAGTAAGAGGAGAAGCAATTCTAGGCAAATCTACACTTGGAGGTGTAAAGCGTTACAAGGTTGATACACTGGGAAGATGGGCATTGGCCGAGCTTTCTGTTGGGGTCACAATTTGTGGAATTTATGGTTCCAATCAAGACGATCCTGAGATATTTGATCTATTAGAGAATGAAATAACCAGCTGGCTTACTCCTATTATAGTCTGTGGAGATTTAAATATCTCTGCAGATCTCACTAATAAATTCCCTTATGTAGGTTGGAAACCTCGTGTTTTCCAGGCCCTGAGTTCCCTGATCAAGTCACATGGATTAGTAGATGTCTGGGGGAACAAAGAGCCTAATAACCCAGGATTTACCTACTTTTCATGCCTGTATCAGAGATACACAAAACTGGATTATTTCTTAATCTCTCTAACAGAATTAAGGAAAGTTAGCATAAGGAAATTACCAAAAATAATCTCGGTTCATAGTCCACTCATACTGAGTTACGACCTGGGTTCGTCCATGAGAAAACAGGGGAGATGGACCTTCGATAGAAAGTTAATATCAGATAGTGTATATGTGGAACATTTAAGGAAGTGGACATTAAATTTTTTTTATGCTAATCGCTTTAGTGCGTCAAGAAATAATGTATGGGATGCCTTTAATGCGGCCTTGAGAGGCGAGACAATAAGTTATGCTGCTCGGTTTAGGAAACAGGTAACTTCAGAAAATGAGAGTTTGATAGGACTACTGACAGTGACAAAAGAGCTACATGGGAGTGATATCTTGCATGGTAGGGAAGGGAAGGAGAGCCTACAGAGAATTAGGTCTATCAAGGCGGAGATTAATAAACAGATGGCTAAGAAAGCTGCCAGCGAATATCAGGCCCATAGGTGCAAACTATACAAAATGAGAGAGCAGGCGGGTAGGGCATTGCCGCTACGGACTAGGCAGAGAACTACCAAGAACGTAATAGTACATATACAGGAGAATGGCCAGTATTATGTAGAACCAATGGATATTTTGATAGTCTTTGAATATTTTTATTATGCATTGTATCAGGAAGAGGGGAATTCGGATAAGTTAAGTAGAGAATTTGGGAAGGAAGGCCCTAAGCTGGATGATGTAGATACGGAAGCTTTAGACAAAGATCTGACGATTAGTGAGGTGCTTGAGGCACTGCAAGGATTAGCAACATGTAAGGCTGCAGGGACAGATAGTATCCTGTTGGAAGTCCACAAGAGCTTGTCAAACAAATTAGCCCCAATACTATTAGATCTATTCAATGGAATAGTATGTACTGGCCAAAACCCCGAGACCTGGAAAGAGACAAATATAGTGGTATTCTACAAGAAAGGGAAATCTAAAGAAAATCCTGGTTCATATAGGCCAATATCCCTCATAAATGCGGACACCAAGATTTACACTAAGATTCTTGCTAAGAGACTGGGGAGGTCATTGGTGGTCTGGTCTCCCCCTAGCAGCATGGATTCATCCGAGGCCGTGGGACAACCAATCATATAAGACGTGCTATAACTCTTTTTGATGCCCATGCTGCCACAGGGGCCGAATGACCATGATCCTCCTCGACGCGGATAAAGCATCTGATACCCACAGACGCCTACAAGTTATCAATCTCTGATGGCAGTGCTCGCACCGAAACCTGTCACCGCCAGCGCCTGCATCTTGTCATTGTGGAGCCGATAACCAAAGTGGTTGACTTCCCTGAACTCATCGATACTGCACTGCTGAATGGAACCAATATCTCCACACCAATGCCCCCTCATCTACCCGCACCCAGACTCATCGCCTCCTTGCCGACTCGACACCCCACCTCCCCTTTGGCAGTAAGGAGCTGGTATTGCCTTGCCCATTGACACTTCACCTCCATGACACCATGCACCATCTGCTGACTTTGTTTTCCTAGGTACTGTTTCTTGTGGGTCGATGTGACTCCGTGGCCGGCAAGTGCACCTCACGGTTGGTGCCGTAAGTTGAATTTGTGCCTGACACGATGTCGTAATAGTCCCAGTTGGAGCCAGATGTTTCTATGAGGTTTATTTTTGCAGTAAACATTCTAAAAGTGATATTTTGACATATGCATTCTTGATTTTGGTCATTTTGGTCTTGTTTGGTTTAGATAAAGATACTTTATTTTTCTAAACTGGTGTGGTGTCCATTTGTAGTGTTTTCACTGTGTTACTGTTTGTGTTATGTAGAAATGCTTTACATATTGCCTCTGAGATAAGCCTGTCTGCTCATGCCAAACTACCAAGGGTCGAGCTAAGTGTGTGAGCCCCCTTGCCCTGATTAGCAGAAACGCTCCCTACTTGGACAAGGTGCATAACTCTGCCAACTAGAGACCCCCATTTCTAACACAGGTGGCAGCGGAGGAATTTTGACTTGCATTTGTACTTGACATACTGTGATCAGTGTGCAATATTACTGAGTGCAGACCATTAAGAAACCACATACGTTTTTTTTTCTTTCTATTTTTGTGATAACCCTTTTAGTATCCACGCACCATGCCTCTGAGCGGTAAACCAGCAAGAGAAGTTGCAGAGTTGAAGTTTGAGATTGAAATGTAGCACTCTTACAAAGTAAATCAGCTCAAACAATTTTGCAGGAACTTTGGATGTCCCATTAAGAGCTCTGCTAAGAAGGAGGAGCTGCAGAAGGCCTTGTGTGCCTGGTGGGAGGCCAGAAAAGCTGGAGTGGATGAGAATGGGAATGTGAATCTGGATGTGCAGAACCAGCAAGTTGACTTTGGAGCTCAGGATCTGCCTTTGAGGGAAGGCCCTCTATGCATGCCAGCAGTGTATACTCTAGAAACGTGTGCAAAGAGTTTACAGATGTCTGTGTCTTCCTGGACAAATGCTTTATCTGTGCCACAATTCCTCTTAGCACGCAGTAGTTCCCCATAAGGAATACTGTAAATTAAGCTGGTTGGATGGGCACTTCTGGCATTCAATAAACTGTTACCCGCTGTCAACTTTCAGAAAAGTGTGTTCTGCAATTTACCATCCTCCACTTTTAGTAACACATCCAGGAACTCAATATTAGTTTTACTTATGTGTTCAGTAAAAATTAAATTTCAGGAATTTATATTTAATTTCCTTACAAAATTCTTGGGGGAGACAACGTCTCCTCTCCATATGCAGAAAATATTGTTGATGAATCGCAGCCACAGGACTACACAGTTATCAAATTCATCCAATTTGGCGGCCACCTGCTCCTCCCGCCAGCCCACAAATAAATGTTGATAGCTGGGGGCGAAGCAGGTGCCCATGACTGTGCTCATTGAAGAGAAAAAAGTTGTTAGTTGGACGAAAGTGGATCATATCTACTATCATTTCAGAATGAAACACCAATGATAGTGAACGTGTCTTCAATATATGCTGTACTGCTCTTATTCCCTGATCATGCTGAATACTAGTATAGAGACTTTGGATAT
Organism: Lissotriton vulgaris; assembly: GCF_964263255.1. Classification (NCBI taxonomy): domain Eukaryota; kingdom Metazoa; phylum Chordata; class Amphibia; order Caudata; family Salamandridae; genus Lissotriton; species Lissotriton vulgaris. The sequence goes on along the minus strand of NC_141689.1, from coordinate 1,438,922,447 downwards.
CCAGTGTTAGGAGAGTATAATTATTTTCCCAATGGATGCCGTCTATTACTGTAAAAAAAATGTGTGGTGTCTCAGAGGTATGCAGGTAATCCCACTACAAATGGTCGTAGGTAGTGATCGATAAACCGAGATGTGTTTTCTAGTACAGACCAAATGGGCGAAACAATGGGCCTCCCTGGAGGGGTTTCAGCATCCTTATGCAATTTCGGCAAAAGATACAGTACAGGTATCTTTGGATGGGCACATTTAAGATAATTAAATTCTTCCCATTCCAAAAGCCCCTTTTCCCTCCAGTCTACTAGCATCTCACCAAATTTCTTATTACCTCCTGAAAGTTGGAAACACAATATCAATTTATATCATTCATTTGGCGCAATCCTTCGGCTAAATACTTCTTCTGATCTAAGACCACAACATTCCCGCCCTCATCCGATTGCCGGATTACAATGCTAACAACTGCCATGTAGAGATGTTTTCTCTATGTCCAGGTATGGTTTTATATCTGATTTTTTTCAAAATTTTTAAAACACCCTTTTCAAATATTTCTATAGCATCACATTGTATATTAGGTGTGAATATAGATTTGGGTTTGAAATTACTACCCAGATTTTGATCACATTCCAGATCACAACTGATGTCATCATTGTGGTCACCCATCACATACATCAATGTTATAGTGTGTAATAGTACAGCATCATCTGTATTCAGGTTACTAAGTATGCTAACTGGTCTACCAGATACTCGCTGGTCTGTTGAGTATCTAACCATTTCTTAGGTTTTAATTTTCTCAAAAAGTAAAATAAATCAATCCTAATTTGTCCAGAATTTAAATTAGCAGAAGGACAAATGACAAAGCTAATTAAGGCAAGTCTTCTTCTTAAGGTGTCAGAGTCTGTTCCGATTAGTTAACCACATTCATGGTTTTCCTCTCTTGCCCCTCGTCTGCTTTCCCACGTGCTTGATTTTTCCCTTTTTCCGTCTTTCTTTTGCCTGCTTGTTCCTCTGGATTTTACTCTGACTCCTCGTCCTCTGCCCCTTTGTGCACTCTGTTCTTGGTATTGTTCTGTCCTGCCTTGATTTATCATTTGAAATTGCCTGAAAAAAATTTTTTTTTGGATATCCACATTGGTACACTGGCTTAGAGCTGACACTGACGCATCAGACATGTTCCTGTCCGATGCATCACTTTCGCTGATTTCATTTGTATTGCTCGATATTACCCTCTTTCCCACCTGATATGTTTCCTTAGTCTCAAATAGATGGTCACATTTTCTGTGAAAGGTTAGAGTTTGCCCAGCTTTATTATCTTTGAAAACACAGAGAAATGTACGTTTTTTTGCTGTAATTTCTTCCTCTAATTTGCTCATGCAGACCATTAGATTTTTTATAAATTCTTCCACTGCTTCTTTCGGTACCAATGTTTCCAATTCAGAAATAACTTTTTCAATTTCCTCCAGTAATTTACTTCTGTCCTTCAGAGCGTACTTTACCAATATCCCCATCATTATTGTTAGACTAGAACTGGAATTGCTTGACCACTCCTCCAGCATCTCTGGATCCGGGTCCTTATAAGTGGGTATCGTGTAAATTCTTAAGCCACGTGGAACACGCCCAACATCGATGTATCTTTGAAGTGATTCCGCTTCCCACCACTTGGAGAGTTCATTCTTGTGCAATTTCTCCAAGAGAACATACTTTGTCTGTACTTGAATCTCTTCAGTGATGTTTTGTGGTGTACTCAAAGTGCTGCTTCCTGCTCCACCCATCGGGGCAAAAAACAATTTATTAGCAGTTTCTTTGCTTTTTGCATCGAGACCTGCTGCCATACTCGCAATTCGTCCAGTACTTGGCGCCGCCTTTATCAAGAGTATTTATTCACGTAATTGAAACAGCTCCCTTCCCCTATATGCCACAAAAAAAGAACAAATGCTTCAATGACAGAGCCCCCCCCAGGCAAGCACAGCACACTCACTGTGCATCCGTTAACGTCCCGCGTCCGCTGAGGTTCATGAATGTCATTTTCAAAATGAAAGACTTCTGCGTATGATGGTAAACAATGCAGTGACAACGAATGCTAGGGCTGTTAATAGTGAACTGACACAGAGGAAACTTGAATTGAAATATATAATAAATTTCGAAACTCTTGTGCCAGTAGGCCTCAATTCAAGTGAGGAATTGGCCATCCATCTACATACATGAATTAAAGCTTGTAAATAGTCTGTATGTGCTGAGCATCTCCATGTAAATAATGTTTTTTAAAATATTTTTTTATTTTCACAGTTGCAGGAGTACACCATTTGTTGGTTAGTGAGTATTGATGCATCAATCTCTATTCAGTATGTTTCATTTGATCTACACCCACTTGGGTGTTACCTTGTGCTTTGGACATTTTGCACCCACTTGGGCTTTATTGTTTAGCAACCATCTGTATAGTAGCTGCAATGATCTCAAACATTTGTCCACTGCGGCTTTATATGGTCTATAATTGCTTGCAATTTCTTGTAATTTTATGTGTTGCAATTATAGTGGTTGTATTTCGCCACATGAACTTCAGACATTACACATTTGTGTATATATGAAGCTTATGAGCATTAATCGGATGAGTTTAGGTAAGTGCTTCCTTTGCTGGGAACCGGGCATCAGTGAAGTGAACATACTGTAAATATTGTTCATTTATTGTACATATGCAGTGTTTTCAGCAACCATTTATTGAATTGGGAGCTTTGAATATTGTTACAAGATGGCTTCTTCACTCTTATCCACTTTCGCTAAAATACAGGGTGATGCTGTAGTCCGCTGGTTGTTTCAATACATTTAAATCATGCAGTACTGAGCTCATGAGCATTAATTTAATGAGTTTGAAATGTACATCACATGCAAACAACTGTGCATCAATTAATTATTTATAATGTAAATATTGTTCAAAGCATTGTAAATATGCAGCGTTTTAAGCAACCATTTATTCAAACAGTAGCTTTAAATATTGTTACAAAATGGCCACATTATTTTCACTCACTTTCGCTATGATACATGTTATTGGAGTAGTCCACTTTCTGTTTCAATGTATATAAATTATGAAGAAAGTTGATGGATGTTAGACCATGAAGAAGGCGAAAGCCGAAAAGCGTTATTTGTGCCATTAAAATCTACATTTTTCATTTTTGCAGTAAATTGGAGTGTCTGGTATCCTTACTTACAAGGAGGGAGTATTTTCATACACACACACACATATATATATTTATATATATATATATATATATTATATATATATATATATATATATATATATATATATATATATATATATATATATATATATATATATATATATATATATATAGATATATATATATATATATATATATATATATATATATATATATATATATATATATATATATATATATATATATATATATATTACCTACTGGCGGTCGCCAGTAGGTATATATAGTTAGGATTTTTTCCCTATGGGATTTTTGAAAATTCTATGCCTAATAACTTTGGCGTTTGTGGACGGAATTGGCTGAAATTTTCAGGAAAATGGCACATTTTGTTTCTGAGCAGCTCCTGGAAATTTGGGGGGGGTCGTCAAGGGGGGGCCGAGAAAAAAGGGGGGTCCCAAAACGCGTTTTTCCCATGTTAATTTCCATAGGGCGGTTGGACTCACTTTTAGCCCGAACGGCTGAATGGATTTTCACGAAACTTGGCAAAATTGTAGGGACTGTTAGCCCGATGTGCCTTTGCTAGGTCTCAATATATGTGCTTCAGTGGATTTTGAGAAATTAACGTTTAAATCAAGATATATATCTGTAACAGCGCTCCGGGCAGCGATCCGGTTAGCGAATTTTTCGCGTATCGGAACTTTGCGATGCGAAGCTGATTGGCCCTCCGGTGTCTGTCAACATTCTAAACAGTCCGGAGCGGCCGCCATCTTGTCTCTCGGTAGGATCGAGAGACAAGAGGAGGCCAAAACAAAGGGGGAAATTACCATAAGGGGGCATAGTAGATCCTCGTTGACCCCCTAGGTTTTATGTGGAGGTTTTAAAAGGGCCTAGGAGGGTCCAAAAAAAAAAAAATATATATATTTTTTTGGCGTGGTAAGCGCCAAGTTCGCGAACCGGAAAGCGTTCTGGGCAGCGTACTTTAAGGATAAAAGAATGATAGACTTTTCTAATACTGTATGTTAATTATTTGTTGTTTTTGTTCGTTTTTTTTATTTATTTATTTATTTTGATTTTAAAAAAATGTATTTATTATTTTCATAGTTCATTAAAACTTCCAGCATTATATCATCTGGTATCTCGTCAAACATGGATGTTTCTGTCTCTTGTAAGGTTTGAATAAATTGTTCGTCAAAAGATTGATCCATAAAATCTTCATCCACATTTTCTTCAGTTACAATGTCTTCGGATGTAATCTCGAAGGAAACATTAGTTTTTTCTTGCTCCCCTTCCATTTTTTTGCTGTAAATTGCATAAAAAAATAATTATATTAGAAGAGTTAGGGCACTGTTGGGTTTAAGTTCAGACATGTAGTTCTGTTTTTTTAACAGTGAAGTTAAAGTAAGTAAATTCATAATTATAGCAGAGAAGTGTAAGTCAATCAATAAATGTAACAGAGGAGGTTATCTGTATCTATAACTATAGCAGGGGGACAGTAAATAATTATCAATAAACGTTTTTACAAATTAATTTAAAGTGCCACTTACAAATTAACAAATAACTTTACAGGGAGGTGAAAAGGCTCTTGAAATGTAGTTCAGGAAGTAGCAGTGAAAATGGCTGTGTTTCCTTCCCTTCCTTTATATATATTCAGGTATATAACCAATCAAATGTCAGGTAATAAAAATTGTAAATGAAAGTAAAGTTTTCATTGGTTGTCAATTCCAATATTTTAGATGTGTTTTGTAAAGTAATTTACCTCAGGGTATTTAGATAGGTCTACAGGCTAAATGGCTAAATGAAATTTCAATCAAATTTGTGAGAATGAAAGGGATTGTTATGTAGTATGAGCTAATCTATATTTGGTGAGAGTGTCTCTAGTCGTTTTTCTGCTAATTACTTTCCCACCTTTTTTTAGGACCGCTTTCTGGAAAGCGGCCCGGTTAGCGAACCTTAAGCGTCACGGGAGTCCACCATTTTGTGTTTCGGTCGCATTAAGATACAAGATGGAGGGCAAATAATGTTCAGAATGTGTAGAAGGGGGCACGGTAGACTTATCTTGACCCCCTAGGTTTTCTGAGGGTGGCTGAGGAGGCTTAAATGTGCGGAAAAAAAACATTTTTAAAAACAATTCCGCGAGGTTAGCTTTCGGTTAGCGAACCGGGGAGCGTATTTTGTGGAAAATTAGTGAAAAAAGTTAGAAAAAAATAATAATTGTGAGTGATTAGATGAAGGGTAGCTCTGAGAAGAGCTTTTGGGTTTATGGTACATTTAGGTACTTATAAGTAGGTACCAATGCACATTCTTAAATTCAGAATGAAAATTCTGTTGCCCTCATCTGAGAAATGAACTCCATCTCCTCTGTAGATATCTTGCATGTAGTAACGCAAGTTATTGTTGTACAGGGCGCCCATTCCATGGTCTCTCATGAAAGCTGACACAGATTTGTTTACATGCTTCCTCGACTTCTCAATTTGTGGACAAAATTGGTTGGACCACCTCCATTTCTGTCTTTGGCATATATTGGAATATACCAAGGCAGTTTGAGGAAAAAGTTATTAATTGCTCAAAGGTGTCCTTTAAAAGCATTTCCAGACCTACCCCTGTCAAAGTGCCCAAATCATTACCTCCACAGTGCACAATTAACAGGTCAGGTTTTGGCAAATGCATAAAGGTTTTCACCAATGGTATCAATTGGTGACATTTTAATCCTCTTTGGCCCAACCACTTAATTTCCACATCTTGTAAATTGAGGTTGTGTAAATTTCTGCTCTCAGCATACCTTTGAGCCAGTGGATGTAACTATGTCCAACAATCCAGACGTTAAACATGGTGGGAGAAGGTTGTGCTGCAATCAGATGAAGTGTGGTAATGAAAGGACAATTGAAACAGTAGGAGTTTGTCAAGAAAAAAAACTGTGGATTTCCAATGCTAATGATTCATTAGCAGTGATTGGTGTATTTCCATTTCTGAAAACAGAAAGTTAGGGTGCATGGATGTGTTCTTTGAAAGATGTAATTTGAATGGTCAAGGAAGAAACTTTTAATGAAAGATTGCACTGGATACGCAGGTGCACTGAGAGTTCAGAGTTCAATTGAAACATTGTTGTGTGAATTTGCAAACATGAGAGGTCTTCCAGGAGGTCGTTGCTATGGAAAAAAGGCAGAGAGGGCAGAGGGGGGAAGGGTTTTGATTTGAAAAAAGTGAGGGAAGAGTTATTATTGGCTAATATGAGAGATATGTGAAATGAATATCTGTATTTCTGTGCTTTCAATAGCTGCAGACTCTGGAGTGCATCCTTTTTCTTCTGCTGAAGACAATTTGGTGTATTTCTGAGACTGTTTTCAAAACTCAAAAAGTATTTGCTAAGGTGAGAAAAGATTTATTTATTTTAGATAGAGAATAGTATGAATTAAGGAGAAAATGATGAAGAAAGCTGTGTTTTTAAACTGTGGCTTTGTCTGTAGTGATATAGAAATAGATTTTGTTACTTTGAGAAATTGTAATTGCATATTCGGTGTAGCATTCTGGAATGCAGTTATACAAGTTATTGTTGTATATGAAGCCCAGTCCATGGTCTCTTATGTAAGCTGAAACAGATATGTTGTTTATAAAAATAATTTTTGAAATCAATTACATTTCTGCATATGTACTGCTAGAGCTTCATAGGTTGTTTTGGGTCATATTTATAAGGCCTTTGAGTGTCTTTGATGTTATTTTTCCTTTTTAAATGGAAAGCATTCCTCATGGGGCAAGTGTCTTGTAAATACGCTCCCACCTGCGCTTGGCAAATTTAGATTTTGATTATGGGAGTTACATAGCCATGTTAATAATGTCGAAAAAATGGTGCTAGGGCATTCCAGAAAACGCTTTCATGTGTCTCAAGGACATTTTCAGTCATTTCCTCTTGAATACAGGTATACAATTGATTTATATGCTGTGTTTAAAAACGATTCTTTTCTATGATGTTATTTTTTCCTTTTTAAATGGAAAGCGTTCCTCATGGGGCCCTGAGCAGTTCTTAGCCATGTTATTTAATGGGAAGTGGATAACATGGCTAAGAGCATTTGCTGGATAATGCATGAATATCGCTGACTTTTCAGCGATATTCATGCATTGCGGCCGTTTTTTTTCGCATTTGCGAGCAGTTCTTCGCCATGTTATCCAATGGGAGGTGGATAACATGGCTAAGAGCATTTGCTGGATAATGCATGAATATCGTTCACTTTTCAGCGATATTTATGCATTGCGGCCGTTTTTTTTCGCATTTGCGATAAACCTTGCTAAGGAGAAAATGATGAAGAAAGCTGTGTTTTTAAACTGTGGCTTTGTCTGTAGTGATATAGAAATAGATTTTGTTACTTTGAGAAATTGTAATTGCATATTCGGTGTAGCATTCTGGCATGCAGTAACACAAGTTATTGTTGTATATGAAGCCCATTCCATGGTCTCTTATGTAAGCTGAAACAGATATGTTGTTTTTAAAAACCATTTTTGAAATCAATTACATTTCTGGATATGTACTGCTAGAGCTTCATAGGTTGTTTTGGGTCATATTTATAAATGGAAAGCATTCCTCATGGGGCAAGTGTCTTGTAAATACGTTGCCACCTGCGCTTGGCAAATTTAGATTTTGATTATGGGAGTTACATAGCCATGTTAATAATGTCCAAAAAATGGTGCTAGGGCATTCCAGAAAACGCTTTCATGTGTCTCAAGGATATTTTCAGTCATTTCCTCTTGAATGCAGGTATACAATTGATTTATATGTTGTGTTTAAAAACGATTCTTTTCTATAATGTTATTTTTTCCTTTTTAAATGGAAAGCGTTCCTCATGGGGCCATGAGCAGTTCTTAGCCATGTTATCCAATGGGAGGTGGATAACATGGCTAAAAGCATATGCTGGATAATGCATGAATATCGCTGACTTTTCAGCAATATTGATGCATTGCGGCCGCTTCTTATCGCATTTGTGAGCAGTTCTTAGCCATGTTATCCAATGAGAGGTGGATAACATGGCTAAGAGCATTTGCTGGATAATGCATGAATATTGCTCACTTTTCAGCGATATTCATGCATTGCGGACGTTTTTTTATCGCATTTGCGATAAACCTTGCTAATAGCAAGGTTTATCTGCGATAAAAATCGCCGATGTGCGGCGATAATTTTTGTCTCTAAAGAAGTTATCGCTAGTGGTTGGTAATATACCCCCGCGTTTTTGGTTGCAGGAATCGGGAGGCGGGAGAGTAGCACTGAAATCAGTAGTCTGACGCCTGAATCGGGAGTGTTGGTATGTGTGGATTCTCTACAGCTGGGGCTAGGTGATAGCCTGGGACCGGCCTGGCATCTAAAATGGCTACCGTGCACGACAAAATTGTGGCATTGTAAAAAAGACAAGATGGCGCAGACAATGTTTATCAATAAGGATTCATTTATAACGAAATATTTTATCGCACTGACAAATTGGTTGTCAACACTTCCTGATTTCCTTCGAATCGAACGTTAACAGACGTGACGCAGCAAAGAAAAAAAAAAGCTCACGCAGAGCCGCTGGAACACATGTATCAACATATATGAGCCTTCTCAGCCACCCTCAGAAAATATAAGGGATTAGGATACGTCTCCCGCACCCCCTTATACTTAGTAATTTAATTAAAACGAAGCACAAAATGGTCTCCCGCACCCCCTTATACCTATTCCCGTTTCACCAGCAGATTGCGGCCCAGTTCGGTGTTCAGAAAGCGCTTCTACCGTGAAAAATATTTTTTTTTTATTTTCCCCACGGGACCCTTTAAAAACCCCAACAACATTCCTAGGGGGTCAAGAGGGGTATACCTTGCCCCCTTTCATTAAATTCCCCCTTCGTTTTTCACCTCTTCTTCTCTCTCGATCCTACCGAGAGATAAGATGGCGGCCGCTCCGGTCTGTTTAGAATGTTGACAGACACCGGGGAGGCAATCAGCTTCGCATCGCAAAGTTCCGTTTCGCAGGTGGGAGCGTATTTATAAGAAACTTGCACCATGAAGAACGCTTTCCATTTAAAAAGGAAAAATAACATTATAGACACTCATATGCCTTATAAATATGACCCAAAGCAACCTATAAAGCTCTAGCAGTACATATCCAGAAATGTAATTGATTTCAAAAAATCGTTTTTAAACACAGCACATAAATCAATTGTATACCTGCATTCAAGAGGAAATGACTGAAAATGTCCTTGTGATGCAGTGCTGGTGCAAAAGATTTTCTATGTTAAATAATAAGTAGGGCGTTAAGTTTTTGATGACTGTTATTCATTTACTGTTTGGTAATAGTGGTTAATAACATTTTTTATTATATTTTTCCACAGATTCAACTGCAGATCTTTTTTAAATTTGAAAAAATGCCTACGAAAAATAGAATTAGAAAGGCTAGAAAACGTCAAAGACAGGAGGATGATGTTTTATTGCAGCAGTCCTCTTCCCCAAATACTTATCAAAACACCAAGAAAGCTCCGGGTAAGAGCACAAAATCATTCTTAAAAAATATTTTTAGTAAAAAAAGTATTTTTCGCCAAAATGTTTCAGTTCAGAAAAAGAAGAGTAATTTAAATGGAAAGGAAAGACCCATCAAAAATGTTATTGGTAGAGAAAGAGATAACTCTGTGCATGATAGTAGAAGGAAACAACAGTTTAGGGACATTCGAAAACGAATGTTCCGTAACAGGATAATAGTTAATTTATTAAGAAATATTAAAAAAGGCCAACAGAAAGCGGCATTTTATAAGAAGAAGAAAAATGTAGAGAAAATTATTGATCATGCTTTTGAAATTAAGCGAAAGTTGTTTATTTTGGTAATCAATAGAATTAGGAAACTAAGCAAGGTAATTTCTGATTTCAAAACAAACAGTAGATGGAAGAGAGTAGTAAATCGTAGTAACTTTTGTGAAGTTTTTTCCGGAGAATGGATGCATAGTTCAAGTTCTGAGGCATTTTTTAATGAGGAGAGTTATTTTCAGGATAATGATTTGATGTTTGCAGTTGACACCAGTGGTCGAGCTTATGAAGTGAAGGATGGTTGTCCAGTTGAAAAGGAAAAACTTGTGACAACAGAGACAGAAGAGGTGCTAAGTGATGAGGTTTTAGGAAGACGTCCTAAGGGTCCTGTGTACATTTGGAAGTGTAGTTCTATTTGCAGTGTGCGACAGGTTTCCATCAATTTGCTTTGTGATTTTATACGGACATTTAATAAGAAAAGTTTGAAGCAGAAAATGAAGTTGTTGCAAAATTTAGATCCTTGCAGAGTGAGACAAATGACAGGTTTGCGTGGTCATTCACTGGCTTGTCTTTCCAGGAGAGTATGCCAGAGTGTTTTTCATCATTTCAGGATGCTAGCAGTGCATCATAATAAAGTGAGAAAATTAGTGAGAATGTTGTATTATGCTAAGAGTCCAGCAATTATGCTTAAACAATTATGTGCTGCTCTTTTGCATGGTTCTGAAATAGATGTGAAGAATATTTGTTAAGAAATTGAGTTTTGTTACTTTAGTAGTAAAGATGAGAATGTTCAAATTGACCCTGAAGTAGAGGGTAATGTTGAAGATAATGTACAGGTTTCCAGTACAGATAATTTTCAGAAGGAAATTGCCACTTTTCAGATGAAATCAAGTGAGAGGCCTAATTTCACTTGTGTATGTTGTCGACGCACTTATTATAAGAATCAGACTAAAGTAGTGGATTTATATGCAAAAAGTGAAAGGGAAAATAATAGTGAATGGAAGGATTTTGCCACATACTTGATGGTAGAAAATTATTTTGATTTAGGATCGGATCAACGTGTGTGTACTTACTGTTGTAATAAATTAAACCAAAACCAGATGCCTGCTAGGGCAGTTCATAATAATCTGGAATTGGTTGAGATTCCTTCTGAATTGAAGGATTTAAATACTTATGAATGTATTTTGATTCAAAGTATCCATCCCTTTCAGGCTATTGTAAGAATGGAGCCAAAAACAGGGAAGTTGCCTCCAGCAGATTTACAGAGAGGATTAAAGGGAAGAGTTGTTTATTTGCCTCTAGATTTGAACAAAAACATTAACACAATTGGAATAGAAAAAGTGGAAGAGGAACCTCTGGTTATCTTAGTTAATGGGGTTCCGACAAAGAATAAGAAAATATGGCAAGATTTAGTGGATGTTAGGAAAGTCAAAAAGGCAACAGTGTATTTGAAGACAAATAATAAGTACTATAAGAATGTATATGTTGCAGAAGAGGAAGTAAGTGATGAAGAGGATAGCGATTTGTGTGCTGGCCAAATTGAGAAAGTAGAAGCCTCTAAAAGTGAAGAAATATATGAACATTATAGTGTTCATCCTTTGCATTCCAAGGAAGTCATGGGGAATGCTATTGAGTTGTTTCAAATGAAACAAGCTAAAGGGAGTCCCATTAGTGTTTGGGAGGAAAGTTTGGAAGCTCGGTGTTTCCCACAGCTATTTCCCACAGGTCGAGGAGGAAGATATGATGAGCGACCTCATCAAATTCCTGCGTCTGAATACCGGACTTTACGATTGTATGCAGACGATCCTAGGTTTCGTCAATGCATTCCCTATTTGTTTCATCTCCTGTTTGAAAGCAATCTGTCTGGACTGTCATATGCAGTGAACCACATCTTAAAAAGTGGTATACAGATGCGAAATATCTCGGCAAGGGACTTTATGCATAAAGTCAATGTCCAAGACAGTATTTTGGATTCTCACTTAATTAATCTCATGGCGTGTCAGCGTGGTACTAATGAGTACTGGTACCGTCGTCATGGTGATTTAAAATGTATGCTGAGAAACTTAGGAACTCCGACATGGTTCCTCACTCTGAGCTGTGCCGAGTATGGCTGGGAAGACTTACTTGAATTTCTACGAGAGGCAAATGGAAATATTGAAAACATTGAATTCAAGACACCTGGAGAACTGTGTTCTTTGGATCCTGTGAATGTATGCATGTACTTCAATCATAGATTTGAAGCTATGATGTCTTTCATCACAAATAAGAAGAATCCACCTCTTGGAGAGGTGTTGGATTTCTTCTGGAGAAAGGAGTACCAAGCAAGAGGTGCTCCTCATATACATATGTTGTTGTGGATCAAGGATGCACCTACATTTGGAACAGATCCGGATGACTTAGTGATGAATTTCATAGAACAGTATTCTACGTGTGCTGTTCCAAACGCAACGGAGAAGAAAAGCCTAAGAGAACAAGTTCTACGTTTCCAAAGCCATCGTTGTGGAAAGTACTGTCGTCGTAAATTCAGAAACAAGGACAAGTTCTACACCAAATGTCGTTTCAACTTTCCACGACCGGTGATTTCTAAAGGAAAAGTGAACAGTTTGATGTCTTCACTGCGACATAATGTGACGAGGAAATCACCCAAAAATACATACAATTTGAAAAGGAACGAAGAGTCCAAGTACATCAACGACTACAACCCAGTGATTTTGTCCATGTGGAATGCTAACATGGATATACAGTTTGTGGGTGACAACTGTATGGCTGTGGCTCGGTATGTGACATCTTACATCACCAAAAAAGAAAAGACAGAACTGAAGGATATGTGGGAGGACATTTCCCATGAAAAGAGCCTCAGCAAGAAGTTGTACAGTTTCAGTCTGAAGATGTTGTCGCATCGAGAAATCGGAGCTTACGAATGTTCAGATCGATTGTCTTCAGCAAGTCTCTATGCCAAATCCAGGAGTATTGTTTGGGCGAGTCTTGGTCTTGCTGCAACGCAAAATTGGGTTCTAAAACCTGTCCGGGAAATTGAATATTTGGCAGAAAAGGAACCAAACAGTACCGACATTTTGAAGACCAACATGTTGGATACATATTATCCAAATCGAAGCAGTCACCTTGAGAATGTTTGTCTATATGAGGTTCTACAAAATTATATATTCAAGAGGAACATCAAAGAAGATATTGAGAAAGGAGTGTATGCTGTAATTGGAAGTGAGGGATGCCTGGTCAAGCAAAGAAAATGCCAATTAGTAAACCATCGAAAATTGAGTGGCGAATCTTCAGAAACAAAGGAGTTTTTCTATTTAGCACTTTTGCAACTTTTCAAGCCTTGGCGTGCAGAAGAGGAACTGCTTGGAGATTTCCTCTGTTACGAAGACTCTTTCACTGCTGCTAAGGATAGCATAGAATGTCCTGCTTTTCCCAAATATCAAGAAATGCTAACTTTGGAAATTGAGCAGGAAGCAACGATTGCAGCCGAGATTGCCAGAGACAGTTCTCAGGACAGTCAGAGTTCTGTTTCATTGAGTCAAGATCCACTTGGAGGACCTATTATCGAAAATGAAGCTGCCACTGCTATGAATGAAGTGGAAAGAGCCATGGCACATGCTCAGGAGGATTCAGTTAACTTAGAAGACTTGGAAAAACAACTCAACGTTGAGCAGAGGAAAATATATGATGAAGTTACCAAGCAAATTGAGCATGGATCAAGTCATGAGAAGAAAGAGTGCTCATGTACATCGTTGAAGCCTGTCCTACTGTATGTGAGTGGAGAAGCGGGAACTGGAAAAAGTTTCCTCATTAAAGCAATTTCATGCTATCTGCAGGAAAGGACTGAGTCATCGCTGTCTTGTGTTGTCACCGCTCCTACTGGACTTGCAGCACATAACATTAAAGGTATAACTTTGCATCGTCTACTGATGCTGCCGGTGGAGCATGACAACAAATTACAATATCACAAGTTATCTGGGGATGCTTGCTGTGAAGTTTCAAGAGTCTTGAGGAAAATGAAACTACTTATCATTGACGAAGTAAGCATGGTTTCCAATGTCATGCTTGCCTTTGTGCATTTGAGAATGCAAGAAGTACTTAAAACTGAATATGATGTGTTATTTGGTGGCAAACACATCATTGTTTTCGGAGATCTTCTGCAGCTGACACCAGTAAAAGGAGAACCTGTGTTCAAAATACTCACGCATGAAGATACCAGGAAGTGCCTAGGGAGCATTGGCAACGTCAATATATGGTTAAACTTCAATTATGCTGAACTGCATGAAAATATGCGTCAGGCAAAAGATGAAGATTACAAGAATATTCTACAAGATATTAGAATTGGAAAAGTGACCGAGCATGGAAAAGAAGCTTTGAATGCACGATTACTTTCAAATTTATATCCCGAACAAGAGATTGTGGCTGAGAATATTTTTCAGAAAATTACTGAGAAGAAATCCGGAATATGTTTGATGCCAACTCTTGCAGAATGTGCCATCTTCAACAACAAAATGTTGAATTTAGAAAAGCAAGAGATTGTGAAACTTGAAGCTATTGACAAAATAGAGCACATGGGATCAACAATTATTTTGTCAGAAAATTTGAAATCAAAATTGGATTCATTAGAGAAGACTATATCTAAAACAGCGGGTTTTGAAAAGACTTTGAATGTGTGTTTAAATTGCCGAATCATTTTGAGAAGAAATTTACATGTTGAAAGAGGTCTGGTAAATGGATCAATGGGTAATGTTGTTGATTTTGAGAAGTACAGAAATAGAGATGGAATAGAATTTTTAAAAATTAAATTTGATGGCATTGAGGAAGTACAGCTAATTGGTCATTGTTCTGCTAGGTTTTTACTTGTTAAAGACTTATATGTTCGCCGTAACGAGTAAGAACTTTATCAGGATTGTACTTGATTGACTGTGATGTCACAAACATTTGTGCGGATCTAGATTGTGTTAAGGAATACAATAGGTTAAGAAGAGAGTATGCGCCACATTTGCCTCAATATCCTTTGTTTGAGAAACGTGTGGTAGGCCGCAAACGTAGAAATATCAGTAATAGTAGGGAGGTTGTTGCAAAAAGACTAAAAGTCAATGAACCGAAAATTGTTAGCAGAAAGAAAGTGGATTCTGTTGAAGATGTTGTCGGTTTTCAATTTGAAAACAGTTCTGGTGTCAACTGCTATGCAAATGTAGTGGTTAATGTTCTCTTTTCACTAGAGAGTTTAAAAGAACAGATTCTGTTGAATTCAGAACAAATTTTATGCTGTTTATTGAATTCTGTTTTCGAGAAATGTAGCAGTGATCGAACAAAAGTAGAAAGTGTGTCTGAAGTTCGTTATCTGTTAGATGAATGTTCAGGGCAAACAGACTTCTCTGAAAATAATCAGCAAGATTGTCAGGAGTTTTTAATGTATATGCTTGATGTATTGCAAGATGAGGGTGTAGATGTAGATCACCTGTTTGGGCTTTCTTATCAATGGCAGCATGACTGCGAGAATTGTAGGGTATCAAGTACTACTAGTGTAGACTCAGAAAGATTTATATATTTAACTTTGCCAGACAGTAAATCAGTCTCCTTCAATAAGCTAGTAAATGCAGCGGATCACAACATGGAGTGTAGCCAATGTAAATCTGAAATGATGTCAACATTATTTATACGTAGATATGGATAGTATGTCATTTTAATGATTCAACGATGTAGGCCTGATGGATCAAAATTGTCAACTTTAATAAAAAATTTTGTGGCTTCTCAGCTTTCAATATCAGGAAGGACTTTTGTAACTGTAGCAATTATCTATCACGATGGTCCTTCAACAACATCAGGACATTATACAGCTTATTTAAAGTCTCGAAACGGCTGGTCATTCTGCAATGATTCCGTTGTAACTTTCAAAAAAAAATTGCCGTTTGACCTTAAAAATTCTTACCTGGTGTTTTTAAAACCAAAATTTTAATGAAAGAAGCTCGGGATTTCCTGTGAAGAATTGCAAAAGGTTCATGAAGTAGAGGGAATGTAAGTCTGCAATGCTGTCTAGATTATTGGTCCAAAACTTTTAATTATAATGTCAATTTAAAAATCCAACTATATAAACCTAATGCAAGTAAGTCTGCTTCATAGTAAGCAGTATCAGTGTCATAGGAAAAGGAGAACATGAGTGACAAAGAAGGGTAAGATATTAGTAGTCCAGGATTGTGAAAATAATCTTAAATGTATTCTTTTTGAAAGTTGCGAAAATAGAAAATGTCGGGATTTGATTGGAAGAATTACAAGAGTAGCGAATCGCGGCAACATGATTTGGCCTAGTGGAAACATGTGATAGAATGAGAGAAGTCTTTTCTTCTATGTAACATATTTTTCGTATCGATGGAGGTTTTCTTTCAGAAAGTGGCGGGCTGAAAATATTTATAGCACAACAGAGTGAATGCTGTTCATAGGAGATCCTTCGACGTCATTGAAAGTAAGTTAATTTTAAGGAGTTTTGAAATCAGATTTCTTAGGTTGTATGGGTTTTTTAAACACAGTCATTTTGATTGTGTTTTTTTTTTCCCGCTGTTACATGATGAATACGTTCAAGTCACTGATTTAAGTGAAATTTGATACATTCTGAGAACAGCAAAAATAAACCATATAACATGTATAATTAATGTTCTTCTGTTTGTACTTATGATATACATTTAGAAATGTGAGGTAGATATGGAAAAACTGAGTCTTCTGTAAGTGTCAATTTTAATGCTTATAGTGCTGTATTTCCGGGTACTGTTTTTTTTAAAAAAAGGAATAGGCCTCACCTCAAAGAAAGCTCTTCAAAGCACACATCTTATTTGCATCCTGAAACTATCATTTAAAATATTAGAGACAATTTTATGATGGCTTTACATCTTTTTTGCGCTGCTATTGCATCACTATTGTGAGACATCAGCAGTGCAAAAGAAGTACCATGTTCCAAAATAGGTCTCAGGTCATCAGCATGAAGATACTGTTTATTTAAAATATATACCTTTAGGATTGTGTAGGGGACGTAGAGAAGCAGAGGCTTCTGTAAATGTCAAAATTGTTGAAAAAGTGTTTCTTCTTGAACCTTTTCCCTTTTCTTTTGTAATTTTTAAATACATGTAGTAATATTTTTGGAAATGTTTGTTTTCTCTTTTACAGATTGAAAGTATGAAAAAATATTTAAAAAAGGTAACAAGAATTATAAGGTAAATGTTTTCTACTCTTTTTACCCGCAATGCACTGCTGATGATGTCACTGACCATGTCATGAATGATGTAATAACAGGACATGATTTACTTCATTGGTAGGCCTTCACATGCTTTATCTGCTCTGTATTCTTCAACAAGTATAAAATTGATCTGTAACCCTGAGTAGGTCTCACCTTAAACAAACTTCACGAGACATCACACCTTATCGTCATCCTGAATTAATAAATAGATCTATTAAACACTATCTCTGATTTACTCTCTATAGCTGTCTTTCTTTTTACATTACTCTCTGTTTACTTCCCTTATACTAACTCTTCTTTTTTTAAAAAAAATATTTTTTTGGTTCGCTTCAAGTTCGCGAACCGGGCAGCGAACTTGAAGCGAACCAAAAGAAATAGAGCTTGCTAGAGTGTTAAACATTCTAGCAATTTTATTTGAAAGGGGAGGTAGTTCTGAAAAGAACTTTTTTTTAATGTTTTTGTTGTTTTTTTTTTTTGTTTTTTTTCTGAACATTTTTTGTTTTTTTTGTATTTTTAGAACAGTTTTATGTTTTTTTGTATTTTTCATGGAGGGGAAACAACAAAAAAACAGGCATCGAAAAGGGCTCAACAGGAGCAAAGAAAAAATTACTGCTTGGGTGGGTTAGGGCAGTTATGGTTATCATACACCAAGTTTATTAAGTTTACGCTCATGTTGCCACATGAGAGCATAGCACCACAATGTATGCACGTTAACTTCATGTGCTTGAAGTTTGGCTGTATGTTTGACACAGTTTCCTGTGCCTCTCTTACAGTCAAATTTATATTAGAAGTTGATTTGGCCACAGGAGTTGTCGGGGGATTATCTTGCAGATCCCTTAACTCTGCCCGGCTGTAATTTAATGGATGCCATCTGACCATATGGCGATGCATAGTATAGTTGCCCATACTATACTTTTTCTCTGTGCCTCGAGATAATCTTTTTTTGCAAATTAGGCAGGTGGCATATTTGGCATTAACCTTCTTCTCCCCTCGAGGAATTGAGAAAAATTGCCAAATGAAACTTGTTTTCCTTCCGGAAACACGGGGCAACTCCTGAATAAATTCAGGTTCATCAGTGTCCTCTTCTTCTAAGTCGTCTTCTTCCTCCTCTCTGTTTGAGATGAATTGAGATGGTGGTCCTCTCTTGTCATGAGGAGGTTGAGGTGGTGGTGGGGGTCCACCAGCTGAAGCAAAGATAGAAGCCATTGCAATCAAAATGGAAAATGGTCTTTCTCTAACCAAGATGAAAGTCAGAGTGAGGAAAGAAGAAGGGGTTTACATGATTTTGGAAAAGCAAAAGTTCGGAACCAATGAAAAGTGTTATTTTTAGGTCACATGACCTAGTCAAACATCATTTGGAAACCAAAAGTGAAATGAACCAATGAAAACTTTGATAAACAAGTCACATGACTTGTTCCGCTCACGTTACGCGGTGCGCGCCGCGTCCCGCATCGTTTCCGGTTCGCGGTCCCGAGCACTTTCGGGAGCGCTAAAGCGGCGCGTCATAAGACGCATTCGCGACAATGATACGTCGCGCTTCCGCGACGCGTCACAGTTCCGCTAACGTAACGTTTACCGGTTCGCGTACTAGTTCGCGGCATCAAGATGAGCTAACGGAAAGCTTCCCGGTTCGCTTACCGGAAGCGAAGAAAAAAAATATTTCAATTAAAATTATCAATAAACATCTAAAATATATTTTGGGTTTTAAAGTAGAATACATTTTACAGCTACAGATGTTAGCTTTTAAAAAACCAATGAAATTCACAGAAAAAACCATAGGTTATAGTCCATATATAGTTAGGAATTTGCATTTACAAAACCTTGAAAATTCAATGAAAAAACCATTGGTTATAGAACATATATAGTTAGGAATTTGCATTTACAAAACCTTATTTTACTCGCATAAAACCATTGAAATTCCATATATAGTTAGATGCGCTAACTATATATCGCGCACCCGCAATCCACTGCTGATGATGTCACATATTACATCATTCATGACATGGTCAGTGACATCACTGATGACATCACTGATGACATCTCAAATGACATCACTGATGACATCACTTGTGATATCTCAAATGACATCACTGATAACATCTCAAATGACATCACTGATGACATCACTGATGACATCTCAAATGACATCACTGATGACAACACTGATGATATCATTCATGTGACAATACAATGCATCTCCTCACACTTTAATATAACCTCTGTTACATCCAGTGTAAAATACAGAATATAATTTTTTAAACCATTGACACACCAATACTAGTTACTACATACACACTCACTGATTCCAATGTCTACACACAGATTCACTCATTCACCCATACAATCATTCATACATACAATCACTCATCTTTACAACACTATCATATGCACTCATACACCTATACAGACACTCGCACTCTGCCATTCATCCATGGAGTTACTCACACACCTAGTCAGTCCTGTAGAGAATCAATCACACTTCCATTTTCTAATCAATACAGTTAAACATAGAGTACCTTACATTTTCAAACATATACTAACACATACTTACTCTCTTATACAATCATTGATACAAGAACACATTGATCTCCACAGAGTCATACATCTCCCAGCCAGCCAGACACACACTCAGTCTCCCATACAAATACTTCGACAATCAATCAATAACCCATATAGTTACTCATATAGCTACTGATCAACACATGCAGCAGTTTACAGAACGACAGACATAATGATGCACAAATTAAGACAGTTTAGTCACTAACCCATGCACTTAGTGAGACACATTTGATCACTCACTCATACAGTCAGTCACGCACCTACTAAATCCTTCATCCAGACACTTCTACATCTACTCATTATTCAATATGTAAAACATATTTAAACTTTACAGAAACACACAGTCACTGGATGATGTCCTCAGTGATGTCATCAGTGATGTCACTGACCATGTCATGAATGATGTAATATGTGACATCATCAGCAGTGGATTGCGGGTGCGCGATATATAGTTAGCGCATCTAACTATATATGGAATTTCAATGGTTTTATGCGAGTAAAATAAGGTTTTGTAAATGCAAATTCCTAACTATATATGTTCTATAACCAATGTTTTTTTCATTGAATATATATATATATATATCCAGAAAGTCGCCATTCACAGCCGCTTTGCACAGAATAACGAAAGGAGCGGAACCACCAAATATATATATATATATATATATATATATATATATATATATATATATATATATTACCTACTGGCGGTCGCCAGTAGGTAGTCATAGTTAGGATTGTTTTCCATAGGGAATCCGCAACATTCTATTGGGAATACCTTTGGCGTCGATTGAGGAACCTGCCTGAAAATTTCCAGAAATTTGCCGCGCAGCGCTCCGCACCTTCCCTGAAAGTATGGGGAGGATTCGTCAAGCGGGGGCCGAGATAAAAGGGGGGTCCCAAAACGTGTTTTCCCATGTTAATTTCCATAGGGCGGTTGGACTCACTTTTAGCCCGAACGGCTGAATGGATTTCCACCAAACTTGGCAAAATTGTAGGGACTGGTAGCCCGATGTGCCTTTGCTATGTCTCAAGATATGTGCTCCAGTGGATTTTGAGTAATTTAGGTTCAAAAATATATATATATCTATAAGCGCGCCCCGGTACGCGCACCGGGGCGCGTACCAGCGCGCTACGCGAGTTTACGCGCGGAACGCTGATTGGCTCTCGGGTGTCTGTCAACATTCCAAACAGTCCGGACCGGCCGCCATCTTGTGTCTCGGTAGGATCGAGACACAAGAGGTAGCAAAAACAAAGGGGGGAATGACCAAAAGGGGGCAGAGTAGACCCCCCCTGACCCCCTAGGTTTGATGTGGGGGCCATAAAAGGGCCCGCGGGGCAAAAAAAAACAATTTTCTTTTTCGATTTTCGTGGGGGGAGCGTCCGGTACGCGCACCGGGGAGCGTACCGGGGAGCGTACCATGGGGAAAAAAGAATGACAGAGTTTTTAAAAAATGTAGCATTTTTTTATAAATTGGAGGTAGTTCTAAAAAGAACTGTTTTTTTATTCTTTTTGTTGTTTTATTTTTTTTATTGTTTTTTGAACATTTTATACTTTTTTTGGCTTTTATGAACAATTTTATATTTTTTTGGGAATTTATATGGGGACAAACAAAAAAAAGGGAATTGTAAACGGCTCAACTGGAGCAAAAGAAATCAGGAAAAAATTATGGTTTCTTTGGGCACTTGTGGTTGTCACCAGCACGGTTGATGAGTTTAACACTTTGCTCACCATAGCAAATTGTACGCCCACAAAATCCGCACACTACTTTGAAATTTCCAAACTGGGTTTGGATGTTTGGGACCATCTCCCTTGTCTCTGGTCCCGATGGAGTGGGTTGGGTACTTTGGGAGGTGCTGGGAGAAGATTGGGGAGGGTTTCTGGTCAGTTCTCTGACATCTGCCGCACTATAGTTGTTAGGGTGCCGGCGTTGCATGTGGCGAATCATGGTGTTGTTGCCAAAAGAATATTTTTTGGCAGGGTTCTCCCGGGAAAGTACACTGCCACAGATCAGACAAGTCACCTTTGGCACATTTACTTTCTTTTGGCCCTTTGGGATTTTAAAAAATTCCCACACAATGTGCTCCTTTGGCTTGTATGGGGTAGTATCTTCTGGCAGGTAGCACCGCCTCTCCCCCTCCTCATCCTCCTCCTCTTCTTCTTCATCTCCACCACTGTGGTGTTGTGGTGGTCCTCTTGGTGGTGGTGGTGGCTGAGAAGCTCCTGCTGCTGCTGCTACTGTAGCCATTTCTGAATACAAATAGGTACTTATAGCTCTGGAAACAGGTCTTCTTCCCTCAAAGTACAAAGTGAGAATGAGGAAAAAAGGTGGGGGCTTTCATCATTAGGAAAACAAAACTCTCCTGAACCAATGAAAAGTGTTATTTTCAGGTCACATGACCAGGGCTTTCATCATTTGGAAACCAAAACTGTCCTGAACCAATAAAAAGTGTTATTTTTAGATCACATGACCCGACGCGCGTGCAGTTACCTCAAAAAGAGGTGTCCAAGGCACTGAGTGTGCAGAGCAAGCAAAAAAAGACGTAATGACTGAATTGGTTGTTGTAACTGGTATGGGTATCTCCTATTTTTTGAAAATATTAGTTTCTATTTTTGAATATGTGTTTCAAGGGTTACATTACACTGAAAGGAGGTCTGTCACTCTGTCACAAGGATGGTGTCATCAGTGATGTCATGAGTGATGTCACTGACCATGTCATGAGTGATGTAATATGTGACGTCATCAGCAGTGCATTGCCGTCGTGCAAGTTATAGTAAGTGCAACTAACTATAAAGTGGGAATTTCAATGGCTTTATGTCAGTAAAATTAACTGGTGTGAAACCTATGTTTTTTTCAGTGAATATATATATATATATATATATATATATATATATATATATATATATATATATATATATATATATATATATATACCTACTGGCGGTCGCCAGTAGGTATATATAGTTAGGATTTTTTTGAATAGGGATTTCTGAAAATTCTATGTTGAATAACTTTGGCGTTGATGGACGGAATTGGCTGAACTTTTCAGGAAAATGGCACATTTTGTTTCTGAGCGTCCCCTGAAAGTTTGGGGGGTTTCGTCAAGCAGGGGCCGAGAAAAAAGGGGGGTCCCAAAACGTGTTTTTAACATTGAGTTTTCCATGGGGCGGTTGGACTCACTTTTAGCTCGAACGGCTGAATGGATTTCTATGAAACTTGGCAAAATTGTAAAGACTGTTTGGCCGATGTGCCTCTGCTAGGTCTCAAGATATGTGCTCCAGTGGATTTTGAGAAATTGACTTTCAAAAAAAAAATATATATCTGTGACAGCGTCCCGTTTAGCGCCCCGGTTCGCGTACCAGACGCGTAACGGAACTTCACGAGGAGAAGCGGATTGGCTCTCCGGTGACTCTCAACATTCTAAACAGTCCGGAGCGGCCGCCATCTTGTCTCTCGGTAGGATCGAGAGACAAGAGGTGGAAATCAACGAAGGGGGAAATGAATGAAAGGGGCAAGGTAGACCCCTCCTGACCCCCTAGGATTGATGTGGGAGCTATTAAAGGGCCCCGCGGGACAAAAAAATAAAATACATTTTTTTTCGGTTTTTCGCGGTGGAAGCGCTACCCGGTACGCGAAACGGGTAGCTCACCGGTAGCGTAATGGGAGTCCGCCATCTTGTGTTTCGGACAAATTTGGTCACAAGAAGGAGGATAAACAATGTTGGGAATTGGTATAAGGGGACACAGGAGACATATCCTGACCCCCTAGGTTTTCTGAGGGTGGCTGAGGAGGCCCATATATGTAAAAAAAAAACACCTTTTTTTTTCAAATTTTCGCCTGGTCCGCACACCGGGTAGCGTTCCGGAAAGCGTAACAAGGGGAAAACCAAGGGAAATAGTAAAATAATATTTTAGAGTGCTTTGAGGTAGGGTAGCTCTGAATAGAGCTGTTGTTTTGTGTGGGTGATGTAAGTACCAACATGTAGGTACCAATGAAGAGTCTAAAATTCAATTTACACCGTCTCCTCTGTAGATATTTTGTATGTTCTAATATGGGTTATTTAAATGTAAATGTGTGGAAAAGCACTTCATGCTTTAAAGCAAATGTATTTTTGAACTGATTGTTCTTTCCTCTTAGTCCTCCTCTTTGTTTTTTTTTCCCCACACTCTTCTTCAGCATGATAGTTGATAAATTTGTTCCCTCAAAAAATGTATATACATAAAAAAATTATATTAAATGCATATAAAATATATTTTTCCTTTAAAAGAAGAATACATTTTACAGCTTTTGATATTTGCTATTAAAAAAACATTGAAAATCACTGAAAAAACCATAGGTTATAGACCATATATAGTTAGGAATTAGCATTTACAAAACCTTGAAAATTCACTGAAAAAACATAGGTTATAGACCCGCAATCCACTGCTGATCATATCACATATTACATCATTCATGACATGGTCAGTGACATCACTGATGACATCACTGATGACATCTCAAATGACATCACTGATGACATCACTGATGACAACATCCAGTGACTGTATGTTTCTGTAAAGTTAAAATATTTCTTACATATTGAAGAATGAGTGGATGTATAAGTGTCTGGATGAAGGATTTAGTAGGTGCATGACTGACTGTATGAGTGAGTGATTAAATGTGTCTCACTGAGTGCATGGGGTAGTGACTAAACTGTCTTAATTTGTGCATCATTATGTCTGTTGTTCTGTAAACTGCTGCATGTGTTGATCAGTAGCTATATGAGTAACTATATGGGTTATTGATTGGTTGCCCAAGTATTTGTATGGGAGACTGAGTGTGT
Organism: Lissotriton vulgaris; assembly: GCF_964263255.1. Taxonomy (NCBI): domain Eukaryota; kingdom Metazoa; phylum Chordata; class Amphibia; order Caudata; family Salamandridae; genus Lissotriton; species Lissotriton vulgaris. The sequence continues at coordinate 1,438,897,919 of NC_141689.1, read as the reverse complement.
GTGTGGGTGGCTGGGAGGTGTATGACTCTGTGCATAGATGTGTGAGCAGTTGATTCACTAGATGTATGGGTTCAAAAGTGCATGTGGAAACAGCTGTATGGGTGGTTGACTGTGTGCATGAGTGTATTGGTGAGTGAATGAATATCTCAGTGCTACATGTCAAAGTAAGTACATATGTAAAACCCAGTACATGTGAGAGTTGACATATATAAATAACTGTGCATAAGAGCCAGTGAATGTGTGAGTGGCTGTATGGATCATTGTGAACTTGTATCAGGGATTGTATAAGAGAGTAAATATGTGTTAGTATATGTTTGAATAAGTAAGGTGTGTATAACTGTATAGTTGAGGAAATGGAGGTGTGATTGATTCTTTGCATGACTGACTAGGTGGGTGAGTAACTCCATGGATGAGTGACAGTCTGTGAGTGTCTGTTTACACTGAGTGTATCTAAGGTTATATTAAAGTCTGAAGAGGTTCATCGTATTATCACATGAATGATGTCATCAGTGATGTGATCAGTAATGTCAAATGAGATGTCATCAGCGATGTCATCAGTGATGTCATTTGAGATGTCATCAGTGTTGTCATCAGTGATGTCATTTGAGATGTCATCAGTGATGTCATCAGTGATGTCACTGACCATGTCATGAATGATGTAATATGTGACATGATCAGCAGTGGATTGCGGGTGCGCGATATATAGTTAGTGCAACTAACTATATATGCGAATTTCAATGGTTTTGTGTGAGTAAAATAAGGTTTTGTAAATGCTAATTCCTAACTATATATGGTCTATAACCTATGTTTTTTTCAGTGAATATATATATATATAATGGAACCGACAAGCGAATACATTATTCTTCACCACAAATCTGGTCCGTGCTTTGTGTTCCGGCGCATGCTGAGGGAGAGTTGCAACGCGCTGGAAAACTTTGGTTGTTAATATATATATATATATATATATATATATATATATATATATATATATATATATATATATATATATATATATATATATATATGTATTTACTGAAAAAACCATAGGTTATAGACCATATATAGTTAGGGATTTGCATTTACAAAACCTTATTTTACTCACACAATACCATTGAAATTCGCATATATAGTTAGTTGCACTAACTATATATCGCGCACCCGCAATCCACTGCTGATGATGTCACATATTACATCATTCATGACATGGTCAGTGACTTCTCAGATGACATCACTGATGACAACATTAAGTGACTGTATGTTTCTGTAAAGTTAAAATATGTCTTACATATTGAAGAATGAGTGGATGTATAAGTGTCTGGATGAAGGATTTAGTAGGTGCATGACTGACTGTATGAGAGAGTGATTAAATGTGTCTCAATGAGAGCATGGGTTAGTGACTAAACTGTCTTAATTTGTGCATCATTATATCTGCTGTTCTGTAAACTGCTGCATGTGTTGATCAGTAGCTATATGATCAACTATATGGGTTATTGATTGGTTGCCCAAGTATTTGTATGGGAGAGTGAGTGTGTGTGTGGGTGGCTGGGAGGTGTGTGACTCTGTGCATAGATGTGTGAACAGTTGATTCACTAGATGTATGGGTTCAAAACTGCATGTGGAAACAGCTGTATGGGTGGTTGACTGTGTGCATGAGTGTATTGGTGAGTGAATGGATATCTCAGTGCTACATGTCAAAGTAAGTACATATGTAAAACACAGTACATGTGAGAGTTGACATATATAAATTACTGTGTATAAGAGCCAGTGAATGTGTGAGTGGCTGCATGGATCATTGAAAACTTGTATCAGTGATTGTATAAGAGAGTAAATATGTGTTAGAATATGTTTGAATAAGTAAGGTGTGTATAACTGTATAGTTGAGGAAATGGAGGTGTGATTGATTCTTTGCATGACTGACTAAGTGTATGAGTAACTCCATGGATAAGTGACAGTCTGTGAGTATCTGTTTACACTGAGTGTATCTAAGGTTATATTAGAGTCTGAAGAGGTTCATCGTATTATCACATGAATGATGTCATCAGTGATGTTGTCAGTGATGTCATTTGAGTTGTCATCAGTGATGTCATCAGTGATGTCACTGACCATGTCATGAATGATGTAATATGTGACATCATCAGTAGTGGATTGCGGGTGCGCGATATATAGTTAGTGCAATATGCGAATTTCAATGGTTTTGTGTGAGTAAAATAAGGTTTTGTAAATGCAAATCCCTAACTATATATGGTCTATAACCTATGGTTTTTTCAGTGAATTTTTAAGGTTTTGTAAATGCTAATTCCTAACTATATATGGTCTATAACCTATGTTTTTTTCAGTGAATTTCAATGGTTTTTTAATAGCAAATATCAAAAGCTGTAAAATGTATTCTTATTTTAATGGAAAAATATATTTTATATGTTTGTAATATAATTTTTTTATGTATATATTTTTTTTTATTATTTTTTTTTGTTTCGCTACCGGTCCGCACACCGGGTAGCTTCCCGTTAGCTCAATTTGGTGCCGCGACCCGGTCCGCGAACCGGGAAACGTCCCGTTAACGCAACTGCCGCGCAAGAAAACAATATCGTGACGTATCGCGTTGCCGCGTAATGCGTCTTATGACGCGCCGCGTTAGCGCACCCGGAAGTGCTCCGGAGCGCGAACCGAGGCGCGAAGCGCAGCACCCCGGAAGCGCTCCAGGTGCAAAGCGGGACGCGTAACGTAAGCATAACAGGTCATGTGACTTGTTCATAAAACTTTTTATTGGTTCATTTTACTTTTGGTTTCCTAATGATGTAAGGCTAGTTCATGTGACCTGAAAATAACACTTTTCATTGGTTTATTACAGTTTTTTTTTCACAAATGATGAAAACCCCACCTTTTTTCCTCACTCTGACTTTCATTTTTATGAGAGAAAGACCTACTTTCGAAATTTGGAAAAATGGCAAGTGTTGTAGCTGCAGCTGCTGGAGCCACTCCACCACCACCACCACCACCAAAAAAGGATGGACCACCTCCTCAGGTCCTCATGAATCAAGAGGAGGAAGAGGAAGAAGAGGAAGAGGAGCAAGTGAGCAGGCTGTTTTTGCCAGAAGAACAAAGGAGGTCCCATGTGAGAGTAAATTACATCTGGCAATTCTTCACATATCCCCGGGGCCCAAAAAAAGTAAATGCCCGTTATGTCACATGTTTGATCTGTGACAAAGAACTATCCCGAGGAACAGATAAAAAGTACAGCTATGGCAATTACACCATGCATCGCCACATGGAGAGGTGGCACCCTATTTACTACAGTGCTGCACAGGTACGTGACCTACAGGAAAACCCCCCTCCTGTGGCCAGTACATCAGCTGAACAGGCAGTGACGGGACCAGAGGCGAGGGAGACGGTCCCAAACATACAAATGAACTTCAGTAACATGAAGCATACCTGTATTTTTTGCGGCAAGTTAATATCCTATGGGGAGAAAAGTATAACTCTCATCAACACAGCTTATGAAAATCATAAATGTTCCAAACGGCCCCGAAAGTAAATTATCTTTTTTTTGTTGCTCCTGTTGAGCCCTTTATAATGACTGTTTTTCATTCCCCCCCCCCCCCAAAAACAAAAAAAATATAAAACCGTTCTTAAAACACAAAAAAAGAAAAAAAATGTTCATAAAAATAATTAAAAAAATTAAAACAACAAAAACAATAAAAAAAAGTTCTTTTCAGAACTACCTCCCATTTATAAACAAAATGCTAGAATGTTTAGCACTCTGGCAACCTCTTTTTTAAAAAAGTTCGCTTCCTGGTTCGCGCCCCGGTACGCGAACCGGAAGCGAAACAAAAAAAAATTTTTAAAAAAAGGAAGAGTGAGTATAAGGGAAGAAGACAGAGAGAATAATGTTAAAAGAAAGACAGCTAGAGGGAGTAACACAGAGATACTGTATAATAGATAATTATACAAAGAAAAGTTGTAAGCGGGAAAAATTGAGAAAAAGAAAATAGAAAAAGAAGTGAAAGAAAAAAAGAGTGTAGAAGAATAATAAACAAGAGTTACTTGGAGAATGTGAATGAATCTTCAAATTAAAAAGAAACAGAGTAAAGGATGTGGAATAAGAAGTAGGGATAGAACAGGACTAAAACAACAACCTTGAGGGAAGGTGTTAAAAAAAGAGAGTGTTAGTAAATAGGATTAAATCAAGGTGTATCATAGTGAATAAGATAAAAACATGTGGAATGACAGAGAGAAAAAACAGATAGAAGAAAAGAAGAAGTGATAGAAAAAGAATAATTGAAACAGCATAGAAATGAAAATAAGATACTGTGCATGAACTACAGAGAGAAAGCATAAAGAACAACTTGTAAAAGAGTGACGAGACAGTGACAGTTTGTGTTAGAGAAACGGACTGAGTGAAAAGGAGTGAGGAACTGTGAGAACAGATGGACTGAGAAAAGGAGTGGAAGGAGTAGAATAAGTAAGTAATAGAAAAGGAATGAGGGAAGTAGCAAAGGCAGGAAACTGAGGGTTAAAGAAATGAAGCAGTGGAACTAATAAAAGTTAAATATGATAGAGATGTAACGGAATGAGTACTAAACACTTACCTTATAATTGACGTTGACTTAGTCACTTGTTATTTTTATACTTTCAATCTGTGAAAGAAAGAACAAAAATGTAAAAACTGATAGAAGGTAGTAAAAGATGAGTGAGCATGAGACAAAATGAGTACATATTAAAAATCACAATTCAAAGTACAGAATTAATTATACATATTAAATGGTTTATTTTTGCTGTTCTCAGAATATATCAAATTTCACTAAAAACAGTGAGTAGAAGGTATTCATCATATAACAGCGGGGAAAAAAAAACACAATCAAAATGATTGTGTTTAAAAAACCCATATATTATAACCAATCAGAAATCAGATCTCCTCAAAAGTAACTTACTTTCCATGACGTCAAAGGATGTCCTATGAACAGCTTATACTCTGTTGTGCTCTTATTATTTTCTGCCCGCCACTTTCTGAAAGATAAGCTCCATCGTTTTAACAAAAATGTGACATACAAAGCAATTTAAAACAGCACACTAAATTATATCAACACCTCGAATCATTATAGTCCAGTTACCTACCCTAAATTCTCACTTCTGAAAACAAGTCAAAGGGCAACATTGCTTCATAGTCAAATGGTAATCATTGCCGAAAGACCAGCCTTTTTTACATTTCAAATAAGCTGTGTAATATCCTGATGTTGTCAAAGGACCATCATATCATATAATAGCTGCAGTTACAAATGTTCTTCCTGAAATCGACGACTGTGTAGCCAAAACATTTTTAATTAGACTTGACAACTTATTTACATCCAGTTTAAAAAGTTGGAATTGTAAAATGACATTTCACCCATAAGTTTCTATAAATAATGTGGACAGCATTGCAGACTTACATTACCTCTACTCCTTGTTTTGATCTGCTGCTTGAATTAGCTTATTAAAACAAACAGTTTTCTCTCTGTACTACACTTATCCACAAGGCTATATAGTGTAGGAGCCATTAGAACCTCTTGAAATTCCTCAGAACAAATCCCGAGATTCCTTCCCTAAAATTTTGGTTGTAAGAACACCAGGTAAGAATTTTTAAGGTGAAAAGGCAATCTTTTTTTGAAAGTTAAAACAGAATCATTGCAGAATGACCAGCCGTTTCCAGACTTCAAATAAGTTGTGTAATGTCCTGATGTTGTTGAAGGACCCTCATGATATATAATTGCTGCAGTTAGAAAAGTCCTTCCTGATATTGACAACTGAGAAGCCACAACATTTTTAATTAAAGTTGTCAATTTTGTTTCATCAGGCCTACATCGTTGGAACATTAAAATGACATACTGGCCATATCTTCGTATAAATAATGTGGACAGCATTGCAGACTTACATTGGCTACACTCCATGTTTTGATCGGCTGCTTTTACTAGCTTATTAAAGGATACTGATTTACTGTCTGGCAAAGTTAAATATATAAATCTTTCTGAATCTACACTAGTAGTACTTGATAACGTACAATTCTCGCAGTCATGCTGCCATTGATAAGAAAGGCCAAACAGATGATCTACATCTACACCTTCATCTTGCAATACATTAAGCATATACATTAAAAACTCCTGACAATCTTGCTGAATATTTTGAGAGAATTGTGTTTGACCTGAACATTTGTCTAACAGATTTCGAATTTCAGACACACTTTCTACTCTTGTTCTATCAGTGCTACATTTCTCTAACACAGAATTCAACAAACAGCAAAAACTTTGATCCGAATTGATCACAATCTGTTCTTTTAAAGTTTCTAGAGAAAAGCCAACATTAACCACTACATTAGCATAGCAGTTGACACCAGAACTATTTTCAAATTGAAAACCAACAACATCTTCAACAGAATTCATTTTCTTTCTGCTTACAATTTTGGGTTCATCGACTTTTGGTCTTTTTGCTACAACCTCCCTACTATTATTGATATTTCTTCGTTTCCGGCCTACCACACGTTTCTCAAACAAAGGATATTGAGGCAAATGTGGCGCATACTCTTTTCTTAACCTATTGTATTCCTAACACAATCTAGATCCGCACAAATGTTTGTGACATCACACTCAATCAAGTACAAACCCGATAAAGTTCTGACTCGTGACAATGCTACATAAGCCATACCCTCTTTGAACACAGAACTGCCAATATTCACCAAAGCACTGTCTACACTTAAACTTTGTGATTTATGGATTGTCACCGCATATGCCAAGCAAACAGGAAACTGCTTACGGCGAACATATAAGTCTTTTACAAGCAAAAACCTAGCTGTGCAACGACCAATTAGCTGTACTTCCTCAATGTCATCAAATTTAATTTTTAAAAATTCAATTCCATCTCTATTTCTGTATTTCTCAAAATCAACAACATTACCCATTGATCCATTTACCAGACCTCTTTCAACATGTAAATTCCTTCTCAAAATGATACGGCAATTTAAGCACACATTCAGAGTCTTTTCAAAACCAGCAGTTTTAGATATAGTCTTCTCTAATGAATCCAATTTAGATTCCAAATTCTCAGACAAAATAATTGTTGCTCCCATATGCTCTATTCTGTCAATAGCTTCCAGTTTCACAATATCTTGGTTTTCTAAATTCAACATTTTGTTGTTGAAGATGGAACATTCTGCAAGAGTTGGCATCAAACATATTCCAGATTTCTTCTCAGTAATTTTCTGAAAAATATTCTCTGGCAGAACGTCTTTCTTCTGGATACAAATTTGACAGTAATCGTGCATGAAAAGCTTCTTTCCCACGCTCAGTCACTTTCCCGATTCTAACATCTTGTAGAATATTCTTGTAATCTTCATCCTTCGCCTGACGCATATTTTCACGCAGCTCAGCATAATTGAAGTTTAGCCATATGTTAACGTTGCCAATGCTCCCTAGGCACTTCTTGGTATCTTCATGCGTAAGCAGTTTAAACACTGGTTGTCCTTTCACTGGTGTCAGCTGCAGAAGATCACCGAAAACAATGATGTGTTTGCCACCAAATAACACATCATACTCTGTTTTAGGAACTTCCTGCATTCTCAAATGCACAAAGGCAAGCATGACATTGGAAACCATGCTTACTTCGTCAATGATAAGAAGTTTCATCTTCTTCAGGACTCTAGATACTTCACAACAAGCATCTCCCGATAACTTGTGGTATTGTAATTTGTTATCATGCTCCACTGGCAGCATCAGTAGCCGATGCAAAGTAATACCTTTAATGTTATGTGCTGCCAGTCCAGTTGGAGCGGTGACAACACAAGACAGCGATGACTCAGTCCTTTTCTGCAGATAACATGAAATTGCTTTAATGAGGAAACTTTTTCCAGTTCCTGCTTCTCCACTCACGTACAGTCGGACAGGCTTCAACGACGTACATGAGCACTCTTTCTTCTCATGACTTAATCCATGATCAATTTGGCTGGTAACTTCGTCATATATTTTCCTCTGCTCAACGTTGAGTTGTCTTTCCAAATCTTCTAAGTTAACCGCATCCTCCTGAGCATGTGCCATGGCTCTTTCCACTTCAATCATGGCAGTGGCAGCTTCATTTTCGATAACTGGTCCTCCTAGTGGATCCTGACTCAATGAAACAGAACTCTGACTGTCCTGAGAACTGTCTCTAGCAATCTCAGCTGCAATTGTTGCTTCCTGCTCGATTTCTGCATTCAACATTTCTAGATATTTTGGAAAAACAGGACATTTTATGGACTCCTTGGCTGCATTGAAATAGTCTTTGTAACAGAGGAAATCTCCAAGCAGTTCCTCTTCTGCACGCCAAGGCTTGAAAAGTTGCAAAAGAGCTAAATAGAAAAACTCTTTTCTTTCTGGAGATTCACAATCCAATTTTCGATGATTTACCAATAGACATTTTCTTTGCTTGACCAGGCATCCCTCACTTCCAATTACAGCATACACTCCTTTATCAATATCTTCTTTGATGTTCCTCTTGAAAATGTAATTTTGTAGAACCTCATACAGACAAACATTCTCCAGGTGACTGCTTCTATTTGGATAATATGTATCCAACATGTTGGTCTTCAAAATATCTGTACTGCTTGGCTCCTTCTCCGCCAAATACTCAATTTCCCGTACAGGTTTCAGAACTCGATTACGCATTGCAAAAAGACCAAGACTTGCCCAAATGATACTCTTAGATTTGGCATAGAGGCTTGCTGAAGATAACCAGTCAGAACATTCGTAAGCTCCAATTTCTCGATGCGACAACATCTTCAGACTGAAACTGTACAACTTCTTACTGAGGCTCTTTTCATGGGAAATGTCCTCCCACATATCCTTGAGTTCTGTCTTTTCTTTTTTTGTGATGTAAGACGTCACATACCGAGCCACAGCCATACAGTTGTCAGCCACAAACTGTATATCCATGTTAGCATTCCACATGGACAAAATCACTGGGTTGTAGTCGTTGATGTTCTTGGACTCTTCGTTTCTTTTCAAATTGTATGTATTTTTGGGTGATTTCCTCGTCACATTATGTCGCAGCGAAGACATCAAATTGTTCACTCTTCCTTTAGATATCACCGATCGTGGAAATCCAAAATGACATTTTGTATAGTACTTGTTCTTGTTTCTGAATTTACGACGACAGTACTTTCCACAACCATGGCTTTGAAACCGTAACACTTGTTCTCTTAGACTTTTGTCTTCCTTTGTCTTTGGAACAGCACATGTAGAATACTGTTCTATGAAATTCATCACTAAGTCATCCGGATCTGTTCCAAATTTGGGTGCATCTTTGATCCATAGCAGCATATGTATATGAGGAGCACCTCTTGCTTGATACTCCTTTCTCCAGAAGAAATCCAACACCTCTCCAAGAGGTGGATTTTTCTTGTTCGTGATGAAAGACATCATAGCTTCAAATCTATGATTGAAGTACCTGCATACATTCACTGGATCCAAAGAGCACAGTTCTCCAGGTGTCTTGAATTCAATATTTTCAATGTTTCCATTTGCCTCTCGTAGACATTCAAGTAAGTCTTCCCAGCCATACTCAGCACAGCTGAGAGTGAGGAACCATGTGGGAGTTCCTAAGTTCCTCAGCATACATTTTAAGTCACCATGACGACGATACCAATACTCATTAGTACCACGCTGACATGCCATCAGATTAATCAGGTGAGAATCCAAAATACTGTCTTGCACATTGACTTTATCCATAAAGTCCCTTGCTGAGATATTTTGCAGTTGTACACCACTTTTTAGGATGTGGTTCACTGCATAAGACAGTCCACACAGATCACTTTCAAACAGTAGATGAAACAAATAGGGAATGCATTGACGAAACCTAGGATCTTCTGCATACAATCGTAAAGTCCGGTATTCAGAAGCAGGAATTTGATCAGGTCGCTCATCATATCGTCCTCCTCGACCTGTGGGAAATAACTGTGGAAAACACCGAGCTTCCAAACTTTACTCCCAAACACTAATGGGACTCCCTTTGGCTTGTTTCATTTGAAACAACTCAATAGCATTCCCCATGACTTCCTTGGAATGCAAAGGATGAACACTATAATGTTCATATATTTCTTCATTTTTAGAGGCTTCTACTTTCTCAATTTGTCCAGCACACAATTACCTATCTTCTTCTTCACTTACTTCCTCTTCTGCAACACATACATTTTTGTAGTACTCATTGTTTTTTATCAAATACAATGTTGCCTTTTTGACTTTCCTAACATCCACTAAATCTTGCCAGATGTTCTTACTCTTTGTTGGAACCCCATTAACTAGGATAACCAGAGGTTCCTCTTCCACTTTCTCTACTCCAATTGTATTAATGTTTTTCTTCAAATCTAAAGGCAAATAAACAACTCTTCCCTTTAATCCTCTCTGTAAATCTGATGGAGGCAATTTCCCTGTCTTTGGCTCCATTCGTAAAATAGCTGAAAGGGATGCACACTTTGAATCAAAATAGATTTATAAGTATTTAAATCCTTCAATTCAGAAGCAATGTCAACCATTTCCAGATTATTATAAACTGCTCTAGCAGGCATCCGGTTTTGGTTTAATTTGTTAAAACAATAAGTACACATACGTTGGTCCGATCCCAAATCAAAACAATTTTCTACCATCAAGTATGTGGCAAAATCCTTCCATTCACTATTGTTTTCCATTTCACTTTTTGCATATAAATCCACTAACTTAGTCTGATTCTTATAATAAGTCCGTCGACAACACACACAAGTGAAATTAGGCCTCTCACTTGATTTCACCTGAAAGATGGAAATTTCCTTGTGAAACTTATCTATATTAGAAATCTGTACACTCTCTTCCACATTACCTTCTTCTACTGGGTCAATTTCAACATTGTTCTCTATACTAGTAAAGTAACAGAACTCAATTTCTTCACAAATATTCTTCACATGTAGTCTGAGCCATGCAAAAGAGCACTGCTCAATTGTTTAAGCATAATTGCTGGACTCTTAGCATAATACAACATTCTCACTAATGTCCTCACTTTATTATGATGCACTGCTAGCATCCTGAAATGATGAAAAACACTCTGGCATACTCTTCTGGAAAGACAAGCCAGTAAATGCCCATGCAAACCTATTACTTCTCTTACTCTGCAAGGATCTAATTCTTGCAACAACTTCATTTTCTGTTTTAAACTTTTCTTATTAAATGTACGAACAAAATCACAAAGCAAATTGATGGAATCCTGTCGCACACTACAAATACTACTACACTTCCAGGTGTACACTGGACCCTTAGGACGTCTTCCTAAAACCTCATCACCTAACACCTCTTCTGCATCTGCAGACACAAGTTTTTCTTTTTCAACCGGATGACCATCTTTCACCTCATATGCTCGACCACTGGTGTCAACAGCATGCACCAAATCATTGTCCTGGAAGTAACTCTCCTCATTGAAAAATGCCTCACAACTTGAACTATGCATCCATTCTCCTGAGAAAACTTCACAAAAATTACTACGATTAACTACTCTCTTCCATCTACTATTTGATTTGAAATCATAAATTACCTTGTTTAGTTTCCTAATTCTATTGATTACCAAAATAAATAACTTTCGCTTAATTTCAAAAGCCTGATCAATCATTTTCTCTACATTTTTCTTTTTCTTATAAAATGCCACTTTCTGTTGGCCTTTCTTAATATTTTTTATCAAATTGACAATTATCCTGTTGCGGAACATTCACCTACGAATGTCCCTGAACTGATTTTCCCTTCTACTGCCATGAACAGAGTTATCTCCTGCTCTAGCAGAAACTTTTTTGACGGGCCTTTCCTTTTCCTATAAATTGTCTCTCTTCTTCTGCACTAAAACATGTTCTATAGTGGTATTTTTTTGTCTGCAAATTCTTTTTAAAAATGATTTCATTTTCTTACCCGGAGCTTTTTTGGCGACTTGAAACGATTTTATAGTAGAGGACTGCTGCAAATCTTTACCAAGGTGGAGTGTAAGTCGCTTTGCTTCTTTTTGTTTCCTCTGCCTTGAGGGCATTTTTTAATTTTTCAAAAGATCTTCAGTTAAATCTGTGGACATTTTTTTACAAAATTGTTATTAACCACTATTACCAAACAGTAAACCAATAACAATAGGCAAACAATTAACACACTAGTTGTCAATTCTACCTTCAGTAATTTAACAACATAGACAAATTAAAAAATCTCAAATAGTAGCAATGGAATGGAAGGCTTCTACATATGACCTGTGCTCTGTTATATGTTAATCTCAACTTAAAATTGCCAAGCACTTGCACCAGGGGGAAGTGACTTAAAATTGCCAAGCACACATGGGGGCGTATTTACAAGGCCCTTGCACCAGGGGAAAGTGACTTAAAATTGCCAAGCATACATGAGGGTGTATTTACAACACCCTTGCACCAGAGGGAAGTGAGTTAAAATTGCCAAGCACACATGAGGGCGTATTTACAAGCCCTTGCACCAGGAGGAAGTGACTTGAAATTACCAAGCACACATGAGGGCGTATTTACAAGGCCCTTGCACCAGCATAAGGTGTGGCCTATCCAGAGGTATGCTGGATTGTCTGGCAGCCATGGTAAAACCAAGAAATATCCAGGAGCAAAAAGGCAGGTCTTGCAGTCACAAAAGTTTGTTTGAGGTGAGGCCTACTCAGGGTTGTTGAAGAGTACAGAGGAGATAATACATGTGCAGGCCTACAGATGAAGTGAGTCATGTCCACTGCACTCTTGAACAAAGGCCAGACCTCCTCTGTCTCCCTGGACAGGCCTAAACCTCATCTGCACAATGTGATTAGTAATGTTAGGAAACACAGGTGATGTAATTGAAAAACGTGCAAATATTTTTGCTCATTTCACAATCACATCACCTCTGTTTCCTCAGCTTAGATATCCCATTGAGCAGATATAGTCTAGCATATCCAAGAGTACGTAGAAGGTGAGGATTGTATGCAGCAGTGCAAGTACATAATTCTCCTTCTTTGACAATTACAGAAGCCTCAGCATATCCATGCCCCCTAAACAGTCCTAAATGTATATCATTATTATCATAGTGACTATGAAACTCTAGCAGTACATATTGTGAAACCTAAATGACTTCAAGAAACGAGTTTTTAAACCGACAAACAAGCAAATTATTCTCCCATATTCATGTTGGGAAGTGAAATATTTATTTAAAAAAGCAGACCCCATGTTGTCCTTCTCATAAATGTGAAAAGTATTTCTTTTTTTAAAAAAAACGATTTTCTGGTCATAATTTGAAAACACAGCACAGCTCCTATGTACAAGCACACCCTAGCTGCCTTCCTTATTTTCTCCAAAAAGCATACTAATCTCTTTCTAAATTAAATGAATCTTTTCTCACATTAGCACGATTTTTAAACACATCATGTACGCAAATTAGTCTCCCAGATTCATGGGAGAAGTACCTTAAAATTGTCTAGCACACATAGGGGCGTATTTACAAGGCACATGCACCAGGGGAAAATGACTTAAATTTGCAAAGCACTCATGAGGGTGTATTTACAAGGACCTTGAACCACCTTTAAAGTCACTTTTAAAATGGGGAAAATGACGTGAATGTGACTCATAAGCCTTGTAAATATGCCCCCATGTTGACTATGTAACCCTTGCAGAACATATCGTGAAACCTAAATGACTTCAAGAAACAAGTTTTTAAACCAACAAACAAACAAATTATTCTCCCATATTCATGTTGGGAAGTGAAATATTTATTTTAAAAAGCACACCCCATGTTGCCCTTCTCATAAATGTGAAAAGCATTTCTTTTTTAAAAAAAACGATTTTCTGGTCATAATTTGAAAACACAGCACAGCTCCTATGTACAAGCACACCCTGTCAGTACTAATACTTCACATTATCTATAATTATAATTTGTCAAATAAGCAAAATCTTTTTGGAGAAAATAATGAAAACACTTGACACAAAACAACATTTTAAATGCACAGCTGGCTTCCTTATTTTCTCCATAAACTATACTAGTCTCTATCTAAATTAAATGAATTTTTTCTCACCTTAGCAAATGCTTTTTGAATTTCAAAACAGTCTCTGACACACACCAATTTTTCTTTAGCAGAGCAAATGGTATGCACTCCAGAGGCTGCAACCAACAAAGGCACAGACATGCTGTATTTCATCACACATATCTCTCATGTCACCCAATCAAAACTCTTCCCTCACTTTTTTCAAATCAACAGCCTTCCCCCCTCTGCCCTTTCTGCCCTTTTTCCATAGCAACTACCTCCTGAAAGACCTCTCATGTTTACAAGTTCACACAAGAATGTTTCAAATGAACTCTGAACTCTCAGTACACCTGCTAATCCACCGCAATGTTTCTTAAAATCATTTTTTCTTAACCATTCAAATTACATCTTTCAAAGAACACATCCATGCACCCTAAGTTTCTGTTTTCAGAAATGGAAATCCACCAATCACTGCTAGTGAATCATTAGCACTGAAACTCCACAGTTTTTTTTCTTTACAAACTCCTACTGTTTCAACTGCCATTTCATTCCCACACTTCATCTGACTGCAGCAGAACCTCCTCTCACCATGTTTTCTGTCTGGATTCTTGGACATAGCTACATCCACTGGGCTCACAGGTATGCTGATAACAGAAATTTACACAACCTCAATTTACAAACTGTGGAAATCAAATGGATTGGCCAAAGAGGATTGAGATGTCACCAATTGATACCATTGGTAAAAACCTTTTTACATTTGCCAAACCCTGACCTCATAATAGTGCACTGTGGAGGAAATGATTTGGGCACTTTGACTGGGGTAGGTCTGGAAATGCTTTTAAAGGACACCTTTGAGCAATTGATGGCACTTTTTCCTCAAACTGCCTTGGTATATTCCAATATATGCCAAAGACAGAAATGGAGGTGGTCCAATCAATTTTGTCCACAAATCGACAAAGCGAGGAAGCATGTAAATAAGTCTGTTTCAGCTTATATGAAAGACCATGGAATGGGCTCCATCTACAACAATAACTTGCGTTACTACATGCAAGATATCTACAGAGGAGATGGTGTGCACTTCTCAGATGAGGGAAACAGAGTTTTCATACAAAATTTAAGACTGTGTATTGGTACCTACTTATAAGTACCTAGAACTTACACAGAACCCAAAAGCTCTTTTCAGAGCTACCTTAACTATAATTACTCTTTGAAAATTTCGAATGTACCTTTTTTCACAAATTTTCACTTATGTTCGCTTCCCGGTTCGCTACCCGGTTCGCGTACCGGCAGCTAACCGCGCGAAAAATTCAATTTTTTTTCCCCAACATATATGAGCCTCCTCAGCCACCCTCAGAAAACCTAGGGAGTCAGGATACGTCTCCTGTGCCCCCTTATAAACATTTCCCACATTGTTTTTCCTCCATCTTGTGATTAAATTCGACCGAAACACAAAATGATGAACTCCCGTTACGCTACTGGTGAGCTACCCGGTTCGCGTACCGGGTAGCGCTTCTACCACGAAAAATCGGGTCAGGAGGGGTCTACCTTGCCCCCTTTCATTAATTTCCCCCTTTGTTTTTTTCCACCTCTTGTCTCTCGATCCTACCGAGAGACAAGATGGCGGCCGATCCGGACTGTTTAGAATGTTGACAGACACCGGAGAGCCAATCAGCTTCACTTCGCGAAGTTCCGTTACGCGTCAGGTACGCGATCCGGGGCGCTAACCGGAGCGCTGTCACAGATATATCTGTTTTTTAAAACGTTAATTTCTCAAAATCCACTGGACCACATATATTGAGACATAGCAAAGGCACGTCGGGCAAACCATATCTGCAATTTTGCCAAGTTTCATGTAAATCCATTCAGCCGTTCGAGCTAAAAGTGATTCCAGCCGCCCTATGGAAAAATGAATGGGAAAAACGTGTTTTGGGACCCCCCTTTTTTCTCGGCCCCCCCTTGACGAAACCCCCCCACATTTTCAGGGGCTGCTCAGAAACGAAATGTGCCATTTTCCTGAAAATTTCAGCCAATTCCGTCCACAAACGCCAAAGGTATTCGACATAGAATTTTCAGAAATCCCATAGGAAAAAAATCCTAACTATATATACCTACTGGCGACTGCCAGTAGGTAATATATATATATATTACCTACTGGTGGTCGCCAGTAGGTATATATATTTAGGATTTTTTTTAATAGGGATTTCTGAAAATTCTATGTTGAATAACTTTGGCGTTGATGGACGGAATTGGCTGAAATTTTCAGGAAAATGGCACATTTTGTTTCTGAGCGTCCCCTGAAAGTTTGGGGGGGGGGGGTTTCGTCAAGCGGGGGCCGAGAAAAAAGGGGGTTCCCAAAACGTGTTTTTAACATTGAGTTTTCCATAGGGCGGTTGGACTCACTTTTAGCCCGAACGGCTGAATGGATTTCCACCAAACTTGGCAAAATTGTAGGGACTGGTACGCCGATGTGCCTTTGCTATGTCTCAAGATATATGCTCGAGTGGTTTTTCCAAAAATTAACTTTGAAAAATATATATTGGGCTACATTGGGCTATATATATGTTAGAGCCCAAATGTAGCCCAATGTAGCCCAATGTAGCCCAATGTAGCCCAAAGATGGCCACCAGAGACAAAAAAAACAAATGTAGCCCAAATATCAGCCAGATGTAGCCCAACTATAGCCCAATGACAGAATGTCCCATAGTGTCCTAAAGAACAACTAGAGCGCTAACAGTCTTACTTATGACAAAAGTATGGCACACCTGAAGTCATCTTGATTGGAATAAAGTGTTAACACTTAAAACATTTAATTTGCAAAGGAACAAAATGACTGACTAGGTGTTTGAGTAACTCCGTGGATGAGTGACAGTCTGTGAGTGTCTGTTTACACTGATTGTATCTAAGGTTATATTAAAGTCTGAAGAGGTTCATCGTATTATCACATGAATGATATCATCAGTGATGTGATCAGTAATGTCAAATGAGATGTCATCAGTGATGTCATCAGTGATGTCATTTGAGATGTCATCAGTGATGTCATTTGAGATGTCATCAGTGATTTCATCAGTGATGCCATTTGAGATGTCATCAGTGATGTCATCAGTGATGTCACTGACCATGTCATGAATGATGTAATATGTGACATCATCAGCAGTGGATTGCGGGTGCGCGATATATAGTTAGTGCAACTAACTATATATGCGAATTTCAATGGTTTTGTGTGAGTAAAATAAGGTTTTGTAAATGCTAATTCCTAACTATATATGGTTTATTACCTATGGTTTTTTCAGTGAATATATATAATGAATTCAGCACGGCGGGATCTGCAACACACTGAAGCCACATGGACATTATATTTCCATAATTTCCCCACGCATTACTTACCCAGAGAAGATGCGTTCTGGGAGATGTAGGACTGACAGAACTACATCAGGTGAGCGATCACATGGCTGGGGAGGTGTGCCTTTCCAATTAAGGGAGGACTGCAGAGACATTTGAAAACGGCAGCGTGAATCAGTTTCAGTGTAGCAGCGGCATCTGAAGAAGACAGTGAAGTCGAAATGCATCATGCCAAACTGCTTTCCAATTAAAGATCTTTGCTTGGATTCCCTGCGTGTGGCTCCTTCCTTCTGCTTGCTGGAGGTTCTGTTTGGATATTTTCGCATTAACCAGAGACGCGTTAAGGAGCCCTCGTTCTGTCAAGTTGGCTGGTGCTGTAACTGGTGTCTGCGCAAGCAGTGTTTCGTCGCCCAAGGTATTGGATTGCACCAGCTCACCTCCTGAGTATGGGTCCAACAAGGGACGCTGTCAGCAGGCAACTCATGACTGCATGAGGAGTTCGGTCTATTAAACCAGCTCACGACCCGGCGGATTTGTGCCCAGGAGGGTGGAACGTTTGCGGGGACCCAGGGAGGTCCGAGGATTGTAATTACACTGAATTCAGCACGCCGGGATCTGCAACACACTGAAGCCACATGGACATTATATTTCCATAATTTCCCCACGCATTACTTACCCAGAGAAGATGCGTTCTGGGAGATGTAGGACTGATAGAACTACATCAGGTGAGCGATCACATGGCTGGGGAGGTGTGCCTTTCCAATTAAGGGAGGACTGCAGAGACATTTGAAAACGGCAGCGTGAATCAGTTTCAGTGTAGCAGCGGCATCTGAAGAAGACAGTGAAGTCGAAATGCATCATGCCAAACTGCTTTCCAAATAAAGATCTTTGCCTGGATTCCCTGCGTGTGGCTCCTTCCTTCTGCTTGCTGGAGGTTCTGTTTGGATATATATATATATATATATATATATATATATATATATATATATATATATATATATATATATATATATATATATATATATATATATATATATATATATATATATATATATATATATATATTCACTGAAAAAACCATAGGTTTCACACCAGTTATTGTTAGGAATTAGCATTTAAAAAACCTTTTAAATTCACTGACAAAACCATAGATTTCACACCATTTATAGTTAGCTGGAAATTTTACTGATATAAAACCATTGAAATTCCCACGTTATAGTTAGTTGGACTCACTATAACTTGCGCGCCTGTAATGCACTGCTGATGACGTCACATATTACATCACTCATGACATGGTCAGTGACATCACTCATGACATCACTGATGACACCATCCAGTGAATGTGTGTCTTTCTGAAAAATAAATTTGTTTTATATATGTATTTGTAAAGGTCGATGGAAGAATAAATGTTTAAATAAGTGTGTAAATGGATGTTTTTTTTAAAAAAAATTGGTTGGGTAACTGGCTTATTACGTGTATCTTAGTGAATACATATATTAGCGAGTATTGTTTAAATATTTAAATGTTTGTATCAGTGTTTCTCTTTGTGTATAAGTGGCTGCAGGGGTTGGTGACTGACTCACTGTTTGTATGTGTTTTGAAGACAGCATATGTGCAGGACTGTATGGGTGGATGAGTGTGTATATGTGTGTGTTAGTGAGTGAATGACTGTCTCACTAGTGTCTTCATTAGTAACGACATATGTTTTAATCTAGTATATGTGAGTATTGATGTATATAAGTGAGTATAGTATATATAGTGAGAGATTGTAGGAGTTCCTGTTTAAATAAGTATGTGTTTCTATAAGTGATTGTTTAAGAGAGTAAGTATGGGTAAGTTTCCTTAGAAGTAAGGTGGTAGTGTGTGTATAAATGTATATGCAAATAAATGGATGTTCAATAGTTTATTTGCATGTGTGAGTATGTGTGTGAGTAACTTTTGGATGACTGCTGATGTGTAACAGGATGTATAGGTGTATCACTACATATGATGAGTGAGTATATATATGAGTGACTATATAGAACTGTTGGTGAATGAGTGGATGTGTATATAGATGGTGGAATTACTGAATTGGTTGTTGTTACTGGTTTGGGTATCTCCATTTTTTTGAAAATGTTTGTTTCTATTTTTGAATATGTGTTTCAAGCGTTACATTACACTGAAATTAGGTCTGTCACTCTGTCACAAGGATGGTGTCATCAGTGATGTCATGAGTGATGTCACTGACCATGTCATGAGTGATGTAATATGTGACGTCATCAGCAGTGCATTACAGGCGCGCAAGTTATAGTGAGTCCAACTAACTATAACGTGGGAATTTCAATGGTTTTATGTCAGTAAAATTTCCAGCTAACTATAAATGGTGTGAAATCTATGGTTTTGTCAGTGAATTTAATAGGTTTTTTAAATGCTAATTCCTAACTATAACTGGTGTGAAACCTATGGTTTTTTCAGTGAATTTCAAAGGTTTTTTAAATGCTAATTCCTAACTATAACTGGTGTGAAACCTATGGTTTTTTCAGTGAATTTCAAAGGTTTTTTTAATGCTAATTCCTAACTATATAAGACCTGAAAGCCCACCAGGAATCTCCAGTATGCGCCAGGGGACTGCATTGCAGAGAGGTGTAATGAAGCCACAACCCTTTTTACACCTCTCTGCAACGAAGCCCCCGTGCATGTTTGAAGAGGGGGAACTAATTCCCCTTGCATACTGGGGGCCCCTGGGGGCCAATTAGCCCACCTGGAACCTCCAGTATGCGCCAGGGGCTGCATTGCAGAGGTGCAATGAGACTATGCCCCTTGTTACACCTCTCTGCAACGCAGCCCACTGCCGCGTTTGCAGAGGGGGAACTAATTCCCCTTGCATACTGGGGGTCCCTGGGGTCAACTGGTCCACCAGGAGCCTCCAGTATGCGCGAGGGAGCTGCATTGCAGAGAAGTGTAATGAGGCCACACCCTTGTTACACCTCTCTGCAATGCAGGCCACTGGCGCGTTTGTAGAGGGGGGACTAATTCCCCTTGCATACTGGGGGTCCCTGGATCATATCTGCCCAAACACCGATATTCCGAACGATTGTAAATTACTTTTCTTGAGAAACATTTGGATTCGGATTATCATGTCCTATACTTTGGAATTTTTGAAAGACTGACTTTGAGGATGCTATAAATTACTCATGTCTGCCCGAATTGTGTGGGTAAAATTGATACCTAGTCACTTTGAATAAGAATATACTTATGTCTCGTCTAACATTTGGAAGAAATATCTAGTTATATGACAACTGGATACCAACATAACTTGAAGGAAATAAGAACGCCCTGAAGAAGTTCTGTTGTACAGAACGAAACCTTTCGGCTGGCTGTGGTACATAAACTTAAGGAAAATAAAAGCATTTGAATATACACCAAGATTCAGCGCTTCAATAAGGACTCTAAGTGATATGATTTGATTGGACTCATTGTGAAAGTGGTGCTGTGCCAAACTTTGGAATATTCTCCACTACTCTCTACTACTTACTCTCTCCTACTCCACTACTCTCAAATACTCACTGTCTACTACTCATTCTCTACTACTCTACTACTCTCTACTACTCTCTCTCTACTACTCACTCCCTACTACTCGCTACTCACTACTCCCTACTACTCACTATCTACTACTCTCTACTACTCACTCTCTACTACTCTCTCTCTACTACTCACTCTTTACTACTCACTACTACTCTCTACTACTCACTCTCTACTTCTTACTCTCTACTACTGTCTACTACTCACTCTCTACTACTCTCTCTCTACTAGTCTCTACTACTCACTCTACTACTCACTCTCTACTACTCACTACTATTCTCTCTGCTACTCATTCTCTACTACTCTCTACTACTCACTCTCTACTACTCACTCTCTACTACTCACTCTTTACTACTCTCTACTACTCACTTTCTACTGCTCTCTACTACTCACTCTACTACTTACTCTCTACTACTGTCTACTACTCACTCTCTACTACTCACTCTCTACTACTCTCTACTACTCACTCTACTATTCACTCTACTACTCTCTACTACTCACTCTCTTCTACTCTCTCTACTGCTCTCTACTACTCTCTACTACTCAGTCTCTACTCTCTATTACTCACTCTCTACTCTCTACCTCTCTACCTCTCTCTTCTTCTCTCTCTACTAATCTCTACCTCTCTACCGCTACCTCTCTACCTCTCTACCTCTACACCTCTACCTCTCTACCTCTCTCTACACGCACACATATACACATATATGCATATATATATATGCATATGCATTTATATATATATGTATGTGTATGTATAAAAAAAAACAACAAAACATTTTTTTTTTTAAACAGCTACTTTTAAAACTGTCATTCTTTTTCCCCATGGTACGCTCCCCGGTACGCTTACCGGTGCGCGTACCGGGCGCTCACCCCGCGAAAATCAAAATTTTTTTTAAATTTTTTTTTGCTCCGCGGGGCCCTTTTATGGCCCCCACATCAAACCTAGGGGGTCAAGGGGGGTCTACCCTGCCCCCTTATGGTCATTTCCCTCTTTGTTTTGGCCACCTCTCGTGTCTCGATCCTACCGAGACACAAGATGGCGGCCGCTCCGGACTGTTTAGAATGTTTACAGACACCCCAGAGCCAATCAGCTTTCTGCGCGCAAGTCGCGGTAAGCGCCCGGTGCGCGTACCGGTGCGCATACCGGAGCGCGGCTATAGATATATATATTTTTTTGAATCTTAATTACTCAAAATCCACCGGAGCACATATCTTGAGACATAGCAAAGGCACATCGGGCTACCAGTCCCTACAATTTTGCCAAGTTTGGTGGAAATCCATTCAGCCGTTCGGGCTAAAAATGAAATCGACCGCCCTATGGAAATTAACATGGGGAAAATGCGTTTTGGGACCCCCCTTTTATCTCGGCTCCCGCTTGACGAATCCCCCCCAAACTTTAAGGGAAGGACCGGAACGCCGCGAGGCCATTTTGAGGAAATTTTCAGGCAGATTCGTCAACCGGCGCCAAAGTTATTCCAAATAGAATTTTCAGATTTAACATTGAAAAAAATCCTAACTATAACTACCTACTGGCGACTGCCAGTAGGTAATATACATATATATATATATATATATATATATATATATATACATATATATATATATATATATACATATATATATATATATATATATATATATATATATGTCATTTGAGATGTCATCAGTGATGTCATTTGAGATGTCATCAGTGATGTCATCAGTGATGTCACTGACCATGTCATGAATGATGTAATATGTGACATCATCAGCAGTGGGTTGTGGGTGCGCGATATATAGTTGTTGCAACTAACTATATATTCGAATTTCTATGGTTTTGTGCCAGTAAATTAAGGTTTTGTAAATGCTAATCCCTAACTATATATGGTCTATAACCAATGGTTTTTTCAGTGAATTTTGAAGGTTTTGTAAGTGCGCATTACTAACTATATATGGTCTATAACCTATGGTTTTTTCAGTGAATTTCATTGGTTTTTTAAAAGCTAATATCTATAGCTGTAAAATATATTCTTTATTACGTGACGTATCACGTAGCCACGTGAGACGCCTCATGACACGTCGCATAAACGTGACGTATCGTCTCTGCAGCGCAAATAAAACCCGTAACGTAAGCGCGCCAGAGCACGTTTACAGATATATATATATTTTTTTTAACCTTAATTAGACAAAATCCACACGTGCACATATCTTGAGGCCTTGCAAAGGCACATCAAACAAACAGTCCCTACAATTTTGCCAAGTTTGGTGGAAATCTATTCCTTTAAATTTTATTTTACTGTTTCTCTTGGTTTTCCCCTTGTTACGCTTACCGGAACGCTACCCGGTACGCAAACCGGACGCTCCAAAAACACAAGATGTCGGACTCCCGTTACGCTGCCGGTTAGCTGCCCGGTTGGCGTACCGGGAAGCGCCTCTACCGCGAAAAATCGCAATTTTCTTTTTTTTTCTTTTGCCCGCGGGACACTTTAATATCCCCCTCATCAATCCTAGGGGGTCAGGAGGGGTCTACCTTGCCCCCTTTCCTTCATTTCCCCCTTCGTTTTTCACCACCTCTTGTCTCTCGATCCTACCGAGAGACAAGATGGCGGCCGCTCCGGACTGTTTACAATGTTGACAGCCAATCAGCTTCTCCTCAGACTCCCGTTACGCTGCCTGTTAGCTGCCCAGTTAGCTGCCCGGTTCGCGTACCGGGACGCGCCTCAACGGCAAAAAAATCGCAATTTTTTTTTTTTTTTTTTGCCCCGTGGGGCACTTTAATATCCCCCTCATCAATCCTAGGGGGTCAGGAGGGGTCTACCTTGCCCCCTTTCCTTCATTTCCCCCTTTGTTTTTCACCACCTCTTGTCTCTCGATCCTACCGAGAGACAAGATGGTGGCCACTCCAGACTGTTCACAATGTTGACAGCCAATCAGCTTCTCCTCAGACTCCCGTTACGCTGCCGGTTAGCTGCCCAGTTAGCTGCCCGGTTCACGTACCGATTTGCGCCTCTACGACAAAAAATCGCAATTTTTTTTTGGGCCCCGCGGGCACTTTAATATCCCCCTCGTCAATCCTAGGGGGTCAGAAGAGGTCTACCTTGCCCCCTTTCCTTCATTTCCCCCTTCGTTTTGGCCTCCTCTTGTCTCTCGATCCTACCGAGAGACAAGATGGCGGCCGCTAAGGGCTGTTTAGAATGTTGACAGACACCGGAGAGCCAATCAGCTTCGCTTCGCAAAGCTCCGTTACGCGAAAAGTATGCGAACTAGTACGCTATCTAGGACGCTGTCACAGATATATCTGTTTTTTAAAACGTTAATTTCTCAAAATCCACTGGAGCACATATATTGAGACCCAGCAAAGGCACATCGGGCTAACAGTCCCTACAATTTTGCCAAGTTTCGTGTAAATCCATTCAGCCGTTCAAGCTAAAAGTGAGGCCAAACGCCCTATGGAAAAACGAATGGGAAAAATGCGTTTTGGGACCCCCCTTTTTTCTCGGCCCCTCCTTGACGAAACCCCCCCAAACTTTCAGGGGCTGATCAGAAACAAAATGTGCCATTTTCCTGAAATTTCAGCCGATTTCGTCCACAAACGCCAAAGTTATTAGACATAGAATTTTCAAAAGTTCCATAGAGAAAAAATCCTAACTATATATACCTACTGGCGACCGCCAGTAGGTAATATATATATATATATATATTACCTACTGGCGGTCGCCAGTAGGTAGTTATAGTTAGGATTTTTTTCAATGTTAAATCTCAAAATTCTATTTGGAATAACTTTGGCGCCGGTTGACGAATCTGCCTCAAAATTTCCTCAAAATGGCCTCGCGGCGTTCCGGTCCTTCCCAGAAAGTTTGGGGGGGATTTGTCAAGCGGGGGCCGAGATAAAAGGGGGTCCCAAAACGCGTTTTCCCCATGTTAATTTCCACAGAGCGGTCGATTTCACCTTTAGCTCGAACGGCTGAATGGATTTCCACCAAACTTGGCAAAATTGTAGGGACTGGTAGCCCGATGTTCCTTTGCTATGTCTCAAGATATGTGCTCCAGTGGATTTTGAGTAATTAAGGTTCAAAAAAATATATATATCTATAGCCGCGCACTGGTACGTGCACCGGTACGCGCACCGGGCACGCCACGCGAGGTGCGCACGGAAAGCTGATTGGCTCTCGGGTGTCTGTAAACATTCGAAACAGTCTGGAGCGGCCGCCATCTTGTGTCTCGGTAGAATCGAGACACGAGAGGTGGGCAAAACAAAGAGGGAAATTACCATAAGGGGGCAGGGTAGACCCCCCCTTGACCCCCTAGGTTTGATGCGGGGCATTTAAAATATTTTTTTTTTTCGTTTTGCGCGGGGGAAGCGCCCGGTACGCGCACCGGGGAGCGGCTCGGGGAGCATACTATGAGAGAAAAAGATGACAGAGTTTATAAAAAAAAAGCCTTTATTTAGAAATTGGAGGTAGTTCTAAAAAGAACTTTCTTCTTTTTGTTGTTTTATATTTTTTTGTGTTTTTTGAACATTTTGTACTTTTTTTGGCTTTTCAAAACAGTTTTATATTTTTTTTGTATTTTTTTAGGGGGAGAAACCAAAAAAGGGAATTGAAACTGGCTCAACTGGAGCAAAAAAACAAAAAACCCAAAAAATTACTTCTTTTTGGGGCACTTGTGATTATCACCTGCAAGGACGATGGGCTTTACGCTTTTTTCACCATAGGCGATAAGCTTGCCACATGCAGAACAAGTGATTTTAAAATCAGCAAATCTTGGCTGAATACAAGGCATTATCTCTGATGTTTCTGGTCCCGATGAAGAGGGTTGCTTTCTTTGGGAGGTGGTCCTTGACGACTGGGGGAGGTTACTGGCCAGTTCCCTGAACTCTGCACGAGAGTAGTTGTTTGGGTGCTTTCGGGTCATATGACGAATCATGGTATAGTTACCAAATGAATATTTTTTGTTTGGGTTGCCCCGTGAAAGTTCTTCATTGCAGATTAGCAAGTTACCTTGGCCGCATTCACTTTTTTCTTGCCCTCTGGGATTGAAAAAAACTCCCATACAATGTGTGGCTTGGGTTTGTATGGGGTATTTTCTTCAGGCAGCCATCTTCTCCTCCCCTCCTCCTCTTCCTCTTCCTCCTCCTCCTCTTCTTGACCACCAATATAATCTGGAGCTGGTCCTGTTGGTGGTGGTGGTGGTGGTGGTGGGGCAGATGCACCAGCTGCTGCTGCTACTGAAGCCATTATTAAGATCAAAAAGGTACAGAGATGTACAAACAGGTCTTCCTCAGTCAAAGGACAAAGTCAGAATAAGGAAAAAAGGTGGGGTCTTTCATCATTTTGAAAAAAAACTGTCCTGAACTAATGAGAAGTGTTATTTTCAGGTCACAAGACCAGGGGCTTCATCATTATGAAACTAAAACTGTTATGAACCAATGAAAAGTGTTATTTTCAGGTCACATGACCCGACGCGCTTACGCTAAGCGCCCCCGGGCATGCCCGGGGGCGCTCCGGGTCGCGTAGCGTAAGCGCGTCGGATGTTTACGTTGCGCGATCGTATTCGCTCGAGTACTTCCGGGTGCGCTTACGCCGTGCGTATCACGCGGACGCGGCTACGCGATACGTCATGAACATGTTTTCGTTCGCGATATTGGCACTTACGGGACGCTCCACCGGAGCGCGCCCGGGGGCGCTTTATAAAACTTCCCTCTTCGGGGCGCTCCCCGGGAAGCGCACGGGGAGCGCTCCAAAGCAAAAAATAAAAAAAAAAATCGGGAAAAATTGTAGGGACTGGTAGCCCTATTCTTAAGTGGTTTTTACGAAAATTAACTTTGATAAAATATATATTGTGCTACATTGGGCTATATATATGCCAAAATGTAGCCCAAATGTAGCCCAATGTAGCCCAATGTAGCCCAAAGATGGCCACCAGAGACCAAAAAATCCAAATGTAGCCCAAATATCAGCTAGATGTAGCCCAACTGTAGCCCAATGACAGAATGTACCAGAGTGTTCTAAAGAACAACTAGAGTGCTAACAGTCATATTTATAAAGTGAGACTTATAGTTAGGAATTAGAATTTAAAAAACGTTCGAAATTCACTGAAAAAAACATAGGTTTCACACCAGTTATAGTTAGGAATTAGCATTTAAAAAACCAATGAAATTCACTGAAAAAACCATAGGTTTCACATCAGTTATAGTTAGGAATTAGCATTTAAAAAACTTATTAAATTCACTAAAAAAAACATAGGTTTCACATCAGTTATAGTTAGCTGGAAATTTTACTGGCATAAAACCAATGAAATTCCACGTTATAGTTAGTTGGACTCACTATAACTTGCGCGCCTGCAATGCACTGCTGATGACGTCACATATTACATAACTCATGACATGGTCAGTGACATCACTCATGACATCACTGATGACACCATCCTTGTGGCAGACTGATAGACCTCCTTTCAGTGTAATGTAACCATTGAAACACATATTCAAACAATAGAAACTAACATTTTCAAAAAAAATGGAGATATCCATACCAGTTACAAAAACCAATTCAGTATTTCCACCATCTATATACACATCCACTCATACACCAACAGTTTTATATAGTCACTCATACATATTCTCACTCATCATATATAGTGAAACACATATACATCCTGTTACACACCGACAGTCTTACAAAAGTTACTCACACACATACTCACACATGCAAATAAACTAATGAACATCCATTTATTTGCATATACAGCTATACATACATTAGCACATTACATCTAAGGAAACTTACACATACTTACTCTCTTAAACAATCACTTATAGAAACACATACTTATTTAAAAAGGAACTCTTTCAATCTCTCACTCTCACATATACTGACTTATATACATCAATGCTCATATATACAAGATTAAAACATATGTAGTTACTCATAAAGACACTAGTGAGACAGGCATTCACTCACTAACACACACATATACACACTCATCCACCCATACAGTCCTGCACATATGCTGTCTTCAAAAAACATACAAACAGTGAGTCAGTCACCAACCCATGCAGCCACTTATACACAAAGTGAAACACTGATACATATATTTAAAAATATAAAAAATACTCGTTAATATATGTATTCATTAAGATACACTTAATAAGGCAGTTAACCAATCAATTCTTTTAAAAAAAAGCATCCATTTACACACTTATTTAACCATTTATTCTTCCATCGTCCTTTACAAATACAAATATAAAACATATTTATTTTTCATAAAGACACACATTCACTGGATGGTGTCATCAGTGATGTCATGAGTGATGTCACTGACCATGTCATGAGTGATGTAATATGTGACGTCATCAGCAGTGCATTGCAGGCGCGCAAGTTATAGTGAGTCCAACTAACTATAACGTGGAATTTCATTGGTTTTATGTCAGTAAAATTTCCAGCTAACTATAACTGATGTGAAACCTATGGTTTTTTTAGTGAATATATATATATATATACAAATCACAAACGAACGCACTCCTTCTTGCCTGCATGGGACCCATGGAGAGTGGCGCGCATGCCGGCGAAGCACACCGGCTGTTTCAATCCTCACAAATACAACTTATAAGCACCCTCTCAGTAAAGGAAGTCTCTGTGTCCGTCAATATTCACTGCAGTGGATATTGATGAACACGGCATCTTCCTTTACTGAGAGCGCACTTATGAGTTGTATTTGTAAGGATATATATATATATATATATATATATATATATATATATATATATATATATATATATATATATATATATATA
The DNA here is from genome assembly GCF_964263255.1 of Lissotriton vulgaris. Lineage (NCBI taxonomy): Eukaryota > Metazoa > Chordata > Amphibia > Caudata > Salamandridae > Lissotriton > Lissotriton vulgaris. Next base: position 1,438,869,253 of record NC_141689.1, on the reverse strand, counting down.
TATATATATATATATACCTACTGGCGCTGGCCAGTAGGTATATATAGTTATGACCAAGTTACCATAGGAAATCCCCAACATTCTATTGGGAATAACTTTGGCTCTAATTGAGGAATCTGCGTGTAATTTTCCTTAAAATTTCTTCGTTCCGCTCCTTCCCTGAAAGTTTCGGGGGGATTTGTTAAGCAGGGGGCGAGAAAAAAGGGGGGGTCCCAAAACGTGTTTTCCCCATGTTAATTTCCGTAGGGACCTTTAAACACGGCTACAGCCCGAACAGCTGAATTGAATTACACCAAACTTGGCAAAATGGTAGGGCCTGGTATACATATGTGCCTTTGCTATGTTTGGTGAAAATCCCTCCAGTAGTTCTTGAGAAAATTGAATTTGAAATTTTTCAAATGGCATTTTCTATGGGACCTTTAGACACGGCTACAGCCCGAACGGCTGAACGGAATTACACCAAACTTGGCAAAACGGTAGGGACAGGTATGCAGTAGTGCCTTTTCTATATTTGGTGAAAATCTCTCCAGTAGTTGTTGAGAAAATTGAATTTGATCAAATTATATATCTATGTGCGCTCAACATTCTATTGGGAATAACTTTTGCGCCGATTGAGGAATCTGTGTGTAATTTTTCAGAATTTTGTCCAGCTCCGCTCCGCTCCTTCCCTGAACATTTTGGGGGGATTCTTCTAGTGGGGCCGAAAGGGGGGGGTCCCAAAACGTGTTTTTCCCATGTTAATTTCCATAGGGACCTTTAGACACGGCTACAGCCCGAACGGCTGAATGGAATTACACTAAACTTGGCAAAATGGTTGGGCCTGGTATGCATATGTGCCTTTGCTATTATTGGTGAAAATCCCTCCAGTAGTTCTTTAGAAAATTGAATTTGAAATTTTTCAAATGGGATTTTCTATGGGACCTTTAGACACGGCTACAGCCCGAACGGCTGAATGGAATTACACCAAACTTGGCAAAATGGCAGGGACAGGTATGCAGTAGTGCCTTTTTTCTATATTTGGTGAAAATCCCTCCAGTAGTTGTTGAGAAAATGGAATTTGAGGAAATTATATATCTATATGCGCTCAACGTACGCGCACCGTACGCGTACGGTACGCGTACCGTACGCATACCGTACTCGTACGTGCATGTACCCTTACGTGCGCGAGCGAGTTTCTGATCGGCTGGCAGTCGACTGTTAACATTCCAAACTGTCCAAACCAGGAAGTGTTGGCCACCATCTTGTTTTTCAGGAGAACTGAGGCCCAAAAGAGCCGATAACAAGAGTGGAAAACACGAAAAGGGGGCAGGGTAGAGACCCCCCAACCCTCTAGCCCTTCTCAGGGGGTCCCCAAAGGACCCCCAAAGGCAAAAGAAAAAAGAAAATTCGAAGAAATTGCAGGGTATGCGCACCATACGCGTACGGTACGCGTACCGTGCGCGTACCCCGCGATTTAAAAAACAAATACATTTTTTTTGCACTTGGTGGTCCTTCTGGGACACCCTGAGAAGAGCTGGGGGGGTCAGAGGGTCTCAACCCTGTCCTGTTTTCGCGTTTTCCACTCTTGTTTTGTGCTCTCTTGTGCCTCACTTCTCGTGTGAAACAAGATGGCTGCTCAGGTGTTCCCAGAAGGATAATAACATATATAAACGTTATCCGCTAATAGAATTAGAATTTACAAAACCTTTGAAATTTATTGAAAAAAAATAGGTTTCACGCCTGATATAGTTAAGAATTAGCAATTAAAAAAACTTGCAAATTCACTGAAAATACCATAGGTTTCAAGCCTTATATAGTAAGGAATTAGCATTTAAAAAACCTTACAAATTCACTTAAAGAACCATAGGTTTCAGGCCTTATATAGTTAGGAAATAGCATTTAAAAAACCATTGAAATTGCTCCTATATAATTAGTTGTACTAACTATATTTTGCGCACCCGCAAACCACTGCTGATGATGTCACATATTACATCATTCATGACATGGTCAGTGACATCACTGATGACATCACTGATGACATCTCAAATGCCATCACTGATGACTTCACTGATGACATCTCATTTGACATCACTGATGATATCATTCATGTGATAATATGATTCACCTCCTCACACTCTAATATAACCTTTGATACACCCAGTGTTAAATACAGACTACCATTCTTGAAACCATTGACACACCAATACCAGTTACTACATACGCACTCACTGATTCCTAGGTCTACACACACATTCACTCATTCACCCATAGAATCACTCATACATACAGTCACTCATCAATACAACACTATCATATGCACTCATACACCTATACAGACACTCACACACTGCCACTCATCCATGGAGTTACTCACACACCTAGTCAGTCATGCAAAGAATCAATCACACTTCCATTTCCTCAACTATACAGTTATACACACAACAACTTACTTATTCAAACATATACTAACACATACTTACTCTCTTATACAATCACTGATACAAGTACACAATGATCCATACAGCCACTCGCACATTCACTGGCTCTCATGTATAGTCATTTATATGTGCCAACTCTCACATGCACTGTGTTTTACATATGTACTTACTTGGACATGTAGCACTGAGATATCCATTCACTCCCCAACACACCCATGCACACAGTCAACCGCCCATATAGCAGTTTCCACATGCACTCTTGAACTCATACACCTAGTGAATCAACTGCTCACACATCTATGCACAGCGTCACACACCTCCCAGCCACCCACACACACACTCAGTCTCCCATTCAAATACTTGGGCAACCAATCAATAACCCATATGGCCACTCATATAGCTACTGATCAACACATGCAGCAGCTTACACAACAACAGACATACTGATGCACACATTCAGATAGTTTAGTCACTAACCCATGCATTTAGTAAGACACATTTAATCACTCACCCATACAGTCAGTCACCCCCCCACTAATCCTTCATCTAGACACTTATACATCCACTCATTCTTCCATATGTAAAACATATTTAAACTTTACAGAAAAACACAGTCACTGGATGATGTCTTCAGTGATGTCATCAGTGATGTCATCAGTGATGTCAAATGAGATGTCATCAGTGATGTCATTTGAGATAGCATCAGTGATGTCATCAGTGATGTCACTGACCATGTCATGAATGATGTAATATGTGACATCATCAGCAGTGGATTGCGGGTGCGCGAAATATAGTTAGTACAACTAACCATATAGGAGCAATTTCAATGGTTTTTTTAAATGCTAATTCCTAACTATATAAGGCCTGAAACCTATGGTTTTTAAGTGAATTTGCAAGGTTTTTAAAATGCTAATTCCTAACTATATAAGGCCTGAAACCTATGGTTTTTAAGTGAATATATATATATAAATATATATATATATATATATGCACCTATTTGTAAATATGTGTATAGTTTTAAAATTATAAAAATTAATTAATGTATTTATTGTTTTAAAGTAAATATATATTAATTATTATATATGTGTGTTTAACTTTTTTAAATTAAGTTCATTTTTTCTATTTGTTAAAATGTATATTATATCTAATTTTATTTTTTAGTTAATTTTATTATTTAATATATTTATTATTTAATTGTTTATTTTATATATAGAAAACAATATGTTGTGCAACTATATTTTTTACATCCATAGTTGTTTTTAATATTTTTGCACTATAAATTCAGGATGTCGATATTTTTGACCAATATTTATAACTTGATATTGTAGAATGGGGATATTTTAGGTGACGATATTCTGTCAGTGAACCAACTGGGATGTATTGGTCTATCTTTCCCCTATTACTTCTAATGTTGATAAAGTTGTCGGGTCTCGGATTTCATAATTTAAATTTACCATGAGGTTATTCACTTATGATTCTAATATTTGGATTTTCTTGTTGGAATGTTTTGTTTAGTACTGTTCCTTTTCCTTTGTTGTATCTGGTTACGTGCACTGTCTGTTTTGAAATTATTTTTTTATTCTGTAAGTTAATGTTTTGGCCTTAATGTAGTAAAACATGGGTTGACCAGTTTCTTGTCTACAATAAAAATAAAAGATTTGAATATAGAAGAAAATGCCTTTGAATGACAACTTTGCCTTTAGATCTCAAATCTAGTCTGTCTTCACATTATTTACCTGTGGTCGCTAAGGGGAAGGCACCACACACTTTTGAGGTTGTTTCTGTTTGTTTATTAGGGCCTCCCTGTTCTCCTTCATTGCATGATAAGCTATAACAATGGTTGGGCAGGGATAGGTAGTGTGCATTTGTTTGCACAATTTATACCTCACAGATTACATTGAAATACCCTTCTCCTGAGTCCTGAGACTTAAGCGTTCATTATGCTTACTCTAGTTAGTCGCAAGCCGATTTTTTGTGGGTCGTGATAGGCCAAGCAATAAATAAAGTGGCCTTAAAATACTTAATTAATTTTGTCACATTTGCTGCACATCAAAGACATAGGTCAAACCTCCAGATATGTCTTCTAACAAATTGCTGCTTGATTTTTTTAACATGGGGATTGGTGTTTACAAACTCCTGTCACCTTAAGGATAATACTAATAAGAACTGATTTCTGCTTTTTACAACATTAGAATAACAAAAGACTGGGCCAAAAATATAGGGGCATATTATCAAGAAACGGCGTTACCATTATCGCTGCTTTAGCGGCAGAAAACTGCTGCTAAAGTGGCAATAATGGGCTTGATAATATGCCCTTGTGAATTCCTATAGAAGCCCATGTTCTGGTGTGAACATGGGCTACTATGGGAATTTTCTACGGTGTATTATCAAGTCCATTATCCCCACGTTAGCTGCAGTTTTCTGCCGCTAAAGCGGCGATAATGTTAACGCTGTGCTTGATAATATGCCCCTTGTGCTCTAATCCACACTTTGCAGTATGAATGCGGTTCTTTAATAATAGTTAATAGCTCACTGTTCTATTTATGAATTTAACTTATAGACTGTAAGTAACAAAAGTTTCTTTCTGACAAAAGCAGCAAACTATTTACATTGTATGCACTTTGTGATCTTAATTAGCTAAATTGTTGGGGCACACACTTACCAGATACTTAATATGTGATCTAACAGGAAATGTATATATTGGCAAATTAATTTATGCTGATAACATTTTTTGCAACACAATATATTTGATTATCTCTGTCACGCGATATAAACATTCAAGACAAACCCTTATACACCATATGGAACCGGGGTTGGAAAGTAAAGCATAGACAATGGTTCTATGGGTAAACTTGTGTACTGATCCACACACCTTAGGTAGTTCTTAAACATTAGGTGTAATAGTAAAGAAATTAAGGCACAACAGGGTCACTGTAGATATATTGATGAGTTGTATTATTCAAAGATCATAATACAGTATATAGTGTTAACTAGTGCACACAGTGCAGTGTCACAGAAGTGCTCGGTATGTGAATAATGTTTAGAAATGTACATGGAATTCAGACCGTCATGTAAGTATAGACGGTACTAGTTCAATACACAGTATTGGAGTCATAGTTTGACATCAGTTCCTGTGGTAACACCCCTGAGGTTATGCTGACATTTGGACCCTATTAACTAAAGCTTTGAGTCTTTTCAAGAAAATGCTGTGATTCTAAAGCAACCTCAGGCGAAGGAGAACTTTTTTTAAACCAAGCAGGCCCCATTGTGTTGTATCTAAACAGAGAACTCTGGTCAATAGTGTTCAGTCAGTATCTGATCTTAGAGCGGCAATCAGTGTGCTACAGTGTACTGAAACACTCCACAGCGAGTTGTGTGGGCGATCTTCCCGCTCAATCCCAATACTAGGCATTATGACTCACATGACATCCACTACCAGTTCTCCTGAGTTCACTCCAGTCCTAACATGCCTCACTAGTGTCTCTGGACTAGGTATTCGATCAAGATATCTCAGAGCTAGGTGTCGGATACGAGGAATGTACAACAAGAAATTGGTTTCCCAGTAGAAGTCGCCTTAAGTAGAAGTTTTAAACCCAAATCTAGGACCAATCCAAACATGCCCTGAGATAAGGCATTTCATGATCAGGCATTTTATAATGTTTCGACACATGAATTAATGAGCTTGTGCCATAATAACACTCACACTTGGGGCAATTGCTCTTGCACAAATAGCGGCATTACGGTAATTCACCGAAGGTCATAGCATAGTGATAAATCCAATGGATAAGGGAGTTAATATAGTTTTATAGATACTGATGAATACAGAGCAGAAACAACTAGACAGAATACACTAACTGCTATGAGATCATAGACTTAACAACTTACTTTAAATCAATTAAGAAATCTTATGGGTTGCAATTCAAATGCCATGAAATGGGGTTGTTGCACATTGATAAATACTTTAAAAACTGACAAACCCAGAATCCCCTGTCTGTACCTGCTCCCTAAAATACACAAGCATCCCTCTATATCACCAGAGAGATCCATTCAGTCCTTAAATGGGCAACTGCTTGTAAATATGGAAAAATATTTTAACCACTTTCTAGCACCTCATGGCACGCAGTACACTTATTTTGCCAACACAGTGCAGATTTTTTATTCAGGATAAGCAGCATTACTTGGGAGGTATCAAACCATGATTTCACTTGACATCTGCTCATTATTCACTAGTATACAGCGTAATCTTGGTGTAAATGAATGCAAAAACATTTTCCAAATAGACCTATTGCTTTATACCAGGGTTCTCTTAAGTTGGCCCTGAAGGGCCGGATCCATTCCAGATTTTTAAGATAACTGCATTTATCTAAATGGGGCTATGCTAAAAATCTCGCATAGATCCAGCCCTCCAGGACCGTCTTTGGAGAACCCTGCTATAAATAATCATATGGAAATATCTCTCTCAATGATGAATTTAGGTCTTAAATAGAATATTTTTCTCTTTAAAAATGAAACAGCAACAGGCACCTGCTTTTTCCCCAACTTCACGAATTTCTTTGTGGGCTGATTGGAGGTGTAGGTTGTTTGGGCAAATGAAAATGAGCATTTCACCAAACACATGCCCATTTGGCTCATATATATTGATGACCTTTTTCTGATTTAAGGATGGGAAGGCTGAAGAAGCAAAGAGGTTTATTAAAGGGCTAGGGCAAAATAATCTTAACTTGACGTTCATTTAAAGAATGAGCAAAAAAGAAATAGAATATTTAGATGTTCACATAAACATTGAGGGCAATCAAATGAAAACACCTCTACATAGGAAGAATACCAAGGACAAACAGGTATCATCCTTCTGCACTGAAATTTTGCACTCCTGATGGGAGATCCTAAGGGCTAAACACAACTGTAGTACAAGGAAGAAATACAAGATGTTGTTGTTATTGTTATTGTTAATTTTGACTTGTAGAGGGCTTAATACCTGCAGGGCTTTAACACCTTAGCTGCGGCGCAATTCCCTCCCCAGTGCTGCGCTGTCCATTCGAACTAGTGCTGAATGAACGTTCAATGGACGTGCGCAGCACTGGGGAGGTAGTGCTGCCGTCGGCCAATGCCCCGACGCAGCACTTAAGGGGTTAAGTGCATTTTTCATCCATTTCTTCATTTTTTTCATTATGCAAGTGGTCCCCATGTGAGAAATAATGCCACGGAGTGCAAATAGTAGAGTAGTATGTGAATTTATTGCAAAAGAAAAGTATCTGGCACACAGAATCACTGCAAAATATTTCCAGTGGCCCTAGAAAACCAGCAACAATGCATCCCTGTCTGACTTTGCATTCCATGTTCTGGAAGTGGGAACTACATTTGTTTTCTTTTTTTCTATGACCATCCAGCTATCTCCACCAAGGACTGGCCCCAGACTCCCAGGGTATAACAGACCATTACTGGCTGCACCTCCCAAACGTTGAGGCCATGGTGGCAGTCTACTGGAGGTAGAAGATGAGGAGGAGGCAAGGGTAGCCAAAGCCCCAATGGTCCTCAGTAGTTCAACCACCTAGGCTACTAGACCATCACTGAAACCTCCTCTTACGGCCAAGCCTAATTTCATCATCACCATCACAGACCAGCCCAGACCCCCACCTACTCAAAGAGCATATAGGTCATCCTATGGAAGTGGTCAAAGAACTCCAACAAATGAAAGAGATACCCAGAGGGAGATCCTGGACAGGCTGAGCATTAATGAGGGGCTTTGAACAAATAATTAGGAAGAGGGCTGGACCTCTTGTGTGTAGGACCAGTTGGGCATAGGTTAGATTAGATTAGATGTCTTTTTAGGGTTTATAGAAGGGGTGAGCTAGTTGTGATTGGTGGTGAGTTTGGATTTTTTAGTAACAAATATGTTTATTCAAAATAAGTTTTATTTTTTAATAGATTCCTGATTAAACTCAATTACCATCTCTATTCATTAAAGTAGGAAGCCCCATCTATTTAGTACATACCTATCTACCTGAGGCTTAGTTTGTACTTGTCACATCAAAAAGAAATTAAGAAATTGTCCAGCTGTGTTCATCCCCATCACCATCTCCCTAGTCTGTCTCTGCTAGATCTCCCTTAAGAGGCTTCAAACTTCAGTCCAGTCAAGGCTCCAGCTATCAGTGTTGGCAAACTCAACATGTTATGTTATGTAGTGCACAATAAGTTGTGAGGGTATCCTTGCACTAAGCAGGTGTGAGTGGCAAGTCTTGCTTAGGGTAGGATGGTTAATTGAAAAAACAGGTCTTGAGTTTCTTGCGAAATTTAGGAAGAGAGGTGGAGTTTCTGATATGGAGGGGTAGGTCGTTCCATGCTTTAGGAGTAATGTAAGAGAATATCTTTCTACCTGAGCTGGTTCTGTCTACGCTTGGGATGTGTGCAAGTAGGAGTTGTGCAGAGTGGAGATGTCTAGATGGTTGGTGGAAGGAGATGCAACTGTTTAGGTACCAGGGGCCTAAGCTGTGTAGTGTCTTGAACGTTTTTGCGAGGTGCTTCAAATGAGTGATTTTGTGTTTCAGGAGCCTGTGGATCTCCCTGAGGTGTGGTGTGATGTAAATTCCATGTGGGAGGTTGAGGATGAGTCTGGCTGCTGAGTTGTGGATGGTTTGTAGTCTTATGGTGTGTTGCTTGGTGATTCCACTATTAATTAACAATATAATTATCAATTGGTTTCCAAACCGATTGGCAAGTAGATGCATTATGAACAGCACCCAACATAGTCAGATCAGCTTCCTTTCTGGTGCCATTTACAGACAGAACTTTTTCTATTGAAATTGCCACTTAATTTGCACAGATGTACAGTTTTACTGATAAAATTATATTTCACATAAATGATAATGTGTGGAAATCAGCTTTCAGGCAACAATAACAACAATTACTAAAGTATGTGATGAGGTAGGTCACAATTTGTAACCCACTAGGATTCCCTGCCATCACAGGGATGGAAAATATAAGAGGGATGGCCAGACCACCCTCAAATCACGTAGGAGTGTCAGGCACCCAGCTCAGTATATCAGCACAGCTGTCGCAAGGTGCATCCACTTTCCAGGTATAGAGTAGAGGTGCCAGTCTTCATGGGGTAGTGTAGGAAATATAGGAGGAAGGGCGGAATGGGAGCCCCCACATCCCAATTTCTACAAAAGCAGCAACCCACAGTGGCCCAACAGCCGTATGCCTGTGCTGCTCTCCAGCGCAGGGGCCAGTCACACTTTACAGTAGCACTGAGGGAGAACAAGTGTAGAGAGACAGCGTCCACTGCTGCTGCACAAAGCAGAACAAAGCGTCCTCTAAACTCCACACTGGGGGAATCGCAGGCCGTCATCTACAACAACAGGCCTCCACGGCCCTGTGAGGGTGTTGCACCATCTGTGGGGCATACCATTAAGGGACTTGCCTCACCTCTCTCCACACACAGCAAAGTCGCAGTGGGAACAGGAGGGACAGGGGCACAAGTGGTCCCAGTCCCCCACTAAGCCTCAGCTGCTGCCTCAACACTCAGCGCCCTGCTCCTTGTGTTAAATTTCCATTCAGCCCGTATCTTGGCCCTCACTAGTAGTCAGGCCCTCCAGGTAGTTTACGAACCCCGCAAGCCTGCCAGCATCATCAATCCCCTGGTGGAGAGGGCCCCAGTCAGCCACACTTACCGCGGCTTACAGGCCCAAGGTCTGCGCAACAATTCCTCCACCAGCCTCGGCACTCAGTCCCTGCCAGCAGGATTATATTCCAGCCCTCCATGAAGGGGAAGGTCATTCAGCAACTCCTCTGAGCCCACAGCATTGCCCCCAGGGCACCACTCATCTGGCACCGGCCCCCTCAGAGCCTGCTGCTTTTCACTGCAGGACACAGCCAGTCTCTTCACATCAAGGCCAAACCATTAACTCCAGTCCCACACATTCACGCCGTAGGGCAATATCACCGCAGTGTTCCAGCCAGGCCCACGCAGACCTCACAATCCAGGTCCCAGGCCAGATCATCACAAGGCCTCCCAACTTCCAGGGAGCACCCAGTGAGCCACAGTAGCGTTTTGAGCCATTTAAATGCTCGCCGAGTTCCTGTGGGCACCTGTTCCACTTTGAGCCCACAGCAGAGGTTATTGTGCAGCAACAGCAGGATGGCTGGCTCCAGATCGTGGGTCAGGACATGTACCACTCTCAGGCCGTGTCTGCCATTTTACCGTGCTTAACCACACCCCTTGTACTTCTTTATAACAGTCAGGGTATAGGCTTCTCCCACGGCACGGACCCCATTCGACTACCAATACCAGTACCACCTAATAATCCCTTAATGGAAAACAATTCTTGAACGCCTAGGTACTGACACCACATCACCTTTAGGTCTTAAGACAACACACATTGATGTGATGACAGCAGACCAGTCAGACAACTGAATGAGCCTTTCAAAGGACTGATTAAAAACATTTCTAAAACTAAGTGTTCATGCCACCACAACATCCAACAAGGACATTGTCATTAGATAACAGAAGGTTGTAGTAATACAGTGGCTTCATGAACACCATAACAAATTGAAATAATAATAACTATTAAACCCATCATAAAATCGTAACTACATTCCCTCAGGTTTGGAAATAAAAGAAATGATTAGATAGTATAGATAGGAATATAGATAACTCTCTCAACGGAATACAGACAGAGGCAGAATTATTAGGCAATATAGACAGTGATATAGATAAATATCTTAAAAGTGATTTTGAGTGGGACTCTCCTGCAGTTAAAATAGAGGTAAAGTGTAAAGAGGTAAATAAAGAGGTAAAGTTTTGAAAGTATACAAAACCTGTTGCGGTTGTCCAACTAATCGTGAAATATCCTCTAAAGGTCTTCAAAAGTACATACTTATCCCCTTTATGAATGTTGAGGGGAGTGACAAAAAGATAACATATAACGATCACTAAGGACAAATAGTGAAAAATTGCCCAAACGCCCCAATTGCTTCCATGTTAAGTGATATATAAATAGGGAAGAGGCACAACAAGACATTAATATTATTTTAAATACACATATAATAAAAATGTAAACATGTTGGAAGTGGGGAAATATCCTGCCTGATAAAATAAATGGCAGAACCAATACAAAGTGAGCCTTCTTGTGCAAAGATGTTCTTTTAAAATATATAGATCTTCATGGGTGACACTGATGCCACCTTGTGGCTGATGACAGATGATATTGAAGTCATATTATCATTTCAGTGGGACTATGGACAACCGATGTGGTGTTCCGTCCATGGAATAATAATGTACTCGCCACTAATATTAGAAAGTCTCTTTTTTGAAAAATGTGTTTATTAATAGTTTCAAAAACAAAACAGGTCATATGAAAGAGATCTATGCAAGAGTATAAAGTACACGAGCAGCGTCCCTGAGGGAACTATCCAAAATGTGCCAGTAAATGAACTTGTGAAGCAAAATACAATACAAAAAAATTGCACAGTGCAACATCCGGGTCATCGTGCATCCTCACTTATTGTGTATAACCATATTTTCCTTGGAGGGGAGAGGAGCAAAGCTAGAGAGAAGAACAATGGGGGGGATGCACGGATCTCTTTTTTTTCTATTTTTCTTTTTATTTATTTATTTATTTTTTTAAACTCGAAAAGCTTGTTTACTACAGTCTTCAAAAACTTCCAGTGAGCCCTCAAAAACCTTGGATATTGACCAACAATGTACATTATATTTGATGCAATAATCGCTTTATTATCTTTGCCTCGTTTTTGCTCACAAAGTCCCAGAAGATCCTTTATGACACAAATCTCTTCACACAATAAACATTCCCGCTTTAAGGATTAGAAAGTCTACTTAACACACTTCTCATGGATGTTCACAATTGTAGGATTTTATTACATGAATAACCCCCAAACACCGCAAATAATTGCATACATTCATGGTAATGTTATGATGTCCTTTGCATCAGGTAACAATACACTCAGGCCACCCATAAATGTATCCATCCCAGACAAATGTATGGGGGAAGTTTATAAAAGATGTGGGTTAAATATGGTTGCTGCTCACCTTTAAGGCCTAACTATAATTTTTGTGAAGTCAAGCAGCACCCATTTAGTGAATAAGGATCCATTTATGTTGTAAAGGATACAATAGCCAGTACAGCAAAATACTATATAAATAATTCAACCACGGAGATTGATTATGTATATGAAAAACAAAGTTTGGACTAGATATAGGACTGAAATATAAGACAAGGTTCACCAAATTGTTATGGTGTCCCCTGTAGAACACCTAGTCAAAGTCTTCCGAGTGACAAAGACTGGATAGAAAAACCCTGTAAAGAATAGCTGGGTGAAAACTTCCCTAGAACCAAAGAATGGATAGGAAAACATTGTAACGAATGACAAAAAGCAACTGAACAACAACAAACACACCTTTGCCCCCGGGAGCCCACCCACTCAAATGAGATCCAGGGGCAGACTTAAGGGCAGTACAAAGAAAAGCCAGTACTCTTCCAGCCCTCCTAATTAGAACAGACTCAGAGGCAGACCCAATAACAGTAAAAAACAAAGTCACACACAGACGCAAGTAGTAGGTGCACAAGCCACAAGAGGCCAAGAAGAAGGAAGCGAAAATGGCTAAAGCCAGAGGGTCCAAGTAATAACAAAGCAGAAGAGCCGACATAGACAGAAAAGCAATGTTCTCCTCTGCTGACTCACCTATTCAAGTATCATATAATCAACATAGCTGCCTTCTTTGCATACCTTATTTCAGATACAAATGATTATGCCTGTGACTGGGTCACAGGTACTCCAGATGAGTGTACCCAAGCAACAGAAGACTCCATTGCAGGTAGTGTTGTATATTTTGTAGGTGGGTTTTCCCCAATAGATTAGGATGCGGGATTGAGACACACAGGTGCTGTAGTGTTCAAAACCATGCAGCATGACTCTTTAGATATATTGCAAATAATAGATCAGATAACTTTGCCACCTTGTTACTTAGCCCAGGCTGCTGAACTAGTAGCTTTAGTCCCAACCCTTAAACAAGGGGAAGCAATAACAGTATACTTTGATTCAGCCTATGTCACCACAACAGTGCAAAATACCCCCTTAGTAACACACATACCATTGTTTTGTTGGCTAGTGAACATTTTCCCCTTCAGGCCCCTTGGATGCTTCCAGATATTTGACAGACAGCTCACTTGTACCTAAGAGAAATACAAGAAAGCACCCCAGAGCATGAGGAACAGTTGTGGGAAGCCAGAGGATGCATACAGACAGTAACAGATGTAATATACAGACAGATATCCACAGGGAAACCTGTCATGCCCCAAGCATTACTACTGATAGCCATAAACCAGCCTTATCTTCTTTCACACACTTTCAGAGACAACATAGCCTGCCAAATATGCAAATATTGGCTTACAATAAGCATACACATGTGCAGCGTGTGCCAGCAGTATTCACCAAACCTCACCTCCAAAGTAATAGTTTCCACAACACCTCACCCACAAGGGCTCTCCAGGTGAATTAGGTCCGGTTTTAGAGCGGTGCAACTTGTGCCACCACACCGGGCGCAGACCTTGGGTGGGGACTCCATCTGCAAGTATATTATGGTTTTTAAAGCACTAGCTATTGCATTTCTTACCTCCAGCAAATCTCAGGCAAAAATAAAAATGTCAAGTTAACTTTTGTGATTAAAGTTCTTCCTGGGGAGAGAGTGGGATTTTGTCTAGTGGAGGTTTTGACTCATTGTAAGGTAGCTCAGAGGGTTGATATGCCTGCTGCAAAGAACTTGTACCATGAAGATCACAAAGTGCCTACAATGTAACTAGGTTGTTGCTTTTGTCGGAAAGATCCTTTTGTTACTTACCGTCTATAAGTTAAAATCATAAATAGAACAGTGAGCTAATAGCACTTATTAAAGAGCTGCATTCATACTGCAAAGTATAGATTAGAGCACTATGTTTTTTGCCCAGTCTTTTGTTTTTCTAATATTGTAAAAATTAGAAATCAATTCTTATTATTAAAGAGATCCCCCAACCATTGCGTTACAGTTTTAACGCTGAGTTTGTGCTTCCCCAGACCACCACTATTAGGCTGTACTGGCTACCAATATGGATGACATGTGACTGCTACACCTAGCCGTTCTCTGTCTTGTGTAACATTTCCTCATTCCTGATTGACACACCCATGATTGGTTGTCTCTATGTAATGTGGGTGTGATGTAAAGTGCTCTGACAAACAATACTGGCATGATCCACGCTATAAAACTAATTGAATGCATCTGAGAGAGAGTGATATGGAGACATCAGGGGCCCTGTTAGAGGGTGTTAGTGAGGGAATCTGTGGCAGAGGTGGTTATTGGGGGGCACCAACAAACATTGTCACACCGGACGCCACCAGTGCTGAAGCCAGACCTTGTGCCACTGTGATACCAAGTCTGCTGCTAATTTTCTAATCTGCGAGGTAATACCCAGGTGGGGTGTTCCTGAGGGGATCAGATTTGATAATGACACACACACTTCATCAATAATATCTTCTTCCACCTCACAACTTTGTTAGGAATGAAACCCAATTTCTTGACAGCTTAAGCCTCCCACAGCAATGCTATTGTGGAGTGCCTCAACGGCCTCCTAAAAAAACCAAAATGAGTAATCTGTGTGTAACATTGAGTTGTACTGTCTCCCACTAGCGCTGCTCACCTAAAGAAACACTCCAGGATTAGATCATCATTCGACCCCCACATCAGATAGTGACTGGGATAGTAATGAACATACTTGTGCCACTAACTCGACAAAAGTTGCAGATTGAGAGTGGATCTGAAGTAGTACAAACGGAAATGTCTGTTTACTTGTCCAGCTAACAAAAGCGTCAAAGTCCATCTCTATACAGGTGACATATGTAGCTGATTGACGCATCAATGCTCCTCCAGCTTACGGTCCTCCAGTACATTACCAATAGACACCCTTGCCATTGGGAACTTTAATGGAGATTTTCTAAATCTCCAACAAACGCAGTGCAGCTTCCCACGAGGCTGCACTGCACTGCGTGATAGTGAAGGAGCAGGAGAGGGCCATATTTTCAAAGATATTAAGTTTTTCGGTCAGAAGCCATGGATGTCTCTTTCCACCATCTGCCTGGCTCAGCTGTGCCATCTGTCGCTTCAGAAACCGAGCAGGAAACAGAGGGGAGGAGAACAGGTGAAACGACTGAAGTAAAGACTCCCTCTTCCATTCTAACAAGAGATAATACGTATTTCAAGTTATGTATTTAATTTTTGTTTTTCCTCCTCGATGTACTAATACTGATGCTTTTAGTCCTCATGTATTTCTATTTCTATTTTTCCTACATCAACTATTTCTCACAGGCACAGAACCGCTGACAATGATACTGACCATCACCCTCTCCACACTGCTAAGTTTGAGAATATGTTGTACCAGCACATGCATAGTATAGGCACATCCACATCAAGTGCCAGCTGTTACGTATGCTCCCTCATTCCCTATGCCACCGCAGTAGACAAATTGCATTACCCTAAAGAGGTATCCCCAAACATTTCACACAGTCCCTGGCACCTCTTTTTATGTAGAATAAAAGCAGAGCAGCAACCAACACATGTAAGCCCCGTTACTGCACGAGTTAACACAACTAGATTCAATACCACCCCTGAAGTATACGGATCCTGGCAGATAGACGAGAGATAAGAGATCAGATATCAAGAATTGACAAAGCAGGTCATAAGAGAGATTGGCCAAAGTGGGAAAAATTGATAATAGACCAAGGCATTATATGGATTACTTACCCGTCATTTGACTTTAATACCTCTAAGGCTAAGCCCTTACCCCCTAATTGCACGGGCAGACCAGGTCTCTGGGTAACAAGATCAGTACTTGCCCATGACAATTATCATCCTGGGGTCATGTTCACATGCAAAGCTAAGTCATTATGGAATGGTACTGAGTCAGACAGCCCTTTAAGATTCGGTAAGATAATAGGAAAGTGTCAGAAAATATCAGATGTGAACATACAGAGATATACGTGGACAGGAACTGCCACACACCCTCGAATAGCAATGCAATTTTCTCTTTGTTTCAAAGGAAATGGGGCAGTTAAGATGGGGAGTAACCTCAAGTGCAACACCACCATCTACAACACCGATATGCAGGGGGGTACCTCCAGCCTGATGGACCACTACAGGTAATGTGGGGCCCGGCTCCACATGCAACTACCCCTGAACTGGAATGGCCTCTTCTCACTAGTGACTCTACACACACCCTCCCTGGTGATACCACATTACCCAATAAGCCGTCTGATCCAGCGCTCCAACTAAAATACTTTATAAATGATGTCACAATCCACTATCACACTTACCAATCAATACCAGGCCCATAAGAAACAATAGAGCAGCTGAATCATGAGGCAAATGGATCTAATATGTATGTTTTTTTAACTATAAACTATCTACAATAAACAAGACCAGCTTGTCATTTTAAAAGTTTATTTTAAAATTCATAATTGAATAATCTTTATTAACTCTCTTTATTAAAATCAAACATTTAGTTTTATTAATTCAGTTAAATGCATTAAACATTGGCACAAAGATAACTGTCAATTCAGCATTGCTCAAAATAATGAATAAAGTAAAACATAAATCTTATTCTCTAAGTTAGCTTTCTGACCTGAAAGGGAAACAAATTAATAAACAGTTGAATGCTTACAATCCAAAGGACATCGGACAGTACTTCGCCCTCAGGAAACAGCCAGCCCCAAACCCTTCAAGAGAGCCAATTTTATATCATTTTTGCTCTCAAATTTAACTAAATGTAATATTTTTCTAAAAGTTCAGCACTGTGATTGGTTGATGGCTGTCAGACCACTAAGCCACCTCGTCCAGGGAATGAGCGTCACTATGCCATTGTTCATTGACATAGAGTGACATCAACTTCCGAGCGTCTTTTGAAACAATTTAAAACGTTACATCTCTGACTTCCACCAAAACTCGGCAAAAATCATCCCTGTCATTTCCTCTGCCTTGAGAAAAGAACATCCAGAGCAGTTCGTGAACAAGTTCCATTGTCAGAGCCACAGTTTTTTTTCAAATGTCAGAGCCACAGTCTTTTCAACGAAGAAGGTAAAACAAAACTCTCCATGGAAGATTTCCAAGATGAGTGCACTTGGCTCCAACTCTGCTCAGTTCAGGCCGACCAACTTTTCTTCAGAAACAGAGGCTAGGCCTCAAATCACTCTCGGGCTATTATTTAAACAAGCATAAAAAGAGTGATTAATTCAGGTAAAGCAAACCCTTCTGTACCACCCAACCCTTGCTAATTATTAATTAACCCACTAATAAAAGACATTTAGCAAAAGCAAACAAATAAAGCAGCACATAAAATATCTACCATTCTTCATGTAATCCAGCTTTATGTTTCTGAAAGAGGAAAAAGATGATTAAATGATACACAGACAGACAAACACAACATAGGACAAACATGTAAGCACATATAAAAAGCACATGCCATGAATAATCTGCCGCATATTAATAGTGACAAAGACAATAGGACAGACATGACAAACAAAACAATATTAATCACATGTTACAAAACAGACTTGCAAATGCAAAAAGAGCACATGTTGTTAATTCCTGCGTGTTCATCTGTGGTGCAAACTTAATCTAGGTTGAGTTAATTGAACAAATCATACAACAGCTCATTAATAAATTAGTTCATGTTATGGGAGATTAAATCCACGAGTCAGAATAAAATATTTTCTGAAGCTCGCTTCATCAACTCCCTCATCTGGTGATTTTAAAATCACCAAACAACACCCAAACATTTTTAGAAATTTTTCACCCATTTTGGAGACAACACACATTGAATTCTCTCGATATTAGTTTCCCTAAACCCCTGTTTCAGCTGTCTGATCATCTCTTTCAAACTGAACCCTTCGCATTTCTTCTAACTCATATTCCTTTTCTTGTTCCTTTCTGAGTTTAGAAATCCTTCTCTTTTCTTTCTGATTCTTCCTCCTCTTGTGGATCAAACAACTAATTTTTAGCAGCATTATCACTATAATAATGACAATTACTGGATAGAGCACTTTGCCTATAATTGAACTGCCAAGTTCAGAAAACCAATCTTTAATAGCCTCCATTCTCTTTCCAATTTTCTCTGTAAATGTCTCCTCCTCCATAGGTTTTATTTCTTCATGGAAACGTGTTATATTTTTAACAAGTAACTCTATATCCAGACTTTTGTCAGGTATATAAGTACAGCAATGTTGGACATGCAAGACCCCACAGACTCCACCCTCTTTTGCAAGCAGAATGTCTAAAGCAAGACGATTCTGCATAACCATACTTCTGGTAGCAACAAGTTCTGTGCTAACCAATTGAAAACCACTTGCAGTATCAGTTGACAACCTATCTACAATTGTGGAAACTTTTTTGATTTTGATTGAATTCATAGTAATCCTCACCATAGGAATAACAGCACCAAAGATGTCTCCCAGGATTTCTGAAAAACTTTCTCTTTTGTACCTATTCAGATTCAAGTGTTCACCAAATTCAAAAGTACCCTTTTCATTTCTGTCAACATGAAAATTTTGGGGAAAAACCAGGCCAAGATAACATGTCCCGTACCAGTGGTCTGGAAGGCGAAAATATGCTTTATTACCACAGATAAAATAAATTCCAGGAAAAAGTGGATCCTTCCCACCTTTAAATCCCCATCCCCCTACGATACGATAAGTATCTTCACATTGACTAGCACCCACAAAAAGATTATCATAAAGAGTATTATCTCTTCTGATGCAAAATTTACCACTAACTGGTTCGTCTATATGAATAGCTGCATTAGTATTAACACCATTTAATTTTGCGTCCTCTAACTGCCAGTATTTAGATTTAGCATGTTTTAGCATTTCATTTCTTTTATAAACAGCTCTTCTCTCCTCAACCATGTTTAGGAAAGTCTTTTCTTCAGCTCTCATTTTGCATGTTAAATTATTTCTATAGGCATATTCATAGTTGAGTTCATTAGTAACCAAAAAGAATTCCCTCATCTGCTTCGCAGGCCTAACTTTGCTTAAGCTATTTACAACTTTGAGATTTGCAAAAACCTCATCAAAGTCTGAATAATAATATTCCAGACGACCAGTTTGATAAAACAGGCTAGCAATCACACTACAGGTAATGCCATAAATGAGAGGTAACATATTATAAGTCACCCCCTCTGAAACAGAAGCAGGTAATTTTACGCACACATAGCAATCCTTAAAATTCATTACTTTGACATATTCAGACAAAAGCCTTGAAAATGAATTGCTTGAAAAATCTCCAATAGATCTATCTTGATGAGACTCTGGATCATGATTAATAACTCTGCTGGACTTGCCAGCATGTTTCTCATGTTTAGACTCTACTTTACTAGTTATATTAGTCTTGGATTTTTGCTTATTAACATCAAAAGGATAGACCACAGCTAAAATTAACCAAAATAAAATTAATAATATCACACAAATTGAAGTCATTTTACAGCATCTCTTAAAAATTGAACACCTAGAAGTATCTGAGTTAGGCATTTCTAAATTCAAAAACAAAAATTTTAAATTCAAATTTATGTAACTAACTAACAAAAATGATATCCCCCCTTTTTTTTATTTTTATTTTTAGAATACAACCCTAAACAGCTTTTCTTCGACCTTGTGTCACATAAATATGTGCTCTCCAACTAAACACAATTACTTCGACCTAAAGTCACCTAACAAGCTTTCTTCAGCCTTATGCCAGGAAACAAAAAGTTACCTAACAGATTTTCTTCAGCCTTATGCCAGGAAATAAATCCTCAACTAATTTCTAACAATTTCAATCCTTGTCACTATCTTCCTGATTGCTACTTTCCACCTCAACAATTGGTGGAATGATAATATAGGTCCTCTCTGGGGACTTATATTTCTGATTAGGCCTAATTGCTCTTTTTGTCTTTCGAGAGATAACTTCTATCTTTTTTTAATTTTCATTCTCATTTTTCTTTTCAAGTTCACTTCCCTGACTAGAAATCTCGTTGATTTGTTCTTTTGATTTCTTCACTAGTTTGAATTTCAAATTGTCTTCAGGCCAAATGTCTCCTTTTCTCAAGACTTTTTTCTTTGGCACACATTCGTTACATTCAGATTTCCAAGCTCTTTTCCTGTATTTTCCTATTTCAGATTCTTCATCACTTTCGTCAGTGTCTGTATCGGAGACTTCAAATCTGTACCTAGGAACTTCTTTACTCGGCAGCTTCACTCCATTTGAAACAATACCTTTACTGGTACTTGGTAATTCTTCTTCTTCTTCAGGAATCACCTTCAGCTTCCCAGCCTCAAGCTGTTTGTTCACAGAGTTACTTTTTTGCCTTTCAATACTCTGGCTCAGATTTTCGTCTCGCTCAGAATTTTCTGCTTCTTCTGAATCTCTCTTTTCTTTTAGAGACTCTTCTTCAAGCAGATCATCATCAACACCTCGATTTCCAGTTTTGATATTCAGATCTTCTTTATTCAAGTTCTGACTCTCATCTAGATTCTCTTGATGTTGATTTTCTTGTTGATCATCAGAATCAGGATATTCTGGGTCTCCTTCTGAATCTGAATCAGCTGTTGTATCACTCTCTTCATCAGAATTTTCAGGAGATGGCACACGAATTGTGTGGCTTGGATGAATCCACCTTTTCAGTCCCTTGCATTTGATTGCATTTGTTGTAACTAAGATAAACTGTCGTGGATTCTGCCACCTTGGGGCTAAACAGTTCCTTCTTCGATGAACTTTTGTCCTCACCCAGTCACCAGGTAGTAAATCATGAGCTTGTATCTTTTCCTTTGATATTATATCTGTTCCCACGTGATGAAACACAGAATTGACTACGTCAGACAGGTTTTGGCAATATTCAATGATTGCACTATCATTAATACTCATTAGTTTGCCAACTGGAACAAATGCTTGTCTCATTACTCTACCTATCACTATGTTGTGTGGGCTAAGACCTGTCTTTTTATCTGGAATGCTTCTCATTGACATTAGAACAAGTGGAAGTGCATCTGTCCACTTTACTCCTGTAGCATCACACATTTTTGAAATCCTATTCTTTATGGTTCTATTAATCTGTTCAATAACACCTGATGCTTCTGGTCTGTAAGCACAATGCAGCTTCTGTTCAATATTCAAGGCTTCACAAACCAATTTCATCAATCTGTTTTCAAAATGAGTTCCACGATCACTTTCAATAGTGACTGGAAATCCATACCTAGGTATGATCTCCCTAAGAAGTAATTTTGCCACAGTAACTGAGTCAGAGTGACGAGTTGGGAAAGCTTCCACCCATCTTGAAAACAGACAAACAAATACCAAAACATAACTTAGACCGTTATGCCTCGGCATCTCAATGAAATCCATTTGTAATCTGGTAAAAGGACCACCCTCCCGTCCTATGGTTCCCAGGCTTACAACAATTTTTCTGTTGGGATTCATCTGTTGGCAGGTCAAGCATCTCTAACAAAGTGACTCTGCAATTATTCTAAACTTTGTATTGAACCATGTTTCTCTAAATAATCTGACCATAGAATCTCTTCCTACATGTCCTGGACCATGACACATCCGTGCCATATCAGCAATCGTGCTGTCCGGAAATTACATCTTTGTGTACCCAAATTCCATCTTCCTCTCTTGGTCTGCAATCACTTTTTAACCATGTGTTTTTCTCTTCCTCACTTGCCTCATCTTGTAAGTCTTTTACTTCCTGCCATGTTTCAACTACAGAAATTAGCATGAGAGAATTCATTGTGTGACTTTCGTCTTTTTCCCGATTGATTGCATAATTGTTTCTAGCACAGTATTTTGCCATCTCATCCGCGAAAGCGTTTCCTTTGGTGATGTAATCATCACCTTTTTTATGAGCTGCACATTTTACTAGAGCAATTTGTTCTGGTAACTGAATGCCATCAATCAATCTCTTAATCAATTTCGCATTTCTTATCGGTGTTCCTGCAGAAGTTAAATAACCTCTATTGGACCACAGTTGTCCATAATCATTAACAACACCATAACCATATTGACTATCAGTCACTATGGTTACTCTTTTGCCAACTGCATTTTCACAAGCTCGAATTAAACCAATTAATTCTGCAATTCGAGCGGAACGAATTCCATCCAAAGGTGAACCTTCAACAACATCTGAGACTGTGCACACTGAGTATGCTGCTCTCAGAATCCCTTCATCATTTCTCAAACAAGATCCATCTACAAAATAGATTATGTCTGATTCAGGTTATGGAACATCTTTTATGTACTGTCTTGGTTTTGTGCAGTAATCTACAACATCCAGACATTCATGATCAATGTCATCTTCGTTACTTACCTCAGTAATAACTCCATCAGGTAATAATGTGGAAGGGTTTAGGTTCACACACCTTACAATTGACACGTTGTCTGAACCCAAAATAGTTTTTTCATATTTTGTCAGTCTGCTACTTGTCAGATGTTGAGTCCTACTTCTGGTAAGAAGAATCTCAACTGAATGAGGTACATATACTTTTACAGGAAATCCCATAATGATACCTTCACTTTGCTCAAGACTTACACTTGTTGGGGCCACTGCTTTTAAGCAACCTGGCAAAGCTTTTGCAACAGGATCCAGAACAGCTGAGAAATATACAATTGGTTTTCTCAACTTCCCATGCCTCTGAATTAGCACTGACAATGCACAACCTTCTCTTTCACTGCAGTAGAGTTCAAATTCTTTCTCATAATCTGGCATTCCCAGAGCAGGAGCTTCACATAAGCTCTTTTTTAACTGCTCAAAAGCTTCCAGTTCAATTTTTGACAGATTAATTGGATCTTTTATATCTGCTTTTGTTAGTCTCTGAAGTGGTTTTGCAATTACTGAAAACCCACTAATCCATTGTCGACAGTAACCAACCATTCCCAGAAACATTCTCACCTGTCTTTGTGTTGTCGGTGGTTGTATTGCTCGAATCATTTTGATTCTCTCAACTGTCACTTTTCTGGTTCCCTTTGCAATTCAGTGACCAAGATATTTCACTTCTTGTTTACAAAACTGCAATTTTGCTGGTGACACTTTCGCTTCATCACCATCCAACAATCTTGTTGCATCACCATGTGAAGATAAGAGCTGAGGAGTACTTTGGCACTGCAGTTTGGGGAGACATTTCGCAGGAACACAGACTATTCAATGATGCCCAGCTCTAACTTTGGCAGTAACCTACCATTTGTTCAGGCAAATGCAACTGCCTGATGGCTGCAGATCATGCAGTGGGAATTGATGAAGGCAATCAAAGATGATTCCAAGCTGTTAAGGAAGAACAACGTGCTATTAGACCAATGGTTGTGCAGCACAGATACGCGCTGGACCTAATGACAGCCATGGAGACATGGGAGGATAGGAGAAATAGTTGAAGAATCAACTATAGGGGTTAATGATAGAGGGAAGAATGGGATGTATCGTATAGAGACCCACACAGAACTAAGACCCCAGACCCCCATGCAGACTTTTCAGATAAATGACAGTTTTAAACCTGTGTAATTATTGACAGGCCTGTACATGGAAACAATCTTCACGTTGAAATGCAATGGGTGTACCAGAAATAGACAGGTCACATCACACATTAGTTTCAGAAACCATCTTTTGGTTAGTGCAAGCTGAGCGGTTGCACAAAAATAGGTCACATTTCTCTTCAGTTTCCGGAAACTTGACAGATAGGGTGACCAGGTGTCCCAGATTTGCCAGGACGGTCTTGGTTTTTCACCAGGTGTCGCAGCAGATTTTCAAGAAAATTAGCTCATGTCCCGGTTTTAAGAGAGGGTCGATTGAAAACGGAGGACGGTGTTTTTTATGTTTTACAAAGCAGGGATAGTTAGCAGTTCTTTCAAGAAAGCTATTTAATTAACAGGCAACCTATTGGGTTTCAAAATTGCTTTTTATGTATGTTCTTACTGTCTGTTCTGTAATTCTCTGCTGAGGGGCACTGTCATTCTGTGCGCTCGCTTGAAGGAAAATTGTAGTCCATCTTCTATTTTTGTGACATGTCCCAGTTTATGGCTTTAGAATCCTGATCACCCTATTGACAGAGTATTTAGTGCTTAGTTCAGGTGAGACATTGTACCAAATAAGTCACAAATAGGTCACACAAATAGGTTACCTGAATCCCCATCTGCTAGGGGAACAAGCCGAGATGCACCAATCACATAAGAGCCCACTTCCTCTGAAACGTTGCCGTCTCTTACACCTTTTGCTTAAACACGTACATAGGAAAAAATACCAGATGCACAATCCTGCCTTGGAACATACTGATGCACATGTGCATGCTTCTGCAAAACCACACATCCACACCTAAAGGACAGATAGCTTAGCAGGTAAAATAGCCTGGCCCAATTAGCATTTTAGCAAGATCAGACCACTTGTTGTGCAATTACTTAAACATGTGCTTTTATATACTTTAAATCCAGGAACCTAAACCCACATGGGGGTTTCCACTCATCATGTGACCCATTACATGCAATTCTGTTTTTGAGAATTTGCAACCTCTGCTGACATTATCTTGTATGTCCGGTATACACATTGCTTAAACACATGATGTACTTGTAACCTTTTCTTTTGTGGTTCCAGAGTTTTAATATCGCTGCCTATGGGCAGTACTTCGGACATCAGATTAAAGCCTCCCTGGAGGTGGCTGATCTCCCCAGCTGCAATTGTTTAAACCCATATTACTTTGTCAATTGTATATTGGTTTTTGTTTAACACATTTCCCTCCAACAATTCCTTATTTTCTTTCTATATATTCTCCCCTGTCTTTTTCTTCTTTCTTTCTCCTTTTTGTTCCTGTCCATCATTCACTAGTTTCTTGACTTTATGGTTCCTTTCGTCCTTTACTTCTATTCTTCATTCATCACTTCATTATTTTCTGTACTTCTCACCTTCATTCCTTCTGTTCCTTTTCTTCTAGTTTCCTTCATTCCTTCTGTCGTTCAGCCAATTTCCTTTCCTTATCTTGTTTCTTTCCTTTGTCTTTGTTTTTCTCTTTTCGTCCTCACATTCTGCCCTTTCTATTTGTCTTTCTCTTCTTCAGTTCTCTTAGTCTGTTCTTTCTTCATTCCCTGTGCTTTCCTTTCTTCCTTGATTTTGTTCCTTCCGTATTTGTTTCCTCACTTCCTTTCTCTTCATTCTCACAGTCTTTTTCCTCTCGTTTCTTTTTTCATCCTCTCCTTTCTTTAAAAGTATTAACTTTCAAAAGCAATCTCTCTAGTCATTAATTTGGGTTGCATCATTGACTCACAGGTATACAAATGGGCTAGAGGATGGCTGCAGGTTTGTGTTTGCTTGATGAGTGCTAACTTATCTACCTGTACCGATTGCTGATGGCTCTATTTAAAGGTGCGCAGTATACTTTAAAAATGTGTTTCTGTTGTAGCTCTGTGTGGCTTTGTGGTTGTTGGGGAGTACTTAGCCACCTTCTCCTAGTGCACTGAAAATCTAGGACTGGCCTTTCTGATAATGTTTGTATTGTGCCTACCACCAAGCAAGGTCAGTTTCTGGACGGACATCAACCAACAGACTTTAGTACAGTTAGCTACATTATGGATGTGTTTTTGGCCCTAGCTCTTTTAATGAGATAAATGTCATCCATGTAGTGCACGACCAAGAGACCACCCCTCCCCAGGGATACGCTTACTGCCCAGGTGATTCACAAAATAGAGTAAATGGGTAGAACATGGTGCTTGGGGACACCACAGAAAAGCCTGTCAAGATACCTTAATCACTGAATCAAAACAAGTGTTCAACGCTCAAGTCACTTTGCCTTTATGTACCATTTAGTCATATATATATATATATATATATATATATATATATATATATATATATATATATATATATATTCTCTCTCCTCCAGTGCCGGTATGTGCATATGGGGCTGTCGCGGCGCGGTCCCGGTTAGGCCACCGACAGGCCTGTAATATTTACCAATTCCCTCCAAAGTTGTGAAGGAAGCCAGGACACACGGAGTTCGTTGCAAAATGTTTAATGGCAGCAGAAAAAAGTGCGACGCGTTTCGCCGATATGGCTTGATCACGCTCGTCATACAAACATAGTCAGCCATTTTTAAAGTGCTGAAAACACACCCCCAGTGTATGCTTATCCACACAGACGTTGATACAGAATCGCCATCTTGTAATGTGTTAAAAACCATATACAATTATATCACAAATTATAATTCAGCCAAATTATAACATATTATACGTTTGGGGCTCAACACACATGTATAAGATTGGTGCTCAGAAATTCTCTGCCAGAGTGTAATGATTGCAGGATGTTTGGTTGCCCATTCGATTTTGTGCTTGTAAAACGACATAGTCAGATATAATATTGCTGGCACAATTGTTAGGTGCATATCAATCTCATTTATACGAGTATGTGTTTGATCTCATAATTGCGAGAAGTCGCGATCACATGGTGTACTGTGATACGTGATCTGAGCGCTCATTGGATGCTGTAAATGTAACAGCGAGTAAGACCCCATGTGATTGGATTTTGTCGCTAGGCAACATGGAAAACAACAATTGTCACGCTAGGGAGATGTGACTCCTTGAACATCGCCCAAGTGGGCAAATAAATAATAATGCATATATCATAATGGCATTTATCAACGTGCGCAGACAGAATCTATTGAGTATCATACATACTGCCCCAATACGCTGTAATCAATCATTGTCCGCACAAAAATCAGTGACAATTCAAAAGTCCTCGCCCAAGTGGGCATGTATATTGTACTTCCACATAATGTTCCAAACGAGGTAGTATTCAGATCCAATCAACTCATAGTATTTCGCAATACCATATAACGTCTTCAGTAAGCACATGGCGTGAGAGGTTCACCACTGTTTTATTCATTTGGTGTTCTTGCTCCTTGTTGACATTCCCATTGGAGCTTCTGTTGCGTTTGATCCTCCTCTATATCTGACGGTAACTTATCAGACGCCTCCAACTCTGGAATCACCCAAGAACCTGCAGCGGCCACAAAGAAAAGGGTGAATTTTTTAGCTCAATATCAGATGATGAGTCAGAACCGGACAGAGACTTTTCAGGGGGACAAGGGGAATCAAAGAGGTCGAGGACGTGGAAGCAGAGGAGGAACCGGAGGAACAAGAAAGCAAAGAAGAGGAGGATCAAACGCAACAGAAGCTCCAATGGGAATGTCAACAAGGAGCAAGAACACCAAATGAATAAAACAGTGGTGAACCTCTCACGCCATGTGCTTACTGAAGACGTTATATGGTATTGCGAAATACTATGAGTTGATTGGATCTGAATACTACCTCGTTTGGAACATTATGTGGAAGTACAATATACATGCCCACTTGGGCGAGGACTTTTGAATTGTCACTGATTTTTGTGCGGACAATGATTGATTACAGCGTATTGGGGCAGTATGTATGATACTCAATAGATTCTGTCTGCGCACGTTGATAAATGCCATTATGATATATGCATTATTATTTATTTGCCCACTTGGGCGATGTTCAAGGAGTCACATCTCCCTAGCGTGACAATTGTTGTTTTCCATGTTGCCTAGCGACGAAATCCAATCACATGGGGTCTTACTCGCTGTTACATTTACAGCATCCAATGAGCGCTCAGATCACGTATCACAGTACACCATGTGATCGCGACTTCTCGCAATTATGAGATCAAACACATACTCGTATAAATGAGATTGATATGCACCTAACAATTGTGCCAGCAATATTATATCTGACTATGTCGTTTTACAAGCACAAAATCTAATGGGCAACCAAACATCCTGCCATCATTACACTCTGGCAGAGAATTTCTGAGCACCAATCTTATACATGTGTGTTGAGCCCCAAACGTATAATATGTTATAATTTGGATGAATTATAATTTGTGATATAATTGTATACGGTATTTAACACATTACAAGATGGCGATTCTGTATCAACGTCTGTGTGGATAAGCGTACACTGGGGGTGTGTTTTCAGCACTTTAAAAATGGCTGACTATGTTTATATGACGAGCGTGATCAAGCCATATCGGCGAAACGCGTCGCACTTTTTTCTGCTGCCATTAAACATTTTGCAACGAACTCCGTGTGTCCTGGCTTCCTTCACAACTTTGGAGGGAATTGGTAAATATATATATATATATATATATATATATATATATATATATATATATATATATATATATATATATATATATATATATATATATATATATATTTGCAACAGGTTATTAAAGTATCCTCCAGCAGTTCCCCGTTGTGGCCTTTGATCTCTTCAAATTCAAGCGGTCTATTGGAAACAATTTTTTGCGCTTGTCGGCGGCGCAAGAGGCCCCGCTCTCCAAGTGTGCTGCGGCTTTTGCTGACACGAGTGGCAATGCTCTCGATAAAATCCCTGAGGTATCGGATGACCGCAGGACAGCCTCTTACAACAGCGTGGGCTAGTGGCTACTGCCAGGAGCAGCTCGTCATTGAGGGAAGGTGGGATCACTAAAATCCACGCTTTCCGCCCTACCTGACATCGGTGTATTGAGGCAGAGTGTTGGGGACCTGAGGAGGTACTGGACAATTATTACAGCGCAACCAAGAGATACATCATCCCCCCGCTTTTGCCTGGTATTTCAGTGTGCACCAAGCAACGACCACGCCACTGCACTTACCATTCTGGTGCATGATGGGAGGTGTGGTCTACAGTATTCTGACTACAGCTGCCGGTGAATTTGGTGTGGTCAGCTGACTTTCTTTGTTTGGGGAGGACCATAGGAGGACAAAAGGAGGGGTTTGGCAGTGTTTTTAGTTTGTTACAGCGTCTGTAGAAGGCAGTGAATGCCGAAATGCATTACGCTTTGCAACAGGTTATTAAAGTATCCTCCAGCAGTTCCCGTTGTGTCCTTTGATCTCTTCAAATTCAAGCGGTCTATTGTAAACAATTTTTTGCGCTTGCCGGCGGCGCAAGAGGCCCCGCTCTCCAAGTGTGCTGCGGCTTTTGCTGACGCGAGTGGCAACGCTCTCTACAAAATCCCCGAGGTTTCGGATGACAGCAGGACAGCCTCTTACAACAGCGTGGGCTAGTGGCTACTGCCAGGAGCAGCTCGTCATTGAGGGAAGGTGGGATCACTAAAATCCACGCTTTCAGCCCTACCCAACATCGGTGTATTGAGGCAGAGTGTTGGGGACCTGAGGAGGTACTGGACAATTATTACAGGGCAACCAAGAGATACATCATCCCCCGCTTTTGCCTGCTATTTCAGTGTGTACCAAGCAACGACCACGCCACTGCACTTACCATTCTGGTGCATGATGGGAGGTGTGGTCTACAGTATTCTGACTACAGCTGCCGGTGAATTTGGCGTGGTCAGCTGACTTTCTTTGTTTGGGGAGGACCATAGGAGGACAAAAGGAGGGGTTTGGCAGTGTTTTTAGTTTGTTACAGCGTCTGTAGAAGGCAGTGAATGCCGAAATGCATTACGCTTTGCAACAGGTTATTAAAGTATCCTCCAGCAGTTCCCGTTGTGTCCTTTGATCTCTTCAAATTCAAGCGGTCTATTGTAAACAATTTTTTGCGCTTGCCGGCGGCGCAAGAGGCCCCGCTCTCCAAGTGTGCTGCGGCTTTTGCTGACGCGAGTGGCAACGCTCTCTACAAAATCCCCGAGGTTTCGGAAGACAGCAGGACAGCCTCTTACAACAGCGTGGGCTAGTGGCTACTGCCAGGAGCAGCTCGTCATTGAGGGAAGGTGGGATCACTAAAATCCACGCTTTCAGCCCTACCCGACATCGGTGTATTGAGGCAGAGTGTTGGGGACCTGAGGAGGTACTGGACAATTATTACAGGGCAACCAAGAGATACATCATCCCCCGCTTTTGCCTGCTATTTCAGTGTGTACCAAGCAACGACCACGCCACTGCACTTACCATTCTGGTGCATGATGGGAGGTGTGGTCTACAGTATTCTGACTACAGCTGCCGGTGAATTTGGCGTGGTCAGCTGACTTTCCTTGTTTGGGGGAGGACCATAGGAGGACAAAAGGAGGGGTTTGGCAGCGTTTTTAGTTTGCTACAGCGTCTGAAGAAGGCAGTGAATGCCGAAATGCATTACGCTTTGCAACAGGTTATTAAAGTATCCTCCAGCAGTTCCCCGTTGTGCCCTTTGATCTCTTCAAATTCAAGCGGTCTATTGGAAACAATATATATATATATATATATATAGATATATATATTAGTCAGTAGCTCGGGTGGTGTTCATTTAGAGCAATTTGCTGAATGTTTTGTTGGAAAACCATTGTAGTGTTCATCAAGTGCTTTCATTTGAAAAAAGAAGATATTGTAGTGTCCCATACCGGAGTCCATGATGCCATGTCTTATTTTCCTGGTACTCATTGCTTACTATACCACAAATACCTCTTCTGCTTGGGGCTCTCTATGGGACTCAGAGAGACTAGTGATCTAGGTATGGTTGATACAGAAGATACATAATCCACTAACTGTGCTATGTATCAGTGTTTTCCCGACACCTCTTACTACATAAAACACAACCAGACTGTTTCACCCACTTGAGGAAAAAGCTGTTTTTTTCAGCCAGACATGCAAATACTACAATTAAATAATCTATGCACCCTAGGACTTGGCGTTGCAGCTATTCTTGGTGGTTTTTATCACACAAAATTGTTCTCCTTCAAAACTAATCATCTTGAAGTAACATTGTAAGAATTACTGCTATAAGGATTGCACAATGTCAACTGGAGAAATTATTTGATAATATTCTACTCATCTAAGTTCTTTGCTACTCTGTTTACCTGTCCACAAGATGAAATCCTGCTCGGCTAAGGATGACAAAGGGAGTAGAGAGTCATTGAAGTATAGTAAAGCTCCCTCGCTGTGGTATTCCCAGAAGAGCGGGTTCTGGGTCTCTCCTATGAATCCCTAGAGAGCTCCACAGGTCTATGTGGTTCAGATTCACTTATCAGATCCAGTGCTGGGGAGTGGGGTCTCTCTGATTCTTCATTCGCGTTCCATGGCCCTTCATGTTCGCATCACAAAAGTCCTCTTTCAGCCCTTTAAACTCCGTCTTCCGTCTGGGCTCGGCCTCTGATTGTCCCTTTTCACTTTCTTTCCTTTCTCTCCCCGATTATCTATTTTCCTTTTCCAAATTTGTTTGTTCTATTTTTTCACAGAGTTAGACATTTTAGGAGGCATAGATAGGTTTAGAAAGGTAGAGTTAGGATTGGGTGTGGCTTCTGTGCTGTGCAAGATGGCGGTGGGTTGCTAAGCTCCGTTGCGACACAGAACCGATATTTCATTTCTAGTCATCTTCTCTGTGTTCCTGGTGCCCTCCGATGAGGACCTGTTGTTCTCTTTACTCCTTGCATTGTAGCTAGAGGGTCTCCTGCACCCGGTGCCACAGCGGTGAAATTCCTGTCAAACGCGAGCTGCTGCCATTTCCTCAGTATGCCGCTCACTCCCTCTGTCTGCTGCTCCTTACAGCTGTGTCCGGTAAACAGTTTCATTCCCACACAATGTGTCTTTTGGCACTAATTTATTACAGCCATGGACTACATTATTTATGAAGGCTGTCTTTTCAAACACCATTTCTTCTCTGCTAATATGATCTGTGCTTTTCAGTGAGTGACTGCCATTTTCTGTGTGCAAAGCTCATTTTTCTCAGCCTGTGCTGCAATCGTCTATGCCTACTGTCTCTCTGCTACAACTGGTATTTCTTTGCATAGGTAACATAATGGAGTGACTGTGTATTATAATATTATTTTCTTCGACGCACAGTAAATTTATGCATTTAACTTTGTTTCCTACTAATTGATGGCTTGAATAGAACCAAACACTCTATATTTTGCATCTCCCATTTTTTGTGTATACTGCATTTTTCTTCTATTATTGTTTTTTTCTTTTTGAAACTACTATACTGTGCTTTTATTATTAGTAGTTCATTGTACAAATGCCATGATCATATTGTTTGGGCAAGATTCAACCCTTTCAAAATATTCAGCAGCATTCATTACACTACGTCAAAATGGAGAGTGATTCACTCAACTCTGTTAAATCCTCTTCTTCTAGCACGAAACCTAAAAGAGCAAAAATTGACCCGCCAATTATGTAATCTCACAATCCTGTCTTAGACATTATCTTGGATGAGGTGCGGGCCTTAAAGCATTCATGTGTAAAACAAATTAAAAACTACAGCAGATTGAGGACCGTTGGATCATTATGGAGGGCAAGTTGCTTTAAAAGGAACAACAGGTTAGTAATCTTCAGGACATGGTTACCAAACTTCATTTGCTAGATCAAGAAATTCAAAAACTTAAATTGCACACTGAAGACCTTGAAAACTGATACAGTTAGAATTATCTTCGTCTATTTGATCTACCAGAGAACCTTGACGGCCCAGACCTTCTGGCCTTCTTGAAGACATTTTTACCTGATCTTCTTTGTCTTCAGGACACACCATCTCTCAATATTCAGTGGGCGCTTCATCTGGGCTGTCCTCAACCACCCTGTAGTAGACCTTGAGGTATCATAATGCTATTTCTGGAGTTCACTGACACGACGCATGTTTCGAAAGCCGCTAAAGAAAAATGCTGCTTTGCATGGTTATATCACAATATCTTCATTTCTCAAGATATTTCAAATGCCACAAATGCTAGACAAAAAGAATTTCTAGCCCTTCAACCTCAAATGAGACAACTCAATATTCATTATGGCATTCTGCATCCAATGCTGTGTAAAATCACCCATGAAGGTGTCTCTCGCTTTTTTGATGATCCAGCAAAGCTAAGATCCTTTATTCAAAATATTTCTAGTTATACAATGGATACTAATGCTCAATGTTCCTAAGCATTTTGTTTTGCGCCTGGCTTTCTTCATTCTTTATTCTGTATTTCTCTCACTATATTGGCTATGTTTCATATTTCTTATGTTTTTTCTCCCCGATGCTGTTCTTCTTTTTGGTGCTCATTCTTCATTCTCCATTCTTTTTGCTTCAGATCTGAATATTTATCCTTGATCTGTCTCTTCATCCTTTTTTTCACATCCTATTTCATCTTCTTCTTTCTCTTCTGACCTTTTCCTTTTCTCTTTTCTCTTTTCTACTCTCCTCTCTCTCTCTTTTCCTGTGATTGTATGATTGTTTATTTGTCTTCCCTTTTTATTCTATTTACATTATCCCTATGTCACATTATTGTTAATATATGGTATCTTTGTATTCCCTTTTTGTTTTTGCAGCATGTTGTTCCTGTTCCTATGTCCTTATTTTTATCCCCCAACATGTTTAATGTTGCCTCATGGAATGTTTGTGGTCTGGGACAGCTGGTTAAGCATCAAAAGATACTTTCGCATTTGTCAAACCTTAACTCACATATTGCTTTTTTACAGGAAACTCATTGTGATGATGTTGACTCACATAAGGGGTTGACCAGGTTGTTTTTCTTCCTGCTTTTAATCATAATGGTTGTGTTGCTATTTTATGCCATAATTTGTTAAATATTTAAATCCTATCAACTGAATGTGACACAAATGAACATTGCTTACTGCCACTATTTATAACAGACTATTTTCTTTTTTGAATATCTACAGTCTTGTCAAATCTGATCCTGAATTCTGGCACAGTATTACATTAAAATTGATTTCTATAGGTAATCCCAATATTATTGTTGCTGGTGATCTCAATGACTGGTTAGTTCCATTTACTGATAGAAAATCCAAATGTAAATTCACACCTGATAAATGCCATAAAGCATTCCAATCTGCCATTGCCAGGCATCCATTTTTTGATTTATGGAAAACTTCTGACCCTGTTACATATGAAGTTACCTTTTCTTCTAATGTTCACTATTCCATGTCCAAAATTGATTATATTTTATTTTCTAAGGGCTTACTCCCATCTATTCAATCTTCAGAATTTAGTTCTATTTTTATCTCTGACCATGCCCATGTTCTATCCTTGTTTGATTTAGCTTTCAATAATTCCAAACATTGTTGTTGGAGATTTAACAATTCACTGTTTATTTTGGAAGCTACATCATTCATTAAGGAATTTTTCCAATGTAATCGCTCTACTCATAATAATTGGGGTGCTTATAAAGCTTCCTTTACAGCCTTTACTATTCCTTACTTGGTTAAACTTCCAATTCCTCTCAATTCTTCAGCATGTTAAAACTTTTGAGCATATTTATTTTACTTCTAAATGTTCCTCTAATTTACAGGAATTGATTAAAGCAAAGTTTACCCTTAATAAACTTGCTATTAATGATCCATGTAACATCATTCTCAAAATTAGATCTAAGTATCAGGGAGGTCAAAATAAAGCTGGTAAAATGTTGGACAATTATTTAAAAATTAAATCCAAATGGAAAAATATTGGAATTATTTGTAATGAACTCACCAATACTACAATGTCCTCTGATCTAGATATTATACTTTTTATCACAACAAATTTTTATTGTTGAATGGCAATATGAGCCCAGGAGCGGCCAGGGCAATACATCATATACATGGGATGGCATTGATAAAGATGTCAACATTTTACAATAAGGTCGGTGAGGAATAAAAGATACATATTACTGAGTCAAACAAATGAAACGTCGTGAAACAACAACAACAGTGTCATAGCGTACATACATGTAATATGTGGTAATGACTCAGGTCGCGACATATCAGTATATGACCAATGAATCAGGGTGTGCATACCCAGCTGCTGATTATCAAGACAGATCCTCGGCACAGGAGGCTGGGGGAGAGTTTCAAGATATATACCTCGATAGTAAGCCCATCACTTCCATATTTTGGAATGTTTCTGGGGGCATCCCAGTGCTTTGAAAATTGGAAAGTCCAGTCCCATGGAGGAATCAAAGTCTTTCTTTCATGCCCCAACAGCGGGTGGGAGGGTCGCCTTCCAAGACATTGACCTAGATATTATTAATGCATTTCAATCTCATTATGAATCATTATATACAGAAGATACCACTCCTCCAGAATGTGACATGAAAACTTTTTGGGATGACCTTCCCAACCCTCCATCTATTTCTGATACCTGTAATGCTCTTCGAAAGAATGTAACTCTTCAAGAGTTTATTGAAAAGTGTTGTTACCCTTTTTGTTAAGCCCATCCAATCTGTGTTTATTAAGGGTAGACTGGCTCTTGTACATCTTGCACTTGGTTAAAAAATACCATTATCTTCTTGCAGCCGTATTCTTTGATGCTGAAAAGGCATTTTACTGTATTAATAGGCAATTTATGCTTAATACTCTCTACTGGTTTGGTTTTGGTCCTAAATGTATTTCATTCATCAAACTATTATACTCTGAACCTCATGCTAGTGTCTTTGTTAATAGATGTTTCTCCCCTTTTTTTAACGTACATAGAGGCACTCGACAAGGATGTCCTCTTTCTTCTCTGTTTGCTACCTTTTCTCGAACACATTAGTTGTTACCCCCTTATATCTGGCTTTAAACATAACTTTGTTGAAATCAAACTTTCAGCTTATGCTGATGATATTTTGATCCATTTGTACAAGAGATCAATGTATACTCCAATATTTCAAGTTATAAATTAAACTTCTCCAAAACAGAGACTTTACAATTAAATTCTGCATGCTATTAGTACATTTACTCATACTAATGCAGCATGGTGCCCTTCCAAAATTAAATACCTGGGTGTTTGGTTCTCTCCCACTATTTCTAAGATGCCTACTCATAACTTTGTTAGCTTACAACTTAATTTTCAGAATGCACTCTCTTCCTGGTCTCCTCCACTTATCCTGGTGGGGCGGAATGGATACCAACAAAATGATGATTGTACCTCATGTCCTTTTATAATTTGCATGTTACATTTAAAAATTATTATTTTTCCCAATTTAATTCCATTTGTACCAGATTTCTTTGGAATAATAAATTAGCCCGTATTGCCTTATCTAAATTGATTCGTCCTAAGAGTGAAAGTGGTATATGACTCCCTGATTTTAAGCTATATCATACTGCTTTTTTAATTTGACAATTTTATGCACTGACTAAAGACTATCAAGACTCTCTCTCATGTCACAATGGGTTGTTTTTTAATGTTCTTTGTTACATGAGTTTTCGTTTAATGATGTAATTTTTATGTCTAACTGTACTTTTATTTCTAAAAACATATTTAAAATATTCTCAACATTTGATGAATACAACACTTCCCAAGATTCAGATTTTTATCAATCAATTCTCGCATCATCAATTTTGTATAATACATTCATTACATTTCCTCATAAATCATTTTATTTGGAGCACTGTAGAGAAAGGGCATTTCACATGTTCATCATATCGGTTCACTTAATTTCTCAACTGCAAGTATACTGTAACTTGCCCAGGTCCACCTTACAAGAATATACCCAGTTATCATTAGCTCTCCAATCCTTTTCAATAAGCAATAATTTTCCTCCCAGTTCCATACCGTTCACTCCCCTGACAACAATATACACTATTAATCATACTTCCACTCCCAAAGCTTCATTCACATATAAGATTTTATTATTACTTATTTTTGTAAGACTGAACACCCCTATTGAACTGTTATGGGAACATGACCTTTCTGTATTGTTTTTTGTACATCAGTGGGATAAACTATGGCTTAAAATGTTCAATACCTTAAAAGCTGCAAATATTACCCAATCTTTGCTTTTTGTTTGTAATAGAGCTGTTATGATTCCCGTCTTTATTCATAAAGATGATCGAGTTGCTTTTCAATTACGATGGTCCTGTTCCTCTTCAGATGCACTTTACCCCATCTACTATACTTTTGTCCTTCATGTGTTTAATTTTTGAAAATCTATCTGGTCTAAATGTTTAAAGATGTTTCAATGTAACATTCCACTAGCAATTCATAATATTTTCTTTGGAACTATGTCAGCTTATTTTGATAATCTTTCCCCCAAGTGTTTCTACTATTTTATCTTTTTATTGCATTTGCTCTTAAGGTTATACTTTCTTGTTGGAAAGATACTTCTAAACTATGTATGTTAACCTAGTGTCATCTTTTTTGTGATGAGCATAGCATATCTACTGTTTCTTCATCTTTGTTAACTCAAAAAAATTAAATCTGATTTATATTGGCTACCTTTCACTACCTTTCCGTCTTGACACCTATCTATATCATAGCCTGCATATTTTTGCTTTTACTTTAGCTTTATTTCTCCTTTCCTCCCTACTTTTTGTTCCTACCTCTTCTCTCCCTCTTTCCCTTCTTTTATACTTCTCTCTTGTCTTTTCTTCTTCTTTCTATTTTTCATATTTTATATTAAACGAAAAATGTGAGCTGCTAATTAATTATACTTTATTATTAGATTGTGATTGATACTTGTTATATTTATATTATAGCTTGACTAACAGTTATACTGCTCTGTACTAGATACCATTGTCATATCATGTTACTGCTTTTTCAATCTTAATTAAAAAAACTTTTTTTAAAGAAGGGTAAAGTTAGAGAGACAGATAAAGGCACTGAGTTACAGAAAGAGACATTGGTGTGGTGCAGAACAAGGTGTAGCAAGAGGTAGAGGTGAAGAAAAGTGACAAATAGTGAGTTAGTGGTACTGAGACATGTGGATAGTGGTAGAGAATGGTTAACAGTGAGAAAGAGGCTGAAAGGAATAGAGAGAGAAAGATAAAGCAGGTGCTACGGTTGTGATAGAGTAAAATATGAATGAGGTATGGTACTCCTCAGGGGACTGGAAGTGGGTTTACCTTTCTAAATGTTTTTCCCATTCTCATACAAAACAAAAAAAGACATCTGTGAAGCACAGTGTAGTGGGCAGAGAACTAGACTACTGGTATTGTTACATAAGGCTCCTGGAGACACATAAACCGCTGTACACCCTACAGAGTTCAGAAGCATGAGCCATCACCTCAAGCCAGAGGTTTTTTTCTTTAATCAAATACCTGTGTATGAAAATGATCAACACTGAATATTTTTGCTAGGTCTGTACGCACCTGGGGCCGGATTACAGGAAGCGCCCATGTGGTTCACCAACATTTGCACCCCCTTCTTATACAGCTAGGGCACTTTGGTATTATCAAAGGTGTCGGCCTCTTCTAAACTAGGGATCCCTCTGACACACGTATTTCAATGGAGCTGTCACAACTCATTCTCTCATTTACCTAAGGGCCAGCCCCATGAAAATGAGAGAACTCTTTCCCGTTGCACCTACCATATGCTACAGATGGGGACACAAAGTCAACAAAGCTGTTGGAAGGCACACTGACTGTCTACTTCATAAATGTGGTGAACAGGCAGTAGACAGGGTGACCCCAGGCACCCCACTTCAGACATATGCAGTACCGTTGTTGTATAAGCTTTATTCGAGATAATTTCTCATAAAAGCACAGTAGGAAATTTAAAACATTACAGAATAAAACATAACATTTACAGATATAAATTCATATAAGCATTCTGTGCAGCTCATACAATATAAGCGTAGTAAAATTTCCATATGGCAAAGTGGTTTTACATTTTTAGACCATAGAATTAAAAGGAAAACCTAATTATCTAATCCCCCCCAGAAATCGTCGCCTGATTGCCCAAGCCCAACCCAGGTATTTGGCTACCCCAATAACTATCGATTCCTGAGTTGTTGTACACAAAATTCTTAAAGCCACTGCACTGTCACGTGTCCCCAAGTTTTTGCATACAGGCGTAAGCCATATTCTCCTGGGTGATGAGTATGCTTTACATACAAATAGGAAGTGGCCTACACTCTCCACAGCATTTTCACAGGCTGGGCATGACCTATTGGTCGATCTATGCCAACCTGCCGTCAGTTTCTTTAGAGGGATAGATCCGGATCTTAACTGAAAGACAAGCTTCCTATCCATTGGTACCGTAATAGTATCCCAGTAATTTTCTAGGATAGGAAATTTTTTTGTCTCCAGGTAGCGACCAGCCATAGAGTCAGACCTAGCTTCTTTCAACAGGTTACCACCCACCCAATCCCAGTATTGTGATTTGAGGGCTTCTTTGCTTGGGAAGTCTTCTTCCACAGGGTTATTCCAAAGATTGGAGAACCCCAGGTTAATTAGCATGGCCCTTAAATTTTTAAGCCATTTTATCTTGTGGAAGATATCTTCCTTGATTATCCAAAGAAAGCCCTCCGCATATTGTCTGATCTCTGGAGTCGTCCAGAGACGTCTCCAGTAGAGGACAGGGCGCAGTCGTGCTCTGTCGGCAATTGGGCGTCTACCCAACTCCAGAAACAGTGGGATTAAGGGGGTGCTCTGTGGAAGTCCTGTAATCCCTCTGAGGAACTTATTCTCGGATGTCTGTAGGGCCGCAAGATTGTCCAAAGCCCATAACTCCGCACCATATAAGGTGGCACCTAAGACCTTTGCATCGTACACTATGAGTGCGGGTTTGATCGGTTTTGTCTTGGATTTGCGGTGTTCCCCCCTCAAAGCACCTGAGAGCTGTTGATGTTTTATGGCCACTTTTTCCAAATGATGCGACCAGCCAGCGCCCTCTGCTATCTGTACCCCTAAGTATGTGAACTCCTTAACAGTATCTAACCTGCTGTTATTTAGGGTTACCTTGGGATATATTCTACGGCGTGGGGTAAAGGCCATTAATTTCGTTTTCCCCACGTTCACTTCAAGCCCGTGCTCTACGCAAAAAATATCGAAGACATTTAGTGCACGTTGCAGCCCCGCAGGGGTCTTAGACAAGATAAGGGTGTCGTCAGCGAACATCAGGATCGGGACCCTGGTGTCCGCTAACGACGGAGCGTCTACGCTTGCCTCCAACATTCTCTTGACGATCCCATTAATAAATAATGAGAAGAGTAAGGGAGCCATGGAACAGCCTTGTCGGACACCCCGTTCCACGGGGAAGTCCGAGGTTGACTCTCCATTTCCACCCCACTGAACTCTTGCGAAATTGGATTCAGGCAGTCGCATAATTAGTGTGAGCAAGTCTACAGGAATTCCCAGCTTTTGCAAGACCAACCATAGCTTAAACCTGGGGACTAGATCGAATGCCGCCCGCAGGTCGAC
This sequence comes from Lissotriton vulgaris, assembly GCF_964263255.1. NCBI lineage: Eukaryota > Metazoa > Chordata > Amphibia > Caudata > Salamandridae > Lissotriton > Lissotriton vulgaris. The sequence goes on along the minus strand of NC_141689.1, from coordinate 1,438,828,763 downwards.
GAACGCGACATACAGACAGCCCCTTCCTAATAAGACCGTCTTCCACCGCAGTATGGTGAAGCGGAAGACCTGGTCAATGGTGCTGGTTGCTCGCCTAAATCCAGCTTGGTATGGGGAAAGGGCGTTGTTGTCATCAACCCAGTCCATAAGCTGGTTTGCAACCATTCTCCCCACTACTTTTTGCATGGTTGCTATTAGGCTTATGGGCCTATAGTTGGCAGGCAGTGAGCGATCACCCTTCTTGTGAATGGGAATAATAATTGCACCTTTCCAAAGGTCGGGGACCACCCCCCCCCTTGGCAAGGGCATTTGCTACTATAAAGATGTACCTCGCCCATCTCGTCATGTCATATTTAAAGATATCCGGGGGTATCCCGTCTAGCCCTGGTGCTCTCCCACATTTCACGGAGCTAATCGCGATTTCTACTTCTTTGAGGGAAAACAAATTGTCGATAGCAGACTGGCGTTATGCCCTCGCCTACCCCGGGGTGGATGACTTCGGCATATTGTGGTCTAAAGTAGTCAACCCAGGCGTCTTCAGCTACATTATTATCGGGCTTTGCAGGACCACCTCCTCTACCCCACTTAATAATTTTCCAAAAGCTCCTGGAGTCCTTATTACTAGAAGCCTCTTTTAACTCGGCCCAGTGGTCTTCGTCCCATTTTTTTTTGGCTTGAAAAATGGCCAACTTGTACAGTTTCCTTGTCTCTTTTATTGCAGCACGGTCCCTGTTCCTAATAGCTTGTCCCAATTCTAGTCGTGCCGATCTGCATTGGCAATCAAACCACCTTCCGACATCATGAGTTTTCCTCCCTTTCTTGCTCTTGTTCAAAAAACATGGTTTGAGGAGGGAAAATAACTTGTTGTGGATATCGGTGATGCCCCTGGCCCCAGGAACTATTGGATCTGCCGCCTCCATTGCGGAAATTGCACTATCAACCTCATGGTTGATATAGGTCATGGTATCCTCGTTTGCCAATACCCTTGGCCATTTTAACCTACGTTCATCGTTACTCATAACTGGAACTTGATCATTCATTAGGTGCAAGTTTCCCACTCCAACATTCCACCACCTATGGGTCACACAAAGGGGGTTATGATCACTTTCTACTCTAGGACTAATGGCCATATCAATAACCCCCTGCCACAGCTGAAGACTACATATTATATAATCAATTCTGCTCCTGCTGTTACCGTTGTCAAAGGTACAACTACCCTCCTTATCCCCTGATGTTCTCCCGTTCAGTGCTCTTAGACCATGTTCCATACAAATAGCATTTAACAATAAAATGTCTTTTGTCCACCGATGGACGGGGTTTAAACATAGAGAAGGTACTCCCCAAAGATTGTCCTCGTCCTTCCCTAGGGGATCATTTGTGCAGTCCAAAGGTTCGAAAGTCCTGTTGAGATCCCCGGCTATTATTACCATGCTATCTTGGGACTTGGTCTCTAAGGAGGCAGACAGCAACTCTAAGGTGGAAGAATTGGGTGTGTTACTGCCTCTTACATAAATGTTGTACAAATCCATTGATGAACCCTTGCCCGTGGAGATTCTTAGCAGCTGTAAATCGCTAGTTCCCAGGTCCAACATTTTGATGGTGATGTCCAAGTCCTGTTTTATCCAAACAGTAAGGCCTCCCTTAGGCCGACCCCTTCCACCTTTTGATGCTGGTATGAAAAAGTTTAAATAACCAAAACAAAAAAGGGGGTCACAAGCCCAGGTTTCTTGGAAACAACAGACATCGAACCCACTGATATATTCCACCCAAGATTGGGAGTCTAACTTACTACCCAACCCAGCAACATTCCAAGATAGAAGTGTACCAAAGCTAGACTCAATCCCATCATGATTGTTAATGTTGGCGCACACTTGAGAAATCGTCAGACTTTCGATGTTATTAATGTGCTTCCCAGGGTCGTCAGTGGAATCAACAATCATGTTAGCTGTTGTTAAGGGTAATGTCACAGCGCTAGCATTTGTATTTTCCAACCCAGTGCCACCTTCTTCAACAGAACTCCCCATCTCTGTGTAACCAACAGTTAAGCTTGTAACAGTAGTACCTACATGATCTCCACAAACCCCTTGGGACTCATTATTATTCCCTCCTATCCTACTGTTCCTTTCTTTGTTGGTTTGTCAACATCCCCATCCCGGGTCCTGCCATCCAACATGAGGGTTATAGTTTGTGCATGTGGTATAATTATGGCCAAATGATGGAGCTGGTATGGAACTGATTGGCCATGGTACAGTAGGGTGGTTTAGGGGTTCATTAAGCAGGCTAGTCAGTACACTGGTTGGGCGCGGGTAAAAAAAGGTAAGGTCTACAATTCCGATACCTCCCTTGTTTGTACCCCATCCCTGCGTAGTTATCCATCCCGCCACCCTTGGGTCTTGGAAATTGACCACAATACAGTCCCCACCCAGGCTTTTCGGTGTATACCCTATCCAGTCTATTCTCCTTACCCCTATGATTAACCCATCAATGTCACCAGGGAGAGGACGATTTTCCCTTAACCAGTGCATGATCTTATTTTTGAGCATCTGGAAGGTTTCTCTCTGACCTATAGATAATGGTGGAACATTTATAAGGACTGCTACATAGGGGAAGGAATCCGGAGTAAGATTCACTGGGGGTTTTCTGTGGGGTGGCTTTGTCAAGGGAGGTGGGATCGATTTAGAAACTGTAGGAACAGGGTGGGGCGCAGGTTTCAACATCTGATGGTCATTAGTTGGTTGGGTTGGTACTAGAGCTTTACCCGCTGGAGGGCATACATTAGCCCCTTTCCCGACCACGGGGTTGTTTGGAACTATCTGCTTGTTGTTGGTTGCTTTTGCAGGTACGGGAGCTTTACCCGCTGGGGGGCGTACTATAGCCCCTGAACCAGCAGCAGGTGATGGGTTTTGTGACTGGAGTACCATAGACTGCGGAGGATTTGTAGTGTTAGGCTGAAGTTGGACAGGGCCTATGTGTACTGAATCAACAGATTTTGTAGTTGTGTTGACAGTGGAGTTACTTGACTTAGAAGGTAAAGGGGAGTTGTTTTGAGACCTTCTTCCTTTATCCTGAGTAGCAAGGTTAATATTGCCCTGGGGCTTTGTACTTACATCCACCCTAGCATTAACTTTAATCAAGGATTTTGTAGAATAAAAGTTGTCTAATGTTGCCTGCTCAAAATGATTTAACCTATCTGTAAGCTTGACAATTCTATCCTCTATGGGGGTAAGTATTAGTCTAAGTAATTTTTCTAGCTCAGGGAGCAGATTTGCAAGTGATAACAACGTATCATTAATTGGTAAGGCAGACTCAGTACAAGTATTCTCTTCTGTGTCTGGGCTATCCAAAGGAGCAAGATTTACGTGCGGAACACTTTCTATGCTATGGTTTTCCTCAGTAACAGCCTCTCCAATATTCACAGTTTTGTGTAGCTTCCTATGCTTTTGAGGGGGTTTGGCCACCATTTTACATTTTCTCAGTGGGCCTGATCTTTTCCTTTTGGACCCGAGCTTAAGTTGAGCCGGGGTAACCTTGGCACCAGAGTCAGGGAGCAATATAGGGTGAATATTACTCCCACTGGAATTGTTCAATTCTGTAACAATTTCCTTGTTTGTTATTTGTGCCTGTCTCTCAAATTGTTCATTGGCAACTGGAAGATTTACAGAAGATAATGGAGTTACCAGGGTGGGATACGTTAGAGTTAGGTGCTTGTCCGTAGAGTTTTTAAGTAGTTCAATTGATAGTCTGCGCTCTGCGCGCCTCTCGGCCAGTGATAACTCTTTGTCAATTGACGATGAACGATTAAAAAAGAATTTATCTAAAGGGCCAATGGGCAGAGGACCATTCTCAACCGGTGGAGTAGTTGAACGGCTGTTAGCAATATTTGTTGGGGCAGACATTGCCCTACTTCGCACCAATAGGATACAGTATGTCAATATCACTTACTGGAGAAGGAGCTGCGGATCACTTGTCAGGGGGATGGCCCAGCCCGGCCTCCTGCGGCCCCGGACGGCCACAGGCGGTCCCGCCCTTGTCCCGGGCTTCTCCCGGCGCGCTCCCGCGAAGCGGGTGTCGTGATCCGTTTAGTTCTCTATCAGTGTCTGTCATAGGTTGGTGGACAGGGGGGTGTGGCCAGTGGGGAGAGCAGCCCAGGTGTGTCAAATGGGTGCGCAGGGGCTCCTGGATACTGGAGTCCCTGCCTGTGCTCGCAGCCCCGCCGGCTCCTCTACCTGCCCGCTCTGTGATCGTAGCTCCCACTGGAATGCAGCCTCTGTCACACGAGGCGCTGCGGGACCCGCAAAGCGGGTCCGGCGAAGTCTTTACGGTCCTGGGGAGGATAAGGCGATGCTATTCCCTCTGGGGGGGTCGCGTTGATCCACGTTGGCTTTCCAGCAAGGAAACAAGTTCAGGAGTATTCAATCCTTGTTCATCGGCTTGTTCCCTACCGACCGTCAATGGCGTCCATCTGGAGTCTCTCCACACATTTGACTATCTGTATCGCAGCCTTCCCGTGCGTAGTTGTACCAGGAGTTGCAGTACCACACTGCGCCCAGGTGGAGGTGAACGCCTTTTTCCTATTGAAATAGAGGCCCTTCTGCATCCAGGTAAATAGGGACTCATGGTTACAAATAGCAGTCATGTCTTTCACTGACGTGCTCTTCCCAGTGAAGGCATGAAGGGGCAATGATGTCCTACGGCGCAACCAGGGACAGTATACTTGATGTGTATTGCAGACACTGCTGTTAAAATACCGAATTGTTCTAGAAGGTCACCCATATTGTGTGTGCATTAACAAAGTCTATGTGTTGTACTTGGGTGAGTTTGAACTCGTGATGTGCAAATTAGAGCAAGGATGATGCCTACAGAACATTCACGCAGCTAACAAAGTGAATGGATCCCTTGAAGAAGAGGCCTCACGCTTCAAAAACCAGAGACAGCATATGGTTGCTATCCATCATTCTAATATTTGATGTTGCTTCTGAAAAATGCAATGAAGATGTGTTAATGGTACCAGTCGTGTCAGTACTCCTTGAAACACTAAACTGGTGATGAGGCAGCTTCACAAGCCATGCTTAATTACTGTACTTCAGTCCCGCCAAAGAGTGAATACAGCTACATGTGGCTCTGATAATGTTGATGCAATGGCTTACTATGATGATGACCGGGCACTGGTGCTGCTGAAGGAAGAATCTGTGTTGCCACGTGTCAGTGTTATGGAAGTAGAGTGCTTTCACACCTGTGAATTCCCCACAGTGTGTTGCTATAGTTTAAGTGATTCCAGAAAGCTGGGACCTCTCTGGGTTAGAGAAGCCAAAGATCTGAGGCATTGGGTGCTATCCTGACTGTGAATGAATAATAACTCAACAGATGCCTTCTGATGCACTACTTGGGACTCGACACATATCAATATTTTTGATAATTGAGCTGCAGATAGTGGCCCATATTCCATTCTCAAGGACAGTCCCTCTTCAAAAAGATATTGAATAAGACTGATATATTTTTCATTGCACAAACGAGGAGAGACCATCTGCTCCTTCATCAGGTACTCGAAAGTGCACACAAAATACTTAAAGTTCAATGAGCATACACGTAGAAGGACTCAAGTCAAAAATGTTTGCTAGGTCATCTGTATTTTGCAAGAAACTACTGAGGACATCAAGGAATCGGGAAGACATTTTGAAAATGACGAGTGCTGTGTACACTTCTAACCACCAAACTGAGGCAATGGATTGCTCCAGACATCCTGACACAGTGCTTGGTGTATCTGCTTTGTCGAAACAGCTTGTTCCATCCCTAATGCACCTCTAGCTATATACTCCAAGTGTGGCCAGTAATTGATGCATTGTTTGTGGTCATAAAGATCAATTTAGAAACATAGGCAAGTCCAAGATGAACTTTGAAAGGGATTATCCAAGGATGTTGATTTCAGCTCTTTCTAGACGTGGTTTCGTTGAAGGGAAACGTATAACATGGCCGAACCTAGCAGATAAAAAAACTCATACTTGGGGACAACAATACAAGTGACTCTTCATAGTCAGAGCAAATAGAATCTACAAAAGGCAAAGACTACTCCATCAGCAGCAGTGTCCTAATGGAAGAGAGTTACATAAACTAATCGGTGCTCAACATTTAGGTCGACGGTGTAAAAATGTCTTTCCTTAAGGACACTGCAGCTAGACCGATGGAATGACTTGTGCAGAATTTGGCACCTTTCCTCACAAAAAACAGCTCTTGAATCTGAAAATATACTCATATTGGTGACACATATCACTTGTCTGCAAAGGTTATTTAATTCTTTTTTATTCCATGTTACACAATGTAGGGGATTCAACATTTACATCATGGAGGCAGCTACTGACACAGGTTGCGTGTCGAGTTTTACATCTGCTATTAGGCTGGTGAGCTCATTCCAAGGGTTGAAACATCTTTAGATTGTAAAGTAATGCAAATGTTCACAAAGCTTTCTGAAGGTATAGGCAAGTTGACCGATGGGACGATTACATTGCAACTGCAAGACCCTGTTGTTCAACTTTCCTGAGGCCTTTGTTTCAATACTCAACACTAGGTAGAAGAAGAAATCAACAAACTACTGCCAAGGATCACTAAACTTGTTGCTGTTGCTACCAGGAGTACCCGGGAACTTAGACGCCACCATCGCCATTGCTGCAGCTGCCCGGTCCGGACTAAACTGACCGGCAGCATTTGCGGCGTGCACACCGCCAGCGCCAACGCGGGGAGAAAGCGCCAGGAGATGTTTATAAGGAGTGCAAGGCCCCCAGTGGAGCGGGAGCCCTGCTTAAGGATCACTAACCTTGTTGCTGTTGCTACAGGGAGTACCCGGGAACTTAGCTGCCACCACCGCCATTGCCGCAGCTGCCTGGTCCGGACTACACTGATCGGCAGCATTTGTGGCACGCACGCCACCAGTGCCAACGCGGTGAGAAAGCGCCAGGAGGCGCTTATAAGGAGTGCAAGGCACCCGCGTTGCGGGACGTGCGCGGGCAGTGCCGGGCGAAGCCCAGGCCAAGGGAAGGCCCATCTTTGCCCGTCAGTGGTCGGAGGAGACTGGGCCATTCCCCTTTGGTTCGAAAATCGCGCCTGGAGGAAAGTATTTGGAGCTGAGGGGTTCTGACCAGGGGTTATGCAGCAGGAGTGAACATCTGCCACAACTGTAAGTCCCACTATTTACTCTCCTAACTTAAGTTGTCTCTCTGGGCTTGTTGTCATTTTTAGTATCAAGAAAGCCCCTACAAACATAGCTGACACTATAGAGCTGAGTATGGGCAAAGAAACTGTAAAAGCTTTATGCCATGCCCCCCCTTGTTCCACCCCTCAACTTCTCCCACAGACATCAATCAATCAGATTCTACAAAGGGAGATAGGAGTGGTGGCCACAGAAATTCAGCGGACTGAGCGCTGACTGTCTATAACTCCGGACCTCCCCTGGCCTTGTCACCATCTAACCCTTCACTTCCCCTTGAAAGGGGTGACAGTATACAAAGTCAGGTCTCTACACCTAAGTCACCTGCTCCAACCATAGAAGCTACATGCAAAGCAACTACCAGAAATAGAGGGCGTACCAAAACCCCTGCTAATGCTAGTGTGGCAAATCATCATCCTCAACCCAAGAATGTGGGGGGCAAAAAGAGGAAAATAAACAATGGAACCGCTATGTCGGTAGGAGCCAACCAGAGTGTCTGGGAGCCTCCAATTCAAATGGAACTAATGATTCCTGCATGGGCTGCCTCATTTTCCAACGCATTATTCAATCAAATCAGCTGGCTTTTAAAAGAAATTCTTGCCCTAATCCATGCCCGTTTGGATAGTATGACCAAGTCCTGCACATGCATAGACATGGCACAATCAAATCTACCACTCCCAGCCAACACACATGGGAGAAACATAGCTCCAACTTTGCGTACTAGTCTGAGCAATAAGTCTGCTGAGAAAAGTAGAGGGGAAGGTTCTACAGCTCATATTGCAGACATGGGGATAGCAACTTCTAGCAATACAACAGCTCGTACTACAGTGGCAAAGGCAGACGGTCCCATTGGCCGAAAGGAGATTTCTACAGTCCCGGGAGTAGCCCTCACACCTCAAGGTCACCGAGGTCAAGAGCTACCTTCCATTAATCTGTCCCCTGTAAGTGTACCATATGTACTAGTCCTTGCTGGAGTGCACTCACTGGGTGAAGATAAAACAGAAACTCATTTGGAACTTAAAAATAAATGTCTTCATTTGCTCGCTGGACAATATCAGTTCCCTTATGCCAATGCTGTTGACATTTTGATGACCCGAAGGGTGAAGTGGATTGGCAACCAGGTTAAAGACATTAGTGGGGACTGTGTAGTTGTCAACTTCAGAAACCCCCCCTTGGTACAACAAGTCTTATATCTGATTAACGGGGGTTCTACCATCAGACTTCTTCCCCTCACTTACTTCTACAATCATGGTCTCGCCTGTGGTCCAGGGGTCGGGTTACGTTATGGCATTAGGGAATGGCCTTCTCATCGACCTGGGAGGGGTCAGGTGGTAGGCATGCAAGGGCCCCAACCATTTAATTTATCCCTCTTTAACAGATTTGAGAGTTTGGAATAGATGGATTGACTTTCGATCCCACGTTCCCCATGTAGCAACGCTGGGCTAGCACTGCTCGAAGCTAATACAGTGAGGGCAGCGGAAAAATTGAATACTGTCACTGATAGTGGAAGGGCAGCGCGCAAGATCCAATCTACCCTTGAGCAGTCTTTAATTAGACCGTTAAATTCAGCTGGAAGCATCGTAGAGAACGCAGTGCACGTTGGTCCTCCTTTTATTCAAAACTCTGTAAACGATCCTGTAGTTCCACCAACGAGGGTATTAGTTATGAAGGCTTCAGCCGATAATCAGTCCACCCTCCGTAGAACCAAGTTACTATCCTGGAATGTGGCTGGTATTAAAAAGAAAATACATTGTCCAGAATGTTTTTTTTTGTAGATTCCTGTGATATATGCTTATTTCAGGAAACATGGGCTACAGACTAAGCATGAGCGGGAAATCCGTTACGCTCGGGGATTTTGCGGATTTTTGGGAAATCCGCAATCCGCGAATTTTGCGGATTTCCCTCAAAATCCGCAAAAAAAAATCCGCGAGCGTAACGGGTTCAAAAGTTGAACCCCCACTCATGCAACTATTTTACAATGGCGCCAGCAAGCTGCCAGCGCCGTTGTAAAATAGTTACAAAGTTAGCTTGCACAGGAACCAACGAAGCAGGTGCTGCTTTATTTTATCTAAGTGCTTCCTGTGCAAGCTAACTTTGTAACTATTTTACAACGGCGCTGGCAGCTTGCTGGCGCCATTGTAAAATAGTTACAGGCACAGCCTTACACAGGTCACTCAAGGGACCCCTGCGCCCTTCAGGGCGATTGCATAGTAACACACACATGGTCACTCGAACTAGTTGATGCTCAAATTCAGTGACTCATTCATTAGCCCAAAAACAATCATGAGCGTCTTCGAGGCTGGACAGGTGTGCCTCTTCCCAAATCTACCGTGGAAAATCAGCTGTGATGCTGGGTAGAGGGCGGCCTTTGCATGGTCGCTCGAACTAGTTGATGCTCAAAATCAGTGACTCATTCATTAGCCCAAAAACAATCATGAGCGTCTTCGAGGCGGGACAGGTGTGCCTCTTCCCAAATCTACTGTGGAAAATCAGCTGTGATGCTGGGTAGAGGCCTTTGCATCCTTGACTTTCATGAGCGCAATCCCCGTGCTGTTCCTGTGACCAGGAGCTTCTTTCTCTTCATATAATTGTGTTCGCACGGGTTGCTGCAAGTTCGCACGTGTTTTGTACAATTTCGCAATTTGCGAAATTGTACAAAACTCTCGCGAACTTGCAGAAACCCGTGCGAACATAAAAAACAAATCCGCAAATTCACGAGAATTCGCAGATTTTGCGGATTGCGAGTTCGCAAATCTGCAAAATTCGCGAACGCGAGATTCGCAAAATTCGCCCATACCTACTACAGACCACCCCGTTCGTAGAGACTTCGCATCATTCTATATCCTTGCCCTTTCTGGAACTAGGGGCAGGCCTTCAGGTGGACTTAGCACTTGGGTGGGTTGCCATCTGGGTTGCGATGTTAGACAAGTGGATTCACATAGTCCAGATATCCTTTGCCTCATACTATCCTTTCCTAATAATCTTAAATTCTTTTGATTTAATATCTATTCTAGGCCTGTTAAGACGGACAAGGAGTCCCCTGTACTTGCACATTTAGATGATCTTCTCTCGGATATTCCCATAGATTCTGCTAAAATTCTGGGAGGCGATCTGAACTGTCAGTTCGAGCCCCTAATGGAATTTGGGGATTTGGACAGTGCAGGAGAGAATGAACTATGGGCTATTCCTGAGCCCAATATCCCTCGGATCAGGGTATGGTCCCCCTTAGCTCTTCAAATTAAAGCTCTAACTCTCAGATATTCACTGAGAGCATGCAACAGGCGGTTTCCCTAGGTAGTTTTACTTACAACAGGTTGGGCCATCCCTCTATTTTAGATTATATACTGCTGGAAACCAGAATATGGTCGTTAGCCTCTGATTTTAGTGTTATACCACGTGAGGACAGTGACCATAATGCGCTAATGGTAAGTTTTGCAATCTCCCCTGGGGCTGAACACAGCCCGGGTCATACTGTTCAAGATGATGGGTTTCTCCTCAGTAACAACAGGAGAAGAGTGACGTGGTCATGGTTAAAGAATTCCCAGGATAAAATGGCAACACTATGTAGGGAGTTCATCCCAGACCTTGAGGCTATGTTAGAGTACATGCACTAAGATAACTTAGTACCCCATGCGAGCAAGGTTTCTGAAATCAACCGCCAAGCTTTCCTGAGACTGAAAGATGTCTTTTGGAAAGAATGTCGTAGGATCGGTGCCCGTAAACCACTGCAATCTTGGTTTGATTCTAATTGTAAGAAAATGAAAAATGCCTTGGTAGAGACCATAAAATCAAAGTGTAGTCCTACTATAAAAATGGCAAGACTTGTTTACAAAAACGCCATTCATGCAGCTAAAATTTCCTGGGGAGAGGAACAGTGGACAAATCTTAAACAGGCTCAGGGAAATAAAGATCCAAAATCTTTTGGCAATATAGTGAGCTCAGGAACTGCAAGAGGACAGGGTGCTGTCGAACCTAATATAGCAGCAGAATAAATGGGAAGCCCATTATAAACTCCTATATGCTCAAAGTCCCGATGAATGTACAGGGCAGGGGCAGGAAATTTTAGCTATTTTAGAAACAGATTCAGACACCATAAAGATCACCCTGCAGGAAGTGTATAAATCCTTAGACAGAATAGTGCCAGGGAAAGCAGCTGGCCTTGACAAGGTTCCTGGTGACCTGTATCGGGCGGAACCTAAGATCTGAGGCCCTTATTTATGGGTAGTCTTTAATGCCATTCTGGAAGGGATTGACCCCCCGAGACTTGGCTGGGTGCAGAGGTGATACTAATATTCAAAAAGGGTTCACCTCTTCTCCCAAACAACTACCGACCGATCAGTCTGATCGACGTCTCTCAGAAGGTGTTCGCTAGGATCATTTTGGATCGCCTACAACTATGAATGGAGGATAATAACATCCTCTCCCCCCTCCAGGCAGGGTTCAGGGCCAAGATGTCAACGATAGACCAGATTTTCAGGCTGCAGCTCCTTTATTGAAAGATAGTAAAGATGGGGGGTGGTAGCCTATATCTGGTCTTCATTGACCTTAAAAGTGCCTTCGACCTGCTTCCCAGAGAGGCACTATGGAAGGTGCTCAAGGAGTTGGGACTTCCGCGTTATCTTTTACTCCTACTTAGGAAATTACATAATGGCACCTTTGCCCAAATTAGATTTGGCAATAATGGGGAACACACTAATCGCATTCTGGTTAATAGGGGAGTGAGGCAAGGATGCATGTTAGCTCCCTCACTATTTTGCATCTTTATTAATGGCTTAGTGGATGCTATAAAATAATTTCAGAATATCAATGCCCCTAAGCTAGCAAGCAAGAGTGTACCAGCAATTAAGTTTGCAGATGACACTGTGCTCCTCTCAAAATCCCCTATGGGTTTGCAAAAAATCTTGGATGCCTTCTGCGAATTCTGTAGGGGCAGGGGCTTAGAAATCAACATACAAAAAGAAAAATTCATGGTTTTTAACCCCAGTAAGAATGTCTGCTCTAATCTCTGTATGAATGGTGTACCGTTAGAAAGGGTATAAGAATTTGACTACCTGGGGCTCACTCTAAATGAAAACATGACTTGGAAAATTCAAGTGGCCAGATCCAATCTGAAATTAATGCAGACAGCTGGGGGTCTGGCTAAACATTTTAGAAAGCCCTTCCACAAACCCCTGACCCCGGCTATGGAGATCTATAAGACGGAGGCCAGAAGCTCACTTCTCTATGGGGCTGAACTATGGGGGAACTCGAATCTTAGGCCAATTACCCATACAGAAAATAATGTTTTGAGGCAATTGATAGGGCTTCAGCGTAGCTCCCCTCTGTTGCCCCTGCACATGGATTTGGGGATGAGACCTATTGCACAAGAAATTGCAAGGCGCCCGCTACTGTATTGGCGATGTCTGTGGGCAACAAATGAGCTGGCGGAGTACAGAGCTAAATTGCAAGAGGAAGTCAGCCTACCTGGGGCAGGGAAGCTACCTTGGCTTATGCATATCAAGAAAAGCTTAAATGAGATAGGCTGTTCCGAGCTATGGGCGAGTCCTCTAATTGCCCACACCAGGGTCACACGCACATATTTATCCACCAAGTATTGGAAGGGGAAATTTGACATCATTTTAGAGGACCCTAACATCGGCTCTGTGACTCGCCAGTTCATGGATATAAAAGCCATTTACTAACTAGAGCCGTGCTTGGACCTTATACGTCCAACCATAGCTAGGAAACTCTACTTGTAGTTTCGACATGGTTGTCTCCCCCTGCTTTCATTTGTTAATAAATCGTCTAAGGATGTTCCCATGGCCTGCCCCGCCTGTGGTCTAGCCGAGGAAACAGAACTGCATGTTTTCTTTGTTTGCCAAGTCTATTCAAAGATTAGAAGAAGAGAGCTACAACACTTATGTAAGAATATTGGTGCAACTCATTGAATAGATGTGTATAGGCTTTTAAAACATGACACCAGCATGCATATAGGATTTGCTACATCACGATTTCTTGCTGCAATGTGGTGGGCTCATTTGCAATTTTTAAAACTTCAATGAAATGCATTTTTTATCCATGGTTATTGATTAATTATGAAACATCTTTTTCTTTTTATTAATGTATTTTATTTATTTATTTATTTTTTTTTCATCGTTTTTTCTAAATCTTTTTTATTTCTTGTCTTTTATGGTTTCACAACCGAAATAAAGATTTTAAGAAACAAACTACTTCAAGAGGACTTTATTGAGACAGTAATGTGGGCCATTCCTTTTGGTTATCCAGTTGTTTATCCAGTTGTCCCAGCGCCAAAAAGACAGTCCAGAGGACATATCAGAACCTGCCTAGATATGTGACAGCTGACCCTTGTTATCTAAAGAAAGTAGTATCTTGTCCTTCACATGTAAAGCAACTAGCAAGATTCACCAAATGGATGGTGCCCAAATGATTATCCAGGTTCAACTTCAGCAAAGGTTATCCTCACTTAGAATAGGAGTCATTACCATATGTTACTTGTTTGCTGCCGCACGGGTTTGTTCAGATGCAAAACCTGCTTTCGAATACCATCTGTTACTTAAGATTAACAGAACGAGATAGAGAAAGGTGTTGTAGGCGTTCCTGGCTTGCTCAGCTACAATGATGTGAATAGGGATTTAGTAGAAATTGAACAGGAACATGATGAGACCCTCGTGAAAGTGTGCCACGCATTGGTCAGTGTCAACCTCACACTGAAAAAGAAGAGGCACTGATATGTTGATGACGCATTATGTTCCGAAAGTGCATTTGAATATATCCAGGGAAACTTAAGAGCTTCACATTATTACTGGCGCTTGAATATATTTTTGGTCTTCGTTCTTTCCTGCAAAGTGTTAGTTATTGTACAACATACATCCAGAACTTTGCTCCAATCAGAGCCCACCACATTGCCAGATTTATCACAGTCAGGTACTAAAAATGTTACCGTACCTTGTGGGAGTGGAAGTTTGTCACAATGTGTTTGTCCCCGAAAGCGTGGAGGTCTCCCTCAGTTCTAGTGAAGGCATCCTAGAGTCGTGAGTTTTCAATGTATGGGGGTGGGGCAGAACCGCTTAGGAAGCAGGGAGTGTGGGCACACCTTGAAAAATCTCTTGCTGTGCAAAGAATAGGCAGTATCTGTTACTACATGTTGTTCTAATTTTGCTGTTGCTTCTGCGATGTACAATAAAGATGTGTGTATGGAACTAGCTGTGGGTCTATAGTTACTGAGACATGCATAGGCCCTCTATGGTTGCTGTGTCTTCTTTTCCAGTATGCATATCATGGATTCATTTTCATGCAAGGATTCAACATGGCATGCTTTCCTCATGGCGCACCGTGATGAGAGGCAGTACGACAGGCACAATTTTGTCTCCGGGTAGGGGGATGAGGCATTTTAGAAAATAAGGAATACATGCTAAAATGAAAAAAAACTACAAGCAGAAGATTTTAGGACGGATTCACAAGTAATGCCACAAATGTCATGGAGTATATTTATTGCCACCCCTTCTTACGTTTCAGATTTCTATAAATAATTCCAAATCTTCCCTTGCCCCAAGAGCAGGCCATTATTTTTTTCATTTTTCTTCACAGTCAAAGCAATTTTCTCTGTAAATAAATTTCTTACGCTACTCTTTCTTGAAATATGGTGTGGCTTGGGCCATTTTTTTTTCTTTTCACAAAAAGGCACTTTGACTTTTTTCTTGTACTTCTAAATATCAATATGAATTTTGTGTGAAAATCTCCGTGGAAACGTTTTTTCGAATTTTCTCAAAGGACGACTTTGTGGTAGTATACAAAGGCTTTAAATGCCCAGCCCCCGCCTCCATACCACCAATTTCTCCCTTTTAGCTCCATTTTCCCACATCCACTAACCTGCCTCTAGCGCCTCTCATTATGTGTGACGTGTTGCTGAAGGGATACAAACTGATAACCCTGTCCTTCTATAGAATGTGAAATAGCATTCAGGCTTTACTGCGCTGCTTTCGAGACTCATAATTTCAGGCCTTTTACTGAGGACAAAGTTCTCGAAGTGAGACCTGGTGTATTTGTCTCTGGTAAAGAAAGCGAGATTGCCATGTCCACTAGTACCAGGTGCAGTAATAACCCCACATCACGTGATTTCCAATCCGACCACCAACCCCTGCTACCGGCTGGATCAGGAATTCCGGACCTCTCATAGTGATGTCCTTGCTGGACTATCCCAATGGAGAAAATACAGTTTATCTAGGAAATCTGGATTCTGAAAATGTGGATATCAAATATAAAAGAAGACATGTCGCTGTTAATATTGTGTGCGACTTCTGCATTTTTAGCATGACTTTAGTACCCAAAGAGGAATACAGCGCAGAGATATTAGCAAATGGCACGCGTACTATACCCTACAGACAAGGAATTTTCTGAATGCCAGCATCCGGGCACCTGCACGCAAGCAACATGGCGTGCAAACATATGATACACCAGCATTAGCCGAATTCGATACTGAGAGGGTGTCCTTTCAACTGAAGCATGCTTCTGTGGTGAAACAGGGTTGTAATTAGCCCTCTCTGATTTGATATGGCATCTCCAGGAATCAATTATTCATCTTCCAGAATTAAATATTTATGTCCCAATAGATGAGATTGGGGCTCCGGTTGAAATAGACTTCTGACTAAAACCTCAGACAAATAAAAGACACAGACGTAGTGGCAGCCTTGCCCACTAAAAGAGACGATACATCGATTCTAGTGAACCCGTCGAGTACAATGAGTATTTAGCAAGAGAATCAATTTATGAGGTTTTCACACATTATGTAAAGAAATAACCGAGTCGTTTTGTGACTCAATGATTTGGGATGCTTCAGATTTTAAAGCTGCTAATTATGTTGCTGAAAAAAGGATACAGCCTGAGAATTTAGCAAGAACACCATTTGAATTGGCATTGAGATTTGATTGGCACAAACTTCAGTTGGACAGTGATCAATACATGAATGTGACCATGAGAGTGCTTAAGCGTCGGTACATTTACGAAGTACTAAAGGATGGTGTAAGTTCATCTGCACATAAATGTGGAGTACTGTAAAAATGATTGTTATGTTATGTTATGTTAAACAGATTTGTAGAACGCATTTTACTTTGATTACTTCTCAAGTTTAGCCCCTGATTTATATTTATTTATTTATAACAACATTTATAAAGCGCGAACGACGGCCCTAAGGCATCTCGGCGCTAGATAACTGCGATGTTTAACCCGTGGAGGCACTAAATACAGAGGATGGTGGAAATCAAAGATTGAAAAGCCAGGTTTTAAGGCCTTTCCGGAAAGACCAGAGGGAGGAGCTGGTCTTAATTGAGTGGGGGAGTGTGTTCCACAGTTTCGGTGCAGCTACCAGGAATCGTCTGTCACCCCAGTTGACAGTTTTAGTTCGGGGGACCACCAGATCAGAGGAACTAGAGGAACGCAGTGTTCTAGACGGGCAGTAGTAGGTTAGGTGCTTAGTGAAGAACACTGGTCCGGCATTGTGTAGGGCCTTGTATATTAGACATAATGCCTTAAACTTAATCCTCTTTTTCACCGGGAGCCAATGAAGTTGTCTTATGGTTGGTGAGACCGGTTGGTATTTAGAGATGCGCCCTAGAAGCCTTGCGGCTGCATTCTGGATAACCTGCATTTTAGCTAGCACTCTCTCCTGAGCACCTAGAAACAAGGCGTTGCAGTATTCTAGGGTGGAGAGAACCAGGGCGCTCACCAAGGTTTTGGCAAGATGTTCGGGTAAAAAGGGCAGAATTTTCTTAATGAGCCGGAGTTTGTAAAAGGCGGAGGAGGAGATCTGGTTAGCATGAGGTAGGAAGTTCAGATGATTGTCAAACATGACACCCAGGTTCCTGACCTTATCAACCGGGTTTGGAGGCTGGCCCATAGACGAAGGCCACCATGAAGAGGACCACTCCGGGGGAAAGATTGCCGAAAACTACAACTTCTGATTTTTCAGAGTTTAGTTTCAGGCAATTGTCGGCCATCCAGCCGCCAATTGCCTGCATGCCCTGATTAAGCATATTGGCTTTTTGTGGCCCATCGTTCTTAACAGCTAGGACCAGTTGGGTGTCATCTGCGTAGGACGTCAGGCTCATCCCATGTGCCCTGATGACTTTGGCAAGGTCCGACACATAAATGTTAAAGAGTGTCGGACTAAGGGATGAGCCCTGAGGAACTCCACAAGGCAATGACAAGGGAGAGGACTCAAAAGGTCCCACAGTGACAACCTGGGTCCTGTTAGCCAGGAAGGAGGCAATAAGATTTTTGGCGTTGCCTCGGATACCCATGCTCTCGACACGGTCGACTAGGGTGGCATGGTCGACCGTGTCGAAAGCCGCCGATAGGTCCAGTAGGATCAGGATGGCTGAGCCTCCTGCATCCCGGATAGATCTAATATCGTCCGCCGCTTTGACCAGGGCGGTCTCAGTTCCATGATATCGGCGGAAGCCAAACTGCGATTCATCCAGCTTTTTGTTCTCCTCGATAAAGAAGGAAAGTTGGGTGTTCATAATTTTTTCCACTATTTTCGCTAATAGAGGCAAACTGGCAATAGGCCGGTAACTTTTGAGTTCTTGTTTATCAAGGGTGGGTTTCTTGAGGAGTGGTTTTATAAGTGTTTTCTTTAAGGTATCCGGGTAGGTACCTGTGGAAAACATGGAGTTGCAGATTTCTGTTATGGATGAGAGAACTACATCCAACATAGGCCGTATAACCTTCAGCGGACAAGGGTCCAAGGCCGACCCAGATTTAATGGAGGATATGGTGTTTAGTACCTGCAAGCAGGTGACCTCTCTAAACTGATGAAGAACTGGTCCTTCAGGCTGGGTAGAGGCCTCATGGGAGCTGGTGGCAGTATTAGCAAAGATTCGATATATGTCGTCAACTTTGCTAAAAAAAAAAACTTGGACAGAGCGTCACAGAGAGCTTGAGACCGGGGAGGAGTTAGGTCAGCAGATGAACCTGCTAACTGTTTGGTAGTCTCATATAGACATTTGTTGGAGTTATGTGCAGTTTCTATTTTATGACAATAGTACTTTTTCTTGGCGTCTATAATGAGATTTTTGTATGTGGCTACTGACTCTTTATACAGGACTTTTGATTCCTGAGAGTAGTCTTTCCGCCAGTGTCTCTCTCTGTTTCGGCACTGTTGCTTTTGTATGCGTAGTTCGTCCGTGTACCATGGGGCCGAGGGGGTGGATCTGTTGCGTGACCGTTGCTTGACTTGAACCAGGTCTTTGGCTGCTGAACTAACCCAGTTGTAAAATTGGGAAGTAGCAGTATTAGGGTCGGTGGATAACAATGGGGTGGTAGCTGTGAGCAGATTTTTTAACCTGGATTCATCTATGTCCTCCCATGCCAAATATGGTTGGCGGGAGATGCAGTTGGATTTATTAAACAAGGGGTCGTGTATTTGTAACGATGTCAGAATAAGATGGTGGTCGGACCATGTTAGCGGGAGTATTTGTGTGACTTTGAAGCCTGTGGCATTTGAAAAGATGCCATCTAACATGTGACCTCCATCATGCGTAGGAGCATGAACCAGGGGAACAAGGCCAAATGTAGATAAATCGGCTAATAATGTAGCTGAATCAGGATTGTCAAGGACATCAAAATGGAAGTTAAAGTCACCCAGAATGGTGAAAGGATTGTCTAATGCAGATACTTCCAGAATTGACCTGAAAGAGCCGATAAAGTCGTTTCTGGGCCCTGGGGGGCGGTAGAGGAGGATCCCTTTAAAAGTGTAAGATGGAGACAATTTAATAGCGAATTCAATGGCTTCACAGGAGGTCTGTGGAATAATAGTGAACCTTACTGTGTAGGTATCACGGGCAATAATGGCAATGCCACCTCCCTTTTTCTTGATTTGCCTATCAAGTCTGTGGGTGGTATATCCCGCCGGGACGGCTATGACCAAGTCCGGATCGGAGGCTTGGCCCATCCATGTTTCAGTCATGAATAAAAGATCTATTTTGTGATCGTGGATCAACTCATGAATGTCTTGGCTGTGCTTGCAAAGCGAACGGACATTGAACGGGATTTTATATTTCTCTTGATTTAATTGTATCACTTGTATTGTATGTTGTTCCTTCTATTCTTTATCACTTCTTTATCAATAAAATTTTCTTGAAATCAAAAAAAAAAAAAAAAAAAAACAGATTTGTAGAACGCACTATCACCCAAGAAGGTATTCTGTTTCAGCAGGTGTGAGTCTCGGCACACCTGGAATCTAGTGGGAATACTCCAAAAGCAAGGTCTTTAGTTTCTTGCAAAATAAAAGATGTGAGGAGGAGGCTCTTATGTGTAGTGGCCCATCATGCCATGCTTTAGGAGCTATATAGAAGAGTGCTCGAGTGCCGGATCCGGTTTTTCTGTATGTGTGGGATGTATGCAAGTAGGAGCCCAGATGAGTAGAGATGTCTGGAAGGTTTGTGAAAGCTGAGGTGATTGTTGAGGTATGCTGAGCCCCTGTCATTAGAAAGTGTGGGTGAGGAGATTGAATTACTCTCATATTTTTATGGGGTGCCAGGGGAGCTCCTTCAGGTGTGGTATGATGTGAGTGCGGTGTGGGAGCGTTCAAGTGATTCTGGATGACAAATTCTCCCCATGGTGTTTAGCCTTTTGGTGATTTTTTGTTGATCTTGACATAAAGGGAGTATTCGTAGTCCAGCTTGCTTGTGATGAGGACATGCATTACGATTTTCCGGGTGCTGATTGGGAACTATTAGAAAATCTTCCTCAACATCTTCAGGGTATGGAAACGTGAGGGGTGATGGTGCTGACTTGGGCGGTCAAGTCGAGTTTGTTGTCATTGACGATCCCTAGGTTCTCGGCATGAGATATGGGATTATAGGCTAGAGGTTTTTCTATGAGCTTGGAGGACGGGAAATACTTGTATCTGTGCCTATGTTTTGTGCATCAAATAAATCTCTGTTTTTATACCAATATAATTAGAAATGTAATTTAAACCACTCGAGTCAATTTATCCTTTGGATAAAATATAAAATATGCTTAACAGTACTATTCTCCACATATGTTGCTAAGAAACCATCAGAGACACATACCATACACAGTTTCTAACCCAGTGTGCTTTAAAACTCAGCATTTGTAATCCCTGAGATTTCCTTAGAAAGAGAATGCCTCAAACCCTGTAAAACAATATGCAAATTCACTTCAGTTTTCACAAGTGCTGCTGCACCCGTAACCCTCTTTCAGATTGCTTGTTTTGAAGACACTTTCGTATTTCAGCGCTTTGTGTTATCGGGTTTGCCAAAACTGCTGCTTTTAGGTCTGAAGGGGGTGGCGAAGTGAGCTAAAGAACAATGATGGATTCAACCCAGCTCTGTGACTGGGGGTGATTGTCTGAAAAGTTTCAGTCCTCCGTCCATCATCTCCTTGTGTTTGAGCGGGTGTGTTTCAAACCATTGGGGGAAACCAAAAACACCTAATATGGTGCCCTTTCAATCAATCACGGGTTTGTTAAGCGCAACTACGCACTCGTAAGGGTCTCAAGGCACTGGGGAGGAGGGGAGGTGCATGTTCCAGTCTATCATGGAGGGGATCTGTCAAAGAGCCAGGTTTTGAGGTTTCTCTTGAAGATGAGGAGTGTTGTTGATTGCCTGAGGTGGAGCGGTAGTAGCGTTCCATGTTCTGGCCGTGAGGAAGGAGAAGGAGAGGCCTCCTGATCTGGGTTTTCTGGGGTGGGGAACCACAGCATAGGAGAGCTGGGCTGCTCAAAGGGTTCTTTGGGTGCGTGGAAGTTGATTCGGCTGTTGAGGTATACTGGTCCGGTGTTGTGGAGGGCTTTGTGTGTGTAAATGTAAATGTAAATGTACAGGAATTTATATAGCGCAAATCACCAAGCGGTTTCTAAGCGCTTGCTTAGGGAACGCGTCCTGGTATTCCACTGTGAGATAACCCCGGCAGGGTATCGCAAGGTAAAAGCCAGGCATCCCGCCGCGAGGGGCCGTTGTGGAGATTAAGCAAGCTATTGCCCAGAGTTGCAGAGTGTGAACCCGTGAATCGAGTAGGCACCGGAGCGAGAATTGTCGAGTCCATGGACATTTTAGGACTCAAGACCTCGCCGAGGTGGGAATTGAACCCTGGTCCCGGGCTGACCTCTGCTTCCAGGTCCGCCTCCTCTAACCAGTGAGCCACACTTCTCCTGCAGGTGCTGGTGTTTGTGGCTTGTGGGTGTTCTGAAGGTGAAGTGGATGCATAAATGGTCTGTCCATGGGAGTTCGGTAGTGTGGTTGAAAGTGATGGAGTTTCATGTTGGGCGGTGGAGGTTGAGGGTATGTCCCACAATCTGGCGCAGTCCAATGTTGTGGAGGTTGTCCAGGAGGGATTTGGTGTTGGGGTCTAGTTGGTTGTCGAGGTGGAAGTTGAGGTCTTCCAGCAGAGTGTAGTTGGTGGATGCAATGGCATACGGCGGGATGATGTCCATGATAGAGTTGGCGAATGGTCCGAGGGGTCCAGGGGGTCTGTAGATGAGGGTTCCCCGGAGAGTGGTAGTAGGGCTGGCCAGTATCTTGAAGTGCAGGTGTTCCATCAGGTCTGTGGGATAGTCAAGGAGTGTGCTCAGGCAGAAGGTGGATTTGTGGATGATGGTGATTCCTCCAGGTGGGGTGGTCCTGCCTGGAGATCTTGTATCCTTGGGGAATGGCGATGGAGATGCCTGGTCCTGATGTGGTGTTGGTCCAGGTTTCTGTGAAGAATGCTACATCTGGGATAGTGCTGTCGAGGATGTCCCTGATTTCAGTGGTGTGTTTGTGGAGTGATCTTTCGTTGAGGAGGATGCATTGTAGGGTATTCGGTTCGGGTGTTTTCTTGTGGGCGGGTTGTGCTGGGTCAGTGTTTCTGGCAGTGCTGTAGGTGTGCCGTCAGCGGTGACAGCTGAAGGGTCCGTGGGTATCAGCTGGTGATGCAAGCTTGCAGTTGTTGTGGCCTGGGTTGAGTGCGTGAAGTGCCACTGGGTGGTAGCATTGGCGGTGCGGAGGTCCAGGATTCCTGGCTCTGGTCGCGGTCGGGTGGTGGACGGGTGCATAGATTGAAATGAGGGTAAAAACTAGTGAAACAGAGAGGAAAAGCAGAGCGAGAGAAAGGAGACAGAGGTCCACTGACCACCAGGGATGAGGCGCAGGTATAACCTGCGGGCGGATGAGAGCCTTGAACACCAACACTCAAGAGTACAGGGGCTTGGGGGAGGCCTCACTTAATGGTGGAGCTACGAGGGTGGGATAGCAATTTCACTGACAATGAGTCAGTGGCCATGCTCCTTGCCCTTTAATTCTTACCTAATATTCTTACCTAGTATTAACTTTTTTTATCTAGCTGACTGGATGCTAATCCTCCCACTTGTAGATCCACAGAGACTGATTGCTTCACACCTGAGTGCTTGGAAGCAAATATAGATGACATAAAATCTCTAAATAAATATTATTAAGGCACAATATTTGCTTATTATTTTACAGAAATTCTCTGATAAGGAAGCCAAAATACTGGTTAAACCACATTTAAATCACATCCAGTTACAGTTCAAGTGTGTTTAGAAGGTTGTATGTCGGAATATCCTTTCTCAGAATGTAGTCATTTATACATATCATGTCCTAAAATTGTTTGTAAAAAATATTACATTGTGTGTAGAAATTTCTATTACTAAGTCCAACAGGGCGATATTTTTGTAAATCATATTTATGACACACTAGTTATGTCAGGCGATATTCTGTCCACGATATTCTACTGTAATGTTTTGAAAGAAGGTACCACTTGCCACACATTTAAAATTCAAGAAAATGAATTATTTTTTCATTACCCACAATTCTCTTGAGTGCATAATGTGCAACCAACAGTTCCAAATATTTTTTCATGTAAAATAATAAATATATTCACAAAAAATACCATAAATATTGTGAGATTTAAAACATTGGCCATAACAGTGGTCGTCAAACTCTTTATACTATTTTTCCACAAAATATGATGTAAGAATCACTGTCACATGTAACCCCATAATGCTCTTGTAGTTTCTAGGTGAAATGCCAAAAAAGACATGTGGTGCTGTCTATGGGACTCTTGTAGAGCATTGTGAATACGTTTTACCCTTCTTTTAGCAGTGCGCACAAATGCATTGTGTCACTGTGGTTCACTTACAGCATGAGCATGCGTTACAGGGGCTAGTACATTTGTCACACATGACATTTTGCAAAATAGGTGAGGTGTGTGAGAAGTTGGCCTGGTATGTGATGCTCACTAGTTCTAGTGATCACCTTGTACCATGCCAAGCAACCCTTATGATGATTGGTTGTAAGTCAACCTTATAGACCAGCTATCCTATTAGCGTGGACAAAGCAGTCTTAGGCTAAACTCTGTAAAGGCATGTGAAGAAAGCTGTTTTACCGTACACAATCCCTTTGAATACCAAATGAAAGGACACCACACAGATATATATTTAAAATATATATATATATTTATTTACTACAAATCCCCTATACTCTTTATGAGCACAGAAGCAAATGCGTTAAAACAAAATATAGTTTAAATATACAAAAGTTGCACAATATGGATGAGCCCTAGGGGCCACCTAAAGCATGTACTAAAATAGTTGTATAAGTACCACAAATCGAAAAGGAAATAGGCCTAGGGCCTGGAGAATCGCTGGAGCTGTTTGGGACTAACAGTGAAGAAGTCGGGAAAGGCCCGCGGGACTCGGGTGCAGCGCTTAAAGCACACGCATACACCAATGCAATGTCAATGGTGCGTAAAAGTTACAAAGTTAGTGAAAATGGAACCTTCTGGATGACCTAGAACCGAGAAACTTGGAACATAGACACTAGAGGTGTATTGCTACACAGGGGCACCGGAGTGCCAGGTTTACCTCACCCACAGGAAGCGGGTGCATATGTCTCAAAGTGTGTTGGGTTTCCTCAAGCTGGTCTATGGAGCCTGTAGATGAAGATGCTGCAGGCGGGTCGTCGTGGGGAGTTCCAGTGGATCCAAGGGTGGATCTGAAGAGTTGAAGACCTGAAAGCAGAGGGTACAATGTTCAAAGTCACTAGCCAGGGACTACCGTAGAACCAGGATGGAACCACGCGATGTCGGGTGCAAACAGGCGAAGAGGTGAAGATTGTCTCTGCAGCCACGTGGACACGAAGAGGTCGAAGATGTCCAAGCATTGGTCACAAGCTGTCCCACAAAGGTTCTAGCTGATGGCGGTGTCGGCTTCTTGATCAGAGCAAACAGGCCTTGGCTAATGCAAGCCATGCAGGAATCGATGCAATCTTTTCACTCGGACCAGCAAGGTCAGAGTGGGTGCTCCTTTTCAGGGAAGCGAGGACCAGTCTGGAGCAACCAGACCAGCGGTGTTGTTTGTAGGGTTCTTTGCCAAGATGGCCGCTAGCCACATGGCAAGAGGCCGGGATGGCGCATCGAGTGGCAAAGTCCAAAAGGGCGATTTTGGAAAAGGGGGTGGTGATGGACAGAGTTTCTGAATGATGCAGAATACTCTTACCCAGTCAAGAGATCAGGGCTTGATCCATCACCGTTTTTTAGCTCACTGCACCATCCCAGCTCAGAACCTGGCTACATGCAAATTAGTCTGTTCCTGTTCCAGTGCATGATGGGAACAGGGCAAACCAAACTACCAAGCCAATTCTTATACTGGCAAGGAAACAAGCTTCCGGGGACCGGTTTCTGGCATTTCAGCCTTCGTCGGCACGGCTTGCTTGAATCCTGATGGTGCAATGAGCAAGGGACTCACGTCTGAGTATACCCTCCCACACATAGTGTGGACAAAATCGATTTTGGAAAAGGGGGTGGTGATGGACAGAGTTTCTGAATGATGCAGAATACTCTTACCCAGTCAAGAGATCAGGGCTTGATCCATCACCGTTTTTTAGCTCACTGCACCATCCCAGCTCAGAACCTGGCTACATGCAAATTAGTCTGTTCCTGTCCCAGTGCATGATGGGAACAGGGCAAACCAAACTACCAAGCCAATTCTTATACTGGGAAGGAAACAAGCTTCCGGGGACCGGTTTCTGGCATTTCAGCCTTCGTCGGCCCGGCTTGCTTGAATCCTGATGGTGCAATGAGCAAGGGACTCACGTCTGAGTATACCCTCCCACACATAGTGTGGACAAAATCGATTTTGGAAAAGGGGGTGGTGATGGACAGGGTTTCTGAATGATGCAGAATACTCTTACCCAGTCAAGAGATCAGGGCTTGATCCATCACCGTTTTTTAGCTCACTGCACCATCCCAGCTCAGAACATGGCTACATGCAAATTAGTCTGTTCCTGTCCCAGTGCATGATGGGAACAGGGCAAACCAAACTACCAAGCCAATTCTTATACTGGGAAGGAAACAAGCTTCCGGGGACCGGTTTCTGGCATTTCAGCCTTCGTCGGCCCGGCTTGCTTGAATCCTGATGGTGCAATGAGCAAGGACTCACGTCTGAGTATACCCTCCCACACATAGTGTGGACAAAATCGATTTTGGAAAAGAGGGTGGTGATGGACAGAGTTTCTGAATGATGCAGAATACTCTTACCCAGTCATGAGATCAGGGCTTGATCCATCACCGTTTTTTAGCTCACTGCACCATCCCAGCTCAGAACCTGGCTACATGCAAATTAGTCTGTTCCTGTCCCAGTGCATGATGGGAACAGGGCAAACCAAACTACCAAGCCAATTCTTATACTGGGAAGGAAACAAGCTTCCGGGGACCGGTTTCTGGCATTTCAGCCTTCGTCGGCCCGGCATGCTTGAATCCTGATGGTGCAATGAGCAAGGGACTCACGTCTGAGTATACCCTCCCACACATAGTGTGGACAAAATCGATTTTGGAAAAGGGGGTGGTGATGGACAGAGTTTCTGAATGATGCAGAATACTCTTACCCAGTCAAGAGATCAGGGCTTGATCCATCACCGTTTTTTAGCTCACTGCACCATCCCAGCTCAGAACCTGGCTACATGCAAATTAGTCTGTTCCTGTCCCAGTGCATGATGGGAACAGGGCAAACCAAACTACCAAGCCAATTCTTATACTGGGAAGGAAACAAGCTTCCGGGGACCGGTTTCTGGCATTTCAGCCTTCTTCGGCCCGGCTTGCTTGAATCCTGATGGTGCAATGAGCAAGGGACTCACGTCTGAGTATACCCTCCCACACATAGTGTGGACAAAATCGATTTTGGAAAAGGGAGTGGTGATGGACAGAGTTTCTGAATGATGCAGAATACTCTTACCCAGTCAAGAGATCAGGGCTTGATCCATCACCGTTTTTTAGCTCACTGCACCATCCCAGCTCAGAACCTGGCTACATGCAAATTAGTCTGTTCCTGTCCCAGTGCATGATGGGAACAGGGTAAACCAAACTACCAAGCCAATTCTTATACTGGGAAGGAAACAAGCTTCCGGGGACCGGTTTCTGGCATTTCAGCCTTCGTCGGCCCGGCTTGCTTGAATCCTGATGGTGCAATGAGCAAGGGACTCACGTCTGAGTATACCCTCCCACACATAGTGTGGACAAAATCGATTTTGGAAAAGGGGGTGGTGATGGACAGAGTTTCTGAATGATGCAGAATACTCTTACCCGGTCAAGAGATCAGGGCTTGATCCATCACCGTTGGACTGGCTTATGCACGGGGACACCTTGTGTGCCCCATGCAACTCTTATTCTATTCAGCCCTGTCCTACCCAGTACGCAAAATCCTGTCTGGGGTGGTGCTCGCACCTCCCAAGGCAGGAAACCCTTTGTCCAAGCCTCCCTCGCTGGAAGGACACCCAGCAGCAGGAGGTCAGACTTGTGTCTGTGGTGGCAGCATCCATTTTGTGATGCTGAGGCTCGAGTTTAACTTTAACCGGGGTTCAGGTTATGTACATGTCGTGTCCCTCTAGAAGGGTGGAATGCTACCCCCGTCACCAGAATTGGTGAGGGGCTAGTATCCCAATTCATACGACACCTTACTCGACATGTTTAGATAAATCCAAACCAAAGTTAGCAAATAACCGCGAGGATTATAATGCACTTAAGGTATGGCAATATCCCGGAACAGCTAAGGGAGTTGTTCCCGACAGCTGCAGACGGGCCCAGCTCGTGCCAGAGCGTCATGTCACATGAAACCAAGCACTATGCCTCCAGGATTGCTGAGGCCTTCCATAGGAGTGGCTTATAGGTTAACATGTGTCCAGATAGGGTTAGATATAGGGATACTATATCTAAGTAAGAGGTGATTACACCAACTTACCCCAGCTGAGTGAACAGCCAGTTGTGTCAAATATGGAGGTCAGGCCAGGGGTGGCACAATACATGCTGCAGCCCCTGGTAGGCCTTGGATACACCTATGCCCTGGGTACCTAGGGTACACTGTTACAGGGGCCTATAAGGTGAACCAGTTCCAATTGTGTATGTACCTAAGGTACATGGAGTCCATTTTAAGGAGAGAGCAATTAGCCTGGGGCCCTGAATAGCAGGATCCCAGGCCAACTAAGTCAAAAACCAGCTAAACACCAGGCAAAAAGTTTGGGGGTAACCACAGTCAGATATCCACCTTCCTACAAGGTGAGTCACACATACCTCCCTCACTGCATGTCTGTCCTGTCAGCCATCTTGGCTGATAAGTTAATGTTTAAAAATTTGCACCCACTGAGACAATATTTTGGAAAACGATTGACAATATTTCTCTGCATGGTATTCAGACATAGAACATGTTCAGTGACATTCAGAGTACTTTGGGTGTCAGACAACTGACAGTCCTAACACTAACTGGAACATTTAGAGATAGGGTCTTAGAACTTAGGTACAGCCTGATATGTTTTATCGGATGCTACCCGGAATTCCTCACACGTCGTCCTGCATGACTGTTCAGCCCCATAACTGTGCCTATTTTTCCACAGACACCAACTAGCAAATGCCTAGTCACCCTTTTCACTTTCACTTGACCATGTGACTATAAATTTTAGGGTACTAGCTCAGCGGCACTCTTAAAACATTTTCCTCAAAGTGATTCCTATTCATGTTGGATGGAAAGATGTGATAGAGCGCTTACAGCACTCTACATTGTAAGGGTGCATTATACTCGTGGTTCAAATGCACTTACATATGTTTTTGTCATTTGCAGTGTTTCATGATTATTGAAATGCATTTATTTAAATCACATAAGTACTTGTAATGTAGTACGCACATTTAAGTAAGACTTTGTATGTATAAGAAAGTTTATTATTCCTGTATGTATAATGTGCAGGATGAAACTATACTCGTACAATGTAACGATGTGTAGGTTAAGTTACCTGCATTGTAGGCCCAAACTGCAGGTTGTTTTGAGTTTCGTTTCTCCTTGGTTTCTCGAGAAATAATTAAATGAATCCTTTTTGTATTCGAAGACAGTATGTTCTCATCCTACTGCAGGTGCTGGAATTCGACCCTTGTTATTTTTAGATTAAGGAGATACCTGGAATGTCTTTGAAGAAGACAAAAAGAGAGGACGCCTTTCGTGTCTTGTCTATCTTGGAACCAAGGCCACTGGAGAGGAGCTGAACAATAAGGCTCCTGTGGAAACTTGCTGAAAATGTTGGAAATTAAAAAAATTAAATGTGATGTATTGTTGGTTGAACATTGTCTTTTTGTATGATGCGCAGGTACAGATTCGGGGGAATTTCTGCTTTTTCGGAGGAGCATCTTAGAGTGAGCTCCATAGCCTTAAGCTATCAGACCCATTTGACGTGAGTACTTCTTAGGAAGTCAATATGTGCTGACACCTTTGGGTATGATATAAAGGAGATATGCAGGATCCTCATTTAAAGCAGTGTAGGGAAATATACCTTTCATTTACTTCTTAATGAAAAGAGAATTGAACTCAGCTTCTATTCTGTGTTGCATTTTGATTTTGGAGTTCATCACAATATGCCTTTTGTGCCGAATGAATTATATCCGTAGACTCGGCTCTGTATTGATTTTTATGTACCTATATACGCTGAAATTAGGGTGTGTTTATATTCAATTATTTTTGGCCTTATAATAGATTCATCAAAAATAAGTTCAGAATCTGTGGTCCTTTAAAGCATGACTAATTTGTAAGTATAATCTTGAATTGTTTTGATCCCTTCTACCACTTTTAGCAGGAAAATAAAAAAAACATTGGTATTGATTTCAGTCGGGAAGGCAAGGAGTAAATTTAGCGTAATCAAATGGTAGCAGAGGATGTTTGCCTCTAAAGGAGAGGGGAGAAAGAGGAATTATAATAAGAATTGTAAGAAAATTGGGCTCTGGGCATGGAGGTGAGGACGGAGAAGGCGAAGATTGATGGAGGTCGGCGGATGCTGATGGTGCGGCGGAAACGGTGGTAGCATGAGTATGAAACTGTGTGGCGTGTTAGATTGCGGTGATGAATTAATGTGATGTCTTGCGAAGTTGGGATGCAAGTTGACTGATTGTGGGTTAATCGGTTTACTGTTTTGGACATGTGCAGATCATGAAGTTTAGTGAGTGGACTCAAGAGAAGTCCAAGATCTTGGGATAGTTGTATTTGTAAATATCTGATCAATACTGTGGGTGTCGTGTAGCACTATCGACGATTCACTTGTGATAGGGAACTTTGTGTGAATGCAGGAGAACCTTGTGGTAGAAAGCCTCAGGTACCGGGGGTGGACTAAGGTGATTGAGTGACTAACGCAGGTCGGGGGCCACAGCAGATAAATGTTCTTGTAAGAGTGTTCTATTGATGTTTTAGCGGACGGACAGTTACTTGTTGTTTTATGTAACTAAGTTATTGTGACTGTGTTAGGAAGCAATTACTTGGTTTAATTTTTTTTTTTAAATATATTTTTATTGCAGCTTCCAAATTTGTACCAACATTCCGATAATCAATTCAGTTACTCATCCCCTTATTCCACAGGCACCAAAAAGAAGTTGTACATGGCCATTTAGCTCACACCCGGAGGTTGAGCAGCATTATACAGTGGAGCACTAATATCTGACAGGTGTAGAAATGTTCCAATACGGCTGAACTGTAATCAGTACCCAAGACTGCTTTTCTTTCTTCTTGGTTCTCTTGTTCCTCGTCCGTTGAATTGCTAACAAAACTATATACACATTCCCGCCCCCAAAAACCCCCATCTCCAGCCCCTATACCTCCTACCCCCCCACTCTTCCCCCTGCCCCCGCCCCCCCCCCCCCCCCCAGGCGTGTCAGAGTTCCACAGGAGTAAGCCAGAATCCCGCACGAGTAGTGCAGGTCCGAGACTGGTTATCAGGATTGATCAACAGCGGATTGCAGTCATCACGTGGGGTGTGGGGCAATCCAAGGAACAGGACCCGGCCGATCCCAAACCCAGGCTAATGAAATGAAGGTGCAGGGCTATGCGCAGGGGAGCCCTCGCTGTCCGAGTCCGAGAGCGTGAGGCCAAGAACCAATCGCTCCCATGCTCGGGCCCGCTCCAGAGCAGGATCAGTACCCGCTCTAAGCACCATCTGTAGTCGAACCTCCCCTTCACAGCGGGCCCATTTACTGAACTCCGTTCTCCATCTCTCCACCATTGGACCCCTATTCGCCTTCCATTGGGATGTTATGGCTCGTTTCGCTAAGAGCAGTCCCAGGTCTAGGAACTTACTAGTGATTTTGTTCTTTGATGTATGTGGAAACCAGTGGAGTACGCAGTGCGCCATTGTGAGCTGTAAATCCCTCTCAGTGACCTCTCGCAGGCTCTCCACTACCCCTTGCCAGAAGAATCCCAGTGCCGGGCAGGACCAGAACATGTGTTGAGAATCGGCCACCTCTGCCGGGCAGCGCGAACAGGCCGCCGAGTGTGATGGGAAGTACTCATGCAATTTGTCAGGGGTAAGGTATGCTCTGTGCAGGATGTAAAAATGCACCAACTGAAACCTCGCGTTGCGCGTCCCTTTCCAGGCCGCTCCACTATACCAGGCCACGCCGTATAAGGGATCTCCGTCATTAAATCTGCCTCCCATTTCACCTTCAGAGCCATTAGCGGGGTTAAAACTTCCATAGTCATGCGCCTATAGAGGCACGTAATGGCCTTGACCGTCTCCGCGGCCATCATCACGTATTGACAGCCCATGGACAGAGGCGGTTCCGTCACGCCCTACCTCCAATGCCTACGGATCGCTGCTGACCGCGCCGCATGAAGGAGGAAATCTCCTCCCGGAATCGCAAAGCGATCCCTCAAGAGATCGAAAGGCATCAGCACACCGTTCTCAAACAGATCTCCAACGGTCGCTAGACCCTGCTGTTCCCAGTCTTCCAACCGGTGCCACATGCCTCTATGCGGGAGCGCTCTGCACAGTCTGAGCGGGATCTCAGGAGTGTATGGAACCGCAATACGTCCCCACTGCAGATATCTGTTCCAACACTTCCGAACTGTCGCAAACTCTTGGGTGAGATGGAGGTCCCCCATCGGGAGGCCCAGGACGATTCGGGACAGCACCTGAACCGGGCCTGCCGGTTCACCAGATCCGTCATCCTCGCTCGTGGCTCTCGCCACCCATTGTGTCAACCATTGCAACTGGGCCGCCAGGTAATATAGTTCGTAATCTGGCACCGCAAGACCCCCCTCACCTTGAGGCCTTAGGAGCGTGGCGTGCGCCACTCTGCATCTGCCCGAACCCCAGAGAAAGTCAATCACCATCGTCCGTAGACGAAGGAAGTAACTCGCCGGTATCCAGATCGGTAAGGTTCGGAAAAAATAGAGCAGTCTTGGTAGTGTCACCATCTTGAGGAGCGCCACCCTCCCCACCAGAGACAGCGGGAACGTACCCCAGAAGGCGAGATTCGTTTTAGTGAGCCTGATCGCCGAGCCAATGTTGCCCTCTAGAATGTCGATGCTGTTGTGGTAAATCGAAGTACCCAGGTAGCGAAGACTCCTCCCCTCCCAGGTCACACCTTCCGTAGTGAGCGGGCATGTTCTACGTGCACGAGTCGGGAACAGGTAAGATTTCGCCCAGTTCACTCTGAGGCCCGACACCATGCTCAGTGATTTGAGGAGGGATTTAGCTCCCCGCAGGGAGGCAGCGGAGTCCACCAGAAACAGCAGGAGGTCATCAGCGTATAAAGCGATATGGTGCACCTGTGCGTACACGTCCAACCCCTGATATGCCTGCCCCAACCCGGCTCGTGCCGCCAAAGGCTTGATCGCTATGGCAAATATTAGGGGGGAGAGGGGGCACCCCTGACGGGTGCCCCGTCCAACGGTGCAAGCCTCAGATATTACCCCTCCTGTTTTGACCCTAGCCATAGCATTCCGGTACAAAAGTGCCGTCCAATCCACGAAACCCTCGCCTAGCCCCATTGTGCGCATAACATGGAAAAGTTAGGGCCATTCCAGACTATCAAAGGCCGTCTCCATGTCGATTGCAAACACCGCTGCCTCGTCCACATCGTAGGCGTCAGCCTCCAGAACGTGGAGGAGCCGTCGTATATTAAGCGCGGTGTTGCGGGTCGGGATGAAGCCAGATTGGTCCACGTGGATCAGTGCGGGCATATGGGGGGGTAGACGCGTCGCCAAGATTTTGCTCAATATTTTGTAGTCCAGGTTAAGCATGGACAGCGGACGATACGCCGATCTGTCCCAAGGTTGTTTTCCTGGCTTCAGTAGCGGGACAATTAGTGCCTCACCAGTGGTCGTCGGCAAGCCACCTAGCCGTTTAGCCTCATTGTAGAGCACGCCAGCTGGGGCGCCAGGAGATCTACATAGGTGTGATAGAACTCGGCCGGGAGACCGTCGGAGCCCGGCTTTTTATTCCGTGCCATACTCTTAATGGCGACTCTCACCTCTCTCACCTCAATTTTATCTCCCAGAGGTTTTGCTTCCTCTTCGGTCAGCTCCGGCAAACTCAAGCCTTCCATGAATCTCTGGAACTCATCCTCCGATGGGAGGACCCGACTACGGTACAGTTCTGTGTAATAGTCATAGAGTAGCTCATTAATTCCCTGTTGGTCGAAACGCGCCTGCCCCGCGTGATCTCTGAGTTCGAGAATGACCGAGCCGCGGGGAGCCGGATTGGTCAGCCAGGCAAACAGAGCCCCCGTCTTATCCCGTTCCGAATGGGCGCGCGTGAGGTAGGATTTGTAGTCAAAGCACCTGAGGCGTTCTACCGTCGCCGCTGCTGATTCCCTCGCCTCGAGTAGGGCCTCATGAGTATCTGGTCGCTCAGGTCGTTCTCGCTCCAGTGAGCGCAGCTTCTCGTCCTCTCGGTGAATTTCATTAAGTAAGGTCTTCCGCACCCCCGATACCGTCGCAATGCAACGCCCCCGCACCACTGCTTTGAAGGCGTCCCATTCAACGGTGGCTGATCCCGCAGTCCCCGCATTGATCTGAAAATATGACTCTATACTCGAGGCTATCCGGGTCCAGAAGACCTGATTGTCGAGCGTCTCCGTCGCAGTTTACAGGTGGTAATGCGTGGGTGACGCTGCGACCAACACATCTGCACCAGCAGCGGGTTATGGTCGGAGATCGTGCGTGTAAGGTATTCACTGTGGCACACCTCGCCATGCACTTCCGGGGAGCATACGAAGGCGTCTATGCGGACATTTAGTTCGTGTAGGGAGGAAAAGAAGGAATAATCCCTGTCCAATGGGTGGCCAGCTCTCCATGAGTCAATGAGCCCCCATTGACGTTGCCAATCAGAGCGCGCAAGAGCTAGTTTTCTCGTCGGTGCATTTGGTAAGGGGGGATGTGATCGGTCCAGTGTGGTGTCAGTTACACAATTAAAGTCCCCCCCAAGGAGCACTGGTCCCACTAAAAACGGGGCCAGTGTGCAGGACAAGGATGAGAAGAAGGCAGGCTGTTCTATGTTCGGGGCATACAGACATCCCAACGTTAGGTCCCTCCCATCCAGTTTCCCCTCACCATTGCGTACCTCCCCTCCGGGTCAATAAGCTGTTGTATGCATTGAAAGGGAACCCCCGCCCTTATCCATATGACCACCCCCCTAGCATAGCCCGAGTATTCAGTGTGGTAGACCTGTCCCCTCCACCTCCGCTGTAAAGCTTTACCCTCATGTGCTAAAAGATGTGTCTTCTGTAAAAAGTCTATATGAATGCCCCGCCGAATTAAATATGAGTGAATTTTGAGACGCCTATGCATGGTATGCATCCCCCGCACATTCCACGTGATACATTTGTAACCTAAGTCGGGTCCCATGACAGTTCACATCTCAGCTTACAAGTCTCCTCACAGAGCCCTCTGACACGCCCAGATCCCACCCCCCACCCCCCACAGCCACAACGAAATAACCCTACCCAGCTCCCACTCCCCAGGACAGACAATCAACGTGGTAACCCCATCCAAACCTTGCAATGCAGCGTAAATCAACCAGAGCAGGCTAGGCTGTTTGAGACGTAAATCGTGGTAAGATCCGAAGCTACCCCCCCTCTCCCAAGTAAGTAGCAACAATCCACAACACCCCCCCCATTACAGGTATTATCAACTGGAGCGAGCTACCCCCCACCTCCCATCGCTATCCGGCAGTGCTCACCCCGCAACCCAGTACCGTGCATCAGCGTGTCCAATGTCCTCACAGCCACATCAACCAAAGACACCATCCGCCGTTTGTGGAGTCACCACTGGTAGGTCCGCCTCTAAGAGATCTAGGGCACTGCTGGAGCCAGGACTGGAATCCGTATTCTTCGAGCGATCCGAGGCGTTACTGGAGGGGCTGACCTCCCCCTGGCTGATGGCCGCCACCGCCAGCACCGCCTTATTCCTTTCTTGTTGCCACCCAGCTGGGGAGCCAGGGCGTTGCGTCGGCGTCACATCAGATGGAGCTTCGTCTAGGCGTGGTCGCAGAGGAGTGTCCCCTCCAGCTTCCCCCCTGGTTTCCATCCAGTCCCAAGCCGCTTGCGGTGTAGGGAAGAAGTGTGTGTTCCCTCCAGTCATTACCTTCAGTCGGGCCGGGAATAACATGGCATAGGGTAGTTGCATAGTTCTCAATTTTCGCTTGACCGCCAGGAAGGAAGCCCGTTGCCGCTGAACATCTCTGGTGAAGTCCCGTAAAATCATGACCTTGCTATTACCAATGCGCAGGTTCGATAACCCCCTGGCCGCTTGTAGAATGCGGTCACAGTCCCGGTAGTGCAATAGGCGTGCCACCATCGGGCGCGGTGGGCTGCCAGCTCTAGGCGGGAGTGCCGGGACTATGTGGGCTCGCTCCAGGGCGAAAAACGGGGAGAGCCCCTCTGGCTCCACCTCCGCCCGCAACCAGGTTTCCAAGAAGGACACCGCATCCTGGCCCTCCTCTCTCTCCAGGACACCCACGATACGGAGGTTGTTACGTCTGGATCGCCGCTCACTGTCCTCGGCCCTGAGCTCCAACACCCGGACCTTCTGCGCCACTCCCGCCAATGAGGCCTTCATGGCAGCCAAGTCGCCAGGAACGTCCTTCTTGTTCGCTTCCGACGTCGCCACACGTTCCTTCAGCTTCCTGTGGTCATCCTTCAAGAGGGACAGGTCAGACCCAATGGTGTCCATCCACTTCTCCAGGGCCTCACGTGATGCCACAATGGCCTGCATAATGTCACTCAGGGAGGGGTCCTGTGGCGGGGCCGGACACCCAGAACCAGGCGCCGTCCCGTCTCCCGTCATGGAATGGCCCGGATCATCGAGCCTCAGCACACCGAAGCCCTTCTTTCTGGTCCCCCTGACCATCTTGTGGCAGCTTTCAATGCCCACTTCGAGCGATGATGCCGAAACCACAGGCGTCGCCCACCCTGGCCCAGTACACCCGGTTCGCTAGTCCGACGACGACACAACAGCTTATCACCAATGCTGGCCCCACACTCCTCTGTCTCTTGTGGTAGGTATATCCACTCTACCTTCAGTGGGTGCAGGGGCAGTGCAGGGGAAACGCACCAGGGTCAGCTCCAGGCCGTCCGCCGCAGTGGCCAGCAGGCTAATGGGCAGGCCGCAGGGATCCTGCTCCGGTCCAGTGAGCAGCTCTCACCGGTCCACGGACCTCCCTCCGCAGGTCCACAATGGGCCACACTCACAACACAGCTCCTGGTGCAGAAGGATACAGGGGTCCCAGGTCCTAGTGCTACTGGGGGCTCAGAGGAAGCAGAAGCCGCAGTCACCTTCGACATCCAGGGCACCAGTCTCCCGACATCCAGCTCATCGGCGGTGGCAGACCCCCACGGGCGCCTCGCGAAGGCGCTCCTCACCACTCCTGCCCGCCATGCAGGGCGGCCCCCTAGGCAGCCAGGAAACGCAGCCAACGGTCAGCACTGCCCCCAGGGGTAATGGTTGCTGGAGTGCTCGCTCCAATAGCAGGGTGGGTCCCTCACGAGGGGAAGCTGCGGGCTCCCCGATGTCTGCATGCTGTGGTCCGGGGATTAACGAATTTGCGCGGGCGCTGCCATCTTAAGGTCAGGCAGCTCGCCGGATCTCCGCTCCCGGGGCTCGACCACCCCGCAATCCCCGGCGGCGCTTCCCACCTCAAACTGCTCGCGGTTCTCTCCGCTCCAGCCTCAGCAGGTCTTCGCCTACGCCAATGGACTCCGGTCGCCGGCAGCTCGGCCGTCAGGCATCACGGTCAGGGACTCCGGCCGCCATTTTGCGAGCCCGTCTCCCCGGCCGCAGCACTCAGGGGAAAAAAGGAATTGTCCAGTGGTCGTGGTGCCCCCAGCGCCTCCAGCCTCCTCCTCAATGCTCCCCAGGATCTCCGATGCACCTGTGGAGGTCAGGGGTCCAGTATGGGGGTCAGGATATGTGCCGGAGAGGGTCGGGTACGGATGAGCTCCGGAGTCCCGCTTCTGCCTACATCGGCACTCAAGCCACGCCCCCCAAGCAATTACTTGGTTTAATAGCTTTTGGATATACAGTTACTTGTAGTATGAATGTGTGAGCGAGTGTACGAGGTGAAATTGTAAAGGAGGATGAGCCGCTGAAAAGGGAGCAGTGACGTCAGTGCGTGCCACGCTGGGATTGGTCTGTTGCTGTAACACCGCACTGGGATTGGTGAAGTCCATCCGAAGGCAAATATTTACATTTGGATTGCAAATAAGTGATTTTCATGATGAGATGTTTTAAAGTGTTGCGAGATTTGTGTGGAGGCAACACAGGGATGGTGACTCGGGTAGGAGAAGAACCTGCGCTAGAGGATATCCTGGCACATTATATGGCAACGAATGTGGGACTCCATACTATAGTGTGGCTGCAAAATTGGCATAAAGTTACAGAGAAAGAGGGAGAATTGGCTTTCCCTCGTTATGGGTCAGTCAGTCAGTCAAAACAAGCTTTATTCGATTACATTTAAAATCATAAAAGCAACAAAACAACATGTATTTAAAAATTAATTACAATTTGATAAAATTCATTACAATTTGATAAAATTCATGTGAGTTACAAAGGCGGAACAATTCAGTAAAATTCATGGAGGTTAAAAGCAAACCGGAAATCATAGTGGTAAAATCACCCTTCCAATTGTCTCGGGGATAGCATCCTGGTCCTAATACGCATAGCAGCGACCAGGAAGCTAGCAACCCCGAGGATTGTCCTGGTGCTGCCTAATAGCTGAAGGTAGAGTAAAGCAGGCCGTACCTGAACAAAACCTGCATCTCTTAAAATGGGTGCCAAGAACCTCGACCTACTCGCTTTGTAGTGGCTACAAAACATAATGAAATGCATGAGGGTTTGCTCAGAGAAGTTATCACAGCTACACGGGGTAGATTCATCAGGAACACCCCACACAGGAAAATCGCCCAGGGAGTATTGGATTAAATTGAACCTGAATCTGATAAGCAGGTGACGATGGTACGGTCTGCTCACGATTATTAAATAAGGTTCAATTTGGGGCGAAGTCAGGAGTAGGAAATTAGCTCTAACTCTTGGTTTAATTAGTTCTTTCTCCTCCCGTGTTTGAACTGCCCTCCTTATGAAATTTTCTTTGATCCATTTCAAATCTCCCTTGAGTATAGAGTTTGGGTGGCTGTATAGGTTTGGTCTGCCGAGTCTACCCATCTCCCCCTTTATGTATTTCAGCCATGGAATTTTTAAGGCGTTATCCAAGGACATGCAATCCCTGAGGATATTATGGTTCAAAGCAATGTCCGTGTTCAGCCAAGTTTTGGTCCAACACATGAGGGGCGCTAGTTGGAGTGAGTCAGTGAGATAACCCAGCCCTAATTCAGTATGTATAGAAAGGACAGGTGTGGATTGTGGAACACCCAACAAGGACCTGAGAAAGTGATTTTCTGCTGTTTGTAGTTTGCCACAGTTAGCGTAGCCCCACAGTGGGGCTCCGTAGGAGGCTATAGATAAGCATTTGGTTTTGTAGACCTTCAATAATGCCTCCATCGGTCGTGACCCAAGACGCTTGGCAAAACTCAAAAGTGCAGAGGTGGATCTGGTGACAGCTAGGGATTTTGCGTCCACCTGTGGGGACCAAGAGCCCTTCTCTTCGAATATCACTCTCAGATAAGTAAACACTTGTACTCTCGAGATCCCCTCTCCACAGCAACTAAAGGATTTCAACTTTTTTGGCCTTGGTCACTTCCCTGCCAGCATAATATGTGATTTTTTGTTATTGACCAGCAGGTCTAGCGAAGACATAAAATGACCAAATGCATTAGGAGCCTCTGTAACCCCACCCGTGTGCGGGCTAAAAGCACCGCATCGTCCGCATAGAGGAGTACGGGAACTGCGGACCCCTCACATAAGGGATATCGGGTGTGGTCCCCTCCAGGGCTTTATCTAGGGAGTTGATGTAGATGGTAAACAGAAGTGGGGCTAAGATACAGCCCTGCCTGACACCTCTTCTGGAACTAAATGGTCTGGTGGTTTTACCATCACGGTTGATTCTGATATTAGCTGAAAGGTCTGCATGGAGTGCGGCCAGGAAGTCTAATAGGGGGAGATCAATCCCAATACCAGCCAGTATGGTCCATAGCTTGGCCCTATTGACCAAGTCAAAGGCCGAAGAAAGGTCCATAAAGGCCAGGTATAAGTGCCCCTCCTTGGCCATGGTGTACTTACTAATCAGCATGTGGAGGTTCAAGCACTGCTCTATTGTACCTCTTTTCTCCCTGAAACCATATTGCAGGTCAGAGAGCACCTTCTTCTCCTTAATAATGTCGCCTAATCTGTGTAGAATGACTCTGCCAAGAATCTTTACGGCAGAGTCGATTAGCGAGATCGGCCTGTAACATGCCGGGTCCGATCTGGAGCCCTTCTTAAATATAGGGATGATGGTTGAGGTGGACCAGGTTTTTTGGAACCCCACAGTGACAGTTGAATTAAAGACATTTGTAAGGATTTTGGCCCAGAATAGTGACTGCGAGCTATATAGGTCTGCAGGGACTCCGTCTGGGCCCGGTGCCTTATGTTTGGTCATATCTTCAATTGCCCTGATAACCTCAAATTCGGAAAAGGACAAAAGGGGGGGTTCGGTAGGAGGCTGGTGGGGATGGGGTGTGGGTCATTTTGAATGGAGGTGCTGTAACAGCTGAGGGGAGTGATGTAAACTCGGAAACCTCCGCCTAGACCAAGACAATTTGAGGCATTATATGCATGGATGAGAGCAGTAATAGCAAAGAGAAGAGAAGCATCACAGGGAAGAATGAAGAAGGCAATGAAGGTATATCAGGATGCCTGGTGGGATGCACAACTGAAGAGATGGAGAGTAGACACCATAGAGGGAGAACAATTATACCCATTCAGGTTGCTAGAAGAAGGGTCTGGAGGAAAGATTAAGATAGAGGAGGACAGTGATACAAATGATAGTTTTCTAGAAAGACTGTTAGCAGAACGCCCTCCACCTTGTGACTCCAGGTCGGAGCTGGAGAAAACACAGCAAACGGAAGAAGCTTTAGGTGTTGGACAAATGGGTTCAGAAAATCAGACAACAGGAATAAGAGGGAGAATTTCGGTGGGAATAGAATTCCAGGAAGATCCAGAGGGATGGGGTACGCAGATCCTGAGCCAAACGAAACAGCATGCACCATGCGGTTGCCAAAAGCTCTTACGGTACCAGTTATTATTGGACCTGTGGTTTCAATATATAACCCTAGAGAGAGAATAGGTGACAATCAACAGCAAGAAAGAGAAGGGTAAGAAACTATATCTGGAGGGAGTCTTACAATGAGTGGAGCAGGTATGGCTCAGATGCCAGTGGAAGCTAGTACTCCACTGCCAGCTACGGCTGATCCATCAAGACTGGACAGTGGATCGGAACGAACACGAACAGGAGCTTTGGCAAATTCTAGGTCAGACATCAGAATGTTGGTTCCACTGGTGAGGGAAACGATACAGAGAGAGGAAATGGAGATGAGACGAGAAGCACCTAGAGTACTGTTTGAACCGCAGAATTTGTGTGAGGGTAACCATTGGAGAAGTCAAAGTTGTGAGAGAGAAAGTCACCCAGTATTGAGAATGGAGGAGAGTGTATGCTCAAGGAGAGTACAAAGTTATGGCAGGGAGGAATCAGGAAGTGAAAGAGGTCAGAGAATTAAACAAGTTGCAATGACAGCACCATTGATAGATGTGGTAAGATTAAAAGCAGAAATAGATGAGGTGATTCAAGGATATTTGCCATTGGACAGAATTGAAACTCATGACCCAAGCAAGTTGCTATTGTAGCTAAGGATGTTACTTAAAAGGCAAAGTGAGCTCACGAAGCATTGATGCAGTTGGCACAAAGGTATAAGGTGGATTTCACCAAGACGAAATTGATGCAGGGAAGCAGCAGATTGAATTATAATGATAAAGATTTGGAAGAAAAGCAAACAACAGGATCAAAGGCACAAATGAGAGATTTGGCGATAGGGATGCGACCGTGGAGAGAATTATACAAATGGGAAGAAAGGTGCTCTAAAAAGAAAAGTGCCAAGAAAGTGATAGGAGATAGTCCACCGCTGGGTAGAGGGACGGGAGCAGCAGGAAATTTCCCTCTGAGAGAAGTACAAAATGGGGGTATTTACATGTGCCATAAAGCAGGGGTTATTTGGCAGCATTCACTAATGATTTTCCTCGGCTGAGGGAAAAACCCGCTGACTGGTATAAATGGTATAAACAGATTGACCGGTTTGTCAAGATTTCAAAGGTGTTATGGATTGATTTGAATAGTTTGTTTCATATTGTGGTCCCGGGTGATTTGTGGACGGCATCTAAGGTTGCCATTGATTTGCCCACTGCAGAACCAGCTAGAGATGCAGTGAATCATGGTCCTTCACCTGAGGTAATGAAGAAAAATGAACAAGTCATTACATGGTTACAATCCAAAGTAGCTCCTCAGACTGTTAATTGGCTTAAAATCGATTGTGCATCTACTCAAGATCCTAAGGAGTCGGTACAGTGTGGAGAAGTGTGGCTCACTGGTTAGAGGAGGCATACCCTGAAGCTGAGGTCAGACCCGGGACCAGGGTTCGATTCCCGACGCGGCAGGGTCCTGAACCCAATTGTCCACGGACTCGATAATTCTCGCTTCA
Source organism: Lissotriton vulgaris (assembly GCF_964263255.1). Taxonomy (NCBI): domain Eukaryota; kingdom Metazoa; phylum Chordata; class Amphibia; order Caudata; family Salamandridae; genus Lissotriton; species Lissotriton vulgaris. The sequence continues at coordinate 1,438,787,128 of NC_141689.1, read as the reverse complement.
GTGCCCACTCTAAGCACGAGTTCATACTATGCAGCTCTGGGCAACAAGCTTGCTTAGTCTCCACAACGGCCCCCCCCCGCGGCGGGATGCCTGGCTTTCACCTTGGGGATGCCCAGCACGGGTGATCTCACAGGGGAAAACCAGGACGGGTTCCCAAGGCAAGCGCCGAGATGCCCAAGGGTAAAATCGAGCGCTATATAAGAACATACATACATACATACATGACTATTATGAGAGACTTTTACTGGCTTTTAAACAACATAGTGGATTGGACACCATTGAGCAGAAGGACATGGGATAGTTTGTGTTGGGATTGAAATCTGATATTAGTTTGATGATACAGCATCACTTGATATGTTGGCAGAATAAGTCAGTGGACGAAATTCTGCGTTATGCAAAATACTGCAGTGAGCAGGTAGAGGCAGAACAAAAGAAAATGAAAGATACATTGATGTTCGTACAGTTGAGGAATGCCAAAAGGCCTGAGTGGATGCAAGAGGCTGGAGGAGCGATGCGTCGAGGAAGAGGAAGTGGTAGAGGAATGAATCAACAGATGGTACCTCAACCTGGACAGTGAAGAGGAAGGGGTGTGGATGCAGGTATGGGAGGTGATTGAGTGGCGAATCAAAAGAAGGTCACTGCTTGTCATTATTGTCACAAAATCGGACATTGGAAGTGCGTGTGTCGATTAAATCCAGCAAATCAAATGCAATATGAGGGAGAGGGACAGTTGTCTGAGGGTTTGAACACTGTGACAAGACCTAGATCCATGTTTGGGGGAGGTTGTGAGTCACTAGTGAAGATACCTTAGCCTCCAAGAATACCCACAAGTAATCAGGTACATCATCAGATGCCTTATTTTGAAATACAGATTTGACCAAACTTAAGGTCCTCATGAGTGTCAGAGGGGGGTGCAGGGAGAGTGCACTTTGGGTGCTGCTCTGGAAGTAGATCAGAGTGGGCAGTTTGTAGATGCAGAGGTGGATGGACATCCTGTTACCTTTTTGTTGGACACAGAAGCTGCACGCTCCACAGTAAGGACAGAAGTGGTCTAAAATGTATCCCTGTCAGACCAATCGATTCAAGTGGTTGGAGTTACAAATTTGAAAAGGACTAACCCGTTGACAAACGAGTTACCTGTGAGAATAGGATCGTTCAGAGACAAACAGCAATTTGTATTGTGAGATTCAAGCCCAGTCTGTCTATTGGGATGAGATCTTTTGTGTAAGCTAAATTGTACTATATCATGCACTCCGAGAGGTATGGAGTTGAAAACCTATGATGACGATGTGAGCTTATGTGCAGACATGTTCGTAGGTCTCACGATAGAGGACTTACCTCATGATTTGAGAGATTCGGTTTCTCCGAAAGTCTGGGATTTCACAGGTGAGGAGATAGGATTTATCCGAGGGGTCAAACCTGTTAAGATACAGGTCAAACCAAATGCTGAATTCCCATGAACTCCGCAGTATAAATTGACTCTAGAAACTGTGGATGGAATTAGACCTGTAATTGAGTCCATGATTGCACAAGGCATTCTGAAGGAGATAAGAGGAAGTCCCTCTAACTCACCCATAATGGGACTACGGAAGCCTAGTGGCAAGTACAGAATAGTGCAGGATTTATGCAGGGTTAATTAAATAGTGATCCCTTGTTGTCCTGTGGTACCGAATCCAGCTGGTATACTATTTCAGATACCATGTGAGGCAGAATGGTTTACCCTCATTCATTTATGTCAGGCATTTTTCTTCATACCACTCCACGAAGATAGTCAAAATATTTTAGCATTTAGGATGGATGGCCGTGTGTTAACATGGTGTCATATCCCTCAAGGGTGTACAGAAAGGCCCTCTATCTTTAGTCAATGTTTGAAAAAGAATCTTGAAGGGCTGATGATGCCTCAGAGCTGAGTCCTGATTCAGTATATTGATGACCTTTTGGTCGCTTCAGAGACTGAAGATGCTTGCAGGATCGACACATTGGCTTTGCTGAATCATTTGGCAGAGAATGGGCACAAGGTGTCCCCAAACAAACTTTAGTATAGTCAAACAGTCAAACAGAAGAACAGTATCTTGGTCACCGGATTGAGAAGGGAAAACGGAGAGTGTCACCGGATTGCATAGAGACGATTCTGCAAATGGGAACTCCGAAAACACAAAAAGACGTTTGCATGTTTATGGGAATGGTCGGCTACTGTTGGCAGTGGATCCTAAATGTTTCCTTGCAAGCAAAGCCACTATTGAGGTTTACTTTAAAAGACATTAGTGATCCGGTACCATGGGATAACGATTACATGAGAGCCTTCCAAGAGCTGTGAGAGAGCCTTTATTGCGCTCCAGCTCTGGGAATGCCAGATTATAACAAAGCGTTTTCGCTCTTCTGCTGTGAAAAGGAAGGATGTGCATTAGCGGTCCTTGTACAGACACATGGAGGTGCCCGTAGACCAGTGGCTTATTTTTCTGCTACATTAGATCCCGTAGCTTCTGCATTGCACAGATGTCTCAAATCTGTTGCAGCAACAGGTGTCAGCATTGAGAGATGTGAAAGTATAGTGATGCGTAATCCACTTATTGTTTATGTGCCACATTCAGTAGAACTGTTAATGTCAAGAACCAAGACACAGTATTTAATGAATAACAAGACTTACAAAGTACGAGCAGGTTATATTAGATTCTGAAAATGTTACTCTGAAACGTTGTACCACTTTGAATCCTGCCACACTGGTGCCTCTTTCGCAAAACAAAAAGGAGAGGATTGTGAAGAGCATGACTGTCTAGATGTTACTGATCTATCTACCCAACCCATTCCTGACATTGTTGTTGAACCTTTGTCTGAATCTGATTTAATCCTTTTTGTTGATTGTTCATGCTTAAGAGACAATGAAGGGTGTTTGAGAGCAGCGATTGCTGTGTGCACCATCTTGGGCATCTTGGGGGTGGTGGATGCTGCCTGTTTGGAAAGAGTATACTTTGCTCAGGTGGTGAGATTATTGCTCTGATACGTGCCTGTACCATCTCAAATGGAGTCTGGGTGACTATCTATACAGACAGCCAATATGGGTTTGGAGTGGTTCATGACTTTGGACAGTTATTGTCCCAAAGTGGATTTTTGACATCCTTAGCATCCCCTATCCGTAAAGGAGAATATGTGTGCCAATTGCTGGAGGCGTTGCAGAAACCTAAAGAGATTGCAGTAGTAAAATGTGCAGCCCACGGAAAGGGAGAGGACTTTGTTACTAAGTGAAATAACTATGCTGACGGAGTAGCTAGTTTTTGTGCTATACATGCTTGTGTTTTTCAATGGCAAATACGTAGGAGAGACCACAGAAGCAACCGAGCTCAGCATGATGTTAGCTGTAGCCGATACTTGGGATAAGGTGAAGCGGCTGCAGGTTAAGGTCTCAGAGGAGGAAGCTGCATCATGGGTTAGAGCAGGCTGTGAAAAGAGAGAAGATGGCATTTGGGTATCGACAGATAATAGAACAGTACTACCCAACTGTCTACAAAGCCCAATGGCAAGACAGATTCATGGAGCAGTTCATCTTGGAAGAGATGCCATGGTGTGAGTGTTTAGGCAAACTTAGTTTAACCCACGATTTCGTGTGTATGCTGAAGCAGTGTGTCACAGGTGTGTTACTTGTCAACAAATTAATGTTGGAAAGAGAACTGTGGTTGCAATGAGCCACATTGGAAGATCAGGAGGTCCTTTCAACAGGATACAATTGGATTTTATTGAGATGCCAAGATGCAATAGGCTGAGAGATGTTTTAGTGGCGGTGTGTACTTTTCACGTTGGGTTGTGGCATATCCAACTAGATGATGTGACAGTCTCACAGTGGTGAAACTACTCTTAAGGGAACTGATACCGTGTTTCAGATTTCCGACCTCAGTGGAGACAGATAGAAGAACACACTTCCATAAGGAAATCATGAAATTGTTGTGTACAGCTTTGAAGATTGATCAGAGATTGCACTGTAGCTACAGACCTAAAGCTTCTGGTCTTGTGGAGCAGATGAATGGCACAATCAAGATTAGGGTGTCAAAGGTTTGTTTGTCCACTTAATTGAAATGGCCAAATGCATTGCCATTGGTATTGATGAGTCTGCGTGGTACTCCTGATAGGAAGGCAGGGCTCTCTCTCCATGAGATATTGATGGGTCGACCTATGAGATTGCCTATGGTGCCAGCTACCACATTGATAAACATCATAGATTATTTGGTTATGGATTATTGTAGGGGACTGGCTGATGTGGTTAATTCTGTGTCTGACCAGGTCGAGGCTGCGACTGCATCTACCTCGAGAGACCTGCTGCATGATCTTAACCCTGGTGACTGGGTGCTTGTCCATAAGCATGTGAGGAAGAGCTGTCTTGATGCTCGCTGGCGAGGGAAATACCAGGTGATTTTGGTCACAAGTACGGCTGTAGAGTGTGGAGGATTGCCAAACTGGATTCATGCTTAGCATATTCATAAAGTTCCCGAGTCTGTTGAGGAAATGACCCCCGTTGTTCCGAGAAATGCAACTGAGAATGAAACAGAAACAGAAGGAACAGGTCAGATCGTGAGAACTCTTGATGAGTCTGAACAATCAACCGAGCAAGAAAGAATAGATCAAACTGCTCCTGAGTTTAATTCAGATTCTGAGACAGACAAGATTGCAGAAGTGAACTTTGAACCAGAGCAGAGTGAACAGCCTGGTGCAAAAGAATCAGATCGAGAGGAAGAGAGGAGAGCAGATGCAGCAGCAGCAAGGTCGCCAACCAAGAAAGAAAGGTTGAACATAAGGCTTGCATCTGAGAAAAATCTTGCTCCCATACTTGAACATCTGAATCAGATCAAAGTGAAACTGAAGAAACACTGGATGGTCTAAGACGATCCAGAAGACAGAGGGTACCGTCTCGAAAGTACGCATCTCCTGAGTGGACATACTTGGCTGCAGAGCCTGGGGAGATCCAGGAGGTTGGGGACCAGTACAGTGAGTTACGAAGGAAACACTCTTACAATTGATTTTCAGTTACTGGTCCCTGGAGTTGAAGCCTTCGGAACCCTAACTCTGACAGTCCCTGATCTACCAAGACTAAGTGGTTTGCGATTTCTGATTCTTATCCAGGTTGCTTTTCCTTCCTTTTGTCAACATTCCACTGCACAGGAACTAGGAGAGATTTGTGCAGAGATTCCGCAGCTTGTGCTTACCATACTTGGATCTAATATCATAAACAATGAAGCTTGAACTGTGAAAGAAGAACTTATTAGCCTTAGAAAGAAGATAACCTAGGACCAAGTGGAAGAATATTTAAAATAGGGACTTCAATAGAAGAAGAACTGAGGACTAGGGCTGACTACATCTCTACAAAAGGTTTAGTATTATTGGACTGAACATTGCAATAATCGAATGGGAAAAGGAAAATAAAAGATATTGTAAATAACAAGATCAGACCGGAAAGAGAGGAACAGGGACTTTGTTGAGTTCCTTTACGTCTCAAACCAACAGTGGTTCAAAATGTAATCTGGAAGGTCAGGGCGAAAACATAAGTGCATAATGGGGACCCTTATTGTTGTAGTGCTTATTGTAATAACTGTAGTGATTGTTTCCTCTTTGGTTGGGTCTCACGATGTTGAAAAGAATGGGGAACAGGCAACACTTTCCACACCTGCATCAGATGTAGAAGAGGGTATTTCTACAAAGGATAGAGATATGATCAGGGAAACTAGTCAGATGTTACATGTTGATTTGTCAAAAAATGATTTCACTCTGAATGCATATGCTTGTTTGTTGTATGAGTATGTTGATAGAATGGAAGCAAAAGACTGCTATGTGTGTATGCAACTGCCAGCATCAGCAGAAGAAGGCATTTGATATCATCACTTACCTTTGACGTATAGCATCACATGTAGTGTGTTGTTAAGTATGTTTTATAGAAAGGCACATTTTGAGTACTACTTCTCAAATAATGGTGTGGTACTCTCAAAAGTTACAATTCTTAAATACATGAATACATATGATTATTATAAGGAGGTAGAGAGGATGGAACCATTACTCTAGAGATCAACTTGCCTATATATAGGATATGTATAGAGCCCCAAAGTGGTCACACAGTATTAGACAACAAAGGGCTAACAATCGGTCATAATCATAATAATTACACAAATAAACATTATTACAAAAATTCTAGTTTTTTTATTATTATTCTGGTCATTTTTATAATCCATCAAGTTTAACCAAAATTCATAATACAAAACACATGAGTCAATAAAAAGTACACGATAAGCATATATGTATATAGGTCCCACACAAAGCAGTCAATCAAACAACACTTCATCATAGTTCCAGGGTTGCAAGTACATTCATTCACCACTCTCAATCAACAACAATCTGTCAATCATACACACTGCTAAAAACAATCCCAAAATGTTCTGCAGGCAGATAATGTGGGAATCATTGCCTCTTGTGTATCCTCCTTATCAAAGATGGAGGCAGAATCCTAATACACAGAGTAATTCAACGCCAACGCGCATTTCGGTGTCAGGCCCAGGGGGGGCTACACCTTCATCAGGGCGGTAAAAATATAAAGTGTGGGACACACAAGCAAAACCTATAAGGGAGTGAGTACAAAATATATATAAATAAATAACACACAATACATACGCATCTAAACAACAATTTCAGATACATATGTTACAAATAACAATAGATAAAAAAGACACAGGATTGTCTGATATAACAGTTTTTTTTCATTAATAAGGGACAAAATGTTCAAACCATAACCCAAATGTTAGCCACAGTGTTGTCCCAAAAAAATAATAATAAAATAGATCATGATAACTATTCAAATAAAGGAAACAGAAGAAAGTGCACCAGGCTAAGAAGCCAGTAGTATGCCATATTGTTAAAATGAAAGCAATACAGACAATCAACTAGAGGCCACCCAAGATTTGTGTAACACACTACGTAGACATAATGAAGTGAGCTCCATAGCCTAAACAGATTGGTACATATAGAGACATGTGAGCCACAAAACAGAAGGATATCAGCATATACATTGGTTCAAGTCATCCACTCAAGGTTAGAGAAAACAAATACGATAGGGGCCAGCTCAATAGATATGTATCTATAAGAGTAAAGAGGGATATCTGTATCAGACACATTTGCCGCAAAGAAGCTGATGGGTGGGATGCATAGATAATAATCCAATACGTATTTTGTGCCTACTAGTACTTTAGATACATCGTATGCCCATATACACAATCTGACTTGCATGTTGTCTGACATCGAAAAGAAGTTTGTAGATCAGATAGAAGAACGGCATATGCAGACTTTATTTAGACCAGATCCAAAGCATAAGGTTATTCCCTGGACACAAGAAGAATAGGATCATAAGGCAAAGGGAAGTTCTGGTCCAATAGCTTTGGACTTTCAGCAAAAAGGGAAATTGTGCATTAGACACCCATCAACATATTATGACAACATATTTGTGGATGAGAGTGATTGTGAACACGTTTTCTTAATTGAGGAGTCAATAAGAAAGGCGCTGTTGGATAAATTAACAATAGTGCCAAATGTGTATTTTGTGTGTGGAAAAAGCACTTATGTGAAATTGCCTCAGAATTGGTATGGTACATGCTATTTAGCTGTAGTGTTTCCTAAAATCTTTCATGTAGATGATTAATGGCCTTTGGAAGGAAAAAGATCTCACCGAGGAAAACGTGGTGCAAGTGCTGGGGAAATTGTTGCAGATGTATTTGGAGCCATGATACCTAATGTGGGTGTAATTTTTAATGATGTGAACATTAGAAAGTTGGCAACAATAGTGGATAAGCTCTCTTTGAATATAGCCCAAATCTTATTACTTGTTGATGGAGAGATGGTTTAAATACGGGCTATGGTTCTTCAAAATCGTCTTGCTTTAGATGTGTTATTAGCAAAAGCCGGAGGAGTCTGTAAATTATTGAAAGTTCAACAGTGCTGTACGTATATTCCTGACAATAGTCGGGATATGCAAACATTTATTAGTCACATCTCAGAGATACATCAAGATTTACGTGATCTGGCTGCAGATGGAATTTGGGAACAAATTTGCAAGGGATTTGGAAAAATTGGGAGCTGATTTTGAAGTCTTGGGCAAGGACAAATGGGATACATCTTAAAACCTATCATAATAGCTGTCATTTGTACTATAGGGAGCGATCAAGGCTTACAAACGGCAAAAGGCACGTCATAATGAAAACTCTTTGAAGAAACGAGAGGAGCAGTTAGAACAACTGCAGGACAGTCATTATCTGCACCTTAAAGGGTTAGAAAGATTTAGACAGGGACGGCAAGCTACAATGTCTGTTTAGGTTGGTCTTTTCTACAAGGAGAAAACTGTGAGAGGGTAAATGTTGGTGTTATGACACTAGTCATAAGAGGGGGAACGGATAGAGCGCTTACAGCACTCTAAATTGTATGGGTGCATTATACTTGTGGTTCAAACGCACTTACATATATTTTTGTCATTTGCAGTGTTTCATGCTTATTGAAATGTATCTACTTCATTTTTTTTAAAGAGAAAATTGCAAAGATTTGTTATTAATCATGCAACAAAGTTCATTATTATCATTATTGAAATGGATTTATTCAAGTCACATAAGCATTTGTAATGTAGTACGCACATTTAAGTAGGATTTTGTATGTATTAGAAAAGTTTAGTATTCCTGTATGTATAAAGTGCAGGATGAAATTATACTCGTACAATGTAACTGGGTGTAGGTTATGTTGCCTGCATTGTAGGCCTAAACTGCAGGTTGTTTTGATTTTCATTTCTCAGGAAATAATTAAATGAATCCTTTTTTGTATTTGAAGACAGTATCTTCTCATCGTCCTGCAGGGCAGGAATTTGACCTAGTTATTCTTAGATTAAGGAGATACCGGAATGTCAGTCAGTCAGTCAGTCAATTCACTTTATTCGATTAATTAAAATCATAAAAGTACAATACACAACAAACACAGACAATAATAAAAACATTTAAACAGAATGTATAAAAACAATATCACTTGTGAGATCATCCTATACAAGGTACATTTTTTAAATCCATAAACCTTATTAACTTTGTTTAAGCGGAATTCATCATTGGGTTTCTATTTTTCTTGAGCCTCACAGCAGCAACAAGAAAACACACAATATTAAAAATATCCCCTAGATTACTCAGCATCTGTAGATAGGCTAATGCAGGTCTGACCTGTAAAAAGCCCCTTCCTCTCAAAATAGGTAACAAAAATGTAATGCGAATATCAGTATAAAAATGACAGAACCTCATAAAATGTAAGGTATCCTGGGGTGAAAAGTTGTCACAATGACAAGGTTCTGCATCCTAAGGGTTTTCACCACCCCGGAAAATCCTCCAGTGAGAGATGACTCAAATTAAAACGGAACCTAGTTAGGAGCCAGAGATGGAAAGGCATATTCACCATTACTAAGTAGGGTTCAATAAGAACAGTTGTTTTTTATCAAAAAGTGTGCCCTAACTAAAGGTTTGCGTAGCTCCTGTTCATTCCGCTCCAGCATCAATACATTCTTAAAATACATTTTCACCCACATCACATCCTCCTTCCGGATCTTTTTCGGGGGCTTCAAATAATTCAGGCCGCCCAATTTTGGATAAAATACATGTAACGTAGGACAATCACTTAATTTTACGAGACTTATCTAAATTGACCCAATCCCTTAAGATCTGGTGATTCAGGGTTAAATTGGGATTTAGCCAGGTTTTGAGCCTGCAGAGCAACGGAGCTGTGCAAAAGATGTCAGAAACATAGCCTAACCCCAGTTCCTGATGTATAGCAAAAGTTGGGGTAGATTGTGGTACACACAGCAGACTTCGTAAAAATTTGTTTTCGGCTATCTGAACCCCAACCTGCTCTTTAGATCCCCATCTAGAGGAACCATAGGCTGCATTGGCAAAGCATTTTGCTCTATAAATCTTTCAAATGGCCTCTATAGGTCTGGCCCCCAAGCGCTGTGCAAACCCTAATAAACCTAAAGATGACTGCATTTTTAAAAAAATGTGTTGGGGTATCCAGGAGGACCTTTCATCACATAGAACGGCTAGGTAAGTAAAAGAGGACACAGAAGAGAGGGATTTAGCTTATATAGCTCTGTTACCTGTTGACATAATATGTGACTTTCCAATATTCACTACCAGGTCCAAAGACTGCATATAGGCCCCAAAAGCATCTAAGAGCTGCTGGAGACCTACCGCAGTACGGGCTAAGAGAACAGCATCGTCCGTGTATAGGAGAACAGGGATTGTGCAGTCTCCTACACGCGGAATATCCAGGGACGCCTCCACTAAGGACTTGTCCAGGTCATTAATATAAAGAGTAAAAAGCAGGGGTGCCAAAATGCACCCCTGATGGACGCCCCTGCCTGATTTAAAAGGTCTTGTACAATTACCATCCTGGGAGATCCTAACCGATGCTGTGAGGTCTTGATGAAGATTGGCCAAAAAATGTATTAAACAAGGATCAATGCCCTTTTCCAGCAAAATATTCCTTAGCTTTGACTTGTTAACCAGGTAAAACGCAGAGGATAGGTCCATAAATGCCATCCTCAGACATCCTTCTTTAGCCATGGTGTATTGACTAATTACTAAATATAAATGAAGGCACTGATCCATGGTGCTCCTGCCTTGTCTAAACCATATTGTAGGTTAGATAGGATCTTCCTTTCATTAGCCAAGTCTGTAATTTTAGTTAGAATCAGCTTACCTAATATTTTTACTGAGGAATCTATCAGGGATATCGGTATGTAGCACCGCGGATCCTCCCTCAGACCCTTCTTAAAAACAGGGATGATAATCGTTTGGGACCATGATACAGGGAACCCTAGCGAACCAGAGGCGTTAAAAACATTGGCCAGAATTCTTGCCCAAAATTTGGGTTCACTTTCATAAAGATCTGCAGGGACGCAGTCTGAATCAGGTGCCTTATTGCTAGAGGTGTCTCTTATGGCTTTCTCAATTTCCTCCTCATTAAAAATGAGTGGGGCTATAACTTGGAAAAGTGATGGCCTAGGGATGCGATCCAATACCTCATTAGAGTCATAAATTGCCTCAAAATGGGACAGCCACTGGGCCTCTGTGATATTGCTTTCCTGTACCTCGTTATCCTCACCACAGAAAAAAGGGGTGTGAATGATTGCTCAAAATCTTGAGCTATCCTTTAGCACTTCAACGGATAGTAGCCCATTCCACGCCTCTGCCTTGATCTCTGCTTTCCGGCTATGCACTGCTCTCTTATACTGCTTCCTCGACCTAGCTATCAAAATCCTATCATGATGTAGTTTTTTTAAGGCTAAAACTAGGGAGTGGTGGGTACGCTTACAATTGTCAGCAAACCATCTTAAACCACAGGTGATTCTTGGTTAGGTATTAACGGTTAAATCACGTGCTATCTGTCTACAGATACCCTCAAAGGCGCTAAGAACCCCGTCCTTCATACTTGAGGGGTCAGCACAAATTTTAATGTTCCCTATACTTTTCTCACACAAGTCCATAAAAAAGGTGTCAGGCGTAACTTTGGAACATCTAAGCCTCCTCCCCTGATCACATGTTACCACACTACTAGGAACCAAGTTCTTACCTCCTTTCCCCAATAAGCAGCAACTTTTGTCCAGTTCTAAAGTGACAGGGTTATGATCACTAAATGGCGATTCCAGGGCATTATAGAAGACTACTTTACCTAGTAGCATGGGGGACAGAAAGATATAATCAATGATGGTGTCTCTGACCTTAGATTTAAACGTGGGACACCGTTCATGATTATTAACAAAGCCGGGTTCAAAAAGGTCGGCTTCAGTCAAAAGGGACATTAGGCCACCATGCTGAATGTTCAAAGTGGGGGATCATCACATAATTATATCCATGAAGGTCATCAATTAGGCAATGCAAATCACACAAGTGAATATTAAAATCACCCATAAGAAGTACATGATAAGAAGTGGATTGCTTTGTCCTATAATCTTCTAAAAAGAGTTTCAGATTATTCAGGTGTTGGTTCATAAAATCGCTCTCCCCAGAATTATAAAAATCACAAATAGTAACTTTGGGTAATTTGGCTTGCTAACTTCTACTATCAGACAATTAAAAGAGTCCATCTCTATCCTTTTTATAGACCCCATTAATTTCAGAGCGAAAAGGAACATAAGACCGCCCTTTGCTCTACCCGCTGGGGTTGGACGAGCAGGTAAAAAATAAGAACTAAAACCATCCAACCAGAAGTTATCCCCCCTGTCGCAAGTCTCCTGGAAAGCGATTATGTCGTATGTTTTTATAAAATGTAGCCAGCTTAGGTCATCTCTTTTTGACCTTTGGCCCGCAATATTCAAGCTCACAATTCAACAGTTAGTGGGGTTTTCACCCCCAGTATCATCCCTAACCAGATTATTGGGACTTAAAACAGATAAACAGACCTCTTTCCCATTATCGCCACCAACAAGATTGTTAGACCTTGATCCTGATAAACAATCCTCTTTCTCCTCTAGTCAGGCATTCGTGTCCAACCGGCTGAGTGGGGAGAATCTATTTGAAAGTGGTAGGCCTTCCTCATTAGGCCTTAACAGCAATCCCGACATTTTAGACAATACCTCTCCCCCCACATAAACTTACAGGGACGGGAACACAACTTGTGATACAAGACGGGCTCAACAAGGGCTGTTGAGTGCTTTTAGCTCTTGCCCTGGCAGGGGCACAGTTAGCGCTTACTGGTGGGTAGAAATAACCCAACGGGAGAGCCCTTATGCCTCCTCCACATAAATCAGTAGTGTCCCAAAACAACCTGTTGACTATATCCCGTTTGTTAAAATTAATTATAATGCAGTCGCCAGGAACTTGTTTGGGTCGGTTACCCGCCCAGGACACCCGTCTAGCCATTATGATGTGATTAGAGATCTCGGATTGACCAGAACAACAATTATCTCACCAATGTTTTGATTTACACAACAAAGCTGCAGTTGATTCGTTATCAGAGGCACTTAGAGGAGGAACCCCAGTGAAAACTGCAACCAGAGGGGTAGCTTCTGAGGGGAGATCAAATCTACTATCACTAGTGGTTTTTTGGTTCTTGTGATGAATAGGGTTCACCCTGGATACTGTAGATAGTCCCATTTATTGCGAGCTATCAGAACAAGAGACAATATTAGATACTTTTACTCCCCCTAGACCCAAATCTTGGGAGACCTCAAGCCTACCACCCAAATTCAGCTTTGCCCCCCCCCCCCCGGAAGTGGTAACAGATGAGATCCTAGATTTTTCCCTTGCATAGACGCCCTAGTTGCTACTGAGGATGTATGTAGTGGGCCTGAGTTCGTTTTAGCTTCCAGGGAGCACATTTTGTCCCTCATAAAAATATCTAAACACTCAGATTTTTTCTTTAAGTCAGCCACACAAGAATTCATAGTGTCAATAACATCTTTAGCAATAGTGGTCAGTATGGAATCAAATTGTGCACTGAATATATCCTAAATGAGAGTCTGTAATGTCAATTGAATGTTCTCATCAACCCCCGGCACCATCTTAAAAGTACTGTTTTTGGGATCCTTGTGCCGCTTGTTTGCTTTTCTGTTAGTATGTTTTGCCCCTATAGATCCCTCAATAGGATCCTTTTGAGACCTACCATCTGCCAATGTAGAAACCCTCAGTCTTTTACCCACATCTTCTGGTGCTACAGTATCGGGGACAGGTCTTCGCTCCTCTCTATTGGGCCGCTAATCAATACCACCGGTTCCAAAGGTGCGGGGGTAGGTGACACAGTTACCATTGCATTAATCGCCTCGCGAAAATCTTCTCTTGTGCCCCAACCCTATTCCTTTTCCGCCTTGGCTATCTCTTTATTTAAGGCACCCACAGTCAGATATGAAATATAGAGGGTTATTTTCAAGGGACTTTAGCTTTTAGGCCCCCCCATTTCTTGATTGCCCGGGTGTTTGCACTTACCCATTGATGCACGTTGGAGGGATGGCCCAGCCAGCCTCTTACGGGCTCTGACGGGCACAGACGGCCTGCCCTTGGCCTGGGCACACCCGTGTGCGTCCCTCGCTGCAGGTGGGCCTCGCTGGCTTTAAGGGAGTCTGGCGCTCTATGATGACGCCATCCACTGGCGCCGTGCAATGCCCACTGGGAGATGAAGTTTTAGCCTGGCCGTTCCCCTCACGGCTGTGTGGCTGAAGGTTGACCTGCCATTCCCCTCACGGCGATGGTGAAGGAGAGAGCAAGGTGAGGTGGTGTGCAGGGGGTATAGGTCGGCCTTTCCCCTCACGGCATGGATGGCTGAAGTTTTGCGTGTCCCGTGCTGCAGGAGCGCCTTGCTGACTTTAAGGGCCTCTGGCGCCCTATGATGACGCCCTCCGCTGGCGCCACACAATGCCCCCTGGGACATGAAGTTTTAGCCTGGCCGTTCCTCTCTTGGCTGTGTGGCTGAAGGTTGATATGCCGTTCCCCTCACGGCGATGGCGAAGGAGAGAACAAGGTGAGGTGGTGTGCAGCGGGTATAGGGCGGCCGTTGACCTCAAGGCGTGGATGGCTGAGGTTTTGCATATCCCACGCTGCGGGAGGGCCTCACTGGCTTTAGGGCCTCTGGCACCCTATGATGACGCCCTCCGCTGGCACCACGCAAAGCCCCCTGGAAGATGAAGTTTTAGCCAGGTCGTTCCCCTCACTGCAGTGTGGCTGAAGGTTGTCCTGCCGTTCCCCTTACGGCGATAGCGAAGGAGAGAGCAAGGTGAAGTGTTGTGCAGGGGTATAGGTCGGTTTTTCCTCTCACTGCGAGCATGGCTGAAGTTTTGCGCGTTTCCGGAATGTCTTTGAAGCAGACTGGAAGTTGAAAAGGGAGGACGCCTTTCGTGTCTAGTCTATCTTGGAACAAAGGCCACTGGAAAGGATTAAGACTCCTGTGGAAACTTACTGAAAATGTTGCAAATGAAAAAAGCTCATCATGTGACGGATTGTGGGTTGAACATTGACTATTTGTATGATGCTCTGGGACAGATTTGGGGGAACTTATGCTTTTTCGGAAGAGAAGGAGCATCTTCGAGTGAGCTCCATAGCCTAAAGCTATCAGCCTCATTTGACGGGAGTACTTCTTAGGAAGTAAACATGTGCTGACATCTTTGGGGTTTGATATAAAGGAGATAGACAGGAACCTCATTTAGAGCAGTGTAGGGAAAGATGCATTTCATTTACTTCTCAATGAAAAGAGAATTGGTCTCAGCTTCTATTCTGTGTTGCATTTTGATTTTGTAGTTCATCACATTATGCCTTTTGTGCTGAATGAATTATATTCGTAGACTCGGCTCTGTCTTGATTTTTATGTACCTATATACGCTGATATTAAGGTGTGTTTATATTCAATTATTTTTGGCCTTATAATAAATTCATCAAAATTAAATTCAGAATCTGTGGTGCTTTAAAGAATGACTAATTTGTAAGTATAATCTTGACTTGTTTTGATCCCTGCTACCACTTTTAGCAGGCAAATAAAAAAGACCATTGGTATTGATTTCAGTAGGGAAGGCAAGGAGTAAATTTAGAGTAAACAGATGCATAAATTTGAACTCAGGCAAATCTGGGTAAAAGCTAGCAGGTTTAGATAAATGATATGATTCTGTCTTCCACATTTACCGCATTACTGATTTTGGCACATAACCCACAGTAAAAGACTGGGGCCTGAGAGTTGCCAAAGTCAGTATAAAATGAAAAAAAAACATTTATTCCCTGAGACAACATAAGCCCCATGTTATTTATTTTGTGCCTTGCAAAGTAGGCTCTATAACTATATTTGAGGATGGTCCCAAAAAAATCTAGCATCTTTTTGTTTTTGTGTGCTGTGCATTGTTTTAACTTATATACATGTAATTGAAGGCATAGCTCTGACTTGCCACTGAATTTACTGAGAGTAATTACTTGTGTCGTACCGCATTTGGATTTTAAACCCTCTACCACCTCCTGGAAAGTGCTTTAACTTTCCACTCATTCACTGGCTGATTCTTGAATTCAGGGTGTATCAGGTTGTGGTAAATTATGCAGGATGTCGAAGGACTGAACAGAAGACTTGAAGAATTGGTAAGAGTAGTTTAATCCATAAGATATAACTCCACCCGTACATGAGCGTCTGGTCATCGAGAAGCCGACGGTTACAATGGCTAACCGAAGGACTCAGCCGACCATGCACGGGAGATCACACGTTTGAAACATAACATTAATATGCGCGGGCCGTGGCTCGTGAACAATAGATTTAAAACATAATAAATACAAACGTGGGCTGTGGCTCGTGAACTCAACACGAGCCAAGCCCTCCCAAATGGAAATGGACACACGCCGCGAGATGTAACACGCGGCGTGATACGTACCATTACATTACACCACCTTCCCCCTTACAACAGTGAACAAAATGAAAGAGGGAAAAAGAAGAGAGAAAAAAAATAAATTCTAGAATCTAACAAATTCGTTATATCTTTCCGGTGCCCTGATGCGTCTGCCAAAAGAAGAAACTTTATTGCAAACTGTAGAATTCTGATTAATGGCAACGTTTGAAGAATTCGCTAAACCCTCCACAGGAAGTTGCTCACAGGAATCACTAGGAACAAAGGAAACGGAAGGGGCATCCACCCAAAAACTCCAATCCAAATTATCAGAATTATCACTACACTTCTTGTTTTTGATAATTTCAGCTTGGTGATCAGACACTTTCACTAATTGGCGCTTATTGCACCAACCCTTTTTTCCTAGAAAAGCTGCTCCTTTGCTAACTTTAACTACCTGGACAGGGGCAAAAAATTTAGAACGTCCTTTAACAACTTTTCCAGGATTCTTGATTAAAACCCAGTCACCAACCAGAACATCCACCAATTTACTATCAGTAGTAGCATCAAAATGCAACTTCATATGATTTTGTTTCTCGAGAACAGCTTTCTTAACTGAGTCCAAATCAACAGTTTTTACTGCAGAACCCTGGTGTAACCAAGAAGGAAATAAAACAGAACGATTCTCTCTCCCTCTCAGCAAAGAAAACGGAGAGACACCAGTCACGCAATGAGGAGAGGTATTATAGTGCCAAACTTTTTGCTTCACAAACTCACCTACATTGTAACTGCAAGATACTGCAGTCTGAACACCTTCTTTGATTACTTTATTCCCCCTCTCAACAAGACCGTTCGAAGCTGGGGAATAAAGAGCTACCTTGAGTTGTTTAATATCCAATTGCTTCAAAAATTTACACATTTTATCAGAGACAAAATGAGTCACATTATCTGTGACGATAAACCTTGGGGACCCTTCTAAATCAAAAACCTTCTTGAGAAAAGCTATGGTAGAGTCTGAATTTGGTGACTTAACGAAATCAAAGTGCATCCACTTCGAGAAATAATCGACTAAAAGAATAACGTACTTATTCTCCTGTTGAAGAATGGAATAAGGGCCTGAAAAATCTACCCCAACTTTCTCCCAAGGAGAGCTAGGAAATTCTGTAGGATGCAAAGGAACTTTTAACGTGCGCCAATGTTTGTCGGACAACAAACACTCCGGGCAAGAATCAATCAAATTCTTGACTTGGGAATCTATTGATGGCCACCAATAGTGTTGCTTAATACGCATGGATGTCTTAGTCGTCCCTAAGTGTCCTTGATGTGCCTTATTAATAATGGATTCCCTTAATTTAAAAGGGGGAACAAATTTCTCACCTCTTCGAACTATACCGTTCTCAACGGAAAGTTCCTCTGCGATTTGGGCAAAACTACGCAAATCGCCACTCAAACCCCTGGGTTCGGGCCAGCAATGCGTGATAAACTCAACAACTTTCAACAGCACATTGTCCAGAGAGGTGGCTTCCTTCCAATCATTCTCTGAAATCACATCACTAATTTCATCCACAGCGTCCACAAGAGTTACACATTCCACATCCTCCACTAGAAAATCCTCATCATCGTCCTTGACCATAGCCATTCTGGATAAGCAATCAGCAAGAAAGTTCTTACCTCCTACAATATGCTTAACGGTAAACTTAAACTCCTGTAATTTTGAAACTAATCTCATAAGCCGTGCTGACATGGAAGCAGAATTGGACTTATTGAAAATATAAATTAGGGGTTTGTGGTCAGTGACCAACTCAAATTTTCTACCCCAAATGTACATTTTGAACTTGTGGACTGCCCATGCACAAGCCAGGGCTTCTCTCTCAATTGTGCTATATCTTTGTTCGAAGTCTTTAAGTGCTCTAGACGCAAACGCCACTGTTTGTTCCTGACCATTAACTTTCTGTGTAAGAACTGCCCCTAGTCCAGAAATACTCGCATCTACCGTGATAACGGAGATGGCATCCTCCCTGAAAGCATGTATGGCCTTTGCAGAAACAATCAATTTCTTAACCTCACAAAAAACCTTGTCCAACTCCTCTGTCCAAAAAAAATTGGACCCTTTCCTTAAAAGTTGCCTTAAAGGTTCAACTAGTTGGGAGTATGATTGAACAAACCTAGCGTAATACTCTGCTAGTCCAAGGAAAGATCGTAAGGCATCTTTATCCGGAGGGGGTTTTGCATCCTCAATGGCTCTAATAACCGAAAATTTGGGGGTGATACCCTGGTCTGAGACCGTATGTCCCAAGTAATCAATTTTGTTCACTGCAAATTTGCATTTATCTGTGCGAACCGTCATATTCCTAGACATCAAAATTGAAAGAACATTTCTGAGAATAACATTATGCTCGTCTAATGTTTTGGCAAAAATCAAGATATCGTCAAGATATGCCTGTACACCCGTTAACCCTTGGAATAATACATCCATCAGCTTCTGGAAAACGCTACCTGCGGACGCTAAACCAAAAGGAAGGCGAAGAAATTTGAAGGCTCCAAATGGAGTGATAAAAGATGTAAGTTCTTGGGATTCCTTAGATAATGACACCTGATGGTACGCTGACCTAAGATCGATCAACGAAAACCATTTTGCATCGCCTATGTTTGCCAGAAGCTCATAAATTCTAGGTAGCGGGTGACAGTCAACGATTATGTTCTTATTTAATGAGCCTAAATCCGCACATAATCTGATTTCTCCTGTCTTTTTAAGGGCAACTACAATCGGTGCGACCCATTGAGAAGAATTGACAGGTGCAATGATGCTTTGTTTACATAAATCATTGAGCATTTCTTTCAATTCCGATCTGACACTCAATGGAACTGCTCTAACCTTAGGAGCTATAGGCTGAGCACCCGGTATCAATCTAATCTTGTGTTCGAATCCTTTCACACTTCCCACAATTTCCTTAAAAACGGGTTTAAATTCAGATACAATGTCTTGTACATTTATACTAGGACTCTCTACAACAGCAATAGGGAGGTCTTTTTTGAAATTAGGTAACTTTCCTACTTTGATGGGGTTCTCATCACCAGGGACTAAGTAAAGACCCATCTTGGCTAGATCTTTCCAGCCTACGATGTCTTTACCTTTTTCAGCCACATAAATTTTAGTGACGGTCTCCCTTCCAAAGCATTGAACTAGACCTTCAAAGTAACCCAGCATGTTAATATCCTTCTCACCAAATGCCCTTGGATTAACATCCGATTCAAACAATTCCATTCTTTTGTCCCACTTTTCATAAAAAGTTGAGTCTCTAAGAATTGTAAATGGGGAACCGGAATCTGCCATAACCTGGAGATGGACATTATCAATAATAGCAGAACAGAGAGGGCACTTAATGGAGTCAATGTCGCCATTGAAATCTAATGTAACAACAATGTTTCTAAAAGAATCCGAACATGCATCAACATCAATATAATTTACATTAGGAGGTTTTTTGGCGAATCTGCAAACTCCTTGGAAATGGCCAATTTTTTTACAGATGGAACAACGCTTCTTAAGCGCAGGACAATTCGGGGCATTTCCTATATGATCCTTGGAACCGCATCTATAGCACAAGAAATTCTTTTTCTTCTGGAAGATTTTGTTGGTTTGAGTTCTGCTTTTATTAGAAATGGAACAAACAGCTTCTTCTTGATCAGAGTCATAAAAATCTATTGCATTAACCGCTTGTTTTGCTGGTTCCATCACTGCTTTACTAGTTAGGGTAGAGCGTTCGATACTAAGTGCAGGGTCAATGACTTCTGTTAAAGATGGGTTTTTACATCCCAGGATTCTTTGTTTAATCTTTCTAGAAACGCAGTTGAATACAAATTGGTCCCTAATAAAATTATCTGGAGAAGGTTCAAAATTACAAGTGATAGCCAATACTCTGAGAGCCACGATGTATTCTTCCACCTTCTCTTCTTCTTTTTGTTTCCTGGAATAAAAATGGTGTCGCTCTAGCATGATGTTAGGTTCATCACAAAATTGTTTTTTTAATCTGGCGATGGCTTCAATATATATATTCCAAGGATTATCCCCACTCTCATCATTAGAAATAGGAGGAGCTATAGGAATAATGCTTTTAAAAATTCGCTGACCAGCTTGGCCTAGACAACCAAAAAGAATAGCGAACTTCCTTTGAGCTGAATAGTCAGACGCATCAATGGCAATCAAATGGTTCTCAAATAGACCAAACCACTCAGACCAAATGATGTCAGGGGTACCTGGTTTACTCAAGAAGGGTGGAGGTTGTGTGATCTGATGCCACTGACTATTAGCCATGTTTGCAATAACAGTAGGATTAAAAAAAAAAAAATTGAGTAGAAAATAAACAACAGATTGAGGCCAAATGCTATAACTAGTGTGAAACACAGAAGTAAAAACACAAAAATGAACAATAAATATGCCCGTTTTACAAGCGTGCATATCGCTGAAGGAATATGTCTATTTCACAAGCGTGCATATCGCTGAAGAAATATGCTCGTTTCATAAGCGTGCATATCGCTGAAGGAATATGTCTATTTCACAAGCGTGCATATCGCTGAAGAAATATGCCCGTTTTATAAGCGTGCATATCGCTGAAGAAATATGTCTGTTTCACAAGCGTGCATATCGCTGAAAACGAAGAGCAAACAATATGCTTGTTTACAAAGGAACAGAGTGTGCGTATCGCTGCAGAGATACGCGGCAACACAGGTAATTAAATGAAACTTTAGATACGCTGAATTTAGAAGCGTGCGTATCGCTGAAAAGATACGCGGGGAGCTTCCAAGTACAACGTGTGAATAGTTGAATAAAAGTAATAACAGTACCTTGCTGTGTTGTCTTCGATTAGAAGAGTTTCTACGATACCTCAGAAACTGGAAGGACGAAGATCCAATGAGGTCAATCGTTTAAAGCAGCAGATAGCAACCGACCAATCGGCGAGGTTTGTTTAAGGAAAAACGAGAAAACAAACCCGGTGATTGAAGGAACGTCTCAAACCTACAATAGCCTATTAAAATCGGCTGTCTTCTGAAGAGTATTTTCCTTATGAGTAGAAAACTTTGAAGAGACGCTGACGATGAGGTGCCGAATAAATACGAAAATTCAGCGTAGGTGGGGTGGAGTCTCCCGATCGTCGCCAAAATATGTGGTAAATTATGCAGGATGTCGAAGGACTGAACAGAAGACTTGAAGAATTGGTAAGAGTAGTTTAATCCATAAGATATAACTCCACCCGTACATGAGCGTCTGGTCATCGAGAAGCCGACGGTTACAATGGCTAACCGAAGGACTCAGCCGACCATGCACGGGAGATCACACGTTTGAAACATAACATGAGGGAGAGGCAAGCGAGGGAGAGGCAAGATGGCGTCGGGATATGTGTTCGCTGGCTGAGCGCTTTCCTGCTCCTGAGCTCTACATGGGGGGCATGTTGAAGAGAGCTGTAATCTATACGGCATGATGCACGGTCTGTGATCTACACCTAATACCTGTCAATGCGCCTACGCCTTACTACAGTTCACAACATCCGATATAAGTACTGTGTGGCTTACATGCTGACATAGGCAGATGAATGGCAGCTACCTGTGGCCGCAGCGGATAATCAACAATGGCAACCTTCACCCCCTCCTGCCAACTCCTGTCTGCTGCCCGTCTGCCCATCTGCCCGCCTGCTGCTGCTTCCTGCTGCCTGCAGCCCCCTACTCTCTCCTCCATCTCCCATGTTAGCCACCGAGCAACTACCGAACAATTCCTGCGCCTGGTGGAAGGTAAGATGCAGCATGATGCGTGACGGCGGGAGAATTCTTACTGGGGATGATCTATGAAGAGAGTTGCAGTTTTGTGCGGCACTCAGATTCAGAGTTAGAGCTCCCAGGAGTGCTTTGAGAGTTACCGGGGGGTATTGAAAAAAAATATACCTCGTGTGAAGTGCTGACTGCCGGAGCTTTCACCGTCTTCATCAACGTCTTTCATCTTGGCTCTGCATTAGGCTTTGCATCAGCCCCTCTGCAGCCGCGGTGGCTCTGACCTCTTCGCTGATCTAATCTGTTCTGCTCTGCTGCTAATCACTTGCTCCTAGCCACAGCAGCTGTGTTAAAGACTAAAAGAGGGGGAAAAAAACGGGACCTTCCTCTTAAAGGGTAACAGCCTACGATGCGAAGAGGGCCTCGGTGGAGATTTCAGAAGAGTAATTTTCGCTGCCTGAACTTTCCCTCACCAAAGCAGCTGGGAGGGGGTGAAAGGGAGGTTTGCATTTTGTGTATTGAGGGCTCAGTATGCAGGTTCAAGAGGCCCGTTAAGTATATACAACTTGATAGGCAGCAGGCACAAAAAAGAAAACGCAGACCTGAGTGTGGCACTATTGAATGCTATCAATTATGTCAGCTAAATCCCAGCCCGCACACATGTGACTCATTTGATATACTGAGCATCCTGATCACATTGAAAAAAAATCTTTGGCATGCGAATGCGTGGCAGAATTCATTAACACCACATGAGGCGCAGACAGTATCGATTGAGTGTAAGGCAAAGCTGGGTGAGACAGAACCAATTGAACAAAAAGCAAAACAAAAAGCAACAGAAAAAATGAATGACATGGGTATTGGAGAGGGGGAGATTGGACAATATGACCTCAAGGAACTATCCGATCTAAGCTTGGTATCCGACCAACATATGCCTCAGTCTGACAGCGTGGAAGACACAGGGTGTCAATACATTGAAGAAGCTGAGTTTAATGAAATGGCACGAGATGTATTGGAGGTGGATAATGTGCATACGACAAAGCTATCAAAGCCAACCCAGCTAACCCAGAGGCGACCAGAGACAAGAGGGGCCAAAGCCAAGGAATTAAAAAATAAAGATCAGGAACATGCAAATGAATATGCGAATGAACAAGAAAAAGATAAAGACAGGGACAAAGCGAAAGGTGGGGAAAAGGACAAAGAGAAGGAAAAGGAGAAAGAGAAAGGCAACAAAAAAGGCCTAGAAAAAGAAAAAGATAAAGAGAAGGATAAAGGCAAACCCAAAAACATGACTATCTGTGAGCAACAAGGGGACTATGAAAAATCTAAGAAAGACAAGAAAAGTGATAAAAATGTGGCTAAAACTGTTGCTAAAGCTAATGGTATAGAACTAGAGAAAAAGAAAGAAAAGATCAAGGGAGATATAAGGAGAAAGAGAAAGAGAAAGACTTTGAAGACACCGAAGAGATGGATTTAATGGTCAAAAAAGCAAAGCGGCTACAAACCATCAAGGATCTGAAAGCAAATGCAAAAATGACAGGGCATTCAACTACATCGCAGCCTAGTATTTTAAACATCTTTAGCCCATTATCTAAAGTGGGGGCGAATAAAGGGGTGAGTTATGAACCAATAGATCAAGACTCAACGATACAAAGTGGGGCAAGTAGGGTAAACCTAAAATGTGCTCCAGGGATCAACACTCATCTAACTCAGAACCCTTCCTTGGACAAATTACACTCCCGGGAAAAGAACTCATACTCAGATGAGCCTGATGAATCTGATGCAGACATCTACGAAACCGGCATCTCGACTTCCAGTGGGGTAAGCAATGGTAATCAAGGCCAAGACAAAGATGTATCAACCCCGGAAATATCCGGCTATTCGGATACTAGAAAAAATAGCGATCCAGGGCAAGGAACTACACCACGGAAAAAACTCGAGACCAGAAAAATAAGGAATAAAAAATTAAACAAATCGGCTTATGAAGATACCACTGATCAGGGAAGCAACCCAGAGCCAATTAATATACGAAAAAACCTTAAACCTAAAAAATCAAAGGAAATAACACTGGCTCAAGAAAGTGGAGAGGATTCAACTGGGGATATCTCTCAACACGAGGGAATAGGTGAAGCAACCGAGCCATCTCTGAAAGATATATTAAGCTCCATAAAGAAACTTCATAAAGATGTTAAAACAGACACTCAAAAGCATCAATTAGCCATTCAAAAGCTACAAGGGGCAGTTAACAAGGTGGGAAGCACCTGTTTAGCAATCTCAGAAAGGATGGTTTCAGTTGAAACACGAACTGATCATCTTGAGAAGGATGTTGCTTATCTTCAAAACCAGGAAAAAACACAAGAAGGAATTATACAGGACCTGCTGACAAAGATCGAGGACCAGGAGAATAGATCAAGGAGAAACAACCTCCGCTTCCTGGGGCTCCCGGAAGGCGTCGAAGGCAATGACCCTAGGGGGTATGTAATTAAACTTCTCAAAACAGCCCTCTCTGAACTACAAAACTGGGATCTAGAGAGAGAGGTTCAACGAGCCCATCGCTTCCCCCTTACCCAACCTAAGCAATCGCAGAACCAATCTAAATACCCAAGGGCAATGCTGGTGTTTTTTGGAAATTTTTTACTTCGAGATACTATTTATGACATAGCTCGTCCTACAAGCAAGAGAGAATTTAATGGCACCGCATTTTTTGTAAGACCTGACTTTGCCCATGCAACTGTTGAGAGGAGGTGGAGGTTGAGGCAGCTATTTACTCCCTTCGAGCAGATAGGTTCAAAAGTATTCTTACAGAACCCTGCCCGACTGAAAATAGTTTTCAGGGGATCAACCCGCAGCTTCACCAGCGAAATACAGGCTGAAAATTATCTTAAAGAAATCTCCAAGACCACAAAAAAGTGATATCAGAAATGTTCAAGGGGGGAAGGAAGGGAGAAAAGGGAAGAAAAATGGGAAGAAGAGAGGAGAAGAAAGGAGAGAAAGAAAGGGAAGGAAACAGAGAAACAAAAAAAAAGATGTATCCACATACGCATATTTTTTTTTTTTTTCCTTTCTTCTTCTCTTATGATGCAGAACAGACCATAAGTACTACAAAAAGTATGTTGTGATCAATATGAGGAGAAAAATATTAATCACTAACTAAATAGGATTTAATATATGACTATCAACAATTGGTGTAAAGCTCTCGCCTTTATAGACTTTTTCTTTTCTAAGTAATTATAACTCCCATGCGGGACAGGGGGTGGGAGTGCACGAAGGCGCCCTGACCAACCGGACGCCCACACCTGGATCCTACTGGACCCAGGATGCCTCAAGGGGAGATTAAGGGGGGTGGGGGGGGGGGGGGAGACCAGGTTCAAAGGGATTTACCGGAGGTGTGAGATACACGCAGAGAAACATAAGGAAAGAAATTACTGGGGGGAAGCTCCTTTGTAGAACACAACTTAGAAAACAATTATTTGGTAATAATAAACAACTGGTATGGCTAAATTAAAAATACTTTCAATGAATATATGTGGCCTCAACGATGTAAAGAAAAGACAGAAAGTGGCATAGGGACTCAAGCTTTAATCTGCCAATATTATTTGTCTACAAGAAACACATATCGAAGGGGCATAAAAACATCTACTACAAACACTTGGATACCGACTCATCTCCGCCACTACACAAGGATCACGTACTAAGGGGGTGGCGATTTTAGCAAAAGGGCCAGGGCTGCAGTTTTCAAGATCAGCTGCGGATAAATCGGGACAATATGTTATAGTAGAGTGCGGATATAATAACGGGAAGAATAAATTAACACTTTGCACCGTTTATGGAAACATTACTGACAATCCAGACGTGCTGATCAATGTTTCAGATGAACTTGTGCATTGGCCCCTCCCGTTGATAGTGTGTGGGGATCTAAATATTCACCTACCTAACGATTGGTCTATGCTATGGGTCCAGAGTTTAAATTTCGTGGGAGGAAGCATAAAGTTTTTCAAGCATTAAAAGATATGTGTGGGTTACATGGTTTAGTAGATGGATGGATAGCGAAACATCCAGGGGATCCTGGGTATACCTATTTTTCTCACCCACATTCAAAACACGCAAGGTTAGATTATATGTTTATGTCTAACGTTTTGAAATCAGGGTGCCAAATAGAAAAACTGCCAAGAATCCTCTCGGATCATAATCCACTAGTACTCAGCCTTACGTGTGGTATAGATAAACCTTCACTAAATACATGGACGTTTGAAAAGGCACTTTTATATAATGAAGAATATTGTCAATATATGAGAACATGGATCCCGGTTTTCCTGTCTGAAAACATAGGGTCTGCAACAGTGGATGTAGTGTGGGATACCCTGAAGGCTTGTATTAGGGGCGAAACCATGCGTTTTTCTCTTCGGCTTAATAAAGAAAGGAGGAGAAAAATGACTGCTCTTGATCAGAATCTATGTAATGCTGAGGAGGATTTGATCAAAGCAGTACATGAAGGCAGGGAAGTAGACTCTGCTGTAAGTAGGGTAGCAATCGCAAAGAACTACATCTCGGAAATTTTAATCGAAAAGGCGATTGCAAGTGCAAACTCTAAGAAAGAGAAAACATATGAGTTAAGCAAAAGGGTAGGCCACCAATTAGCTGTCCGAACCCGGGAAGAATCGTCAAGTACTTTAATAAAAGAAACCATCGATCCGGTAGCAGGCCTGATTGTAGAACCTTCTGATATTAGAACTGCTTTCCAGAAGTTCTATCAGAACTTATATCAGGAAACCGATAATGTGGGACGTAAACCCGATTTATATTTGGGTCTAACTACCAAAGATCAGCTGGATACAGAAGATCGAGATATACTAGATGGTCCCATACAGTGGGAAGAAATTCTATTATCAGTGAATTCCATGCCTAATGGTAAGGCAACAGGTTTGGATGGAATACCCACAGAATTTTAAGTAAAATTTGCACCACAAATCAGGGGGATTGTTTTAGAACTTTTTCAATCCAATGAGCAAGGGGGGAACCCACCGAGGTCATGGTCATCAGCGAAAATAGTAGTTTTTCCTAAAAAAAATAAAAACCAACAGGAAATGGGATCTTATCGACCAATTACCCTGATAAACGGGGACTCCAAAATGTATTCTAAATTATTAGCATCACGACTGGCACCTTTGATTCATAAAATAGTCTCTGAGAGGCAACACGGGTTTATACCAGGAAGGTCTACTATCGACCATGTACAAAGAGTTATTTCTCTTTTTGACTACACGGGAACTACAGGAGACCCTATGGCACTCATCCTGCTAGATGCAGAAAAGGCATTTGATAGGGTCTCCTGGAAGTTCCTGTGGGCGGCAATGGCAAACTGTGGTATTGGTGAAAAATGTATAACTGCTATTAAACAGTTGTATGTAAACCCTAGAGCCAGTGTCTTGATCAACGGGATCCTGTCAGAAAATTTCACTATTACTAGGGGGACTAGGCAAGGGTGCCCTTGCTCGCCCCTTCTATTTGCTATATATATAGATACATTTATCCGGAGGTTGGAAAATAATGCACTAATCCCTCCTATCCTAGTACGAGATATGGATACAAAATGCTTAGGATATGCTAATGACATCGCTATTGTTACAGGAGACCCTATAAATGCTATAAATGTGATAGAAACAGAAGCACTACTCTTTGGTGAAGCCTCTGGGTATAAACTGAATGCTAGTAAGACACAGATTGTGTTGAATAACAAGATTATGATGAATGACTTTAGAGTAACTGAAAAGGCGACATATTTGGGGGTCAGCATCTGTGCTGCTATAGAGTGCATTGTCAGCATCAATATAGATCCACTTATACAACGCACCAAGAAAGAACTGACCAGACTGAATAATCTCCATCTAACTATTGGTGGTCGAACTAACGTAATTAACATGTTGTTTTTACCTAAGTTTCTGTATTTTTTTCAGGCTATCTGTTTAGAATTTTCCCCACAGGTATTTAAAAATATAGATACATTGTTCTCTAGATTTGTCTTGGGATATAATCGACCGCGCAGGGCATTGCAGTGGCTCACTAATTCAAGAGAACGTGGAGGTTGGGCTCTCCCCAACTTCAAGTTATACTACTGGGCCACAGTATTAAGGTATAGCTTGAGTCTTATAACTGGTAACTGAGGCAGCGGCAATATATTAACACCACAAGAACTTATTTTGGGAGAAGGGGCCGCTGGATGCCTATGGCGACATGTTAATGACGGGTATTTCAAAAAAGTAAAATTTAAGACTATCAATAATGTAAGCAAAGTCTGGGGGAATGTTAAAAAACTATTAGGAATAGGTTGCTATTCCTATTACACTCCCGTAAATCAGAATTCAGATCTCCCTGAGATCTTCCACGACAATTATATAAAGAAATGGAACGATCTGGGGATTACCCATCTTGGTTGTTTTTTCTCGACTAATGGATTTAAATCATTTGCCGAATTAAAGTTAGAATTCAATATTCCTAATAGGGATTTTTTAAAATTTCTTCAAGTGAGAGATTTTTTACTGAAGAAAGGGGGTGGCCGGACTAAATTTCAACCGTGTTCTTTCATAGGTAACTTATATAGGGAAACGCCCTCAAAAATTGGTGAAATCTATGGGGCTATGAATATATTGTTACCAGCTGACATGAACAAACATATAATAGCATGGCAGACCAAACTTGGATTATCTAACCAAAGTTTGGCATATTCATATGAATTGTCACTTTCATGCCTTATGTCCATAAGGCTTCAAGCACAATATTATAAGACCTATTTTTCATTGTATTATACTCCATCTAAAATAGCTAAGTGGGGAACTGGGAAAGTCACAACTTGTCCACGCTGCTCATTCCCAGCGGCAGATGCCATTCACATGTTTGCCTCCTGTGACTCGCTAACTAATCTAATAGCTGAAATATCAAGCTTTCTCACAGAGATAGCGCATTATGAGGTAAACATCACAACATCAGAAATCATGCTGGGGGTGTCAAACAATGAAAGGCCAAAACAGATTCAGGGGCTAATTTTTGTCGCGATGAGGGTGCTTCGTCTGTGTATTGCGTCAGCCTGGCTTGATCCAATACCACCGTCATATATACAGTGGAGGGCCAGACTGCTGGCAACATGTAGCATTGAAGTTGCTATCTATAGAAACAAAGGGTATAATACTCGTAGAAGAGGAATGAAGATTTGGGGTCCCCTACTTGACTGGGTAGAAGAGAATAATCGGAGACATTAGAAACCGGAATATGTTGATATTATATAAAATTGTCTTCTTTTCTCCCTTCCTGTTCATGTACTCCTTTCTTTTCTTTCTTTTTTTTTTCCCCTTTTTTGTTTCTACATCTTTACATATATCTTCAACAAAATATTGAGCTGTAATTTGTATCTACTTATGTTTGATTGTATAATTACCACATGGTCTCCTGGGGGGCGGTGGGTGGGGGGTTGGGCCAAATGTATAGTTAACAAAAATCTGCAATAAAGATTGTTTAAAATTGAAACATAACATTAATATGCGCGGGCCGTGGCTCGTGAACAATACATTTAAAACATAATAAATACAAACGCGGGCTGTGGCTCGTGAACTCAACACGAGCCAAGCCCTCCCAAATGGAAATGGACACACGCCGCGAGATGTAACACGCGGCGTGATACGTACCATTACATTACACAGGTCTTCTTGTTGTCCTCATAAAAGTCACAACCTTTGACTACATAACATACTTGTTAAATCCTCTGATATCATGCAAGGTAATCTGGAAAGGATCCAGTACAACCTCCCCCGAAAAAAAAAAAAACACAAAAAATAAATGAGTGTGGTGCGGTCTGATTTAGTAAAACAGGTAGATAAAGTAAGGGGGAAAAAAAAAAGAAACTCTAGGTAGTAAACAAATAAATACAGGTACTGACAGGGATATAGAGACCTATACTTCTTTATAGGGAGGGCAACAGGGGTTCAGGGCCTCTTGGCTTGTAAGGGTTGGGGGAAAAAAGCAGATAAAAAAGTCCTCATGCGCCTTAAAGTATCATTTTTCTTTTAAATTTAATTGTCACCACAGGTTGATATGCTCTGGACAAGCCACAATTCATAGCTTAAAACTTCGTTATGTCTCAAGTTAGGCATACTAAAATCCTTTCCTGGAACTTGAACGGTTTAGGGAGTCGCAAGAAACAATTAAATGTTCTCAATTTCTTGGAAAATAAGGGGGCTTCTTTAATTCTTCTACAAGAGACCCATTTGGAAGCAGATGAATGTAGAAAATTTTTTACTAAGAATAAATGGGTTCAGGACATTTTTTGTTCAAAACAATCAGGCAACACAAAAGGGGTGGCGATAATAATCTGTGCTAATAAAGGAATTGCTATGCATGACTGGGCCACAGATCAGACAGGCAGGTGGTTAGTTGCAATTGTATCAATTAATGCAGTTACATTTTTATGTGGGGTTTACTATGGCCCAAATGAGGATAAGCCCTGTTTTTTACAGAAATTAGAAAATTATATGTTGCAATATACGATACCTATTGTATTAGGAGGTGACTTTAATTTGTTATTAGATCTTGTAGTAGACCGCACTTCAAAATCTAAATATAACTGCCCTAAGAAATCTCTGTCTGCTTTGAAAAATATTATGAAGGAGCATTTGTTGAGTGATGTATGGAGAGTTAAGTACGGTACTAGTAGAGAGTATTCTTTCTACAGTAAAAAATATCATCAGTTCTCTAGGATAGATTTTTTTTTGATTAATAGATCACTGCTAGCAAATACTGAATCCATTTTTTACATTCCAATTGGGTTGTCTGACCACTCAGTAGTTGAGTTAAATATTAACTTTCAAAAGAATTTTTCAGAATATAGGTGGACTTTAGGCAGGACCATTTTGTTAAATGAAGAGTATAAGATTAAAATCAAGAAGAATATATTAGAGTTTTTTGTGTTTAACCATAAAACAGCTCCAGACTATATAATATGGGACGCATTTAAATCTGTTTTAAGAGGAATATATGGTTCCCAAATGGCCCTGACTAGAAAGTTAAATAAAGAAATGGATACTAATGATCTCAGAGCGATCAAATCAAAAGAACAGCAACTCCTTTCTGCCATTTCTAATGATCAATCTGATATATCAAGACTGGAAAAATAACTTTTTGACTTACAAACAAAGTTCAGGTTAAGAAACGAAAAAATACTTAAAGATAAATGGGAAGTAAGCAAATTAACAAATTTTGAATATGGTGAAAAATGTGGGTCATTGCTAGCCTGGAAAGCCAGGTCGGAGAGGACCAGGAACAACATCAAAACTCTAAAACAAAGAAGGACGGGTTCTGTTCTGTCTGAAGATGGCGAGATTAAGGAGGAAGCTAGATCCTTTTACGAAGAACTTTATTCTGAAAATATTAATAGCTCAACTGTCGATTTAGAAAATTTGGCTACTTTGAGAAACCTACCACAACTAAGCAATGAAGATATAGCCTTCCTGGTAAAGGAAATAACTGAGGGGGAGATCAGATCTCAAGTGAAGAAGATGGCAAGGAATAAAGCAGCAGGTCCAGACGGTCTGCCAATAGAGATTCATAAGGACAATATAGATGAAATTTCAGGCCCACTTCAGAAATTATTCAATAATATTCTTATCCAGGGAGAACAAATTCCGACCTCTTGGTTAGATGCTACAATTTCATTAATTGCAAAACCGAATAAAGACCTGGAAAAAATAGGGTCATATCGACCCATTTCACTTTTGAACTCCGATTTAAAAATGTATTCCGGTATATTAGCAAGCAGATTGGCTAAGGTCATAAAGACTATTATTCACCCTGATCAGCGAGGATTTATCCCTGGCCGACAACTGAATGAACTCACATTTCAAGTGATTGGGGCGATAGACTATGCAATCCAGAAGAAGAAGCCACTCGCCATTGTTGCGATAGACGCTGCCAAAACTTTCGACCAAGTGAACTGGCTTTATTTATGGAAAGTGATGAAGAAATTTGGCTTCCCTGAGATCTATATAAAAGGCGTTGAAACTCTATACAGGGGCCCGAGAGCCAAGATTTTGGTAAATGGTGGCTTGTCAGATTGGTTGAATGTTTGCAGAGGAACAAGGCAGGGATGTCCCCTGTCCCCACTATTATTTGACATATATATTGAGCCCTTTGTTTGTTCCTTAAGGCAAGACCCTATAATTTCTTCGTTTAGTATTGGAGAGTTATCTATTAGGACTGCACTATATGCAGATGACCTTCTCCTTTATACCTCTAATCCACTAGCAGCAATCCCAAGATTATTCAGCCTAGCTGAGGATTTTGGTTCTGTCTCGGGTTATTGTATTAATCGGGACAAAACTGAGGTTATGTGCTGGAATATCCCAGTTCCTATTCCAGAAGCTAAACTAAAGATGAGATATCTGGGTATCCAATTAACCCATAATCTTGAGGAAATTTCTAGGACTAGTTGGGAAGAAGTAATAAAGGAGATTAAAAAACTCTTGTCCAGGTGGAACGCTCTTCCTTTCAATATTTACGGCAGAGTTAATTTAGTTAAAATGATTATCCTGCCTAAGGTGACGTTTCTGTTTAATTCTATTGCTTTAATATTTAACAAAAAAGATATTATTAATTTGCAAAGCAGGATAGGATCTTTTATTTGGGCAACTAAAACTCCAAGGATAGCTTGGAAGAAGTTAAGGAGAGGATTGAAAGTAGGCGGACTATCTCTCCCGGATTTATTACTTTACTGTTATGCCTTCCAACTTAAAAATTTTAGGTTATTAGCCAATAAATTGGACTCAACTTCTAACAGTTTACTGTTTCAGGCTATGCTGCAAGACCTTCCATATGACGCAGACTTTTTTCTGTTTAAGTTTGGTGATAAAAAATTCTTCAAAAAGGTTAGACTAAAGCTTCTGAAGGCGGCTCTATATTATTGGTCACAGAGCTGTAAGTTGTTACGTATTCCCTACTATCATCTATACGCCCCGATTTGGGACTCCCCCGGCACCCCCGAATGCTTAACTGACCAGTTGGCCCTTCCCTTAAAGAGAGCTGGCCTTTTTAGATGGGGAGATTTCTGTGATGAATCGAGAGTCTTAGAATGGGACTTTCTGGTTGGTATAACTGGTGGCACTCTCACGAGATTTAAATTTTATCAACTCTCGGCCTGGTGGGAAAGCCAATATTGGGGTACTGAGGATGAAAACCGCCTGTTGAGATTCATTAGTAGCACTGGTGGCAGGAAATGAGAGACCGCTCAATGCTATAAAATCTTATTAGACTACAAAGATAATCTGGAATTAGAAATCACCAAAATATGGGATCTTAGTACGGTTCCGATTACAGAAAACTCAGAAAACTTAGAAAAACTGTGGATAGATTCTTTTTCGATATCTCAGAACGTAATCAAACCATCCAATTTAAGAAGAAACCATTTATACACAATGCATAGAGTATATTGGACTCCAGCTAAACTTTCCAAATTGTCAGCAACCCAGTATCTTTGTCCCAGATGCAACTCACAAGATGCAAATGATATCCATATGTTTTTTGATTGCCCTAATATAAGTAACTTTTGGGGACAAGTGTGTAAGTTCTTGGAGGAGGTACTATCATTTCCAATTATATGTACCCCTAGATTGTTTTTTTTTGGTTTTATCCCGGATTATGTTGTTAATAGTAATCTATCAGTTTATTTTCTATGTAATAGTGATCGCTAGAAGAGAGATATGTAAAGTATGGAAGTCGGCGCTCCCTCCGACGTTTGTAGACTGTCTTAAAAACATCATGGTGGTGAGTAAATTAGATACTTTATGTGGGGGTGAAAAGTCTGCTAAACTATGGTCGGTGTTAAAAACCTGGAGTGAAAAATAATCTAATAGTCCAATGATTATGCCAGAGGTCCTGTGGTCCTGTCCTTCCTATGCAGCAAGCACCATTACGAGAGGAAGTTGGACGGGAACAACCTTACCTCTGGGCAATCTTCAATGGCTATCCACAAACATAAGGGCCGTAACAGAAGGTTTGTGTCAGTGGCTTGAAGAGCGCCAAATCAGAGTATCAATTTACTGGTGGCATGTATGAGGACAAAGGAAAAAAAAAAAAAAAAAAAAAGAAAGGATCCACTCCCATTTTAGTTGTAGTACAAAAAAACACAATCTCTGTCTCTGGTTTTTCATGCAACTCTAATGCGGGATATATTTTGTTCTTGATCTGGTCTCAATCATTGATTTATTAGTATGAAATCATAAAATAAGAATAAAAAAGAACATTTTTACAAGTATATTCTAACAGCAATAATATTTGGAGCATGTTAACATGATCAACATTATTAAAATGCTAAAAGACAGTAGCCTTCATTCTGGAGGGGAAGTATTTTAATAGGGTGAAACATCCCTTGGTAGAATACAATACTCCATAGTGTGGTTTTTACTCTTTTTTATTTTTGCCTTTCAATTTCGAGATCTACTGATTAGAATGCGAACGAAGGTAATATTGCATGCTGTCCCCCAATATGAGCTGCAAACCTCAAAATCGTAAGGCCTTTCTATGTATGCATTTCACCATGTAGCAGTTGGTGAAACTTGTGTGGGTAAAAACAGACAGGTCAATGCCAGATTGGTATAGAAATCTATTTGCAGCCGTTTCACATTATTAGCCTATTTCTAATGAGAGCGAGGGCAGTATAAGCAATACATATCATTACACCATGTCTGGTGCTGCATGTATCCACAGTGACTGTCGTGGTTACATTAATCAAATTAAAATGCATTACAGAACAATTATACAGATAAACATGAAGTGAATAAGAATCAACCTACTTGAACAATTAAAGTGATGCATAATCACTTATACCAAAAGTTATAGTTAAGTGAGTCATGGGTGCAACAGGCCTAAATCAATCTTCCATTCAACCATCATAAAGGAAGAAGTGGGGGAGGTAATTTATAATTTGGAGGAGGGTCCCCAGAAGAAACAGAGCAGGTCATATATATTGCAGAGGATGGTCCCAGACCGCCAGGTCAGCTAGGTGTTTGGGCTTCACTCCCTAAGCATATTTAGATATCCGAGCCATGTGAGGATCTCCGAGCTGAAATGATATCTTCCAGAATGGCAAATCCACTTTTACCACTGCTTTTCAATTTCTAATGCCAAGTTGTGTGCCATGGTTTTTTTTCTCCTTTGTTTTCTGAAAAATAAAAACTCAGTTGCCCCGATGTGAAGGAGGTTTTCTCCCAGCATGTAGCATCCACTGACTGTTTTCCTTGACAAGGTCATTCACGCCTTACAAGGCAGACTCAGAAAAGGAAACCCAGGAATAATTCCCTGCCCCAAGTACTCTGATGCAACAATCGCTGTGACCTGACAAGACAGTGGTGACCTGGCGTCTCTATTGGAAACCCAGCAGCTCCTCCAATATCTACATGGAGAGGTAATTCAAAGGGTGGCATTCGGACATCTGCCATATTTTGGAGGATGTCATACATAAACCTGGCCAGCACAGGTAAGGGTGTTAGGGCAATGGGCAGGGGCCAGGCGGGGTGGGAGGGGAAGTCAACAGATGGTGAGATAAGTAAAATTAAATACAAAAGAGATAAAACCACTTACCTTGCGCTCGCCGCATCCCCGAACGCAAGGTGAGTTCTTTTATACATTTTCGTATTTAATTCGACCTATCCCATTGTCTGTCGACTTGCCCCCCTGCCCAGCCCCCACCCCACCGCTCTTACCTGTGTGGGCCACGCCTGGTCATACACCCACCAACCTCTAAATGACCCGCAAAGTTATTATATTTCAGCAGATTTGTATTGTAATGCATTTTAACTGATTAGACACAGATAAGCACAGTAGAGGTCCTAAGAACGTTAAGCAAAATAGGCTGCTGATGGCAAAAAGCAATGGGCAAAAAATGTATTACTGTCAAATTGCAAATATTAACTCAACTGCAAGCAGTTGTTCTTAATAGGAAAGACTGTTTTTTCCCAATGTACAGTGCAACTGTTTAGTTGCAATCCATTAAGTACATCATTTAACTGAATAAATAATTGATACATTTCTATCAATTCCTGGCCTTCTTTATATTCTAAGTAAAGGAACAAACTTCTTGGTACAGATATATCACTTAATAACTAACCAAGTTCCAAAAGTCAGTTATGTTCTGCTACTAGCTTAACAGACCAGTTGTAATTAAAACAAGATTTCCCTATGAGCTCACCCAACAAATTTATCTAAGTGCCTTCTTTAAATGTATAAATCATGAAAATCTTATTGCTCGGAACAAGCTCAATACTCCATCTAAAGCTTTTATGTAGCACAGGTCCAACTCCTCACTTAAGGCCTAATTATGACCAACTCCATGTTGGTGGTTCCACCTGCCCAATTACAATGCGACCGCCATGCAGACAGTCAGAAAACTGCTCTTTTTGATTGTGGCTTGTGCTGCACCCCTAGAAACACGGTACATGGATGTTTGGAGGGGCACCATATATGCAGTCTCGCCAAGCATATTGCGGCCTCCTGACTGCTGCACCACCAACAGGAAATGGCGGATCCCTGGGGGTTGTGGCGGAGCAATGGTGGTCCGACCGCCCTAATCTAATTGTAATAGGTCGGTCGGAAGACAGCCACTGCCTCGTGGTCTTCCGACCGACCTGGTGTCTGATGGTCAATGATCTTCCAGGCTCGTAATAGAGTCCTTAGTGCAGATTTTTTAGAAGGGTCTCCAAATATTTTGGTTAAAATGATAGTAAGAACCCTGTGTAGCTGTATGTGGGCAGATCTTTAATATGGCACTTATAATTACCTGTTCAAAGTCAATGAATATTGTTGGGGGTGGAATTTGTTTGTCTTGGAATTTATTTTACTTATTAGTTCATAGCCAATAGCACTTTATTTATTAGGAAGGTATGTTTTCATTGTGATATTCACCAAGTGTGGTGTAAATCTGAATGGCGAATGGTGCAAGACAGATTTTAAATGTGCCATCTATCATCCATATACTGTTATGTTAATCTTAGCACATTATTTTCTATTGCACAAATGAATATTCTTCTGTCGTTGTTAGTGTTAGTGTTGTCATACATAACAAAGTGCTCCTCACTATGTGTTATATTTACATTATCAGGGATATCGCTGTCTTGGTAATTCTATAGGTGGGGCAGCAGTTTCAGTTATAGCTTTTATGGTTTGTGCTATTAGTTTCATTAAGTTTGAATACCTAGGAGTTGTCCTGTAGTATAGTCCGAAACGTTTGGTACGATATTTTTTAACTAGTTCCTGTACGTTCTTCGGAATTACTGCTTGCTTCTCTATAATCATTTAAAACATTTCTAATTTATATTTCTGTCACGTTTGGTGGGTGATTATGCTCTTTAGTGTTAACTACTATATCACTCCTAGCCATAGCCCTCCCACAACAAGCATTCAAATAATACTTTTTACATTTCCAATGCATATTATCGGTCAGGGCCGGCTGGTAACATTAAAAAGGGGTATGGCGCTGGCCCTCTATCTGGTGTCTCTCCTCTTCCGGGATCATGAGAGTGATGAGCTGAAATTGAACGTGATTGACTTCCTACCAAGTGCCAACACAAATCCAGCCAATCCTGGAGCAGCTCTCATGCTGTTTTCAGCACAAGGATTGGTTGGAAGCGGCTAACCCAGGACTCATTTTGAGGATAGGATCCTCTGTCTGCAATCCCCTGGTTGTTTCACAATACTGGGATTGCTGGTTTAGCGACTGCTGAGCCTGTCAAAGGCCTGGTCGCCCCCACGCTCCTGTACTGCTCCTACTGCTTTTCTGCCTTTTTTGCTGCCTTCAAGATCTCGATCCTGCTCGGGCGAACCAGCCGCCGCTGAGCCGCCCGCCCGCATCTGCTTCTTCCCACCGCTGCCTCCCTGCGGCCCCGCCCCCCGCCTGCCCATTCGCCGCCCCGCTCCCGCCAACCAGCTGATCCGCCCACCCGGCTCCCTATTTAAGGGGACCGTGCCCACCTGATCGGGAGCGACTGTTGAGCCTGTCAAAGGCCTGGTCGCCCCCACGCTCCTGTACTGCTCCTACTGCTTTGCTGCCTTTTTTGCTGCCTTCAAGATCTCTATCCTGCTCGGGCGACCCAGCCGCTGCTGAGCCACCCACCCGCTTCTGCTTCTTCCCGCCGCTGCATCCCTGCGGCCCGCCCCCGCCTGCCCATTCACCGCCCCACTGCCGCCAACCAGCTGATCCGCCCGCCCGGCTCCCTATTTATGATGCCCTCACGCATGCGCAGTGTTGACGTGCAGCGGGCGCGCCTATTGTGCGCCGAAGGAGCGCCAAAGGCAAGCCCGTCTGCTCCCGTCCGCACCTGGACCGCGCCCAGTGCCAGAACCCCTGGACCCCGCCGATGCAAGACTACCCGACAGACCTACGACGCCGCCACCCTCAACGCACTCAATGCCGGATGGAACCCTGCCTGCTACCGAGCCACCCCGAGACGCACCCACGGACTCTTCACCTGCCAAGCCTGCCGATTCACTTGCCTCTGGACCTGCACCACCCCCGCCAAATCGAGCACCAGCAGCAACCACCTGAAGTGTATCCTGCTGAACACCCGCTCCGTCCACAGGCACGCCGTGGAACTCTGGGACCTGCTCGACCCAACAGCACCGGACGTCGCCTTCCTCACCGAAACCTGGATGAACGCCTCCTCAGCGCCCGACAGCGCCATAGCCATCCCGGATGGATACAAGATCACCCGGAAGGACCGCGTCAACCATACTGGAGGAGG
Source organism: Lissotriton vulgaris (assembly GCF_964263255.1). NCBI lineage: Eukaryota > Metazoa > Chordata > Amphibia > Caudata > Salamandridae > Lissotriton > Lissotriton vulgaris. Next base: position 1,438,748,269 of record NC_141689.1, on the reverse strand, counting down.
CATCGCCATCGTACACAAGACCACCATCCGCATCTCGACTAACTCCGACGAAACCTTCACCGCCGACAAACACCTGCACTTCCAGATACACACTGACCCCAAGACCACCCTCCGAGGCACCCTCATCTACAGACCCCCGGGACCACGCACACAATTCAGCGAAGACATCGCAGACTTCGTCAGCCCGCACGCCCTGCCCTCCGCCGACTACATCCTCCTAGGGGACCTCAACTTCCACCTGGAGAACAACAACGACAGAAACACCACCGCCCTGCTGGACAACCTCACCAACCTCGGACTCAAGCAACTGGTGAACACTCCCACCCACTACGCCAGCCACACGCTTGACCCCGTCTTCTCATCCAGCAAGCACATCTCCTTCAGCCACGCCACCGGACTCCACTGGACCGACCACAGCTGCGTCCACTTCAGCTTCAGAAAAACTGCGACCCACCACCACCCACAACAGGTTCCCCGCCGAAGCTGGAGCAAGATCACCGTCGAGCAGCTCACCCCCTCCCTCAGCCAGAACACTCCCACCAACACAACGGACCCCGACGAAGCAGCCAGCAACCTCACCAAGTGGCTGACCGCCTGCGCCAACGACATCGCACCACTAAAGAACCCTCCCAGCAGACCCGGCAGCAAGAAACCCCCCTGGTTCACCGACAAACTCAAGGAATCCAAGAAGAACTGCAGCACCCTCAAGAAAGCCTGGCGGCTCGACCAGACCACAGACAACAGGACCGCTCTCAAGCACGCCACCCGCAAACACCATCAGCTGATCCGCGCCACCAAGAAGTCGGCACTCAAAGAACGACTGGACAACAATCCCCACGACAGCAAGGAACTTTTCAGCATCGTCAAAGAGTTCTCCAACCCCAGCGCCGGAACCAACGACATCACTCCCTCGCAAGACCTCTGCAACTCACTCGCCGCGTTCTTCCACTGCAGGATCGCCGACATACACAACAGCTTCGACGCTTAGACCACGCACCCTATCACCGAACCAACGCCCGCCACCACCACCCTCTGCAACTGGACCCCGATCAGCACCGAAGACACCACCCGCACGATGAACTCCATCCACTTCGGATCACCAACCGACCCCTTTCCACACCAAGTCTTCAACAAAGCCAACATCATCATCGCACCCCATCTCCGGGACATCATCAACTCCTCCTTCCACACCGCCACCTTCCCGGAGAGCTGGAAGCACGCTGAGCTGACCGCCCTCCTGAAGAATTCAACGGCGGACCCCACCGACCTCAAGAACTACCGTCCCATCTCGCTCCTTCCCTTTCCGGCCAAAGTCATCGAGAAGACCGTCAACAGACAGCTTGCCGCCTTCCTCGAGACGAATGGATTCCTCGACCCCTCGCAGTCCGGGTTTTGGGCCAACCACAGCACCGAGACCGCCCTAATCGCAGCCACCGACAACATCAGAACCCTGATCGACAACAGGGAAACAGCGGCCCTCATCCTCTTGGACCTCTCTGCGGCGTTCGACACCGGCTGCCACTGCACCCTAGTGAAGTGCCTCAGCAACATCAGAATCCGAGAGAAAGCACTGGAGTGGATCATCTCGTTCCTCGCCGGAAGAACCCAGAGAGTCCGCCTCCCCCCGTTCAGATCCGAGGCCACTGAAGTCATCTGCGGCATACCCCAAGGATCTTCTCTCAGTCCAACCCTCTTCAACATCTACATGAGCCCCCTCACAGGCATCGCATGCCAGCACGACCTCAACATCATCTCCTACGCCAACGACACCCAGCTGATCCTCTCGTTCACCAAAGACCCCACCACCGCCAGAGCCAACCTACATGAAGGGATGAAAGACGTCGCCGACTAGATGAGGAACAGCCGCCTTAAACTGAACTCAGACAAGACGGAAGTCCTCATCCTGGGATCATCACCCTCCGCCTGGGACGACTCCTGGTGGACCCCGGCCCTGGGCACCGCTCCCAAGTCAACGGACCATGCACGCAACCTGGGCTTCATCCTTGACTCCTCCCTTTCGATGACCAGACAAGTCAACGCCGTCTCATCTTCATGCTTCAACACCCTGCGCATGCTCCGCAAGATCTTCAGATGGATCCCCACTGAAACCAGGAAGACCGTCACCCAGGCACTCGTCACCAGCCGACTGGACTACAGAAACACCCTCTACGCCGGAACCACAGCCAAACTACAAAAAAGACTCCAGCGCATCCAGAATGCCTCCGCAGGACTCATCCTGGACATCCCCCGACACAGCCACATCACCGGACACCTTAGAGACCTGCACTGGCTCCCCGTCAGCAAGAGAATCAAGTTCAGAATCCTCACCCACGCACACAAGGCTCTCCACGACCTGGGCCCCAAGTACCTCAATGACCGCATGACCTTCTACATGCCCACCCGCCAGCTATGATCGACCAGCCACGCCCTCGCCACTGTACCACGCATCCGCAGAGCAACGCCGGAGGAAGATCCTTCACCCCACCCTCCTCACCCTCCCCACCCACCTCCGGCGAACCCAAGACCATCTCTCCTTCAGAAAGCAGCTCAAGACCTGGCTGTTCGAGCAGTAACATTCCCCCTCCCCCAGCGCCTTGAGACCCTCCCGGGTGAGTAGCGTGCTTTATAAATGCTGTGATTGATTGATTGATTGATTGATTGATTGATTGATTGATTGATTGATTGATAGAAGTGGGCATGTTGGGCTGGCCATCGTAAGACAGCCAGTCAATCTGACATGGACATTCCGTACTGGCAACAATCATCTTGCAATCACAGGAATCAGCCCGCCCTTACATCCGCACTGTTGGACCTGGGGTTACCGGGCCACATAAGGTAGCCTGGCCCAGAGTAGGAACAGCTAAACTCCAAGGCAATTGTGTTGTGCTTTCATCACTCATTCACAGTAACCCAGCGCTCAACCACTGAAAATAAATGACACTACACCAGTTTAGAAAAATACGGTTCACTTTTATAAAAGTTCTTTGAGCTTCCTTATTCCGTCAGACCGTTTAAAGTTATTCACATCAAGTACTTCTCCCGCAATTAATTCAACTATACATCATTCTTTAAACTTAATGAATTCAAAAAATGCATTTCGTACATTGTATTAAAGGCACATTCTTGGTTGTTCAGATATGGCACCCTAGAAGGAAAGAACCTTTTTCTTTCAGGGAAACAGGAAAGTAATCTCAAGCCTCCAAACAGTTGGAAGATCACTTTCTACAACCTGCTTAATCAAATCAATTTAGGTGCTTGTCTAGTAGATGCCAGAGTGATTTTTCCCCCTCTCCCACTGTAAGGAAAAGAGAGCAGGCAACAATTTCAGACAGTAACAGAATTATAATGTATTAATTTGCTCGCCATGCACTAGCACTCTATTTTACTTTTCTGTTCAGCGTTAGTTCTAGATCAGGTAGATTCCCAAACTCACAGTTTATTTATCTTGCCAGATCGGCTCCTCTGACCAGCACGACAGTGTTACTAGATTTCACATTGGGGTCTCGCCACCAGCCCCCAGATCCCTCCTTACTTGTGGCCAACAGTGTTTATGTCCGATTCAGCCGTCTCCGTCAGTTGAAGGAGACCGGAGTTCTCAGTCAGCCTCTTTGCTCCCAGCGACACCTCCCTCGCAGGTCAAGCCGTTCTACCACAGAGCCTACACCGAGGGGAGGTCACGCTAGTACAGTGGTGCCGCGGTATTCACCTCGGCATCGCTTTTCCTCACACCGCTTCCGTCGTCTTCTTTGCAAGCTGCGCCACTGGGCAGGCGCGGGAGATTAGTGACTCTAAATTGAAGCCGCCCTCAGGCAGCCAGTGGCCCTCCTCCGGTCCTGCATGTACGCCGCGATTTTCCTGATGCCACTCCGCCCCCTTTTGGAGGTTTAGTTGACTCCCTACAGGGCCTGCGCAGAACCGCGCCTTCCCAGCTTCCCCTGGCCACTTACTCCGCCTTTCCCTCAGAGCGGCCAGCGACTTCCGGGCATCTCCATCACCAGTTCCTTTCCCACCTTCACAATCAGGAACCACCACCGCCCCTGGCTACTCTACCAGAATTAGGGCTGCGGAATAGACAGCTCACACTACGGCGGCCACGCTACCTTCCACCAGGTTATTACGAGTGGAAGACGACCATCCGGTAGCGCTTCTAAACACAGGTGAGGGGAGGTCAGATGAGACCAGCGTGGGCGAGATATGGTTTGGAGAGGGGTGTCCAGTTCTCTCTGTCCTTTCTCTACCCTTGCGGGGCTTCCCAAAGTTCTTGTTCAGTTCTCGCTCACTGGACAGCGGGGCAGAACTTTCACTCAGCTCAACTCCCCTATAGTCTCTCAAGTTCACCCCAGGCTAGGGGTTGGTCCTTCTTGACTTGTGAGGACCTTGTGTCCAGGGACATCAGAAGCGCAATCTAAGCAGGGCCTGGTCTGCAGGAAGGGGGAGCGGTGACGGCAGTAAGGAGGCTACCCTTAAAAATAAGTCAACCCTCTGAGTGTCCTACCCCCCCTGGCGCCACAGCCTGTACTCCAGCTGGCTCTCTGGATGACAAAATGTCCGCCCTCAAGTTGGCCTTTCATACCCCTAGTCCCCAGTGTCCAGAACAGGCCAGAAGGTTCTAGATCCCACATATAAGTCTATGGGCCAGTCCCCAAGGTAATCAGTTGTGGCAGTTACCAGCCACCATTTTGTTTGACAAAATTTTCATCTTCATAAGGGACGCTTAGGCCTCAATAAAATGTTTGGAATAAGGTAGCACCCACCCCCTAGGACAACACCAACATTTTCCAGTGGACATAAAAAAATGAAAAGAACTAGAAGGCAAAAAGGGACAAAATAAATAAATAAATAATAGGAGGGACCACCCAAAGGGCCTACAGGTCTAACACGCACTATAACAGAACTGGCTGGCGGCACACAGATATCATACAATAGTAATGACCATTTTATTGATCTGTGTTTACCTGCTCTGCTCACAGCAGGCGGGGTGACACTCCTCCTTCCTTCAGGAGGAACTGCCACTGTTTTCTGTGCTTGTGCTGTCTTGACTGTACATAGTTCCCAAGTGAGAAAGTAAGTTTTATTCTTTAGGATGTGATGCAAGTACCTCTTTCAGCCACTATATAATGAATTTTACAGTCTCATATTTATTAAATGTGTATCATAATTATATTTTTAAGTAACATTAATATTTACATATATTACAATGTTTTTCAATTTATAGTTACAGAGTTAAGATTGGCTTCTTTTTTAGAAATGCTTCTTGCTGTCTTTAATATTTTGGAAATATGTGGGACAGATGTTCAATTATTTTCTCTTTGTAATACTTATTCTAAAATAGCTTACTCTAGTTTTAGGGATAATGGTATGTTAGTTTTATTTTGAATGTTTTTGCAACATATGCTTGTTGAGTTTGGAAAGCTGCATTTCTTATTTTAATTTTGAAATATTTGGGGTTTCTCCCCTGCTGATTGCTCAGGTAGAAAAATATGAATAGAAAACATTATATTACCTTTTGAGTTTAACTTTAACGCTACACTGCTTAGATAATTTAGTAATTAGTTATTTACTTTACATTTCGTATTTTATTTAATTTTAATTTAATTTTTTTAAATTTAATTAGTGAAGTGTTTGTAGTGGTTAAAGTGTTTTCAGTTTAATTTCATTGGTTGTTTTTTTTGTTTTTATTGGTTAATGTGTTTTCAGTTTAATCTCATTGGTTTTTTTATGTTTGATTTTTTAAATTTGTTTATTCATTTTATTAATTATTTGGGGGATGCTAGTTAGTGTGTTTATGTTATTATTTGCATAAATATAATATGTTTTGTTTCATTTATAATTTCTTTAATTTATAGTTAGATAAATGTTACTAATTTATATGAAATGCTGTGTTCACAATACATTTATATATTACAGACATAGAAAGAGAAAATATAGTGGAGAAATAAAGGTATTTCTCCTCATTATACCTCTGTTGGGAAGGCGTACTTTTTAGACACAATGCCACATTTGCTGACTTCAGTAAATCTGGGATCGCATCAAAATCCATGGTTAGAAGAATTGTAAAAACCCTGCTTCACCCATGAAACACCTGGTAGGTGTATAAGTGCATAGTAATTCGAGGCAGCGATTTGCGTTGCCTTGCGTTACTCTGCATTTACCATGAAGGTGGCTTTGAGATGCTTATTAATTCTCACTTAAGCTCTTACATCACTTTGCATGATGCAAAGACAATGGAAGGGCTTAGTAAATCTGGCCCCAGATATTTTGACAACTGTGTTTACTGGTAGTTTGCATAGTGTAAAAGTTTACAGAGAAAGGAATAAAGAGACTGAATAACGTCTTCACATAGACTTGCATCTGTTTTTTAAACAATACAGTCAATGATCTATCTTGAATAAACCAGTAAAGCACAACCTTTGGCCTTTCCTCATTCATATATGCTTTGATGCAGGGGTTAGGTCAAGTCATGTTGATTTAGAAAGACGTTTAAGTCTCTTTCCAAGATACAGGAGCTGTTGCCAAAATGGTTACAGACGCCACCATCAAAGATGATAAGGTCTAGAGCACCTTTCAGGCAGTCTGATTCCACAATTACACATAGGAGTGCATCCATACTGGCAAGCAGAGCAGACGTCAGTGCTATTGATATGTGATAACTTTGATCTGAGCACTTTCCTGTTATAGTGCATCATAATATCACACAGTGAAAAAGAAATGAAAAGAAGCCAAGTTGGATTTGGATTCAACATATGAAACAAATTGAGATGGCCACTTAATCTGCGTAGAGAGAGAGAAAAGAGATACATTTCCTCTTTCAATAATATAGAATTAAAGCAAGAAGCTGGACGAAATACACCTCTGAGTAGCACAACTTGGAAAACGGATAAAGAGAAGATCGAGACCACTTTGCAAAATGCACTTGGTGAAACACCATTAGAAAAGTCAGGGTCCCATATATGGAAAGACTTGTGTGCAAGTTGTGTGCTTAGAGTTTTGAGCGTTAGAGGATTGGTCAGGTAAACTGTACAACTAGACTAAGCATTCGTAGAACACAAATGCACAAAGTGCAAGTGCAAGTGCATAGCTTCTGGGGGGGCCATTGCGGGCCCCAGGGTGTCGGGGTGGGGGTGCACATGGGGGGTACCTATGGTACCCCCCAGCATTTGCATGTACAAGGCGGCAGGCAACGCGCAGTGCCTGCCGTTTTGTGAATGCAAATGGAAGTAATGCATATTTAACCTTGCGGCGGGTGCTGCTTCAATGTTAAATATACAGGATGTGACCGCCAGGGTGGTGGTCACATCCTATTTCGCACGGAGGGATCCGCACTGCCCCTGCGGACGGTCCTTCCACCTCGGGGGTGGCGGACAGACGCTGGTCCGTCCGCCATCCTAATAGGCCCCATAGCTTGTTGTCTTGTTACGGGTCATATAGTATGTTTCAGGTGAGAGAGTTTAACAACGACTGAATTATTCTTGGAGCAATAAATTCAAATGAGGAAGAGTTGATCTGTTTTCATAAGAGAGTGATTTTTGTGAATGATATGAGACCGCACCCTTAATTGTATCTTGTTGAAGCTACCTGACGTACTATGTCATAAAATGTATAATGCGAAAAATAATTTGTGTTAATTTGTTGAATTAGATTTTGGTTGGCAAATGAGAATCTAGATCATTTTTTTTCGACTGTGTCCACCAATTCAGAGTGATACTCTCATGACTCTCAGCAAATATGTAAGAAGAAACACAGGATAAGTGATTTGTAGGGAGATTGAATGCATAGTTGTCTGTATGGGATCAGGTTGCTAAGTTTGGCTCACATGTTAGTTTTTGACTCTGTTTGAGGTGTGAGTCTTCTATCACTTACACTTAAAATTAATTATGGGTGTGGTTTGGACAAGCTTTGTCACTTCCTGAAGGGTCTCCATCAACAGTTTTAGTGGGGCTACAGGTTGCTTTTTTTAAGAATGTGCATAATTAGTAACATAAGGTATTGAGGTGTCATGTTTTTATTAGGATTAAGGCTGCTTCTTGTGTAGCTTCTTTATGTCCTCATACATTTATTTGTTGGGATTTTACGTTTGAGTAATATTTTAGCAATGTTGTCTGCAGCTTCACTGTTTGCGCTGAGCAGCTTCTTTACAGCCGATCCATGTTTTTACTGTGCAGGCGGCAACCCACCTGCACTTTTAGAGGGGATTAGAGATCCCCTTGCAGGTGGGTGCAGTCAGTTAGTACACCCACCTGCAAGGGGATGTCTGGGGGGGTCCATGGGACCCCCTTTCTCCTCAGCAGAGGGCTGCCATCAAGGGGTGCACTAACAGTGTGCCACCTTTGAGGTGGAGCACTGACATGGCACCTTCTGAGGGCTTCTTGGCCTCTGTGCCTGTGTCAGAAATACGGCGCGAGCACAGAGGCAAAGGAATTACCTCATTTGCATGGGGCACGCTCCCTTGCAAATGAGAGAAAGCCCCCTGCAGATAACGCTGGCACGTTATGTGCACCAGCGCTATCGGTATTACAGAAGGGGACGCACAAGCATCTGCGGCCTCTTCTGTAATACCAGAGTTCCCCGGGGGTGTGCAATGTGGGCGCAAATGCCCATTAGGCCTCCTGGGAATTCTCTATAACACAGCCCCAGGTCTTGTTTGCTCATTTTTGTAGCAAAAAGAAAAGTCTGCTTGTGTAGGCCAACTGAGCAGTTCTGAGACTGGGTACTTGTGATTTGAGTATAACTTGACTTACACTTTTAGGAGGCTTGGCAGGCACAAGTAAGAGTGGTGGGGTGGGGTGGGGTGTGGGAGAAGTCAACAGGTGACAAGATAGGTAAAATTAAATAAATAAATAAATAAAACCACTTACTGTGCGCTTGTCGTATCGCCGAGTCGGCTCCCCCGCCCCAACCCGCCCACCGCTCTTACCTGTGCCGGCCGCACCTGACCTTTACTCCTACTTACTTAGATGAGTACAATTTAGTAAGCTCAGCCAGCTGAATATACCAGTGTTTGACTGGGCCCTTTTGCATGGTCACCCAAAATATTTGCTTTTCATTTTCTCACTCTTGTTTTCGTTGACGTTGAGGACACCCCTAAGAATGCCCTCCCTTGAAAACATGGGAAAATCGGGGTACACCTGTTTGACACATTTACCTTACTTATAGTTACCTAGTAGATGGTACTTCATGTACCAAAGGCTTGGAAATAAAAATGCTACATGGGTCCAGCAGCACTCATTGTGCCACCCACTAAAGTAGCACTGTAAAACATGTCTCAGGCCTGCTGCTGCAGCCTGTAGTGTAGTTTTGAACTGCCATTTTGATATGGCTAGAGAAAACCTTTGGCCTAAATCTTCCTTATTAATACATATACTTTACCCCTAAGGTAGGTCAAGGATTCATAGGACGTGGTGCCGGTATTTAAAAAGTAGGACATGTGTACTTAGGTTTTACATGTCCTGACAGTTAAAAATACCTATGGTTGTTTTTAACTGTAGCAAGACTATCCCTCCCATAGACTAACTCTGGGTTATCTTACCACAATTTGTAAGTGACAACTTCAGTTTAGAAACAGATAGAGAAATACTTCTTCTACTCATTTGAATTGTAATATAAAATCGTCTGTAATAGAAACATCGAATTTTAAGCTACTATTCTGAAAAAAACACTTTTAGAAATTTTTCATTTTTCTGCCTATACCAAATGTGGATTTCTGCCAGTGTCTAGAGTCACATTCCTATGAATTGTTCTCATGTGGTGTGTTGTGTATTTCCGCTAGACAAGGGGACAAAAGGGCCTTGAGTGTGGGTCAGGGTATTCCTCTCCTGTACAGGATGGTGTGCAAGTTTGTACTCAACCCTTCCTGACATTCAGCGGGTTGCCTGAAGGCTGTGGCCACCCCTTCCTGACTTCTAAGACTGCCTGCTCTGACACTGACAAATGCAGCTCACACCTATTCCTAACTTCTACTTAATACATTAGACAGTTTAGAGCCAAACCCAAGAAAGGGGGGCAGATAGACAAAAGGGGCCTCCTCCTTCCACAACCTGGCACTGAGTATTAGAATTACACCCTCAGAACCTTTCATCAGAACACTCCTGGAACTGTGGAAGATTCAGAAGAAGGACTGCCCTGCTATCTGAAGAAGGAAGACTGGACCTGCATGCCTTGAACCCAGGATCCCCAAATGTGTCCCAAGGGTCAGTTAGCTGACCTCTTGTTTGAGCTACAAGGACACAAGAAGCTTCCAGAGGCCTCTCGTGCTTCCCAGCTGACCATACTGAACTGGACAGACATGGTTCCCTCTGCTGGCCTCTGTGGGAGGAAGTTGGGAGGAAGTTGGGACCCTTCAAGTGATGTCCTTCAGGTCCTGCATACTTGGATGGAGTTAGATTGTACCCCGATACTGACCAGACACCGGCAAAGGACGTTGCCCAGCATTTAATATTTGCCCCAGTCTTCCGAAGGTCACTTGAGGACTCGTTATTTTCCAATTGAGATAAATACCTTGAATTACCCAACAGAGACAACACTGGCAACCTTGTTTGCGACAAGCAACGGCAGGCCCTAGGGGGCACCGGTAGGACTTCCCTACCAGCTACTTTTTAGTGGCCCAACATGCAAGACCAATCCGATTGAATTCTAAGTTGAACCATTAGACAACCAGGAAGATACTAGGTGACCAACCCCCTACAAGTTTGGACGGAGGTCCACTCTGAGCAGTACTAGTGGTGTTCAACTTAGATCACCCGTTGGAATACGGCCAAGACTTTCCCCTCCCTCCCGCCCCCATCCCAACATTTTGTCCTGAAGAAGACCCACAGCTGAGGTCCCAAATATCCCAGGAGCACTAGGGTCGAAACGTCGACGCTTATCATTTTGGATGCCTGTACCCTGTTTAGTTCAAGTTCCTTTCCCTTTCAATTGTTGTGGACAGGTTGTTATGATAGCGGAAGCTGTCCCGCGTTGGTTTCTGTAAATAGTACAATTGTATATTGCACTCGCTCTCCTTTCCCCTTTCCTCTCTACATCACTAAGAGCACCCCTTTTCCCTTTCTCACGGACTATACTCTGATAGTCCTTTGCGCCGTTTAGAATTGTTTTATGATATTGTAAATAAATACGTGAATTTTTGACATAACAAGAAATCAGAGTGTGGTTATAATCAATGTTTCCTTTCACAAATTGAATGTTGCTATATTTTGGGTACTGTTTATGATTGCACCCAATGTGCACAAAACGGATAGTTCCTAAATATATCTCCCCCATGTTGCTTTAATCAACATATGCAGATCCAATCGCACTATTGAGTAACAACATAAGTTTGGTACTAGTTCATAGTCAAGGACCATCCTCTTCTTTATACTAGATTGTACTCCTGCCTGTCCAACTGAAGGTTTTTGCTGGATCTGATGCAGCATGGCGCAGACATGCACAGGGGCTTGAAACGCAGCCCCTTGCAGCTCTGAACCAGCTATTTCACCAGATACAAAACCACTAGAACAATTCAAGGGCCACTCATTGCAGCCCCGCTCAGCTCCTGAGCAGTGGCACAACACAACAAATGCAGCAGGATACAGAGCTTTGACTCACAACACCTTGAAGCCTCCCTACCAAGGACAAAAGGTACAACTCACAGTGGGCTTCTATTGATCCTGTATCTGGCTGACACTCCATTGTGTTTGGGCTGAAATTTTGAGCTTGTCCCAGTCTAGTATGACCAGATAACTGGAGTTCTTTAAACTTTAAAACTCATACCTCCCATTCTACTGATTGGTATTTTGTTGTTTTGGTGTAATGTTATTTATCAAAATCAACTAAAGTTTTGTAAATTAATTTGGGATTTTTCTTGGTTGCATTTTCACTTTAATACCTTTGGAGTGTTCCATAAATACTTTACAGGTTGCCTCTAAGTTAAGCATCACAGCTTGTGTGCCAGGCTATCAGGGGACTGGGCAGAGGTTTTTTTAGTGACTTCTGTGGTTTTTCCTGATGAGCATTGTGTTTTATTTTTTGAATAAGGCTCTCAACTAACATCCCAATTTCTGATAATCAGTTCCATTGTTCAAATTGAAATTAAGGTTTACAGTTATTGCTAGGTGCAAGCATGACGAGGCTTTGTAGGTGTTTTGTGTCTGTTTTGTCCACAAGATTTCGTATCAGTAGAGGATAGGACTTAGATGAAGTGTAGGAAGTGACAGTGATTATAGGAGTCTTCAGATGTTGCTGATCTAGAGAGCAGGATGACAGAGCTAGCATGTTTTGACTGCATTTTTGAGATACTGAGTGGTATTGCGATGTTGGGGTTCTTTTGAACCACTGATGTAACAATACCACAGGCTAGGACATAGACTGCCTTGTATATGGTTGGATTGTGAAATCTCTGCAAAGTTTGTTGATTTGAGAGAGCCTAATTTGCTTTCATGCACGTCTAGTGTTTCAGTACTGGCTTGGAGCATATGGCCCGATTGTATAATCAAGTGATGCTACTACAGGTAATCAAAAATTTTGCTTGGAATGAGAATTTTACTGAGTGGCATCTTGATACTTCAGACAATGCTGAAGAAGTTGTAGAGTTTCAAACCAAAATTAAAAGCTGCATATAAGGAAAAGGAGGTCTACCTTTATCTTGCCACTGCCAGTGAATTGCCATTGATAAAGTTTACAGAGCAGTTGTTTTAATGCGTAGTGTTTAAAATTATCATTTGCATTTTTTCAGTGTATTTTAGCTAGGCTGATGGCTTTGTGGCTGTGCACTCCAGCTCTACTAGCAAGAGGGAGCAAGTATGTGTGTTTTTCTAGATTTATGCCACTGGGTGCATTAGTTAAGCAGATGTACCTGAAAACGATAAGGTGTTTGCCTTATTTGTGGCTGTGGTGGGAAGGCTTGTCCTGTCTTTGAGCACATTGTTGATTGCTCACTTATCATTTGTAATTCATGTTTTATGCTCATGGTCACCATTTGCCCTCTACTGACATTTCTGAAACTTCATGTCTCTCTTGTATTTCAGTCACACCAGGTGACTGACGAAGCAATCATCAGTAGGGGATCTATCTGTCACCTTGCAGCGGGCTTGGTGAGTTCTCATTGCACTCTCCTGGTTGGCATTGTCAGTTTTATTGCCTTTCTACCTCTGGTGCTTTCAAGCGTATTATATAAGCCTTATACTAGTAGTATACTGCTAACAAGGATTCTACAATCTTGGCTCAACCTATAAACCTACCATTCTACCACATTCTTCTATCCAGTCTGCAACCAACCTTTTGCATTCTTCCACCTCAACATTTTTATCCCAATTGCACTCCCACCGCTAATCACTTTCCATATTCCATTGTCTGGATATGCAGAAACTGACTTCTCCTCTCCCTTTCCACCCCTCCTCACTCCTACCCACAGGCTCACTTCCTAATCACCTCCTTCCCCCGTCAACCAGGACAACGTACTTGACCACACCGGCACCGCTTGTCGGTCTACGAAACACAGAGGAGTGTCCCTCCCACCAGTGGCTCCTTCCAGCCCCTTCTCTGTTAGTGGACTACTCTTGGACCACACTGAGTGCTTCACACCATGGCCACATGTAAGTCGCTGCTATACTCGCGCCCCTCGACCGCTTATCCCGTGTCTGTCCTCCCCTACCCCACCTGTCCGGGCCTCCGGCATCCACAGCCTCCATCCTTCAGACAGGCCCACCCGTTCCTTGAGCTGATCAGACCCCGCGTATCTCTCAGACCGGCATCCATGGCCCAGGTACCTCGATCACCCTGATCCACCCACCATTATGGGCCCACAACCTGGTCTCCTGTGGCCGTTAATAGCCCACTCCAACCAGTCTCCCTTGCCACTGCTTCCACGATCCTACCATTCCTTCTCCCCATCTCTCTGTTCCCCCCTCCCCCTGGCCTCACCCACGTACTCGGTCTCTGCTGTACGCCTTCTCCCTGTCACACCCGTCCACCCCTTAGCAACACTCGCCTACTACATCTAGTTCTTCCCCTGAATGCTCTAGTGACCAGTCACACCGCGCTAGCCACACCCAACCCCCTCGGACCACCTCCGTCATTGTTTCTTCCCACTCCCATACAGCACTTCCCGAATCTGGCAACCCGGTCCTGATGAAGATCCTGACTAAATAGGATTGAAACGTCATCAAAAACTTTTTTCTCCATTTATTGATGACAAACCATTGTTTCTGTACATATTGTCTTTCACTTTGTCACCATGTGTCCTTCGCTGTGTTTTTTCACCTGTCACTCGTGCCGTCACTCTTTGTCTCACAATCACCAAGTGCACAAAGCCCCCTTGGGTTGCCACAGCATTTCATGCCAACAAGGCTTCTACAACTGTCCTGTATAAAATGTTTTTAAATATATGATGCTAATTGCACTTTCTAAAAAACTTGATACTGAGATTGTCTCTTTCTTTTGCGATCTTGCAATGTCTTGTTCATACACGTATATTTGTCTTTCTCATTAAATCCAATTGAGATATTGTTGCTCTTGATACATTATTCTCATCAGAGACACCACTCTATAGCCTTGGAACTTATTGAGTAGCCCAGTGCAACCTCGTGGAGTAGGGAAGTCTCACCTCTTCTATCCAGTTGGGCTTATGTTTTTGAATATGGCGTTTGTGTAAAAAGAAATAGTGGATTAGTACATGGTGCCAATGATACAGTGACGTCATCTGGTAAGGGTAAAAATGCTGTCATTGCAACCAATTTATATCCATAAGATAAATCTAGATTGAATTGATGGTGTAAAGGGTTACATTGTCTGCCTGATTTTGTCTACCGCCTCATTCAAAAAAGAAGTGAAAACATTTCTGATGAACAGGTTTTTGCCCTAAGATCACATCTTTTGTTTATTGATTTTATTCCTGTCTGTTATTTAATTCAATTTAAAATAACTTTATTCGGTTTTAAAGACCATAAAAGTTTCCCACACATACTTTCTACAATAAAAATCTTATATTGTATAGTTAGAGGCGTAAATAAAATCAGTATAAAAAGCAAACAAGAGATGGCATTCAGACAATTTTGTTAGGGAATATAAACCCTAACACCAAATACCCAATGCAACAGTCTACATGGTCATCCATAAAATTTTATGAATGAGGATCATTGTTATTAAAAGGTTACAAAAGTTTTGTTCATCTATATTGACTCATAGCACTTTCTTATAGACATAGCAACTTTAATATAATTAGAGACTGCAATGCAAATAGGCAAAGTTGACAAAGAATGCAAAAAATTAAAACCATGTATATAGGTACATGGCCAGATTTCCCTCAAAAGTGGGGCTAAGAATTTTCCCCTGCGCTCTTTATAAAGGGGACAAGACAACATAAAGTGCAAAGTGGTCTGAGCGGCCAAATTGTCACACGGACAAGACGTTAGTCTATCAACCCATCCTGCTTGTTTGGGAAATGTCAATAAAAAGTGCAAGGGGCTTAGATGAAATCTAGTAAAAAAGAATCGTGTTTGAGAATTGGTGGTTAAAGTTAGATAAAATTGCTGTTCTGCGGGTTAACAAACATGAGGGTCCTGTTACTACCAATAGTAAGTGGTGCATATTTGCCCCAGAATATTGCGCCTCTTTTATAATGGATTTCGCATTTGTTTGGGTGCTAGCAGGATTGTCAGAGTAGTGCCCCAGTCCTATCTCATGAAATGCATCCTTCATGAAGCTGGGACAAGTGATCGAAAATGTGCTGTCTAAGTTGGTACAGTCCTTAATGACTTCCCTGGAGAACAGTAAGTCCTCAGATAGCCAGGTCTTTGCACAAAGAAGCAAAGGGGAAATATCTATTCGATCTTCATGACAGTCCAGCCCCAGCTCATGATGACAAAAAAGTGTGGGGTCTTCTATTTGAGGTCAACAATAGCCTTTTTATAAATTTATTTTCCAAGACCTGCAAGTGTCTCCTTTTGTGGTAACCCCAAACTCCTGCCCCATAAGATGCCACAGATAACCGTTTAGCTCTGTAGAGGGTAACTAATTTTGTCACCGGCTTGTGGCCTAACTTGCAGGCAAAACTAAATAACCCCTCCACAAACGGACAAGTATGTTGGACCCTGGCAGTAATAAGGGGATCCAAATTCATAGTGTTAATAAAAATGTCCCTAGATATGTAAAGTTGGACAACTTATCAATAATCTTACCACTTGCAGCACATTTTCTTGTTTTAGTTGCTTTGGGGCCACACACCATAACATATGATTTAATAAAATGAACGTTTAGATCCAGGGCTGTGATATAATCTGTAAAAACATTAAGTGATTTTTGGAGACTGTTATCTGCCAAAGCCATTAACTCGGTGTCATCCGCATAAGATAACAGTGGGAACTGGTTGCCTCCAATTTTAGGAAAATCAAATTCCTACTCTATTAAAAATGCCTCCAAGCCATTAGTATATAATAAAAAAAAATATGTTATTCATTTGCTTATTTTTTGACTACTATATTGCTGACTTCCTATGGAGGTCAAGTTTATTAATTTGTTAATCCTCTATGTTTGTACCTCATTCATATGTGTGACTGGTTTTTGATCGCACACCTAGCTATTACTTACCCTTCACGTAAAGCACTCTGATACCCTATCGGGTCATGTTTGTGCTATATAAAATATATTAAATAAAATAAATGCATTGTAGTCAATGAGACAAAAGATTCAAATGTCTCAGATTTAATTGTGAATTTGCTATGGCAAAAACACTCTTTCAGCCTATTTTGATAATGTATGACACATTTTGACTACCTCTAGTTGAACATAATTGCACTCAGTGATTTAAGTTTGGAACCAGTATGTTTGAGTACCTATCTTTAAATTACCAATGTACAAAATATTGTGCTCCCTCCTAAATGTCATCTTCCTCTGCTTTAAATCTAAATATAGACACCTATTGAGTATTGTCTACTACAAGAAAATGTGTATAGTACCTCTCTGGAGTCACCATCAAATGTACTGTAAATATGTATCCCTTATCTGAATACTTTTTGAAAACATATTCATATTAAAAAAATATCAAACTATCCTGGCCTATACAAACAAGAAGATGTCCATGAACACCATAGCAAACCTTGACATTAGTACTTCCTCACAAACAAAGCTGTTAGGATTTTTTGGGCGCCACAATAGTAGAAGGATTCAGAAAAGGGGGTGGTGATGAACAGAGTGTCTGAATTAAGCAGACCACTCTTACCCAGTCCAAAGATCAGGGCTTGATCCATCACCGTTATTTATCTCACTGCCCCATCCCAGCTCAGAACCTGGCTATATGCAAATCAGTCTGTCCCTGGCCCAGTGCATCATGGGAACAGGGCAGACTAAACTACCAAGCCAATTCTTCACCAGAAAGGAGACAAGCTACCGGGGACCGGTTTCTGGCATTTCAGCCGTCTTCGGCCCGGCTTGCTTGAATCCTGATGGAGCAGTGAGAAAGGGACTCATGTCTGAGTATACCCTGCCACGCCTATAATGGCCAAAAACGATTCAGAAAAGGGGGTGGTGATGAACAGAGTGTCTGAATTAAGCAGACCACTCTTACCCAGTCCAAAGATCAGGGCTTGATCCATCACCGTTATTTATCTCACTGCCCCATCCCAGCTCAGAACCTGGCTATATGCAAATCAGTCTGTCCCTGGCCCAGTGCATCATGGGAACAGGGCAGACTAAACTACCAAGCCAATTCTTCACCAGAAAGGAGACAAGCTACCGGGGACCGGTTTCTGGCATTTCAGCCGTCTTCGGCCCGGCTTGCTTGAATCCTGATGGAGCAGTGAGAAAGGGACTCATGTCTGAGTATACCCTGCCACACCTATAGTGGCCAAAAACGATTCAGAAAAGGGGGTGGTGATGAACAGAGTGTCTGAATTAAGCAGACCACTCTTACCCAGTCCAAAGATCAGGGTTTGATCCATCACCGTTATTTATCTCACTGCCCCATCCCAGCTCAGAACCTGGCTATATGCAAATCAGTCTGTCCCTGGCCCAGTGCATCATGGGAACAGGGCAGACTAAACTACTAAGCCAATTCTTCACCAGAAAGGAGACAAGCTACCGGGGACCGGTTTCTGGCATTTCAGCCGTCTTCGGCCGGGCTTGCTTGAATCCTGATGGAGCAGTGAGAAAGGGACTCATGTCTGAGTATACCCTGCCACACCTATAGTGGCCAAAAACGATACAGAAAAGGGGGTGGTGATGAACAGAGTGTCTGAATTAAGCAGACCACTCTTACCCAGTCCAAAGATCAGGGCTTGATCCATCACCGTTATTTATCTCACTGCCCCATCCCAGCTCAGAACCTGGCTATATGCAAATCAGTCTGTCCCTGGCCCAGTGCATCATGGGAACAGGGCAGACTAAACTACCAAGCCAATTCTTCACCAGAAAGGAGACAAGCTACCGGGGACCGGTTTCTGGCATTTCAGCCGTCTTCGGCCCGGCTTGCTTGAATCCTGATGGAGCAGTGAGAAAGGGACTCATGTCTGAGTATACCCTGCCACACCTATAGTGGCCAAAAACGATTCAGAAAAGGGGGTGGTGATGAACAGAGTGTCTGAATTAAGCAGACCACTCTTACCCAGTCCAAAGATCAGGGCTTGATCCATCACCGTTATTTATCTCACTGCCCCATCCCACCTCAGAACCTGGCTATATGCAAATCAGTCTGTCCCTGGCCCAGTGCATCATGGGAACAGGGCAGACTAAACTACCAAGCCAATTCTTCACCAGAAAGGAGACAAGCTACCGGGGACCGGTTTCTGGCATTTCAGCCGTCTTCAGCCCGGCTTGCTTGAATCCTGATGGAGCAGTGAGAAAGGGACTCATGTCTGAGTATACCCTGCCACACCTATAGTGGCCAAAAACGATTCCGAAAAGGGGGTGGTGATGAACAGAGTGTCTGAATTAAGTAGACCACTCTTACCCAGTCCAAAGATCAGGGCTTGATCCATCACCGTTATTTATCTCACTGCCCCATCCCAGCTCAGAACCTGGCTATATGCAAATCAGTCTGTCCCTGGCCCAGTGCATCATGGGAACAGGGCAGACTAAACTACCAAGCCAATTCTTCACCAGAAAGGAGACAAGCTACCGGGGACCGGTTTCTGGCATTTCAGCCGTCTTCGGCCCGGCTTGCTTGAATCCTGATGGAGCAGTGAGAAAGGGACTCATGTCTGAGTATACCCTGCCACACCTATAGTGGCCAAAAACGATTCAGAAAAGGGGGCGGTGATGAACAGAGTGTCTGAATTAAGCAGACCACTCTTACCCAGTCCAAATATCAGGGCTTGATCCATCACCGTTATTTATCTCACTGCCCCATCCCAGCTCAGAACCTGGCTATATGCAAATCAGTCTGTCCCTGGCCCAGTGCATCATGGGAACAGGGCAGACTAAACTACCAAGCCAATTCTTCACCAGAAAGGAGACAAGCTACCGGGGACCGGTTTCTGGCATTTCAGCCATCTTCGGCCCGGCTTGCTTGAATCCTGTCCATCACCACCCCTTGTTGTTAAATATTTTGTCCACCCTAAGCGTGGAAGGGTATACTCAGATGTGAGTCCCTTGCTCATTGCACCATCAGGATTCAAGCAAACCGGGCCGACGACGGCTGAAATGCCAGAAACCGGTCCCCGGGAGCTTGTTTCCTTCCCAGTGTAAGAATTGGCTTGGTAGTTTGGTTTGTCCTGTTCCCATCATGCACTGGGACAGGAACAGACTAATTTGCATATAGCCAGGTTCTGAGCTGGGATGGTGCAGTGAGCTAAAAAACGGTGTTGGATCTAGCCCTGATCTCTTGACTGGGTGAGAGTATTCTGCTTAATTCAGAAACTCTGTCCATCACCACCCCTTGTTGTTAAATATTTTGTCCACCCTAAGCGTGGAAGGGTATACTCAGATGTGAGTCCCTTGCTCATTGCACCATCAGGATTCAAGCAAACCGGGCCGACGACGGCTGAAATGCCAGAAACCGGTCCCCGGGAGCTTGTTTCCTTCCCAGTGTAAGAATTGGCTTGGTAGTTTGGTTTGTCCTGTTCCCATCATGCACTGGGACAGGAACAGACTAATTTGCATATAGCCAGGTTCTGAGCTGGGATGGTGCAGTGAGCTAAAAAACGGTGTTGGATCTAGCCCTGATCTCTTGACTGGGTGAGAGTATTCTGCTTAATTCAGAAACTCTGTCCATCACCACCCCTTGTTGTTAAATATTTTGTCCACCCTAAGCGTGGAAGGGTATACTCAGATGTGAGTCCCTTGCTCATTGCACCATCAGGATTCAAGCAAACCGGGCCGACGACGGCTGAAATGCCAGAAACCGGTCCCCGGGAGCTTGTTTCCTTCCCAGTGTAAGAATTGGCTTGGTAGTTTGGTTTGTCCTGTTCCCATCATGCACTGGGACAGGAACAGACTAATTTGCATATAGCCAGGTTCTGAGCTGGGATGGTGCAGTGAGCTAAAAAACGGTGTTGGATCTAGCCCTGATCTCTTGACTGGGTGAGAGTATTCTGCTTAATTCAGAAACTCTGTCCATCACCACCCCTTGTTGTTAAACAATAGTAGAAGGTCCTTTGTTACCTAGGATAAACTACTGTCGGAGCAAAAACTGTGACCCAATATTTTAGGACATTCTAAAAATTGGAAAAACCATAATTCTTTCTCATGCGGTCTCCCACAGAAAATAATGGTAATAAAGGGATCTTCCCAAACATCAGTTTAGCAAAGTATCAAAATAAGTAACTGGGACCACTCAATAACTGAGGTTTAAATCTGGAGGAAAAGTTGAAAGGTTTTATTGCAGAATTCTGAAAATCAAACAGTACAGAATAATGCCAGGAAGTCTCACAAACGCAGTCTTAATGCAGAGTAGTCAAAATCAGAAATGATTCTAAGTCCCATATGAGCAGAAAAGTTTGGACATCATCCCAATTAGCATTTAGGAAGCTAAAAAATCATCTTCTGACATACCACCAAAACCTGAGAGACTCTTTTACAAAAACCTGTATAAAAAATGTACTAAAACTACAGCTTTAGAATGGCATGATTGCATGTATCAACTCCTTGACAAATCAGGAAAATTCACATCAACATCATTATACGTTAGCACTAACCCATTTCTATAGCATCCTATATTTTCATTGCAAACGCTGTTAAAGACTTCACGCCACTGCTTTTGCCTCTCTGGACCATGATCATTAACAGTTCACTGCAACAAGGTAGCATCCCAGACACCCTCAAAATTGGACAGGTATCTCCCATTCTAAAGAAACCCATGGCCGACCCTACGTACCTAAACAACTATCCTCCTATTTCCAATATTCCTTCCCTGGCCAAACTATTGGAAAAATGTGTACACCATCAATTGACAAGACATATTGACCACTTACACTTTCTTAACAAACACCAATCAGGCTTCCGAGCAGGTCACAGCACTGAATCAGCCATGACACACATAATCGATGACGTGCTACAAATCCTTGATCACAATGGATCATGCTTACTCATCCTGCTAGACCTCTCCTCAGCCTTTGATACGGTCAAACATGAGAGCTTGATAGAGCTTCTGAAACATACAATGGGTCTTTCAGGGTCAGTACTAAACTGGTTTACCTCATTTCTCCAAAACCAGACACAAAAATGTATGATCCACAACACTCTGTCCAAACCCATACCAGTTTCATTGAGAGTACCACAAGGGTCCTCACTATCCCCCACTTTGTTTAATCTTTTCATGGAACCACTCAGTGAAATGCTGCAAGCGTCTAACGTGAAATACCGCATATACGCTGACGACTCCCAACTATACCTTAAGATCCACACCCTAGAAGACATTAAATTGCTTAACTCTTCGCTTAGGAATACCCAGACTTGGCTAGCAGAAAACCATCTCAAATTGAACGCTCTAAAAACCAAATTCCTCCTAATAGCTCCACCTGCCAAAGTCCCTATAATGCAAGACTGGATCAAACATCTTAATGCACTCAACGTTCAACCAACCATTGTCGATTCTGTGAAAACATTGGGAATAACTCTTGACAGCGACCTCAATATGCAAAAACACATTTGCAACGCTATGAAGGGCGCAAACTTCCAGATAAACACACTGATGAAGTTGAAACCCTTTGTGCCAGTCAATGACTTCAAGCTGGCAGTACAAGCTCTAGTTATCCCTCGTGTGTGGTATGGAAGTGACTCTCTGTGTGGCCTTCCAAAAGCTTCAACAGCACCACTAAGAGCTTCTATAAATGCTGCAGCGAGACTCATCACCGGCTCGAAAAGAAGTTCCCACATCTCCCCAGACTTAAAATCCCTGAATTGGCTACCACTGGAAGCCAGAATTCACCTGAAAATAGCGTGTATGACTCATAAAGCCATGCATCACAAAGCACCCAGCTTTCTGGCACAGAAACTGACGATCTCTGGGGGGACAAGATCTTCAAGGAGCGCGGAAAACCTTCTACTGAAACCGCAAAGATTCAACAAGAAGAAAACATACAAACAAACTTTCTCAGGGATGGCGCCCAGGATCTGGAATGCGCTACCCCCAGAAACCAGACTGAACTCTACTACCGCAGCTTTCAAAAAGGAAGTAAAAGCGATTCTCATGGCAAAATTCACCTGAGCATATTATTAAGAATTTTCGAGACCAGGCGCACCCTCTCTACTAACCCGGACTATGACAAGGGTCCTACAGGACAACCTGGACATTTTACCTACCCTTGACCTGAACCATTTGGATTGTGCTGGGTTGTACCCTATTCCTCTAATCCTACAAGATGTTATTTATACGTGTTTATCTTACTTGTATTTGTTGTCCAATTAACTTCACTGATTGTAAAGCGCTCTGATGTCTGGAAGGGTCTTGTTCGCGCTCTGTAAAACTCTCAAAATAAATAAATTAAATAAATCCAAAAGATGGTCGAATAAAATATACAACATTTGAACAATGATGATTAAAAAATGGCTATGACTAAACCCAGCAACTGAACCACGGCAGATGAGCCACAGCTGTATCAACCCATCTGGCACACCAGGGGTGTCACTAATAAGCTGTATACTCATAAAGCAAAAACAACTTACATCAGCTGTCTTTGCCCTTGCAGAACCTGTGGGGTGAAAAGATCCACAGAGGAACCTGATGGGAGGTGTTAAATGCAGAAGTGAATGACAGAATCTGAATAAATTATATCCAAAATTGAGTTTTTGCCAAAATGTTGTATAACTAAATCATGTTATTTAACACACTTCTGACCTTCATATTAAACTTGTTTCAACTGTTAACAAGGCAATTCAGCATTTACATAATAGATCCAACATAAATATCATTAATGCTCATTATAATTTGTTGATCAAAAATATAGTCTTTAAAAACACACAGTTCCCCTTTCTGATGATTTTATAATCACTAAAACCCATTATTACCTTTATTAATCAAGAAATCATTCAGTCAGCTTCACCTTCTGCTTCTTTCCGGAATTCTCCTTCACAATTCTCATTTTGTTGTAGACATAGTCCTTGATATTTTGCACAAAACATTTTATTTATTGTGGGGCATTAGAATTAGTCTTGAGGTGCTTCCTCTTATACTCTCTAACCATTCACCAACCTTGCTAAAACCACGGGCCTCATTTATGAGGCCCCTTGCGCCATCGGAACTTCACTTTTCATGAAGTTCCGTGGCACAGAAGCCAGCGTGGTATTTATCAGGCAGCAGTATGCCAGTTTTTGTGGCGTACTGTTGCCTGATAAATATCAGTCCCTTTAACGCAGTGTTCTGCGTTAAAGGGGCGTGCAATGGGTGTTGCTGGGGGCGTTCCCAGCAACATCCATGGCCTTTTGACACTGCCCCAGATTTACGAGAAATCGTAACTCTGAAGCAGTGCCAAAAGCTTACGCCTCCCCAGGGGAGGCGTAAGGGAGGCGCAACAGGGAGAAATGTCTTTATTTCTCCTCGTATTTCCTTTTTCTATGTGTGCTGCATTCTACAGCACACATAGAAAGAGGGAAAGCCTTGTGATTATTTTTGTACAGAAAGGTTTCCCTTCCTGTACAAAAATAATCTTCCCCGCAACGCAGGCACCCTTGCACCATTATGCAAGGGTGCCTGCGCTGGCGCAGGCAGCCCATTGTGCGCCGGCGCAGGGGAAAAGGACAGGGCATTTCTGCCCTTTTCTTTTGCCGTAGGGAAGCGCAGCAGGAAGGCCTGCTGCCCTTCCCTACGGCAAAAAGTCATAAATGAGGCCCCATGTACCTACAGTTTTCAATAATCCATGCTTTCCAAAAGATTGAACCTTGTGTAAAATGTTAGTCAGGTTAGTAAGGAAAGAAATCAATAACCCTGCTGTTGTCCAGAACATAAGTGCAACATCTCTTGGCCTTTATTACATTTCAAACTCTGCCCTCTTTTTCCAAGAGGATATCTTCTGCTAAACAATTCTGCATTACCATAGCTCTAACAGCCATCATCTCTACATCTACCTGCTTCATTGAGCTTGCTTTATCTACTGCAATGTTATCTGCTAAGGTAGACAGATGTTTGATTTTCACATGATTCATTTCCGCACCTACTTCTCCAAAACTCTGTTTCAGCCTTCTCATGGTAATTTCACTACCTAATTCACTCTTATTGTTTACCCAGGGAATGCTAAAACTAAAGCCAAATAACAAGACCCAACCCAATTTTGCGGCAGATTGAATACAACAAATAGTTCCCACTTACTTCATACCTTCTTTCACACAGAATTTTTCTTACAAATTCAGATTTACCCCTTTCAAAGGCCTATGCCCTTGCATGTATGGTTCACCTCTTCCTCCATTCTCAACCTGGAATGCAAACCTGACAACCTAAATTCTTTCTCTTCCTTTATCAGCTTCATTATAGCCTTCTCTTCTTCACAATATTTTACAATCTTCGCTACTCAAATGACATTCTTGAACCTGATTAGCACTTTTAGTTTCATGCTTGTTTTGTGCAATCACCCTGAAAAATGTATCATATTTGATTGCCATGATATCTCATTTTATAGGTAAGTCCTCTAAAGACACATTAAAATCCATCATAGAAGGAAAAAGAAATTCCTCATTATTATATATAGCAAAATGCACATTGCAGGATAGTACAAATGAAATTGGAAGCTCCATGTAGGTCAAACTATCCCCAGCAGAAGTGAGAAAAAAGCACACACAAAGCAACCACTAATCTTCATTATATTTATATATTAGTAAACCATTTTAGTATAAATGCCATCTTAAAAAACACTAGCTAACTTCCCTTTATGTTCTGATATATAGACCTGGGCGGAATTATAATTTTGCTTGTGAAATTGGTGGAATTTGGGTAACTTTGCATTATACTTGTAACACTGAGTACCTGCCAATTTACACCAATTGGTGCATGCCAGAATATTCTGACATTCGTGCCTTGCTGTAACAATGCAAGGCTCCACCATACATGCTTACAAGCAAGATTTATCAGCCCCTTGCACAATTTCTAGTCACCACAGAGACTTCCGGCGCCACTTTATAATGCCGGCAGATGCGAGTGGTCATGGTCAGAGCGGGCTGCCGTTCCAGTAGTTTGCTTGACACAATTTCCTACTTGAGCCGCAGAAAAATCAAGTCAAATGGCTGTGTGCTGCATGGTGACATTCGCGCTCATTTTCAGTGCTGCTCACATTCCATGCACTAATTTTCAGCACAAGCAACATATTTTCCGCTTGTTGATGGAATTTTGCGGAATCTTTATGAGTTTTTCTGTAATTCGGAGGAATTCTGTAGAGTGAACTTTGCGAGTTCCTCCCATCCCTACTTATATGTCGTGTTTCAATTAATTTCTTATAGCAGTTAATTCTATCAATCAATCAATCAATCAATCAATCATTCATTTGTATAGTGTACTAATCACCCTGAGGGTCTCAAGGCATGTTAATTCAATGTTATTAGAAGCATATCCAAGCCGGAGCCAGTAAACACAAGAACAGTCCCCATAAAACTAATACTATTGTTATCATTATCACTAACCCTACAATTTCACCCCATTAGCAGTATTCCATCTTTCAGTTGAGACAAAATTATTATCCTGATACTTCCAAAAATTCTTTAAAGCAATAATGGATTTCTTATTTTTTTCATATTTCTCTAAAATATTTATCAAAAAAACAATTGAAAATAATATTCTTCAGTTTTTTTTCTTAAAAGTTCACTTTAGTCAAGAGTTCATGTAAATTCTGTGTTTCAGTCTTTTATCTTATTCAACAACTGTTTCTTGGCCTGAGTACATCTCAATAATCTCTTTTCACTATTTTGAGTGGTTTTTCTTCTGTCTCATTTTCTCTCTCTGATTCACTCTCAAAATTATCGCCTTTGTCCAATCTTAGTATGTGTCCCGCCGATGCGAGATCACCTTTGTCAGCATGTTTTACTGCAAACTTCTTTCTTCTTCTGGGGGTTTGAGTAATTTGATTTTCAACTCCATGTTTTTGTTATTTGGGTCAGAGACTACTCCTTGCACCCACTCATGCGTATGGCTCTTACGCAGTACAGCCCTTCACTCTGCTCCCAGTTTTGCAACTGGACTTTAGACTATTCAGATTCTTCATCAGAGTTTTCGCTGCCCCAAAACTTAATGATACCATGCCTTCCTTTGCAGGGTTTTCCTTTCCCAGTTTCAAGATTCTCACCCCCTCTGGATCCATGCTACAAACTCAAGCTTGGGGTTGAACTTCATATTATGCTTGACTTTGTGGCTTTGTAGCAGATTCAGTGGTTGCTTCCACCACTTCTTTTGCTAGTCATATGAGCAGAGTGGATTCACTGCAGAACTCCGGCTTACTTTACCTCACTGTTGGTCATCAGTATCTCCTGATAGGGTTCACGCCACCTCTCATTCAGAAAGATTTTTCTGGCATGCTTCCAGACCACTCTCCAATCTCCTGGATTGAGCTTATGATAGGCAATGCCCTTTGTTGCTTCTGTTGTCACATTCACCTGGTGGCAGACAGATTTCATTATATCAGCCAGGACATTGTTTTAATCTAGCTCAATGCCATCATTTACTTTAGCCAATTCAGCTAAGAGAATATATGTAAGTTTCGTACCCTTCCCATGATCACGTCATCATGGGACAATAAACCAGTTTTTGTGTCAGAACAACTTCGTATGCTCATCAGGATAAGAGGAGCTGTGTCAGGCCCCTATAGACAAGTGGGAGCACATATTTTGGTCAGTTTGTTTATGATAGTGTTATTAACTCTTTCTATCACACTTGCAGACTGAGGTCAATAACGAATATAGAACTTCTGTTTTATCTGGAATTCTGTGTAAATTATTTCCAAAACCTTATTCTTGAAATGAGTATCACGATCTATCTCAAAAGGAATTATAAGCCAAATCTGGGTATCAACTCTCTCAACAAAAAATTGGCAACTGTAAGGCTGTCTGATCTCCAGGCGGGGTAAACTTCCACTCATTTCAAGAATAAGCAGACAATGACTAAAATGACTAAACTATTATATGATGGCTTCTCTACGAAGTCTGCTTAAAGTCTTATAAATGGGTTTTCTAATTTGTCAATATGGTTTATCACAGTTAAAAGTCCTCCTTCTTTGATTATTTTTCTGACACACCAGAATTCAAACACAGGTATCCTCAGCTCCAGTTCTGAATCTTATATTTTCCCAGTACTTTCTAAATATATGCAACATGCTATCTCTGCCTATGAGCTTTTGATTATGCAAGTGCTTGGTAATTATATATAACATTTAATATAAAATGATGTATTTGTTCTCAGAATTATTATACAAATCCTAGTAACCCAATCTTTTCCATTTCTTTTTCTCTTCACTGGAGACATCCTCCTGCAAATTCCTCAATTCTCTCAAAGTAGTCTGAATTAAATTAATATATATATTTTTTTAATTTCCATTATTTTGTGTGGTTCTTTTTCTTGATTCATCATCCTTGTTTTCTTTCGGGGTGGGTGGTAAACTTTGTTCCTGTGGCAGAGTTCGCAGAGTTTTGCACGCTTGGATTGCAAAATTTTACAAAAACCCCTCCAACCGCCATGTGGCAGAGTTTACTGGTGCGCTCACACCTAGACTTCAGCACTACTGGTATGCGTTCACTACTGCTAACTTAAAATTCCAGAACCAGCAGCCCTGTGCTCTAGTCTTAGTCTGCCCGGGGCAGAGCGTTCTTTCCAATTGCTTCTGGGGCTTGTACTTGGTGTTCCAGTTTTTTTGTCTACTGGAAGGCCCTGCATGACTCCAGCTCCCAGACCAGCACTGCCTGCTACTGCAGGAAGGCTCTTGTTTTTTAGGCCGCCAACTTAATTCACACATCGAGGCTTCTTACCAAAGCCAGCATGAGCTCGGGTGACAACTCCTGGTGTGGTTCTAAGAGGAGTAACACCCCGACAGACAAAATGAAAAGGTATGGGGAGCTGTGGGAGAGAAGCAGGAGACTTCCTGCAGCACTAGTATGTGTGGTCAGAGCCTGTCCTTCCTTGCCTGCACTCTGATCTCACAGAACCATACCCTGCCCCTCCAAAGTTACACTCTGCCTTTGTATAGCTGCACACTACACCATATAAATGACACCCCTCCCTCCCCCTAAGCTGGTCTCTCAAACGCGTACTCTTTCCCTCCCAATTGCTCCACACTGCCCCTTCAAAGCTGCAACCTGCCTCCCACTTTAGATGTTTTCTGTTCATTTGTAGGTGCACCTTGCCCCTTTTGGCTGCACCCTGACAACCCTTTCCCCTTTAACAGCATTTTCCCTGCCCCCTTTAACTACACCCTGTTTCATGTTTGGTTGCGAACTGCAATCCATAGCTCTGCATCTTACAAGAGTTAGCCCATCACTCTGGAGTCTGGAACCAGAGGCGCTAAGTCTGACATATTTCTCTTACTGGATGGGGAAACTCTGCAAGTGTGTACTGTTTAATTCCATCAAAGAATACACTCCTGACAGTCAGTGGGTGGCAGTGGGGGTGAGCTGCTGAGGGTGCAGTGGATCTGAAGCTGTGCCAGACCACGCTCACTCCCCATTTCCAGGTATGTGACTGCCCTCAGGTGTTGCTGAAGGTATTAAACTCCACAGCTTCTGCGTAAGCGTGTGAGTGGGCAGGAGGAGGGACCGCACCAGAAGCATGTATAGCTCCAGCAAGAAGCAAATGAAGGTAAAGGCGTATGTATTTACTTTGAGGGGGCAGCAGCTGCTGAAAGGGACCATGGGACAGACTCTGAGCCACTATTACCCACAGGATGATTTGCCACAGGGAAGCCTTGGTACCGGAAATTTGTCCAATCCGTTGCGCCTGGAATCCCGAACAATCCACCAGGTAAGTTAAAGCAGTCCCTGGGTGCAACCTTTCATAGGCAGTGTGAAAAGGTTTATGCCTCTTCCTTCATTATGTTAGTAATGGTGAAGATACTCCACCCGTTTGTGGAACTCTGCGGAATTTGGCAGAGTTTTTCGGTAACTCCACGGAATTGCGTGGAGTGAAACTCCGCGAGCTCCGCCCAGGTCTAGTTTTCTTGCACCACTGTCTCATTCTGGGATGCACAGTATTTTGCCATCTGATCAGCATACTTGTTGCCAAGTGTAACTAGATCTTTACAAGCCTCTTGGACACCACACTTGACCACTGCAATTTCTTTTGCTGTTGGATTGCTTTGAACAAATTCAGTATGTAAGTACTGTTTTTAATGCGAGCACCAGAAGATCTTGTAAAGTCCCTTTTTGACCACAGTTGTCCATCGTCATGAACCACTCAAAAACCATACTGATTGTCTGCATGAATTGTCACAATCAAACCTTCAGATAAGCAGCAAGCTCTAGCCAATGCTATTAATTTTCAGATGTGGAACATACTGCATGGGCAGCCCTTAGTGGTCTCTCAAACAAGAACCATCAACAAATAATGTCAGATCAGCAATTTCTAAGAGAGTTTCTTAGATATCTGATCTTGGTTAGGTCCATAACTCAGTAACTCATCATCAGTGTGATCAATTTAATCATTTTCTCTGTCATCACAGAATATGTCTGAAACAGGAAGCAGTGTTGTTGGGTTCACTAAATTACACCTTTTAATAGAAATGTTTTCTGTTCCAAAGATGACTTGCTCATAACGGGTCAACCTACTGTTTGTAATGAGCTGCGTTGTTGTACATGTCAATACAATTCAAATTGAGTGAGGGATATAAATAATTAAAGTATGGCCCTTTACTAATTATTCTCTGTGTTCAATGACAACACAAACAGCTGCAACTGTTTTCAAACATCGTAGAAGACTTACAGCTACTGCATCCAATATGGCTAATAAATATGCAACAGAATGCATCAACAAACCATCTTTCTGTGCCTGGATCAATAATTCACAAACACTCCTCCCATGACAGAGCAGCAAAAAGGTTTGGTTTTAGTTTGGGTGCACTGCAAAGACTGTCTCTCAATTCTTTATATTCTTCACTGCATTCTTTGCCAAATGGTACTAGCTCTTGAATATCATTGTTAGTAAGCCTTTATACAGGCTTTGCAATCAAGGAAAAGTTTAGACTCCACTGACAACAGTGTTATATTCTCGATTTAGGCCCATGTAGCGAAACAGCTCATTTCTTACATTGTCCTCACAAATAACATTGCCCTTTGGCACATATTTGCACACACAACAATGTAGGATTAGTTTCTCCGAAACTAAACTTGTTTTTACATTTTGCTTTGCATAACATTATCACAACTCCCTGAACAACATGTACAACCTCTCGTTTCACACTACATAAAAATGTCATCACTATCTTCAGCCACGGGCGACAGGGCTATCTATATATCCATAACATCACTAATCTAGGTGTACATCGCAAAGCTTCTTTCTATTATAAAAGATGAGCATCCCAAAAGATTAATAGAGGAGGTACTTATGCTGACACCGTGGGTCCGGGCATGATGCGAGATCACCATGCGGCGGTCTGACATCTAGTGAGGGGTGTCCAGTTTGTGACCAAGACGGGGTCCTTCACTCCACCCCAACAGTGTTATATTCTCGATTGAGGCCCAGGTAGCGAAACAGCTCATTTCTTACAATGTCCTCACAAATAACATTGCCCTTTGGCACATATTTGCACACACAACAATGTTGGATTAGTTTCTCCGAAACTAAACTTGTTTTTACATTTTGCTTTTCATAACATTATCACAACTTCCTGAACAACATGTACAACCTCTCGTTTCACACTACATACAAATGTCATCACTATCTTCAGCCACGGGTGACAGGGCTATCTATATATCCATAACATCACTAATCTAGGTGTACATCGCAAAGCTTCTTTCTATTATAAAAGATGAGCATCCCAAAAGATTAATAGAGGAGGTACTTATGCTGACACCGTGGGTCTGGGCATGATGCGAGATCACCATGCGGCGGTCTGACATCTAGTGAGGGGTGTCCAGTTTGTAACCAAGATGGAGTCCTTCACTCCACCCCATCAGGTAATGGGTTTGGATCATCCCCTGGGGGATTCTTGGCTCTACACCTACACACACTCTAGGTACACTTAGAGTAGGGTTCACATAGTAGGAGTATACTAGATTACTGCCTTGTTTATTTGCCTGCAGATATACAATTGTTTAGCACCATGGTAGAACTAAGCATGGGCTGAAAATTCGTTCCGATCGCGGAATTTGCGGCATTTCCGGCAATTTCGCGATCCGTGAATCTCGCGAAATCGCGGTAAAATCCGCGAATCAGCGGGACGAATTTTCAGCCAAGCACTTACAGGGTTACGGCAGCAGGTGCGAAAGTTGAAGCTAATTTTTTGTAACTTTTACAAAAGGGTTACAAAGAAATTAACTTCAACTTGGGCACCTGCTGCTGTAAGCCTGTAAGTGCTTCTTGGCGCCTCGTTGCCTACTTGCAACTATTCTCTGACCCTGCTCTGACCCTTGAAGCAGGGTCAGAGAATAGTTACAAGTAGGCAATGAGGCGCCTGTCACGAAAATTAAACCTCAACAGGAAGCACTGACAGATATAAAAACAAGCATTTGCAATGCAATAGGTCTCGCATTAGGAAAGTTTGAGCTATTGGTCTTGTAAATGACAATTTTTTTTACTTATGTGTTGGTTTTGAAAATAGCTAAATTAATAGCTTTGTCATTTACAATGCCAATAGTCATAACTTTCGCAAATGTGACACCTATAGCATTTGTAATGCAACATGTTTTGTATTTACGTGACTTAGATGTATTGATATTACAAATTACAATGGCTTTTAATTTTTTTAAGTAATTAATACTTAAATAAAAGTGATTTTAATAAATAATGGCAATAGCTTAAACTTTTGTTAATAACTTTTGTGAAGATTATGTTCAGTGTATTTTATTGTGACGAAAATCCAAGAACAGAAGTGAAATATTAACATCTTTTTGTGACATTTGTAATTAAGCTTCAAACATTGAGAGAACATATTTGAACCAGTTGTTGAATGGTTGCGCAGATTGATGCTGGGGTGCGCTGAGTGATGCTGTGGTGGTGCTGAGTGGTGCTGTGGTGATGCTGAGTGGTGCTGTGGTGGTGCTGAGTGATACTGGGATGGTGCTGAGTGATGCTGGGGTGGTGCTGAGTGGTGCTGTGGTGGTGCTGAGTGATGCTGTGGTGGTACTGAGTGATGCTGTGGTGGTGCTGAGTGGTGATGTGGTGGTGCTGCATGATAATGTGGTGGTGCTGAGTGATACTGTGGTGATGCTGAGTGATGCTGTGGTGGCGCTGAGTGGTGCTGTGGTGGTGCTGATTGGTGCTGTGGTGATGCTGAGTGATGCTGTGGTGGTGCTGAGTGGTGCTGTGGTGGTGCTGAGTGATAATGTGGTGGCGCTGAGTGATGCTGTGGTGGCGCTGAGTGATGCTGAGGTGGTGCTGAGTGGTGCTGTGGTGGTGCTGAGTGGTGCTGTGGTGGTGCTGAGTGATACTGTGGTGGTGCTGAGTGGTGCTGTGGTGGTGCTGAGTGATGCTGTGGTGGTGCTGAGTGATGCTGTGGTAGTGGTGAGTGGTGTTGTGGTGGTGCTGAGTGGTGCTGTGGTGGTGCTGAGTGATACTGTGGTGGTGCTGAGTGGTGCTGTGGTGATGCTGAGTGGTGCTGTGGTGGTGCTGAGTGATACTGGGATGGTGCTGAGTGATGCTGGGGTGGTGCTGAGTGGTGCTGTGGTGGTGCTGAGTGATGCTGTGGTGGTACTGAGTGATGCTGTGGTGGTGCTGAGTGGTGATGTGGTGGTGCTGCATGATAATGTGGTGGTGCTGAGTGATACTGTGGTGATGCTGAGTGATGCTGTGGTGGCGCTGAGTGGTGCTGTGGTGGTGCTGATTGGTGCTGTGGTGATGCTGAGTGATGCTGTGGTGGTGCTGAGTGGTGCTGTGGTGGTGCTGAGTGATAATGTGGTGGCGCTGAGTGATGCTGTGGTGGCGCTGAGTGATGCTGAGGTGGTGCTGAGTGGTGCTGTGGTGGTGCTGAGTGGTGCTGTGGTGGTGCTGAGTGATACTGTGGTGGTGCTGAGTGGTGCTGTGGTGGTGCTGAGTGATGCTGTGGTGGTGCTGAGTGATGCTGTGGTAGTGGTGAGTGGTGTTGTGGTGGTGCTGAGTGATAATGTGGTGGTGCTGAGTGATGCTGTGGTGGTGCTGAGTGATGCTGTGGTGGCACTGAGTGGTGCTGTGGTGGTGCTGAGTGGTGCTGTGGTGGTGCTGAGTGATGCTGTGGTGGTGCAGAGTGGTGCTCTGGTGGTGCTGAGTGATAATGTGGAGGTGCTGTGGTGGTGCTGAGTGATCCTGGGGTAGTGATGATGTGGTGATGCAGAGGGCAGAAAGGCACAAAAAGCAGTCTAACAAAGGGCAGAAGGGCAGAAAAACAAGGGAAAAACGAGTCTAACAGAGGGCAGAAGGGCGCAAAAAAGCAGTCTAACAGAGGACTGAAAAACAAGGGAAAAACGAGTCTAACAGAGGGCAGAAGGGCACAAAAAACGAGTCTAACAGGGGACAGAAAGGCACAAAAACGAGTCTAACAGAGGGCATAAGGGCACAAAAAACGAGTCCAACAGAGGGCAGAAGGGCAGAAAAGCAAGGGAATAACAGAGGGCAGAAGGGTACAAAAAACGAGTCTAACAGAGGGCAGAAGGGCAGAAAAACAAGGGAAAAATGAGTCTAACAGAGGGCAGAAGGGCACAAAAAAAGAGTCTAACAGGGGGCAGAAGGGCAGAAAAACAAGGGAAAAACCAGTCTAACGGAGGGCAGAAGGGCACAAAAAACGAGTCTAACAGGGGGCAGAATGAATCCCGCCCTGCGTGTTTGTCCACGAAGATGCCACCTTTTTGTGCAATACCTCTACTCAACGGGAGTACTTTATACTGTCTAATCAGTAAGTGCTCCCTCGTTGGCTAAATGTATAGGGGCAGATTTATAATAACTGGCGCATCCCCAGGGATGCGCCAGTTATTGTGTGTCGCAGCTCCGCCACCCATGGTGCGCCGCATTTACAATGTGGCGCACCATGTGGCAAAAACGGTACAGATGTATCACGCATCTTTGCCGTAAAAGCAGTGCATTGCTGGAGCTGCTTTGCAAGCGAGACGCAGCTCCAGCAATGCTCTGGGGGGCCCTATCTCCCCAATGCTGCGTCAAGCCTTGCGCCTGCTTCAAGCAGGCGCAGGGTTTTGATGCAGCATTGGCCTAAAAGTGACTGAGTGAAATCTTGTAGATTTCACTCAGCCACTTTTAGGAGGCGTTCCTGCACAGGAATGCCGTACCCTGCGCCGGAACGCCTCCTGATGGCGCAGGGCTTTACAATGTGACGCATCTCTCAGATGCGTCACGTTGTTAATATCCAGCACCATGGCGCATCTTTTGTGCTGCCGCTGCGTCACAAAAGTAACGCAACTGCGGCGCAAAAGAGGCGCAAGCGGCTTGTAAATCTGCCCCATAGTGCTTTTACTACACTGTAGCTGCGTAAAGGGCCAGAAGATGCGTCTCCAGTGACCATGTGGCCTGTGCCTGTGTTACAGGCACACATGGTCACTGGTGACACATCTTTAGGGCCTTTACACATCTGCAGTGTAGTAAAAGCACTATACATTTACCCAATGAGGGAGCACTTACTGGATTAGCCAGTAGAAAGTACTCCAGGGCAAATCGCTAAAAAATCCGCGATTTCACGGGAAAATTCACGAATTCGCAGATTTTTTTTGCGATTTCGGAGGGAAATCCGCGAATTCGCAAATTTCGCCCATGCTTAGGTAGAACTATATCTTCTCTTTATGCAGTTGGTGCTTGTAATCACGTTTATCTGCTTCTGTCTACTAATCATTGCAGCACATGTATTTTATGCAAGAATGACGTTGGTTCAATAAATATTATTGAAAATGTCCCATTGTGTATTCTCGGTATATTACTCTGAGAACTGGTGAGCACGAGTGACTGAGCGAAAGGTTCTGGACTGTTTCCACGATCCCTGAGGGGTCAATTGTGTCATGTTCAGTGGTTGCCAGAAACCATTCGCTCCCTGGTAGGTTAGGGGAGCTTACGGTGGCACTGTGAGCTAGCTGGTCTATAGGCCAACATATCCTAAGGGGGTATCTGGAATCAGTCTTGGCACCACGCCCCTAGTTTATGTTGTCCAAACAATGCCCAGACCCCACGGATTAGTAGGAACTACACGACACAATAGCCAACATTTCAAGTAACATCTAAACCTCTCTACAGGTGGTTAGTGACTTATGTTCAGAATTGCAGAAAAACTTTCTGTTGAGACATTCCTCACACCTTTTTCACTATGATGTGCAGGGTAGATCACTTCTCTTTTACAGTACTGCATTTTTGTTGGGGAGACCTTATCCCCACTATTCCCTAGATGATTTAACAGGGTAAGTGTATTCAGTTTACAGCCATCTTTATCCTTGGACACCACTAACAGATCACCTATATTTTGAACTAAGACTGAATTACATCACATTTACTAGGTCTCTTTCAGGATTTCCAAAAAATTGAAGGACTTTCTTTATTTTTTTGTGGGATCCTACACTACATGAGAACTTTACTCCAGAATTGAAACACAAAGAGATATTGGATCTCTTCATGCAAAGGGATTGAAAACAACACTTGTCTTAAGGTGATGATTGTATACAGTTCTACATTTATTGAAATTTAGAATACAATCACTGCTGCATTGGGTACCGCAGAACAACATGAAATGGTAATTTTATGTATTTGTCTCAGGTACTGAAATATTCTCCTTTTACATCTAGGGTTCTTCATTTCCATCACGAGAGACTGCCAAGTGCCTTCCGGAGGATTCCCTGCTCAATCTTTTTTCAATCATTGCCTCATTCCCTCTTCTGCTTTGTTTGAAAGCTATACTTTTTGTTCTAGGGAAAATAGCATCTGATCTCACTTTTATTTTGACGAATTCAGCACTTTTTATCAATCCAATCTCTTTTCCAGGGAAATCCTATTCCTCTAACTTGCCAGTATATGTTAAATCCAGAGATAGGTTTTCTTTTGTGAAAGTCGGGAATGAATGGACACTAGTTTCTTGTGATTTAATTGTAAATACTGAATCTTCATTTTGGATTTCAATCACAACACCATCCAGTATACAATAAATCACACAATTAATTTTGCATTATAAGTCTGTACCCATCAGATTCACAGGACTTAATACACACAAAGTTGACAGGTGTTTATTTCTTATTTGAACAATTCTAACTGGGACTTCTGCTTTAACTTGATTCCCACAACTTGGGCCTCTCTTTCTAGAAAGGCAGGTTTGGGACTACCATAGAACAAACTGTAGAACGAGTCAAGAATCAAGAATGGTACAGGATGGACATTGACTTCTTCATCAATGTATGGGCTGTTTTGGTCTACCGCTAGGACTGTTCTAAGTAAGAAATCCTCCTTCCCCCTCAGGCACCATCACTGTGTATGACTCCCTGCTGAATCATCATCCTGAATCAATTAATTCTGCTGGCACCCTGAACTATATGGCATTTTATTTCTGATGTTTTACTGCATCACTGGTGCTGAAGGCATCAGCACTGAACATTATTTGCAATTCTGATCATCCTGCTCACAATATGAACCAATTGGGACCATCATATTTCTCTTTGTCTGGGAAGCACCAGCACCCTAAATTCTCTTTGGAATTTGGCAGCACTTACATTTCCAGTGGCCTTTTTTCCTGCAGATGTGACAATCAGTTTATTTTCATTATTTCAACATTCACCCCATCATTGTTCATTGTTTATCTTCCACCTCCTTCCATTTATATCCCACCAATTGCTGCTCACTGAATTTGATCCATCCCGTTCATTCAATTTTAACCAAAATGCATATTTGAACCCATTTGGGTCTGAGAATGTATCTGAAATTGCTTTGTCTGAGCAATAATTAACTTCTCTTTGATATGTTTCTGCTTTGCTTCTCAATAATAACTATTATACTTTTCCAACTTCAGAATTTCATCTATGCTCTTTGTGGGACAGCACAACTCACTCTGGTGCACATGATTACTAAGCTCTGGTCGCAAATCCCATGACAAAAGCAGAAATTAAACCACTGACACCATCTTTCTCAGGAATATTGACTCTGCTGTGTTTCTTGAAGAACTACATAAGCCTTTCATAACAAGGCATGTACTGACTCTTTTGGTTTCTGTAAGGGTTTAACAATTTACCCCAATTAATATGCTTTTCAGGTACTCTTTTCTATAGATGCTCAATCAGCTGTCTGGATTTGTTAGTTACTTCCTCAGAAGGAACATTATTAAGAGCAACCCTAGTAGGTTCCTCATTTGACCAGGCAATCACTACCTTGCACTCTGCCCAGAAATAGAGATTGGCTGTAAACTCCACTCCGCTAGTGGAGTTCACAGAGCTTTGTCCACTTCGTGCTCAGCTAGAAGTGCAAAGTTTTTCTCGCATGAGACTCGCCAGTGTTAATTTTACGATTGAGAATGAGAAAAAATAAGTGCTAGACCACCTCCCAGTGGAAGTTCCCAACGTGGGCATGTGCATCACATCACTACTGCTCATGTTGAGAAAGGTGCTGCTCTGGTAGCAAAGGTTGCCGCTCGAGTAGAAAATCTACTCGAGCAGCAGAAAGAAGCAGCGCCATACGGTGTTCCACGTGCTGCCATTTTTACTGATTTTACAGCGTGGGACAAGCTCCGAGTGCTAAACATCAGCACCAGCAGTGCGACGCACCAGAATTCCAGCACTCATGGAACCCCGTGGCATCTTGTAGACTTTTTAGTTAACTCAACAGAATTCCAAGTAGTAAAACTCTGCAAGTTCTACCCACCCCTTCCCAGAAATTTCTAGGAACCACAATCTTAAATAAGAAATTCAAATCAGTCCATAGAACATGTGATCTGTTTGACACCTCTTTGTACAACCGCTCCTCTTGCAATTTAGGAACAGTTGTAGTGAAAGCATAAAGATCAGAGCGTATCCATATCACATGCATGAGATTGCCTCCATCCACTTCCCTCAGGGGAAACTCAAAAAAACTACCCTGTCCTGACTTGTGAATCACTTGCTTTTCCTGTAGTTCTACCTTCTGTTTCCTTTGCTGTCTTTTTACTCATTGCCTTTTTCTTCTATCTCTCCTTGCATTTCTTCAGGTCATTCCATTCCCCTGTTTGCTCAATCAAATCTTGAATTTCTTAATATGAGCCCATTTCTTTAATTTGATCATGAGTCAAATCCAAATATAATTTTCTTTCAAAATTTTCACTTTGCTGCTGTCTTCTTCACATTCATTAGCTCACTCTTAAAGCTTGTGGTGGGCTTCATTTACACACCTGGCGCTGCTTAAATAAATATCTAATTTCAAAAGCTTTGCATGTCAACATCCTGTTCAAATCAATGTTTCTTGTAACATTTTGCCAAGTCGATCTTTAAAAGGGCAGTGTTAATAACCTTAAGAGTCTCCTGGACCAGTACTGTTCAATCGGCTGGATCAATTTGAGCCAGGGCAAAAGGTTGGGCATCTCTATTGGTTATAGGCATTGCTGTAATCACTGTCTCAGTCGGATCGTTCAGTGCCACAGCTAGAGGAGTTTGCACAGTAGTGCCATTGTGTCCCGCTCCCATGCTAGATCCCAAACCAGAACCACTTGACCCCACTGCTCTAGCTGTAGATGGAGGATTTCTAGAATTCAGGAGATCATTATGGAAATGACTGTCCTCATTGGAATCATTGCTCTGCTTTTCTCCCTCTTTTGTTTTATTCTGATCACTAATTTTCTTGACTTTGACAGGATAAGCCCTTAATCCTTCTCCCGCCATCATTTATCTTGTTGATCCCAAATATTCTCCAACCACTGTCTAATTTAACTCTTCTCCTGCTCTTCACCTGCTTTGACATTCTATTTCTATATTTCTCTAATGCCTTTCAATCTCATTTATTCAGGACCTCAAACTGTGTAGGTCTGGGCATCAGTTTCATGATGCTCATTGTTTGTCTAAGGAAATCTGTGTTTAAATATGATAGGTACCCTCCAAAGGAAACTGCAAGTCTTTATTGAAAGCAGTATATCAATCCCATTCTGAAATCCAGGTACAAGTATAGAGCCCAATGCCCATCATCATTTCATAGGCAGGCAACCCCTCAGCTGATATTCTTCTACCCTCAACAGCAGACTCAACAGAATTCAAATGAACTATCACGTTCTGTTCGCAACTAGCCAATAACAGTGCAACTTTGTTACGACATCTTACCTATCCCAGCATGGCTTCCTGGCTGACTAACTCATCACAGCACGATTACTCAGTGAATTTGGAAAACAATTGTAGAAGTTTTCTCAATCAATTTATACTTGTATCTGTTTAACCTAAAAAGAAAAAAAATGTCAACAAGTTAAACTAGAATGAGTCCAATCTAACAATTATTATCCAAAGAGCAACACAAATTGCATCCTTCATGGTACAGTTCTAAAACCACAATTCACACTAGACAGATCCCAGTCTAGTGGCAATCCACCCTGGTCTATCTCTTCCTCCTGTGTACTCAGGAGCAAAGATGCACCAACCTGAATTAGGCAAACAATGATAGGAAATAAATCTATTTAGTTTCGAGGACCACTATCTGCATGCATGCAGTGCCTCATACTCCACACTACCTTATGAAGACAAGTAAAACCACAATATTTTGAGAATTTGAATCTTGACTAACTTGATAATCAAACCAACCAATTATTGATCCAATGAATTCTGAAATATGAATAGCACATCAAAAATACAGTGATGAATCTACCAATTGAACCGCCAATTAACATTATATATCTAAATATTTCACAAAGCTTGCAACAATTCATCCCAAAAACTCATACTTTACCAATACACACCATACATCAATCATTTTACCCTACTTATACTTACAGTCCAAATCGATCATGAATGCACTTTAAGTCAGATCCTTCAAGAAACTCCAGCTTCAGGAACCGCCAGTAGAGTTCCAGAAAAATCCACTTTTTTGTCAGGATAGGCATTAGGGACAAGAAAAATCTTCTGGGTACCCCTTATGAAGAAGAGGTGATCTTATTATGCAAACATCTTCTACTACCAATTTGTGGGGGCAAAAACCGTACCCCAGTATTTTATGTCCCCCTAAAATACAGGAATTCCGAACGTTCATCTCACAGTTCTCCCAGGTAAAATAATTGCTTAAAAAAGGCACCCTCCCTGTCATTAGTTTAGCACAGTACCAAAATAAGTAACTGGGACCACTGAATAACTGAGTTCCAGATCGGGAGGAAAGTTCAAATGTTTAATTACAGAAATCTTAAACTCAAGCAGTGAGTCGTATATTCATACTGCAAAAAAAAATACATCAGCCATCTTCGCTTTTGCAGAGCCTGCGGAGAAAGAAGATGCACAGTGGAAACTGATGGGATCTGGTGAATTCAGAGGTGAAGGACAGAAGTAGCATGCACCATATTCAAAATGGAGAAATGTACTCACAAAGGTAAACTTACACTTTTGGTGTGAGTTTACCATTTAATTGCTATTCACAAATTACAGATGCAGCTTTATGTGTAGTGTCTTTACAATGTGGAGAACTACATACATTACGAGATAGGCAGTCTCTGCAGTCATGAAAATACTACATGTAAAACTACACTCGTAATTTGTGAATAACAAATAAATAGGAAACTTACACCAAAACTCTCTGGGGTATATTCACAAGAACGTGTGCTGAACATCACCCAAAAACAGCTAATGCACCTTTACACATTGCAGCCGATCGCGGGAAAATAACCCTGTGTCAACGTGGAATTCACAACAAGGCGGTACCATGCAATAGTCTGCCGAAACCGCGGCCAATGTCCGCGATACAACCACCTCGACAGAGATAAAAACACAAACCACAAAACAAAAAAAGTGTGAAGAGCCCATTCGTGAAGAAGAAAGCAGGGATAAGCACTGCCAGGCCTGCAACACACACGGCAGGCAGAAATAAGCACAACAAAAGCCTGAAAAAAGCGACAATCCAAACAGAAAATAACAGCCAAGCACAATAGAGGCAAGCAGAGCCAGCATACAACCCCCACAAGCCCCATTGGCAACAAACCATTGTATATGGCAGGCCATCTCGGACAAGGTGAATGCAGCCTGAGAGCGGAGGTGGAAAATGGAAGAAAACCAGAACATCTGGAATGATGTGAAACGCACAAACAACCAGAAACACGCAGAAGGTGGGAGGCCAGCGCTACACTAGGAGCTGGATGACATGGTGTCAACCACATCAGTCTGGAGATGGGGGCAAGACCGGGACCAGAAACTGACCAAAACAGACACAACAGCAACAGGGAGAAGAACCAGCGGAACCTGGTGGAGATGGGCACAATAGCACACATGCACAATTAAGCTCAGCACCACTGCAGACAGACCATGCCCATGAGGGACAACACCAACCAAGAGCACAAGTCACACAACCCGTCAATATCACACCACAGAACAAGCACAGAAGTGGAAACTACACTGCCTGAAGGGGAGAAGGTCGAGACAATTCAGAGCTGAAGGGACATCTCACGCACAAAGCAGCACACACACATAGGAAGCAGAGCACCACAACCTCGAACA
This sequence comes from Lissotriton vulgaris, assembly GCF_964263255.1. Taxonomy (NCBI): domain Eukaryota; kingdom Metazoa; phylum Chordata; class Amphibia; order Caudata; family Salamandridae; genus Lissotriton; species Lissotriton vulgaris. The sequence continues at coordinate 1,438,706,161 of NC_141689.1, read as the reverse complement.
CAATAGGGCACACACACCAACATTTGCACAACCAAACACAGGACACAAGTGTACTTGCCTGTGGCCGGGAACAGCCACATGCATCTGGCTAAGCAAGACACAGGGACATGACAATGCACAAGTACAAACCCACAGTCCTGACGGGGCAGCAATGCACGTATAGCAGGGTGCCAGGGAGTCCGTGACACACACAATGGCATACAAATCAAGACACAACACAGTAGGAGACAAGTTAAAGTGCGGAAACTTTATCAAGAAGTGTGTGCCAGTACGGCCAGGAGAAGGGCGACGATATGCAGACTAATGCAGCAGCATGTCTGAATGAGGAACATAGGACAGCGCCCATGCCCACCTCGGGGAAGTCTTTCACCAACACAAGTTTCTGCCAACCCGCGTCGGTTGTCCGCGCATGGATTATGAGTCCAGGCAAAAGCAGCCATGTCCACTGTTGTTTTGGGACATATGACCAGATTCCCAACATGCAACCAGGCGTCGGGACATGTGCAATGGGTCACATCCAGTTGTGGCTGCGGGTACCTTGTCACTCGTCCATGAACGCGACTGCAGCTGCGTAAGCCAACATCTCCAATTAGCGCTTGTTGTCCACCATATCTGACATGTCGTCAACATAATCCATCAGCTGACCCGGACAGATGTGCTGACTCCAACTACTGGACCCAATGTGCACCAAAGACCAATCAGGTAGTGGCTCAATGTGCTCACTGCACACAAGGACTCCTGTATTCTTCCAGGTCCAGTGTCCAGCCTGCATGCCAAACATCCATGCATGCCACAAACAGGCATCACAGTGACACACCTGGCCATAGACCAACAGGGGGCCCACATACATGTTTTAATCCAGGTCAGCTACCATTACGTTGGAGAGGCAGACATCCATGGACCATTCGAATATGCACGAGCGACAATGCAACACAGGCTGAACACAGGTGACGTCTGCTAGGCAGAAGCTCAGCCGGTAACTGATCCGCAAGATGGCCAACAGGAGTGCTCCCACTACATGCAGCAGATGTGCACGGTACAGGTCCACGTGACTGGATCCAGGCATGTGTTTGGGATGGTCTGCCATGGCGTCAGTGGATCTGGTAGAAGCGTCACTGGCTTGACCTGCGCCGGTAACGTGGATGAAATGGTACAGCCCGGTGCAATGAGCAGTGTCTGTGTGCAAGGGGTGTAGGCCTGGGGTGGGGTGGGAGTACGTGTGAAGGCCATTTCATGAACGCCAACTACAACCAAGGACTACTTCATGTGGGTTGTGTACACGTTGGTCTCACTTCCGGCAGTGCGTAGTGTGGGAGTAGCAAGCAAATGCCATTTTATCTGTCAGGGGGTGCTGGCCACATGCCAGGTCCTGCTCGGAGCTGCAGATGGGCTACCGCATGATAGTTCACACAAAGGACCTTTCATCCGTACAGTTACTTCACCATCTGCATGCATACAGAACAACAGGGCCTGGCATGGGTGTGGTGGGATGTCTGCGACCCTGGGAACACCGTGACGCTGGCCTTTGAAGGTGTGGGGCCACATAAGCGTAGGCCAATGGACTGGACAGGGCGGACATAGGTGTACAGCCCATGGCTGGCTGGGATTGGGCTGCAACTGAGCCCAGGCAAATGACACATGCATGCGCAGGGCTGATACACCAGACACTTGGCATGCATTTGCAAAAGATCCTGTGTGATTTAGGGCTCATACATGTCCCCATACGTGTGGCCCCGCCCTCCTGGTGCATGCCACATTGCAACATATACTACTGCTGCCCTGGTGGCAACTACACCCAAACACAGAGACACACTTACCGCACTTCCTGTTCAAGGCGAGGTCCGAGCCACGCCCTGCTCCCCCTGCCGATTCTGATTACCCCTGCACTAACCTGACGCAGGTCGAACCAGCACACGCCATTTATGCATGCAGGGGGGAGTGTGCGAAGCTACATGTCCAGGGTCACTGGCAATGCTGAGGTGACATGGTAACGTCCGCTAAAGACAGCACACTGTGATTTTGCAGGGCCCGTGCCCATCATGCTGACACAATGACCTCAAAGACACACTTGCTCAGACGGTGTGAATGGCTACGTGGCTGTGAGCCGCCTCCCTGGCTGACGCATCATGCATTCCAAAAGAGAACCAAGTCCAGGGCAACAGGCTTTTGGTTCACATCCCCAGGCAGGCCTGGTGTACGCAGGTCCAACACACTACGCATGCACACGCAGGGGGGACGTAACGTGCAACAGTTCCGCCTTCTGCCCCACAGCCTATGGGGACATGGTAGCGTCCACTGGCCACTACACTCCATGCACCAGCAGTTGATCACATGGCCATTTCCATGGTTTGCACTCTGTGGTCCTTCACGCCACACCTGGCATTGGGTAGGTTCACATTCCTTTGTCACTCGCCACTCTCGCACATTCCTGCTCCATGCCTCTCCTCACATCCTGCTATTGTGTGTCTATGGTGCCATGCCATGGCTGGGTTGAGGGCATGGCAAGACCGGATTCACTATGGAGTCGTGTTGTCATGTCCGGTCGGTTGACGTTTTGTGTGTCATGTTGGATGTAGTTGTGCTGCGAGCCCATTGGCAGTGTTGTGAGTTGCATGACTGCGGAAGCAGGTGTACTTCAGGTGGGCCCGCTCTCTTTGTGTACGCTGCCTCTGTGGTGTTCCGGGGGTGGGGGGACGGGTCCTGGGGGTGGTTGCGATGGGTGTTGTGACCTTGTGGCCCTCATGGGTATCCACGTTGCATCATCATTGTCTCCATGGCATCTGTGGGTCTTCCGGTGTGGCTCTTGGCTGGGCTCCCTTTCGTGCTGCAGGTAGTCGTCCTGCTTAACACCAGCAGTAGGCAGGTGTTAATTCGCTGCTGCTACCACGGCTTATTGCATGTTTTTGTTTCGCATTGCATCCCAGATCTGGCAGTCCGTTGTGAAAGTGGTGTTGTGGTTTTTTCATGTGTTTTTACACGGGAACGCCTACTCTGCATCTCATTAGGGTTAGTTGGTGGTGTCCACCATTAAGATACATTTTGGGGCAGTTATCGCGGGAATACAGGAGATGTCTGCAGTTTGCACCAGTTTATGAATGGGGTATTAATTCTATCTCCTGTTGCGTTAGGGTGGGGATAATTCGGAGTTGAGTCCTTATGAATATCCCCCTAAGTTTACCTTTGTGAACAAGGTCCAGAGTTTTCACCATAATGTGTCACAACTAAATTGTGTTAATAAACACACTTCTAAACCTCATATGAAACTTGTTTAAACTATAAACATGTTAATTAACAATTGGCACATTGGATCTAAAATATAAAACATTAATATTCTTTAATATTTGTTGCTTAAAAATATAGACTTTAAAAACAATCGCACATAACCATGGCACGCTGTCACACAGCACGTAGGACAAATGATAGGGCACATGACACAAGTATCTACTTATTTGGATAGTGGTAAAGATATCTATTGGATGTGAAATTCTGAGGGGTGCCTGCTTAACGTCCATTCTTAGGATTCTGGGTTCTGTCCTGAGATGGGAACCTGATGAAGTTGTCTATCCCAACAAGCTACAGCTGTGGACATACATGTTTTTTTGTGATTTTACAGTATAAAGCTTATATACATTCAACTTGGAATTTCTTGCAGGAGATGCAGGCTGCGCAGCTAGTAACCTGAGAGCAGTGTTTGCCTCTCAAAACTCTATCACTGCACACTGTCTGCTGTGTATCTTGACAGATAGGTTTATATGCAAATCTTAGTGAATTGCTAGCATTATCGTTCTTACAGACATTCCACATTCACCAGAAATTATATTCCAACATTAATTAGCTATCCCTCTAAAAGCAATTCTTAGACTATACCCAAGCACGAGGGAAACTAATGCAAGCTTTGTACACCAAATGAACTTTCTTATATATGGTGAAAGAACTTGTCAATTTTGACTTAATATTTTGTGGGCATATTTTACTGCTGCCTAGGAGAAATGGCGTATTTACTCTGACAGATGAGGTAAACACATTAAAAAATGATGGTTGATGTTCACTCCTAATCATAAAACTGTTTTTTTCCTCACTGATGTACTATGCCCACAACCCCCTCCACTTTTTAAAGGCACCCTCCTCTGAAAAGAACAATCTAATTAATCTTTACCAATTACTGGGATCAGCTAATTCGGAACTTGAATGTGTTTATTATTTGCTTTTTAATGTATTACTAATTTCCAATTGTTATCTTGTTTTCTGTTAAAACAGATTTTTGCCTCACTGTTGTACTGTACACAACCCCACTCTTCTTTTTAAAGGCACCCTCTACTGCAAAGAACAATCTAGTTCTTCTTGACTAATTACTGGGATCAGCTAATACAGAACTTGAATGCGTTTCTCATTTGCTTTTTGATGTATTGCTAATTTCCAATTGTTATCATGCTATGTGTTAATTAAATGCCGGAGGAGATTCTGTAGAAACCAACTTGTCTCCCACTTGGTGTAAGGGTATACTACTGAGAGCTGTGGCCTTTTGTTGCTTATGTCATTTTAATTACCCGCCAAGTAGGTTATCCATTGTGAGTCGCTCAGCTCATTAATTAACTTAGCAAAGGTGCATGGCAACATGCAAATCACAAAACAACGTATACTTTGGTGATCATTCTGCTAATTGAAAACTGCTCTGAACAGAAGTACAGCAGGGTTTTCTGAAGGCCGCTGACAATATTCCACCTAATGGGATCTCACTTAGGCTCCCACGGGTAATGAGACTGGTAAATTCAATGCATGTCACAATGAATAAACAATCTCTCTAAGAAAATAGCACTACCAAGGTCTAATTCAATTCAATTCAATTTTATTAAATATGATTTTGGAACTCCTTGGAGATCCACATATTATACAATGACATACGAAATATAAAGATAAGAACCGTATATAAACAACTCATGCAGGTAAAAATTATGCAAAGACAGTATACCGTTCAACTAATACAGTTTTAAAAAGCATTTAAAAAAGTTAAAAATTTTGTTACAAAAAATTCCATTAGGGGGATTGTAAATGGCATCCAGGAAGGCTGTTGAAGAGGTAATTCCAAATTGGACACAAACTGGTTTTACCCAAACACGACGATAAGACAATAATGCTGGACAAACTAGCAACACATGTTTAGAATCTTGGATTGCGAGATTACAATAATTACACATATTGGATGTGCCGTGCCATTTGGCCAACAATTTATTCAAGGGGAGCAAGTCCTGCCTGAGGAGTAGCCAAAAACGGCGTAAGCCGTGGGGTATGTTCCATGACAGATAGGGTTGAACTTGTCTAATTAAACAGGAATCGACAGCTTGTGTGACCCCCTTCTTTTGTATTATCAGGTTCCGATCCCTCTCATAACTTAGCTTCCATGTGGCTTGTTTTAGTTGAGATTTTAATTGGTTCAAGGAAAGTTCTAAGAGAGGTGCTTCCTCTAAGTCCAAAAGAGTGATGGCTCTCCTATAGTTCTTTATAAGGGTCGAATATTCATTTAATGGACCCATCAACTCTTTTGTAATAAGGAACCTGAGAGAAGATGGCTTCCCTTTAATCAGACAAATGACCCAACGAATAACTCCTGCAAGGCCTTGTGCCCAGCTGCTCCTTAGACCAAGTTCCAAACGCAGGGTTGCTGCACTACAACTGTTGTTAACCGAGGTTAAGTTTCTCAGGAGGCAGCCCTCAACTGTGTCCAAGAACCCCCAATTCGCCAGGTCGATTAATTCTATACCATAGAGCAAAGTCGGGGGGACTTTTGCCCGAAAAGCCTCCAGCAGGTGGACAAAATGTCTTTTGCCTGTAGAATTATATAATGATCCTAGGCCATTTCCCTGGGTCTTTGCTTTACGGGAACTATTTTCTATGTGTAATTTGTTACCCAAGCTGCTATTGACGACCATGCCTAGGAAAACATACGATTTTACTTTTTCTAATTTTTGGCCTCCCAAGTCCCAACTAATGTGCTCCAACTTTAATTTATTCCGTCCTTCTAAGCACATTATCTTACTTTTAGAGATGTTTATTTTCAGGAAGTGCTCCTCGGAGAAGGAGTGTAGTGTATGAAGACGATTGTTAAGACCCTTAGGAGTAAGATCTAAAATTAAAATATCGTCCGCATACATTAGACAAGAAATGTGTCTTTCTCCGAGGCGTGGCGCAATTCCTACACATGTCGATAAAATAGAGGGGAGGTTACTAACATAGAGGGAAAATAATATAGGGGCTAGTAAACAACCCTGTTTGAGGCCGTTTGCCGATGGAATGAGCCGAGAGAGGCCCCTTGCACCCCCCAACAGCACTTTGCACCATGTGTTATCATGCAAATCCTGGACCAAACATAAAAGTCTATGCGGCATACCTAGAGAATACAACTTTCTCCACAATACCTGACGGTCGACCTTATCAAAGGCCGTGGAGAAGTCTATGAATGCCGCATAGACTCTCCCCTTTCCTGCTCCTATATATTTATCAATTATTACCTGGAGGGCTGTTAGATTGTCCATAGTCCCATGGTTTTTTCTGAAGCCTGTCTGTTCGAGTGGGAGAACATTTGCGGACTCCACCCATGCGTTTATCCGTTTGAGCAGGCATCTAGTAAAAACTTTTCCGATCGCATCCAGCAATGCAATCTGGCGATAGTTCTGGGGAAGAAGACGATCGCCCTTTTTGAACAAAGGGACTAGGATACTTCCCTTCCAGGAGGGGAGGACCTTTCCACTTGATAGGCAGATATTAAAAATTGGACATAGGAGCTTACTCCATTTAGCCCTGTTCAGTTTTAATACGTTGATAGGCACTTCATCAGGGCCCATATCCCCTGAACGTCTCATTTCCCCGATGGCGAGGTCTATATCTTTTTCCGAGAAGGGCTCTAACGGTGGACTTGTATCAATTGGCCATGCTTGGGAGGATACCGTGTGGTTACACGCATAAAGGTTAGAGACAAAATCCCTCCATATATGCTCCTCAATAGGAATGGGTAGCGGCCTGGTTCTCGTTCCGCACCCCTCACCTATTAGGGACCAAAATTGTCTCATTTCCCCATTGGTTGCGGCTTCCCTTATTTTTACCCAGATGGCGTCCTCTTTTTCTTTGCGTAATGAGAGTAAGAGTCTTCTTCTTCTCCTTCTTATCGTTGTTATTTGTCGTGTTAGGGCGTTAGTTTTATTTAAATATTGGGCCCTTATTAGTTTATTCAATTCTATATTGAGAAGTTTCAGTGGGTATGGGATTAAATCGATGGTCTTTTTCTTGTTCTGATTTTGTGCCCCTGTTGTCACCGATTTCAGAAACAGGGAAAAAAGGTCGATTTCGCGACCATACCAAGATGGGAACGTGGATAATGCTATATCGAGCATGCCTTCCAAGTTTCGATGTGCCTTTGCATTCCAATAGCATCTACCTGAACTGTTACCAAAATTTATTTGGTCACTGTTCAGGGTCCATTGATCACAACTGGGAGGGTTTACGTTCATTGAGATAAATAACATTTTGTGATCGCTGAATATGGTATCGGTTACAGCGATATCCTTTAATAACTCATAAGATTGAGTCCCTATTATGACATAGTCAAGGATTGACTCCCCTTGATATGATTTGTGGGTAAAGTTTGCTGTGGAATCCGAGGGGAGTCGCCCATTTGCGATTATCCCATCTGCTTCTGCCAACTCTTTTAGTAGTAATTTACCTCGTTTATTTGTTAATATATTTTCGGGGAACATTGCTCGTGGGATATGGAGGGTTTCTTCTCTTATTTTATCACAGAATAAATTTAAACTAAAATTGGAAATCTTGCAATTCAAGTCCCCCATTAGGATAATAACTGTTCTTGGATCTTTCTCCTTAATAGACTGTATATGGAGAAAGATTTTGTTTAGGATTGCATTAAAACCTGCTTCAGGTGGTATATAAGCGTTTATCAAAGCCAGGCGGGTACCGGCTACGGAGATGTCTGAGCCGAATAAAGATACTACTTGGAAGAGCTTGCTCGGGTCCATGAAATGATCATAGTCCCAGTTTATACGGCTCGATAGGAGACAGGCTATACCCCCGCTGGCGTGGCCTTTTTTGTTTGCGGTGGCGCTACCTTCCAGTACATAATACTCTTTCCCTATTTGAATATTTCCGCTACACCATGTCTCCTGGAGGCATATTATATTTGCCTCTAGCGACAGGAGAAATTGTATTTTCTCTGAGTTGTTTTTTAAACCTGCTGTGTTCCAGGATATTATGGACAGATCTTTGCTAAAGATACTGGTTAGATACTGGTTTAGTTGAGGATTTTTCAGCCAGTACTCTGGGCAACCAGTTCCATTGATCACTTTCCATGCTGTTCGTAGTTTGATAAGATAAACAAGAGGGTTTAACATAGGATACTACTCGAGAATCCTTAGACCAACTTATTTTTAATTCTTTGATTTCCCCTAATTTGTTTATATTACCAGTTGCAGCTTGCAACATAGAGGGGGGGGGTATCTGTTTGTTTAAGGGTTTAAGGACATTATTTTGTCTAGAGTACTTTAATACAGGGATTACATCTATTCCTCTACTCTGAAGATCTTCTGCACGCTGTAAAATGAGATTTGCTACTAATTTAGAATGGAATTTTACTCGCGTTACCGTCCCCGCTGCAGATTTTAGTTGTTGGACTATATCCAGGTCTGCCGATTGGATGAGTTTCAGATTGGCAGATTCCTGGAAATATTTCAACAGGAGAGATCTGTTCAAGATATAATCGGCTTCAAAAAGGGGAGAGAATTCTATCCATACCGTATCTATACTCTCTTCCTTAGGTTCTTTGTACGGGGAGCCTTTTATAGGAATTCCCAAAGGGGCAGTTATAAAGGGATTGAGCGATGGAACTTTTTGCTCATGTCCTAGGGCAGTTGGATTATCTGCCTTGATTGAACCTTGTGGGGGGACGCCCATGCAGGTTGCTCCCTGAAAAACAGATGCAAATGGATTAAGTGAAAACGCAGCTTGGGTTGGAGGGTTTTGCGTCTGACCTAAAGAAGTTGATTTATGTGCCGCTATTGTCTCCCTATTGTTATTACCTTGCTGACCAAAAGTGAATATGTCAGCTAATGCAGGTGGGGAGGGTATGTGGATGGATACGGGGGCTGGCGTTGCCTTAGATGGTAAGGCTATGTTTTCTTTAATTGCCAGATTGTCAAAATTTTTATTTTTTCCCACTGCCATCTGAACTTGACGTGTCACATTTTGTAAGGGAGAGATTAGATGTTTTCTAAAGAGGATCTTCCTCCGCCTATTTTTTTCTATCCTTCTTAACAGTTTCCTCTTATTCTTTCCGTTCTTTTTTGATATCTCAGTTCTCCCTTTATTTTCATTTTCCCCCTGAATAGCTTCATCCTCCATATCCCCATCCCCCGACTGTTTCTTAAAAATCGGGAACAGCTCATTTCCAGTTTTTGGCAGAATTTCCTCAGAAGATTTTATTACAGGATCATTACTTATCAAACCTTTTAGGGGGGAGGGAGGCTGAAAAACGCTAATTTTTTCCTCTTCAAGTACTTTTTTAATGATGTTATTGCCAGCTAGAGATTGATCTTTCAAACCTAACCTATCTGGGACCAAAAAAGGAGAAGAGGGGACCTTCGCGTCCACATCCTTCTCCCTTTGGGACCTCAGCAGGACTTTTAGAATTTGTGTCACTGTATCGAGCACACAATCTGATCCCCCTACAAATTTTTCCAGTAGTTGTAAAATGGATGCTAGTAGATGTTCTAGTATGTGAAGGGAATCAGAAAGTGGTTTATCGGGACCCTTGCATTGAAAGGAATTTATTCCAGTCAAGTGTAAATTAGGACTTGAGGAAAAGTGTGAATGAGAGGACTTAGATGGGGTACTACTGTAGAGATGTAAGGCGGCATGATTCGACTTTACCGGAGTGTTCTGGGGGTTCTCGGCTTTTGTCTGGTCGGGCTCTAGATATCGTTGACATAGATCTTCATCTAAGAGCATTGGGGACAACCCATTATGAAAGGATGTTTTAATAAGTGAGTTGTTAACTACCTGGGTACCGTCCTCATGAGATATTATCACAGTGTTTAAGTTATCTTGCTCTATGTCATTTTTTGTTTTTATGACTACCTCTGGTATAAGGGCGGTGTTATTTTTCAAAGTTGAGAATAGGGGGGGAGAAAACTCACACTTAGGAGGCGTTCCCCTTGTTATTGTCCCTGGACTCATATCCGCTGTTGTCTTTTTAATTTCAGGGCTTTCTCGCTGAAAATTGGGGGCGGAATCTAAATGTGTAGCTTCGGAGTCCTTGGGGTCCTTAGGTGTACTGTCCGCCCCTGTAGCTTTGTTCTTACCCCTCTCCCAGAGATTGAAGAGCTGGCAAGTACTTTTCATACTAGAGGCTTGACTAAGTTTGTTTCGCAGGGGATTCGATCTAGTTTTAGTACCTGATCTCCCTACTATTATTTTCCCAGACCTTAGTTTCTTTGTCATCATCACCGGCAAATATTATCGCGGTTAAACAGACAGACAACGTGGGCGCGATTATGATGAGAACGATTGAATACACAGCCTGCTAGATACCGACTATATCTGTAAACTCAGAGTCGGCCGTGCATTTCTACCCAAAGCATTTCATATGAAATATATAACAAATGTGTAGAATACCGGGAGTTAGAGAAGTGGCCTAGCCTGGCCTTCTCGTGCCTCTGAGGGCCTCAGAGGGCCCGCCCTTGTCCCGGGCTTCTCCCGGGCGCTACCCGCGCGCTACCGCGCTGCGGTCCTCTTACTCTCTATAAATAAGTCACAGGGTGATAGGGGCGTGGCCTCCAGGGAGAGCGTCACCAGGTGGAGAAGGTGATTGAGGCTGCTGGGACTCTTGGGACTTTGAGTCCAGCAGTGCCTCCGCTCGCAGCCCTGATTTGCCTCAGCCCTGATGAGGAGACAGCGATGGACAGCTGTAAAGCGGGACCCGCGGAGCAGGTCCGGCGAAAAGTAGCGCCTTGCAGAGCGCTTCCAGCAACCAGTTCAGCACGACCACGGTCCACCAGTTCCAGGCACAATCACACGGTCAGCAAGTGTGGAGGAGGAGAAATCCGCCGGTTTTGGGCAAATCCGGAGCCTTTTCTACAAACGGCAGCAGGGGGCGTGGCCTCCAGGGAGAGCGTCACCAGGTGGAGAAGGTGATTGAGGCTGCTGGGACTCTTGGGACTTTGAGTCCAGCAGTGCCTCCGCTCGCAGCCCTGATTTGCCTCAGCCCTGATGAGGAGACAGCGATGGACAGCTGCAAAGCGGGACCCACGGAGCGGGTCCGGCGAAAAGTAGCGCCTTGCAGAGCGCTTCCAGCAACCAGTTCAGCACGACCACGGTCCACCAGTTCCAGGCACAATCACACGGTCAGCAAGTGTGGAGGAGGAGAAATCCGCCGGTTTTGGGCAAATCCAGAGCCTTTTCTACCAACGGCAGCAGGGGGCGTGGCCTCCAGGGAGAGCGTCACCAGGTGGAGAAGGTGATTGAGGCTGCTGGGACTCTTGGGACTTTGAGTCCAGCAGTGCCTCCGCTCGCAGCCCTGATTTGCCTCAGCCCTGATGAGGAGACAGCGATGGACAGCTGTAAAGCGGGACCCGCGGAGCGGGTCCGGCGAAAAGTAGCGCCTTGCAGAGCGCTTCCAGCAACCAGTTCAGCACGACCACGGTCCACCAGTTCCAGGCACAATCACACGGTCAGCAAGTGTGGAGGAGGAGAAATCCCAAGGTCTAAAATATACTATCCTTGAACAACACACTTGTAAAATAAATAATAATCACCTAACAAATCCAGGAAGTACTGCACATTCACCACATGTGGTCACACTAGAAGCCAAATGTTGAGCAATTGTATCACGTTGACACCTACCAATCAAGGAGAATAGTGTTTTTGCTGTGCCTGTGAGTGCCATGTCAGCAGTCATTGCTGTTTTGACTGAAGCAAGCAAATGGATTAGCAAAGGTTTCCTCTTCCCTGCGTCATTCCCAGTTGGCCAGAAATTGCTCACTCCATCCTTCCTGAACCACTGACATTGCAGTAGTTCATGGGAGGACACCATGGAATTACACAGTTTACCCAGAGGGTAATTTTAGAAATTGGGAATTTTGGTGAATTGGCAATACCACACTCAATTCCGGACATTTTTCTCCCATAACTTCACCCAGACATTTGCACATTACAGAAACTCTTGTAATCCCAATGTAGCTGGTAACTGCTGTTACTGGTCCCTATATGGATTACAAATAATGCCAAAAGGTTTCAAATACCAACTGAAGGTATCTCGATACACCCGGCTAGGACAAAGTCATAAGTTCAGGCCAAGCAGGATAAAACGCGGGCCAGGTTCAGACCATTGAAAGTCATACCTTCAGTATTTGGTACAGGGGCTACACTGTGCTGCAATGCAAGGGTCTGTCACTCTATGTCAGATTCGGTGAAGCTACCTATCAAGATCTGCATCTGATCCAGTGAAACCTCAATTAAGCACAGAAGCAGCCAAGGGTCTAGAACCTTGAGGAAATACAGTACTTGGGGGTAGGCAGTAGGATGTGGTGTGGTCCAGTTGGGTCTGGTCAGCTGTAAAGCAGAAAAGGCCTCTGAAAGCTGGGCATGTCCCTGTGGCTCAAACAGGAGGTCAAACAATAGAGCATTTATGTCCCGTCAAGGGTCCTAGGTTCAAGGTAAGCAGGTCCCCTCTTTTTTCTTCAGACAACAAGACAGTCCTTCTTCCGAATTTTTTCAGGTCCAGGAGTGTTCTGATTTCAGGTTCTTGGGATACCAGTCGTATGCCCAGTGCCAGCCTATGGGTGGGAGACACGCCCTTTGTCTAACCCTAAACTGGTTCTGGTCACTTTTTTTCCTTCTCCTGGGTTTGGCTCCAGCTTGAGTAGTGAAACAAAGCGCCGGCAGGTGAAGGTGTGAACTGCATCTGGCAGTGACAGGGTATATTTCTTCTGAGGTCAGGAAGGGCTAGACACTACCCCCAGGGGACTCTCTGAAGTGCAGTTAGGGCAGGGGCACAGCTCGTCCCCAGCCACCCTGTCAGAAAAACCCACTTTCCATTACACCCAGGTCTTCTGTCCACTGTCAGTTACCAATAAATATTTCCTGGTAGGGGGAGGGGCCTGCCAAGCTAGGAGACTGGCAGAAATGCACATTTAGATTAGGCAGAAAAATTGTAACTTTTTACATTTTCCAACAGTAGCATGTCCAAAATAGTAATTGAAAATTAATTAAAGAAGATTTTGAGCTACCAATAAAATGAGTGGAAACCTTATTTTACTAGCTGTTCCTGAACTGAAATTAGCACTTATTAAGTATAATCAGGTAAACCAATGATAGTCTATGGTAATCCAGTCTTGCCACAGTGAGAAATGACTTTGGAGTGTTTTCACTGCCAAGACATATAAAACATTCAATATAGATGTCCTACTTTTTGACAACCATGTACCCTGCCCTATGAGCCATAAGGCTTACCTTTGGGGTAAATCATAATGATTAAAAAGGAAGGCTTTAGGCCTGGCAAAAAGTTTTATTTTGCAGATCGAAATGGTAGTTTAAAGCTGCACTACAGGTGCACAAAATCTGAATGTCAACAAAAAACGGGTCCAGGAAAAATAGTGTTGTGAAGTCAAAAATCTGGGGGAATACAACACAAAGTTGGTCATTTCCAACACTGCCTCAGGCATAAAGAAGGCCTATGTTGCATATAAAAGGCTTCAGCTGCTGTGCAAGCATAATGGAAGATGCCTATGTGATGGCATGATCAGAACGGTTTGATCATTTAGGGTCACATGTACGTAGGTTTCATTTGGCAATTTCCTAATAGCTAATTTTTATGATTTGCTGTTAGGAAATCGCAAGCACCTATGTACTAATGTGTCTTCGACAAATTTAGCCATTACCAATGAGGTTGCAACTGACCTTATTAATATTCATGAGGTAGTTCACAATTTACGACCCTTTGGGAATGGCTAAAAACATAGTGGTAGCCTGCTGGGGACAGCTGACCACCATGTGTCAGAGCCACTTACCTTCGTTCCAAAAATTCCTATTGAAAGAGGTTCACCTGGATGATATGTCCCAATTTACCCACAAAGCTTCACCAGGGCACAATGACGGGAACACAGCCACCTGAGGACTCACAGGGGAGAAATGGGAATGGGATAAAGAACAACAAAAATTAACCAAAAATGATATGCAGGTCCTTGCAGGAATTGCTTGTCGTAGGACCTTCAAACAATACTCGCACAAATCACATCTGGTTCTAAGCATTTGCACCATTAGTAATAATGCTGAAACAGAACACCCGTATTAGCTCTTAATCAGTGTGTGGTCATTGGAGATATAAATAGTCAATACTAACTAGAAGTGTAATTCACTGTATCAAATCACTTCTCAGATTGCATCTATAAGCACGTCCGTACTTATGCCTCTGTAATGAAAACAGTGTCACAAAAATCAAAAGTCTTGTTATAATCCTTTAAATATTTCTAATACAATGCATACAAAGATTTCTCCATAGATGAAGCTTCCAGGATGCATAATGGGTATTTCTGAATTTAGCACGAGCCTTAGAAAGAACAAGGGGGCATATTACCAAGCAATAGCGATAATTATCGCTATTGCTTGGTTAGCTTGAAAAAATTAACGCTGAGCTGCGGCGATTTTTATCGCAGATAAACCTCGGTATTACCAAGGTTTATCGCAAATGCGATAAAAATTGGCCGCAATGCATGAATATCGCTGAAAAGTCAGCAATATTCATGCATTAGCGAGCTAATGCTCTTAGCCATGTTATCCACCTCCCATTGGATAACATGGCTAAGAACTGCTCAGGGCATGTGTTAGCTTTTGGAGATATTCGCGCTTAGCGTGAATATCTCCAAAAGTTGGTAATAGGAGATAGCGATGTTAGCGACTGTTTTCAGTCGCTAACATCTTGTCACGCCCACTTTGCATGTCATTAGTGATAAATATCACTGGCATGCAAAGTGGGGCCCAAGATGGTCGCTATCTCCTACTAGCTGTCGCTAACTGGTGTTAGCGACAGCTAGGTAATAGGGAGATCATTTTATCTCTGCTTTCTTGGCTTTTAAAGCCAAAAAAGCGGAGATAAACCCCCTTGATAATATGCCCCAAGATTATTCTATAGGATATCGTAGGTGCTACAAGATTTAGTAACATGTGCAATTTAGGCTGCCTTGTAACATATAGACAAGTATCAAGAGCTCAGGGGTGATTGTCTGTCAATTGGGTTACGATGGGCAATGTTACGAAAATAAGGTTCCAATGGTCTGCACAATCGTAAATAAAGAATACAGAAAGAAAAGTTCTTGACTACTTGAATTTTGACTTGAATTACAGGATTAAATAAAAACATTGTTTGCTTGTTTTCCTCTGTTTATTAAAATACAAGCATGGGAATTAAATTGTACCTGTCAGTCAGTTAAACTTTATTCGATTATCAAATAAACAACCATAAAAGTACAGATAAATCAAAACACGATTGAATTAGAACCAGAAATAAAAATATGCCTGTCTGCTTACAATTCATTTAGGTCACTGTTTTCTGGAATTTAAAACAGTATTAAAATATACAGACAAAGATGCAACTGTTAAAATATTATCTAACCATTGTAATTCTAAAAAAGCAAGGCGGCACTGATTGCATTCCATAATCTTCAGTAAGGGCACAATCCATCTTTTCCTAGGATTTGTATAAAATCTACAGAAAAAAAGAATATGAATGTCTGACTGTTCAGACAAATCATCACAAGGGCACTTAATAAGTTGTTTACACCAAATCTTCATAACACGGAAGCTAACAGATCTAAAAAGCAAATTTAACCTAAGGCGCGTCAGTAAAGATCTTTCAAAATCACTCATAGATAATCTGATATAGGGTTGCATGTATTCTGAGGTCATAATTAGTTGATGTGCAGCCACAGTTTTTTTCAACATTTCTGTACTAATTCTTTGGTCGCCCAAATACCTCATACATATATCTTTGAGGAATTTCCTGGAAACATGGTTCATAGTTGTGGGGTCCTCATAATATTCCAGGTGGCCTATGTTTATCAAAAAAGTCATTACATAACTTAACCACCTCACCTTGCCACTATTTTCTAAATTCATTGCATCCTTAAGAATAGAGCGATTAAAGGTATATTCCTCCGTCGTCCAGACCCTATGCCACAAAAGAACTGGAGCAACCCTAATTCTATCTTCT
Source organism: Lissotriton vulgaris (assembly GCF_964263255.1). Taxonomy (NCBI): domain Eukaryota; kingdom Metazoa; phylum Chordata; class Amphibia; order Caudata; family Salamandridae; genus Lissotriton; species Lissotriton vulgaris. The sequence continues at coordinate 1,438,689,897 of NC_141689.1, read as the reverse complement.
AGATAAGGCTCCCCCAGCTCAGCGTGGCAGACATAAGTTGATACACTGTCTGGAACTGCTAAGAGGAATTTCAAGAAGGTGTTCTCCACCGTCTGCAATGGTTTTACATTTACATGTCCCCGTAGTCCTGCGCCATAAGTGGCAATTGCCACACAAGTTGCTCTGTACACGGTTAAGAGCTCTCCAAGTGGTTTTTTGACCATAATTTTACTAAAAGATTTCAACGCCATTATAGATTTATAAAATAATAAGCGCCTAGTTTGTATTGTTTCATTCCATCGACCAGATTGGTCGAATAGTACGCCGAGGTATGGGAAAGTAGGGGTGTGCTCAAGGGGTTTTAGTCCAACATATATTGTTTTTTCCTTTTTTTGTTGCCTGCGGCCGTAGGTCATACTAAACGTTTTAGTACAGTTTGTTTTCAGGTTGAAATTAGACATAAAAGCTGTAAAGGCATTAACCATTGTTTGCATGGCCAGTGGTGTCCGGGCCATCAGGACCGCATCGTCGGCGTATAAGAGAGCCGGGACAGATCTTTTGCCGACAAGCGGCATGTCCCTACAATCTTCTAATAATACTCTTTCAAGATCGTTAATATAAATCGTAAAAAGAAAAGGAGCAAGGACACAGCCTTGCCGCACTCCTCTCGCGATGCTAAAAGAGTCAGTACACTCTCCATTTTTCCCATACCTAACTCGGGCAGTAGCCCCTGCATAAAGTTCCCTGAGGTAGTTAATTATGCTTATATCTACCCCTAAGTTCTGGAGGACCAGCCATAATTTAGAATGGGTGACGCAGTCGAAAGCTGACGTCAAGTCAACAAAGGTTAAAAACTTGCGACCACCCTTTGCTTTGGCGTATTTTTCTAAAAGTATGTGCAAATTAAGGCATTGGTCAATAGTGCCCAGGCCTTTCCTAAAACCGTACTGAAGTTCACTAATTATGGAATGTTCATCAGCCCAAAGTTGCAATCTACTTAAAATTACTCAGCCAAAAATCTTAATGGTAGAGTCCAATAGTGAAATGGGGCGGTAGCATTGACAGCTTGATCTATGGCCCTTTTTAAATATTGGAACAATTATTGACTCTTTACCATGAGGGAATCAAGCCATTAGAGCAGGTTGTGTTAAAAACTTGGGTAAGCAGCGGGCCCCAAAGATCCATATTGCTCTTGTAAAGATCAACTGGAACGCCATCAGGGCCAGGCGCTTTACCTCCTGCGCTTTCTTTTATACTCGCATTTACTTCATTTAACGTGATACCCAGTTCCAACAGAGTTCTAGACTGTACCATTTCAGTCCCCACGGGGTCCTGACTATGAGATTGGTCCCGCTCACTCTCCACGCGATACAGTTCTTCATAGTGTTTAACTCACTCGTTTTCAGAAATGGCTATTTCCAGCCTGGCCTTAGTTTTATCAGTAAAAAGAGGCACGTTTACTATTTTCCAAAATGCTGCAGAATCTTTGCTCTGGGATGCCTCGTACAATGCTACCCACGCTTCCTTTTTAATGGTTTCCTTCCTTATTTTTAGGTTTTTTTTGTAGTCCCTCCTTAACTTTTTAACAAGATTGATATCTCTTGTAGGGGCATTTAAGGCGAGCTTAAGTTTATAATAGCTCTAGTGCATGCAGTGTCAAACCAGCTCGATAAATTCTCCTTAAAATTTTTTGTCTCTACCCAGAGACTATTTTTGATGTTTTCGGCAATAATCCCAAAATTTATAATGACTACGGAATCATCTGCATATTCGTCTAGACAAGCTTTAAAGCTAAAAATGCATTTCTTTATCAGTTGTGTCAGAAAGTCTCCTGGTACAACTTTACTCCATTTTAGAGTGTATCCGTTCTGCCAGCTCAGAATAATATTACTTATATGCACATTTGGTGCACTTATCTTGGGCTTATGGTTGCCTAACTTTACAATCTCCAGGCTTAAGGGGAGATGATCACTCAAAGGGTTATCTAAAATTTTGAACTCCTGGACCTCTCCACCATAGCTAGCTGAAATTAATGCAAAATCAATGATGGAGTATACACCTCTCCCATTGAATGTTGGGCGGAATAGGACATCACTACAACAGATTCTATTAGCAAAGCCCAAATCACAGGCAAAAATTATCTCATTTAGATGATTCCCGCAGGTAGTATGTTCAAAGTGACTCAAACTGGTAACCTTATCCAGCATTACACCACAAGTACCTTTATCCCCACGTTTGCACAGGGTGCAATTAAAGTCCCCACCCCATATGATGCAAGCTGCTTTTGCCCTTCCTTCAACCAGACACTTACTATTTTTTCCCAAGGTTATGAATGTTTCTTCCATAATTTCAGCCGGTATGTTCTAATAGAAGTTGACTATAATCATATGGAGATGTGGGTCAATAACTATCCTAATTATGTGATAGTACCTGTTGTCAAAAACCATCTCAATTTTACGACACTTAAGTAGGTTTGACACATAGGTACACTGTCCCCCTTTAGCCCTCCCATGTAATGAGCTAATTGCTGGTGAATGAAAAGTTTTAAAACCACATAAATGTACAACCTCTATTGACCATGTCTCTTGCAGACTTACAATGTCATACTCATTAACCAAGTTTACCCAGTTGCTATTAGATATTTTAGGTTTTATGCCCGCGATGTTCCAAAACAATATTGGCCAGGTTCCCTTTCTTTTTTCAACAGTCACTAAACTAACGGAACCAGAGATATGTACAGCATCTATCATGATGCCTGCACATTCCTTGTCAGTTTCCCCTAGACATATTTACTGTTCCACCCTCCTATTTTGGGATATTGCGGTAACTTTTCCCTGGATCAGACTTTTATTTACAACGGTGGGGACAGGGTCCCATCACTATGACAACTAAGCTCCAGTCAGTCCACCCCTTCCAATCTGTGGAGCGTGTCAAAACAATTAAACAAGGGAATGCGGAAATCATTTCTATGTACAGGAATTGGGCCTCTTTGATGCATTCCTCTCGAATTTAGTGGAAAAAAGGGCATATTAAAAAGAGAGGGTGGGTAAAAATAGTTCAGATCGAGGCTTTGAATGCCACCATCGCCTCTATGATCTTGCCAGTCACAGATATGTCTAACTACCCGCATGTCTCTAAAATTCACAATTATGCAGTCTCCACTTAGCTCCTTCGATCTATGGCCTATCCAACTCACCCTTCGCACGAATACAATCTCTGCTTTAACGTTACCCGGCAGTGGTCTATTTTTGTTGAGCCAAAAGGTAACCTTATTTTTCAATTCGCTATGGGTTTCTGTTTTACCTTTGTGAATCTCAGGAACTCCAGTCAATATCGTCGTATAAGGGGCCGATTCAGGTGGTAGATTAATACAAGGGTGCATTATTTTTCCTTTATCAGAACGTCTGCTGCCAATTCCTGGATTTGTTTTTTCCCCAGGCCGTACAGATGCCACTAAGTCCTTTCCAGCTTCCCCCACGGCTTCTTTTGCTACTTCCTGGGCAATTAGATTTGCGTTACTAACCCTTTCCTGGTCTTATTTCGATTAGCTATTTGTAACCCCTTCGCTGTGACTGCTGTTAAAGGGACTATATCTGATGGATTAATGTTAGTCCCATGAGCTGTTCTGATTTGTGGTGCAGAGTCAAAGTTCCGCACACTAGCAGCAAGATTGTCCAATGTCTGCGCGTTACTTGTGGCAACCCGTTCTAACTTCCCCAGACTCTCATTTATCACTTTTATCCTTTCAAGCAATGGCAGCATTAAAGACTTCATGATCTGCTCTACTTGTTTCATGAAGCCTTCCGGTATTTGTGATATTAGGGAGAGACGCTTCAATGGCTGTGGTGTAGAGATGTTTGGGGATTTTGTTGGCGATTGAGGACCTTCACTATTTATTAATGGTTTGGACAATAAAGTAAGGTTTCCCCCTCTATTAGTAACCTTACTTACTTTTGGGCATCTACCCTTTTGTAAACCTCCCCCTCGCTTCCGTTTACCGATTAACACTGGACCTGTTGATTGTTTATTAGTTAGTGTGTCAAATTGAGCATTGGGAGTACTTGTTTCTGCTGGCCCATTGTCTGTTGAAGAAAGGCTTTCTTTCGTGGTGTTAACTGTAGCATGAGCAACAGGCCCAGCAGACCCAGTATTCACTTCCAGCAGAGTGTTACCATTAGGTATCGGGGTACGTAGCAATTCCGGTGTTTTTGCTGTCGTAATATTGCCCAGCGAAGATCTCTTTGAGTACAGAGGTTCTAGTGATAGTCGCCTTTCAGTAAGAGCTATTTCATGCTCTTGGACTACTGCAGCTCTAGTTATAAATTGGTCTAAGGTCCCAGTAACCGTCCCACCAGTAGAGCCTAGTGCTGCCTTCCTCCCCTTCCCTGATCTTAACGCCATTTCCTTGAACGTTTAGTAACTTTATCTTATCTAATACTTCAAGGATAACTATAGCAATAAGGCAGCAGTAACCAGATCAGAAATACATAAAATAGTGAGGAAACAGTAAATATATATCTCACTTTGACAGAGTCACGTTAGGGGGGTGGCCCAGCCCAGCCTCCGACAGCCTAAGACGGCCTTAGACGGCCCCGTCCTTGTTTTGGGCTTCTCCTGGCGCATGCCTGCGCGTGTTCCGCGCAGCGGTGACCTCACGCAGTTTTATACATACAGGTAGGGGGTGGGAAGAGGCACACAGCTGCGCTGAGTTACAGGGCTGCTGGTCCTCGCAGTCCCATCCCGTCACGATAGTCCTCCCGAAACACCAAGTGTCCAAAAGCAACTTCTGCCAGCAGTAGGATTTTGTCCCAAATACAGCAGGGACCAAGGGCAACTTCTGCGAGTGGCCATTGTACCTGTCAAACAGGAAGTGAAAGTAAAATAACCTGTTGTAGGCAACACCCAGCTAGAGCAAAGGGCAGAACGTAGTCAGAGTCGCTGCACGTAGCTGCTCATCTTTGCAGAGGAAGTGGAGAAGAGTCGCACCTTGCCGAAGGAGCTGGAACGAAGAGGGACCAGGTAAGTGGGAGCAGAAGCTATGAAGGAAAGCGATGCACAATACTGCCACATGCCTTAAATAGTAAGCTGTGGAAGCGGTTTAGACGTGTGCCTTTCATTACGATAATGGCACGTTCAAAACACATGTGCCTGATAGAGCATAGTGAAGAGTTTCCTGCATGTGCACATGTTTGTGTTTACTGGAAATACACATGTGCATGTGGTCCATGATCTTTGTTGTACACAATACATATGGAAGACAGTTAAAATACATGTGTGCACATGCTCCATGATTTTGGTGTGCATTTTATTAAAGATTGATGCCAGTTAATGCACACTTGCCTGTAAATAGTTAGTACAATCAGTATTTATGATTGATGGCAGTCAATGTGCACATGATTTTAAATAGTACAATCAGTATTTTCTCTTGCTCAGTCTGGTGATTATTGCTTTTCGCTTGCACAGAATTACTACCACACCAGTCCCCAGTTTATGTTTACTCATCTGATCATTATAACTGTTTATGACAATCTTAGCATGACAACAATTCAAGAAGAACTCTGTGATCACTCCCATGACAGTTCTCCCCCCAAAGATTGCTTTAGTGGGTGTGGTTTGGTGGGATTGAGAGTGTGAAAACGTCTAATGTGACGGTGTGTGTTGACAAAAGCAGCCAATTCCCATGATCTTTCAGAGGGATCATAACCCTTCCAGTCTATGAGATAATATAACCTCCCATTAATCATTTTTTAATCCAAAATCCTTTGGACTTCATATTCAACATGATCTCCTATTATCACTGAAGAGGTAGGATTGTCATTCCGTGTTTGTGGTTGATAGGGTTTGAGGAGAGATACATGAAAAACAAGGTGAATGGTCATGTTGTCTGATAACAATAATCTGACTGAAACTGGATTAATTATTGGTTGAATGGGGAATGGACCAATTAATTTTTGTTGCAGCATTCTAGGACCATCTAATCTGATATTCCTTGTAGTGAGCCACACCATGTCTACTATGTTATATTCTGGGTCTGTGGTTCTATGTTGATCTGCGTGTCTTATGATTAGGGCCTTATTTTGGACCAATCACTTGTGGGCTTGGTCGTGTATGTTTTGTACATGATGTATAGGAGAAGAAATAGAAGGCATGAGACAAGACTGAACTGGAAGGAGTGCCGAAAAAGTGTGTGGGTGATGTACTGTGAGAAAATAAAAAAGAGAACATCTTCAGGCAGAGTGTGTACTATTGTTGTATGAGAATTCAACTAAAGGTATAGCCAAATGCCAATTCATAATCAAGGTTGAGTTTAAACATTGTAAACTCTGTTATAAACTTTGGTTGACTCTTTCTGTATGTCCATCCAATTGTGGATGGAATGCTGATGACAGAGCTACTTCTATACCTAACGTGGAACATAAGGTTTTCCAAAAAATTTATTTGAACTATGGACCATGGTCCAAAATTAAATTGCTGGGAAGACCATATTAACGTACAATTTGACTTTAATGTCACTAAAGTCAACAGCTGAAGGCAAGTTCCTCAAGGGAATGAAGTGAACCATTTTAGGTAACAAGTCAACCACTACTAGAAGGGTGGTATATTTATTGGATTCTGGAAAATTTGTAATAAAATCTACACTAACTTTATGCCATTGTGTAGGGGGAATGGGTAATGGTTTTAAAAGACCAGCAGGAGCTGTGTGTAGTGAATTATTTCTAGCACAAACTGTACATAATTTAACATACTCTTGAACATCCTTTCAGATTGTATTCCACCTGAAATTTCTTAAACAACTTTCAAGAGTTTTATGGATGTCAGGATAGCCTGCTAAAGCTGTGTCATGATGCCATTGCAGAAACTGTTTTTGGAAATCTTCTTGTGGAATACATAATTTATCTTTGTAGAACAGATCACCATTTTTAAAAGTCTGACCAGCTTTCTACAGCCATTCCGGCTGTTTTATTTGTTGAGATTAATTTTTAACCTTAATCAGGAAAGAATCAGCGATGGATGCTGCTACAACTTAACTAGATGGTGTAATACTCTGAGTGGGTGAGGAAATATCTATCTCCTGCCCTTATCTGGATAATGTATCTGATTGTACTTGTTAAACTCCAGGTCGATAAGTGATAGAAAAAACAAAATCACTTAAAAAGTTAAGCCACCTAATCTGGCTTGGTGTTAGTGCTTTTACTGAGGTAAAAAAAAAAACATTTTTGTGATCACTAAATATAGTGAAAGTGTGTTTTGCTCCCAAAAACCATTTAGTGAAGATTGCTTTTATTGGCAACAATTCTTACTAAAAGTAGGCTAATGGATGTAAGTAACCTGTTTCAGGATTTTCCTGGGATAGCACTTCCCCAATTGCAACTTGGGAAGCATCAGTTTTAACCAGGAATGGCTGCTCAGGGTTTGGATGAGCTAAGATAGGTAATGTCATGAAAGCCTTATTTAAATTTTGAAAAGCTAGTTCTGCCTTTCCTGTCCAAAGAAATGCCTGTCCCTTTTTTAGCAGTTGTTTGATGGGTAGAACCATGGTAGAAACAATTGCAATAAACTGGCATTAAAAAATTGTGAAGCCAAGCACTATTTCTATGTCTTTAACAGTAGTTGGTGAAGGCCAGTTTAAAATGGCTTCTACTTTTTAAGGATCCATGGTAATCCCTTTTGGAGAGAGGATATGCCCCAAAAACACCACTGAAGTGACATGAAAAATGCTTTTTTTCTAATTTGTCCAATAAGAAAAGCTCTAGCAACCATTGAAGAATAGCCCATACATGCTCTTGCTCGTTTAAAAAAAAATCTAAATGTCGTCAAAATAGACAATAGCATATACATCCGAAAAACTATGTAAGACTTTATTAATTAAACAATGTAATGCTGCAGGGGCAATACACAGCCCAAACAGCATTACTGTTTATTCAAAGAAGCCAAATTTTGTTCGAATAAGCAGTCTTCTACTCATCCCACGATTTGACGAGTATAAGATGGTAAGCGTCCATAGATCTAATTTTGAATAGATGGCGGAACCCCGCACCTGATCTAAGAGTATTTGGTATGAAATGCAAGGGATAGCAATTTTTTATTGTGGGCTTGTTAATCACTCTAGAATGGATGCAGGTCATCAAATCCCCATTCTTCTTTGACCACAAAAAAGAGGCTATGAGACATGTGAAGTTGAGTGTCATATGAACCATCACTCTAGGAGTTCATCCAGATATTGTCATAAGTATTTAGTTTCTAGTTCAGAAAGGGCATAGATCCTGCTACAGGGTAAGGTGGCACCAGGTACTAAATCAATTTTGCAGTCATAGATTCTATGCGGTGGTAATTGTGTAGTCTGAACTGGATCAAAATCATCAGAGAATTCTTGGTGGACATGCGGTTGACTGTCCGATGGGACACTCTGTATGACTGCATAATGCAGAGGAGTACTAGGATGTTGTGCCTCCTGATAACAATAAATTCTACAATACTCTGAATCTAATGTTACAGTCTGCAAACTCCAGCTTATGCTAGGATTATGACATTCTAACCAAGGGATGCCAAGAATCACTTCAAACCCGGGAGTGTCGATCAGTTTGAATCTTGCTTTTTCTGTATGACCATTATCACAGGCCAAAATCTGTGGTGTGGTATGAAATCGAACGAGTCCTGAAGACAGGTCAGACCCATCACCTGCTGTCACAAGCTCTGGTTCGTCCTTCTGTACATCTATTATCTCTAACTTTTTAGGCAAGGTTAAATCAAAATATTACTTGTGGCGCCGGAGTCAATCAATACTAAGCATGGGCGAATTTTGCGAATCTCGCGTTCGCGAATTTTGCGGATTTGCGAACTCGCAATCCGCAAAATCCGCGAATTCTCGCGAATTTGCGGATTTTTTTTTTTTGTGTTTGCGCGGGTTTCTGCCAGTTCGCAAGGGTTTTGTACAATTTCGCAAATTGCAAACTTACCTGTCGGGTCGCAAGTTTCGCGAACTTGTTGTTTCTACGTGTCCAGCCTGTTTGGGACACTCTTCTTCATCACTGCCACTCTCTGTCACCACTGCCACTCTCTGACTACTCATGCCACCCTCTGGCCCACCCATGCCACCCTCTGTTTCATCACAGCACCCTCTGGTTGTCCAGGCAGTGTACATTATTGTGGCAACGCAAGCACACCTTCCCTGCCTCAAGTGACCTGAATTAATTTGGGGCTGATTAATGTGTCACAGAATATTTTTTTAGCTGGCACCTGCTTCCTTAGTGCTTCCTGATTAGTGATCTTTTGCACTTGCTAAGTGCTTTCATTGTTGCAAAATTAGTTACAACACCTGCCCTGCCCCAACTGACAATAATGAATTAGGGGCTGATTAATGGATTTGAACTTCCAGCCTGGCTCCTGCTTGTCTCCCTTAGCTGTAATGCAGGACCTTTGTGGCATCTGTGTAACTATTCTGAGGTTCAGAGCAGGGTCACATAATAGTTGCAACTGGCAACTGAACTCTGGAGGGGCCCCTCAGGAAGCACTACAGGAAATGGCTACTAATGATGAGCCTGAACTTTTGAACCTGGTAAGTAGTTTCAGTTTTGCTAAGATCGTATTTCTGCAATTTTGCACTTATTCACGGGGCGCGAAGTTGTACTGGGAAGCCGCGAACTCACGCGAACAGTGCGAGCAGTGCGAGCAAAATCCGCTGCTCGCGGATTTGCGGATTTTGCGGGAGATTCGCGAATCTCGCGGATTGCGAATTTACCGAAAATCCGCAAAATCCGCGAGCGAAACGGATTTTCCGCCCATGCTTAATCAATACAGATAAACGGTTGTCTTTTTTGAGGGGATAAGATGAAAGTTATTCTAATAGTCATGGTCTGGGATCCTTATTGATGATATTAGTGATATATTGCGAGATCCCTGGAGCATCTTCTCTCGAACAAATGATCTCTGATTTCTCTGAGAGCATTAGTTTTCCTGATCCTTGCAAATAGTTTTCAAACCAACTATCATCTTTTTCACTTTCGGTTTTACCGGACATCCCCAGGGAAAATGTTCTGGTTTCCAAAGTATAGGAATAGTTTAGCTCTTCTATGTCTGTCTTTCTCTTCCTTTGAAAGGGGGCATTTAATGTCAACAATGTGCATGGGCTCTGGATCACTTACTTTGTCGTCTACCTCTCTTTTACCTGTTTTAACTACAATAACCCTAGAGTCTGATTGTGGTCTTTCATTTTTCCTTTCCGCTAATCTATGGTTCAATCGAACCACTAAATCAATAAACTCTGTACTATCTTCAGGTAGATCTACAATGTGGGCCAAGGAAACTTTCAGATCATGCCGACGGCCTCTGTAAAAGAGAGAAGTAAGCTTTTCTTCCGGCCACCTTGTTTCAGCTACCAAATGATGACATGTTGTAATGTATGTCAAAAGATCTTTGGAACCTTCATGAAGATTAAATAATTAATTGTCACTGGAATAGACAAAAACATGACAAGTGAACAACTTGGTCAAGGCGTCTTTGAATGCTGCCTAATTGTACAAAAGAGTATCGTTATTCTCAATCAGGGAAATGGACCAGTTGGCTGCTACACCATCCAAATAGGAGACAATGAAGGAAGGCTATTTTAGCAGCATCTAAAGTGAATACCTGTGGTTTGCATAAAAAATTGCAATTGGCATTGACTCATGAATGCTGCAAAATGAATACTGTCGCCAGTGAAACGTTCAGGGTTGCTAACAGCACTGGAGTTGGAGTCATGACAGTAACTTGAAGGTTCTGATTTGGTTGTGAAGTACTAGGAACAGGAATAGGAGAGGCAAAGGTAGTTGTTCCCAATTTTGAAGGGACTATAATTGGTTTATGCTCCTTAATCGTAGGTTCCCTCTACTGAGTGAAGTCAGATTTACCTTCTATTAGTGATTCCCTTAGGGCCATATTTTCCTGTTTCAACTGTTGCATTTCTATGTGCAGCCCCTATATTACAGCTGCCAACTGCATAAGATCAGGATAACCTTCTATGATATCCTGCAGGGAGGGATCCATAGTGACCGTCCTCCAAAGGAACAATTGATTGGGTTTCCCTTTTGTCAGGGCCACGCACCTGCATTCAAAAAGTTCATATTGGGCGAGGTTCACCTGGATGATATGTCCCAATTTCCCCATAAAGCCTCTCCAAGGTGCACTGATGGGTATACTGCCACCTGATGACTCCCCGGGGGGAAAAGGTCAATAGGACAACGAACAACAAATAGAAACAGAAAAAGAAATGCAGGTTCTTGCAGGAACTGCTTATCATAGGGCGTTCGTACACTACTCGTGCAAGTCCTGTTGATAATCATTTCCGGTTCTAAGCATTTGCACCATTAGTAATCATGCTGAAAAAGAACACTCTCATTAGCCCCTTATCAATGTGTGGTAATTGGAAATATAAATAGTCAATACTTTTTTGTATGTATGTATAAATCTTTATTCGGTAAATTGATCACCATAAAAGACAACAATATACATTTTAAAATACATTCCATCAAGTTATACTAGCAACAACAAGGGTTGACCATACTTAAAATACGACTGAGCACTGACATAATTGATAAAACCACGGACAAAAAAAAAATAAAAATACTCCAGGCACTCAGAATTAGCAGCTTCAAACAACTCCACTCTGGGTAGGTAGAGGCCTTACAATCATTCCCAGAGATCTTGATCTAATAATCCAGGCACTACCTAAAAACTTTGCCACCCCGCATATCAATGGGGTAGATGATAGATCCGATGTAATCACTCGTAAGGCCGAGCGATGGCACCTCATCCCCAAACCTTTACATACTGGTTTCAACCAGTTTTTCCGCGCCACTTTATACGCGGGGCAGGCAAAAAGAAGATGGGCCACGGACTCTTTAGGGGCCGCACAGCCAGGACAAGATCGCAAGGGGCCGCCCTGGTTGGACCATTTTGAAGTAAATTCGCGTACCGGGAGGGTACCGTACCTTAATTTTAAAAAGAGGGCCCTGTCTAGAGGCTTAGTTACCAAGTCAAGGAAGGGTTCAAGTTTCCTTACACACTTACACTCCAGAAAAGACTCTGTAAGTGAACCCCCTGTTATACCACGTGATGCTTCAGCCTGAACCCAATCCCAATATAATTTCTTGATCACCATTTTGGGCGGGGGCGCTTGAGACTCCCAAATATCTCTCAAACCCAATTGGGAGACCAATAGCCTCAAATTTTTCAACCAGCCAATTTTACACCCAGAGTCGAGTAAAATTAGTTCGTCCAGTACTTCAGCATATTTGGCCAACTCCTTAGTCCTTCTCAGGCGGACCCAAAAAAGCAATGGTCGCAGCCTCACTATATCCTTTAGGGCACGTCTACCAAGGTCTAACCGCAAAGGGATAAGCGGGGTAGAAACAGGGAGTGCCACCACATCTCTCAAAAACTTATTTTCTGCTAAGGTTAGCTCATTTACATTGTCGAACCCCCATAATTCGGAGCCGTACAATGCAGCCGGGAGTATCTGGCCATCGTAGATGGCCATAACCGGGGACACTGGTTTACTAATTGATGCCCGGTGCTCTCGTAAGATCACCCCCGACACTCTTTTGTGGCCCAATAGCATTTTCGCTAGGTGGTCCTTCCAGGTCATTCGGCTATTTATCCGGACCCCTAAATAGTCGAATGCCTCGACCAACTCCAAGGGAGTCCCTTTAAGCAGAAAATTGTTTTTAAAATTTTTGGCGGGTGAAAAGGCCATCAATTTGGTTTTGGTGGTGTTAATAGTTAGGCCTCTCTCTGTGCAAAAGGAGGAGAAACGCTGCAGGAGTTTGTGCAGGCCTATCGGGGATTTAGCTATCAGTAAGGTATCATCAGCAAAGAGCAGGGTCTGAATCTTTTCCCCCGCCAGGGTTGGGGCATCCGTCTCTTCTCCTCTCAGATGGTCCACCACTCCATTCACAAACAAGGAGAAGAGAGTCGGAGCCATGACACACCCTTGACGGACTCCACTCCTCACAGGTACCCTATCTGTCAGTTGGCCCTGTGTACCCCATCTGATCCTAGCGTATGTCCCCTCGTGGAGTCTTACAATTAATCTTAAGAGTGAGCCAGGAAAGCCCAAACTTTTCAGGATCTCCCACAGTTTAGCACGGGGGACCAGGTCGAAGGCCGTCTTGAGATCTATGAAGGCCATATATAGGCTCCCCTTCTTGATGGTAACTGCCTTCCAATAGATCCCAAACAGCCGAAAGACCTGGTCCATCGTGCCCACCCTTTGGCGAAATCCGGCCTGCAGATGAGAGAGAATGCCTTCCTCCTCCATCCAGTCGCCCACCCTGGCGATAATGACCCTGCCAACCACTTTCTGGATTATGTCTATCAGACTAATCGGTCTGTAGTTGGCAGGGTCATCTCTTGCCCCCTTCTTGTACACTGTGACCACCTCGGCACCCTTCCATGAATCTGGCACGGGGTGTCCCTTTACTAACAAATTCATTATGGTGGCTATTAAATTTGCCCAGGCTAGGGGTTCAGCAATCAAGAGGTCCCCAGGGATCCCATCCGGCCCAGCTGCCTTTTTGGGCGTCAAATGTTTAATTGCTGCCACTACTTCGGAGGCCATAAATAAGCACTCCGTCTCCCCGTCAGGCTCCCTTCCCTCCCCACAAGCAACCAAAGGGCCAGATGTATCTTCACTGCCGCCATACAGAGATGAAAAATGATTGAACCATTGCAGGCTGGTTATATGGGTTGCTAAAGGCTGGATTTTACCCTGCCTAGCTCTATTGATTAAATCCCAGAATAACGTCGAGTCCCTCCTGCTGACGGCGTCTGTTATTTCCCTCCAGTGCTCCTCCTCCCACTCGCGCTTTGCCAGAGCAATTGCTCTCAAGTACTCCCTCCTGGCCGCTCTAACCAGAGTAGGATTCCTTGAGAGCAAGGCAACTGACAAACTTTTCCTCTTCCCCCTGCAGTCCGTTGAATACCATGGGTTGCTGGATATGGGGGGAGTCCTATTTAATCTGGGGGTTTTCCCTTTAGAGGTGAAATAAAGACTCACTTGATCTATCGTGCCTTTATATGCAGAATCTAGTTGTAAAGAAAGGCACGGAGGGCTAGCAACCACCCGATCCATTACTTCCAAGTCCCTGTACAGGGCTTCGATGGTAAATTTAATGGTCTCTAGTTGGTCTGCGTTTAGCTGAGCCTTGTCCCACTTCAATCTACGATTGTTTTCGTAGGGGATGATCTCTTTGGTTAGTTTCAACGGTGCACTCATCCCTTTCTCTTTAATTTTGCCCCATTTAAACTTGCAGCAAAGCGGATTGTGGTCGCTATCCTGGGTGGGTACCACCTCCATATCAATAAGGTCCATCCACATACTAACACTCATTAAAATATAATCAATTCTGGACGGGGCCGATAGCCTGTTAAAAGTCATTGCACCTAATATATCAGACCGGGTCCTGCCATTAAGGGCTCTTAATTTGTGCTCCCTAGTGAGGGCGTTCAGTTGGATTGCCCTAGCAGACCATTTCCGGATGGGGGGTACCGTCAAGGGGGGGATAGACCACCTGGAGTCGTCCTCCTCAGTACCTAGTGGATCATCACCAAGAAGAGGTTCGAACGTGCAATTAAAGTCGCCACCCACCATAATTCTGGCTGAGGGAGGGCAATTAGCTAGAGCAGAATCAAGGCTCAATATGGTTGCCGAAGTATTATCCCCCGCAGCCCCTCTAGCGTACACATTAAAAAGTTCAAGCCTAATCCCCCCGATATGACCCCTGGAAGAAAGGTGCATTAAATCATTACACTGGGTGTCATTAGAGGACATGTCCCAATCTAGGCCAGTTCTTATCCAGACTAAAAGACCTCCTGCTGGTCTACCTTTCCCTCTACTTATCGCTGGGGAAAAGAAGGTAGTGTAGCCAGATTTATCAATTGGTATCAAGCACCAAGTTTCTTGAAATAGGCAGACATCGAACTTCTCGATGAATTCATGCCATTCAGGAATGTCTAACTTCCTTTTTAGCCCGGCTACATTCCAGGAAATCAGGTTTATTACCCTAGAACCCTTGTGCACTAGAGAGTACCCTTTCGTGATCACCCCCCCCCGGCTCCATTCCCACACCTCTAGATTGGTGGCTGTTACTCACACAACAAAATTGCCTGTCGGGTTCAGAACAATCAACAACAATAGACATACCCGGGGCATCAAAATGAGGCATATTCGAATGGATGTCATTAGAGTCATCTATGGTTACCTCCTGGGAATTGTCACAGATAATTCCTCCTTGCTGGGGATCCACTCCATATCTACCGCCTCCCTCCTCCATAGGCTGTAAGCATCAATCGCAGTCCTCCATGCCACTAAGCTGCGAAAACCTATTGAAAGTATCTAAGGGGGTGAAGGGTCTAAGATGCTCCATTGCACCATTGTGGCTTAAGTGATGTCTCTGTGGAACCGTAAACCAACCAGACTGACCATTAGGGTAAAGCTGATGCTGGCCAAATACCTGATGAGTACTATTGTAACCAAACTGCTTGGGCCATAGGGCATAAGACTCTTCCCTATGTTTGGGGGGGTAAGGAACCGGCCTCGGGTAAAAGTAGGTTAAGGGCCTAGGTGTAATAGAGTTTCCTCCTCCTGCATATGGCCAGTTTAAAATGTAGTCCACTGCACGGGGGTCTCTAAAATTGACCACCACTAGATCCCCGTCAATATCTTTCCTAGTGTTACCCAACCACGGGATCCTTCTAACATGTACAATATCTCCATCCACATTTGGGGCTATAGGCCTGAATGTCCTCAACCAATGAATTATTTTATTTTTCAATTGGCCATAACCTTCCTTCTTATTGTCTGCTAATGGAGGAACCCCGGTCATAACTACTACATAGGGCACCGCCTGAGGTGGAATTTCCACTTGAGGTACCCTAGTAAAAGGACCTCTGGTGCGTCCCCCTTCCCCCTGTCTCTCGCTACTGTTTACTGGGGGAGCCTTTGTCATTGGCCTTTGGGGGCCACCTTCTGTCCCAGCTACAGAAATGATCGGGTTCGTTGTAGGATTTTCTTTATGTATAGCAGGCGCCGCCTTTCCCTGATGCTGAGACGACTGTTTAGACGGCTGGAGTAGAGCAGAGGGGGTAGCTACTGGGGGTTTTACAGTCTTGCTAGACGAGACCCCAGTGCAAGGTGTTGGTTGTGTTCCCCCACTCCCCTGAGCCCTGGTCGCCGTGGCCATACTATTTAAGGCAACCTCTACTAAGGTCAATCTATTTTCGACTTTCCTAAGACTCTCAATCACGGGTAGCAACAGAGACCTCAGTAAAAGTTCGAAATCCCCTACAGGTGGAGGAGGAGTCAATGAGTTTGTAAATGAGGGCCCCTGACTGTTAGCTAAAACTGCTATATTGGGGACCTCAACAAGCGGAGTAGCCACCATTGGTAATGCCTCGGGTGTTACAGTAGTTGCAACTTCCAAGGTAGCCCTTACATGCGGTGAAGATAATTTAGGGCCTTTGCCAAAGTCTAAATGGGAAATTTTAACTTTGCCTTGTCCCGCCCTTAATTTCCTCCTTTTTTTATTTGGTGGTGGACCGTGTATCTGTGCAACCACTAGTTGCTTGGATTTCAATGATTTAAGCTTCAGGGGAGCAGCAGAGTGGCATGGGATCTGGGTAGGGGGGTCGATCACAATAGGATCAAGGGACATACCAGGCGAAGATGTACAGTCACGCAGTAAAAGTGGGAAGCCTTCTTGACTAACGGTTTCCCTCCCAAGGTCGATTAAGTCCCCCTCGGTGAACAAGGATACAGACGCAGAGTCAATAAAGGATCTGTTTTCCAAGCTTTCGATTGAACGCCTCCGCTCAGCCCTGCGTTCAGCCATGATCAATTCCTTCTCCCCCTCGGACAGTACCTTGGGAAAGTAATTGTCTAGTGACCCATTGCGAAGTTTGCCCTTCTTCCCAGGTGACCCCCCATCAGGTAGGGTAGCCATTAACTAACCTGTAACACAAGCCCACGGAGTGGGTTTTAGAGAGTGGGCCCAGCCCGGCCTGCTCTGGCCCACGAGGGCCTCAGAGGGCCCGCCCTTTGCCCGGGCTTCGCCCCGGGCGCTCCCGCGCGCTCCCGCGCAGCGGGTTACAAAGGTTTATATGGGCCTAAGGCTGGAATAAGCTGGGCGGGGCGGTCAGGGAGAGCGGGCCAGATGATAGGCCGGAGGATTGCCGGGACTCCTGGGAAAGCGAGTCCCGGTTCCTTCGCTCGCAGCCCTGTCGCACGCTCTCTCACCCAGCTGGCTCCTGTGACTCCTGGGCTCCGGTGGCGGCAACAGCGCAGCGGGACCCGCGAAGCGGGTTCCGCAAGTAGTAAAATTGGTCTCCCAACGGCAGCAGGAACACACACAGCAAACGACCCCAATGTCAATAGGAGGCGGGGATTTTTAAAGGTGAGCTGGGCGGGGCGGTCAGGGAGAGCGGGCCAGATGATAGGCCGGAGGATTGCCGGGACTCCTGGGAAAGCGAGTCCCGGTTCCTTCGCTCGCAGCCCTGTTGCACGCTCTCTCACCCAGCTGGCTCCTGTGACTCCTGGGCTCCGGTGGCGGCAACAGCGCAGCGGGACCCGCGAAGCGGGTTCCGCAAGTAGTAAAATTGGTCTCCCAACGGCAGCAGGAACACACACAGCAAACGACCCCAATGTCAATAGGAGGCGGGGATTTTTAAAGGTGAGCTGGGCGGGGCGGTCAGGGAGAGCGGGCCAGATGATAGGCCGGAGGATTGCCGGGACTCCTGGGAAAGCGAGTCCCGGTTCCTTCGCTCGCAGCCCTGTCGCATGCTCTCTCACCCAGCTGGCTCCTGTGACTCCTGGGCTCCGGTGGCGGCAACAGCGCAGCGGGACCCGCGAAGCGGGTTCCGCAAGTAGTAAAATTGGTCTCCCAACGGCAGCAGGAACACACACAGCAAAATACTAATTAGAAGCATGCCACCAGAATACAGGATTCCGTATGCAACATTCAATGACGTACCACTTTTGTAACTCACTGTATCAAATCACTCCTCAGATTGCATCTATAAGCACATCCGTACTTATGCCTCTGTAATGCAAACAGTATCACACAAATCATAAGTCTTGTCATAATCCTTTAAATATTTCTAATACAATGTATATTCAAACAATAATAGTTACCAAGGATTTTCTTTGTAGATTATGCTTCCAGTAACCTATGCATAGCGGTTATTATTAACTTAGCACACGCTTTTGATAGAACAAGAATATTCAAAAGGATATCGTAGGTGCTACTATGGATTTAAAACAAATTGTAACATGTGCAACTTAGGCTGCCCTGTCACATATAGACAAGTATCAGAAGGTCAGGAGTGATTGTCTCTCAATTAGACGACAATGGGCAATAGAACAAAAGTAAGGTTCCAGTGGCCTGGCGAATCGTAAATAAATAATACAGAAAGAAAAGTTCTCCACGACTTGAATTTCGACTTGAATTCCAGAATTAAATAAAAATAAACATTGTTTCCTTTTCACTGTGTCTCTTTGTGAACGCAGTTCTCAATCGTCTGTTTTTTTAAATACAAACATGTGAGTTAAATTGTACCTGCAAAACAGGAAGCTAAAGTAAAATAACATGTAGCCTGTCTTCTTGTTGTTACTAGGCTACGGCAAGCTAGACTGAGGGTCACGACGTAGTCGAAGCTGCCGCACGGATCCGCTTGTCTTTGCAGAGGAAGCTGACAAGAGTTGCACCTCGCCAAAGGAGCCGAAACGATGAGGAACCAAGTAAGTGGGAGCAGCAGCGATGAGGGAAAGTGATGAACAATGCTGCCATACTCCTTAGGTAGCCAGTGGTGGAAGCAGTTTATACGCGTGCCTCTCTATACAATAAAGGCATGTTCGAAATATGGGTGCCTGAGGGAGCGCAGTGAAGAGTCTCCTGAGTGTATACATGTTTATGTTTACAGGCAATACACATGTGCATGTCCTCCATGATCTCTTTTGTGCACAATAAATATGCAAGACAGTTAAAATACACATGTGCACACGCTCCATGATTTTTGTGTGCACTTTATTGACAATTGATGGCAGTCAATGCACATTTGCCTTTAAATATTTAGTACAATCAGTATTTACGATTGATAGCAGCTAATGCTCACATGATTTTAAATAGTTAGTACAATCAGTATTTTATCTTGTGCATTCTAGGCTACTATTGTTTTTCATATAAAATCAAGAAGAACTGGCACGAAGTCGAAGCCTTTAGTTTGTGTTTTGGAAACCGATAGGTTTCTTAAGAAAACCCTCACCCACTAACCTACTTAGTGGCATGCTTCATCTTCGGGTCCCACCCAAGGTGCCAAGTACACCCAGGGTGTGCTACGATGCCTGAACTACAGCGGAGCTGGTTTTTTGGGGTTTTTGTGTATAGTACAGTGGTTGGTGATATTAAAACTATATATAGGGTCTCCTTCAGAAAATAGAGGTAATTTATTAATGGAACTCTATGACAGAGTTAAAAATTGGAGCAGATGGATACGTTAAGAGTTTTCTGTTTTCACTGACGTATCCTAAAAAGCAGGTCTACATGGTTCAGCCAGACTATGTCATATGCTGGCTTTCCTCAGGACCAGGTCAAAATGTTGCGTGAACTGGCCTATGGTAGTTCTCCAAAGACCAGAATGTAAAAGTGCGCACATGCTAAGGTGGGAATTGCTGGAGAAAAGCTACTTGTTTCCTCCTATTACTAATTCTTTATAGTAGTGCTGATGAAATCTGAAAAGAAAGGTAAAACACAAATAGTAATCATCACGACACACATGAACATATAGTACATATACAGGAGAAAGGCATGCACTCATGTGTGCCACACGCAGTGTCAGGCTCGATCTATTTTGATCTATGAGGTGGTGACATCATTGTACACCCATGAGTGCATCGCAGTTTAAGTAAGGGAAAAATTATGCAATGAATCACCTTCTCAATGATTGCTTGGCCTTATTCTCTGTGAAGATTCCATCCCGTGCCTAAAACGGAGTGAAGTATTTGGCTATAAAAGGAAGGCAGAAATTCTTACTAGAGTCGCTTTTCAAATATACGGCATGGATCCCGCAAGGGTGCAGTGCCTATAGTCACACGCTGAAATAAAATAACAAAGTGTTAACATGCCCATATCTCGTTCCAGAGACCCAGCGAGTGAGGTTTCCTGGTAGTTGAGACCAGGGGCTCTACTCACATCATCAAGGTCCACTGCCCTCCGTTTGTACGTGTTGCAGCCTTTGGTGGGGATCCTGAAGATGTGCAGCTGTTCGGAAGTTCAGCATATATTTCAGAGTTTCCGACACATGTCCTCTGGGCACCGTGTCATGACATCATCACGCGGGGTGTAGTTAACGTGTTAGACCTTGAAAATAGACGCTCTCTGGGGCATCACCTCTTGTGTGGTGTTAATGTGCTTAACTTGACTATTTTTAAGTATATTGTATAACAAGCGAATGCTCGATTCCAATTGGTTGAAATCCCTGGGGAGTATTCCTCATTATTTACAATTCAGATGGAGTGATGTTTAAAAAGGATTGTATTCAAAAGGGATGAGAGTGGGGCAAAACACTATTTTGGACAGTCAATTTGGAGAAAAGGGTTTTGCAATGGAGGAATGATTGAATTATACACAGGTACCTTTTCTCTAAGTGGAATACATATTTGTGAGTATTATGTATGAGGGATTTGACATGCGGGCAGTTATTCAAAACTAGGTATGAATATGTAGTGACAGACTGCCTCTTATATCTTTTGTTGATGCGGCATTTGAATAGGAATTGCATATTTCATCTGTAGTTCTCCTAAACAAAGATGGAGGGGAGTGTTTAATAACTGTCAGAATACTGTCTTGTGGATAAACAAGTATCTTGCTTGTCATATGTATGAATATTGGTGCTAGATGTAATTAAGTGATGGCAAATTGCAGTGCCTGATTGGGTATCCATTGGGAAATGCGATTTAGTGTACTTTGTTGTTTATATCCCAAATAAAATGGTTGGAAAGATACCAAAGTTTGGTAACTGGGCAACTAGTGTCTTTTGGATGAACACGTATCTCGCTTGTCATTGTTCATAATTTGCGCATTGATGACGAATTCTAAGGGATGTTGTCATTTAATCCGTTCTTCTGGATCCAGAGACGGTAAATCCAACGTTGATCCTTATTTAACCCCTTCGCTGCTCATGACGAGCTCAGCTCGTCATGCAGTAAACTGGTCGTGTGCTTATGACGAGCTGAGCTCGTCATGAACAATGGGGATCATGCATATGCAGCACAGGAGGGGAAAACCTCTAGCAGCCAAGGTGTTAATAACAGGTTCTCTGATCTTCCCGGCGTGACATTGATCTGTTCAAAAAAGACCCATTTCATGTCATTAGGTGTGTGTCCTGATTTTAGAAAATGGTCGGTCATTCTTGTGGTGTTCCTTTTGCAACGAATATTACTTCTATGTTTACCAATTCTTATTTTTATTTATCTGCTGGTCATAATGATGTATCTTAGTCCACATGGGCATTCGATCATTTACACTACATGTGTGGAATTGCAGTTGGTATGTTACCTAAAGAGCCAGGTCTTACCTGGTTCTAGTTCAAAAGTTTTAGTAGTTGTTGTCAGGTGACAGATGCTGCAGTTTCCACATGGAAATTGGACTGTCACACTAGGAAAGCCCCATGCATTGAGTACTGATGTGTCCTTCGTTTTTTTTGTGTAGGATAATGTCTTCAAATCCTTTTGGAATTTGAAGATTTTAGACTGTGTTAGAAATTCTTTATACAACGAGAAAGGGGTAAGTCCTGCCATTGGCCTCAACAATGGGAATCTTTTCCCAACCAAGGCCAAAGATTTTTTCCAGCACCCTTCAACCAACCTCCTCCACACCCGTTCTATGGCTGGAACCCCCAGTTCCACCCTGCCCCTCAACATGTCTTACCTCAAAATCAAAGGCCGCCTTTTTAGGGAGAAAAGTGCTACACAACCAAATGATGGACGGAATGCTGAATAAATCATACATTCACCCCCAGTCAAGAGATCTCAGTTAAATGCATTGTTCTTTTGCTCACCATGCCACCCCAGTTTAGATCCAGCCATGTGCAAATCAGTCTGTTTCCGGTCCAGACATGGCTTGGCATTTCGAGCTGGATTGTTCTCATGAGGCACAGGGTCAAGACTGATTTGGACTTAGCTGTGTCTGAACTGGGGTGGCAAAGTGAGCTAAAGAACGATGATGTATTCAACCCAGATCTGTGACTGGGGGTGAATATCTGAAAAGTTTCAGCACGCCATCCATCATCTCCTAGTGTTTGCTTTTTGAGGGAGAGGCAGGAGAGAAATAGGAGGTAGGAGAGGCAGCCAACACGTGCACTAGGGGGAGGAAGAAGAGCCAATAGGAACGAATACCAGGAGCAAGTCGAAGGAGTCTCAACCAGGAATGCTGGGACAGAGAATGTAAACGAAGTCTACCAAAAACATGACTTAGTATTCAACCTATCCCCGACAACCCTTACACCTAAAGAAGAGAGAGTCCTAAATAAAGGACTATGCTTTGTGCCAACTGTACGCCTAGACAAATGTAAACTCCACTGCGAATTGGCAGAATGTTTTAGGAAATTGAAATTTATAGCATTTTTTGAAAACCAGACTCCAAATGACAATCAAGACAATCAAAGATACACATGATTAAGACTAAAATCTATCTTCTGCCCTCCTGCAACTTCAAAACCAGTGGAGCTCATTGCCTTTGATCAGGCAGTTTTTGGGGCGTGGTCTGCAGAGCTGCGGAATGGCCATTCTGTGAGTGAGCTCCGCCGGCCAAGAAATAATTCTTCGCTTATCCGTGCAGGAGGAGAGCTGATGTCGAGCTAAAGTTCAATCATTAACAGCGGAATTCTTCCAGAACCGAACACTGTAACTTGCTTCTGCGAGCCCTGCTCTGGAATTATGCTGTGCGACCTGTTGTGAGGAGGCCGAACACAGAGGCTAGTCCAGGCGCTGTGTGGGTGGGCGGCCTCTGAAAATCGAGCCCGTGGCTGCTGGGGAGGGGCGGGCCTCAGCCGCTAAAACAAAGACGTGATCCCACCACCCTGGTGACCCTGAGTGCGGCGCTGGATATGGCTGCGGTGCTGTGCGGTCCCACTGATCATTTCCCTTTACATGCCCTGATCTCTACAGGCCACACCACATGCGAGCCTGACTCAGCTCTTTCTGGCAAGATATGCTGACAATGGAACTGATCTCCCCATATTAACGGGCAAACCAAACAGTCATATACTTTTAAAAACCCCACTCAGTGTGTGCCATACCTTGGGCTCTGAAGTGCGCACTACCTTGACCCCGAGTCACTGAACAGCACGCGGCGGCCATCTTGTGCGAAGCACATGTGTCAAGGAGTGCTTTGAAGGTACGTCTGGGGTGCACCGATCGAGCTGGGAGGACAATGGTGGTGAACACGCTGGGCTCCACTATGCATTACCAACTTGGCACTTTGTTGAGGTGAAGCCTATACTTGAAGAGTGGAGATGATTCTCACTGGTGAGGGTGTGATGGTGTGAGGTGATCCCCTCGTTCCCCTGGGGACTGAGACTGTGCATTGACCCTCGACAATTTGATAAGAGCTGACAGGCACGTGAGGGAAGGAGGTGGGAGTGTGCCCTGCACATCCCTGGATGGAGAGGCTCTGCTGCTCAGACAGGGGACACTGATACGCAATATAGAAAAACAGCCAAATGCTGCCACAACAAAAGATATTAGAGGCAGTCTGTCACTACATAACCATACCTAGTTTTGAATAACCACTTGCATGTCAAATCCCTCATACACAAAACTCACAAATATGGATTCCACTAAGAGAAAAGGTATCAGTGTATAATGCAATCCCTCCTCCATTGCAAAACCCTTTTGTCCAAATTGATGGTTCAAGAAAGTGTTTTGCCCAACTCTCATCCCTTTTGAATAAAATCCTTTTTAAAGCTCGCTCCATCGGAAATGTAAATAATGATGAATACTCCCCCGGGAATTCAACCATTGAAATCGAGCATTCACTTTTTATTCAATATACTTAAAAATAGTTGAGTTAAGCAAATTAGCACCATACAAGAGATGATGCCCCCCGAGACAGTCTGTTTTCAAGGTCTGACACACGAACCATGCCACTGCGTGATGATGTCACGACTTGGACCCTGAGTACGTGTCTCGGACACTCTGCATTATATGCCAACCTTCCAAGCAACCGCACATCCTCTGGATCCCCACCAAAGGCCGCAAGTGGAGGGCAGTGGACCTTGATGACGAGAGTAGTGCCCCCGGTCTCACCTACCGGGAAACTTCACCGCGCTGGGACTCTGGAACGAGATACTGGTGTGTTAAAAATGTGATATTTGATTTCAACGTGTGACTACAGGCGCTGCCCGCTTGGTGGGATCCATGTCGTAAATTTGAAAAGCGTCTCTAGTAAGCATTTCTGCCTTACTTTTTTAGCCAAATACTTCACTCCGTTTTAGGCACAAGGTAGAATCTTCGCGGGGAATGAGGCCAAGCAATCATTGACAAGCTGATTATTGGCGCAGTTTTCCCTTACTATATATTTCGCAATGCACGCATGAGTGTACAATGATGTCACCACCTTGTAGATCAAAAAAGTTTGAGTCTGATTTTGCATGTGGCATAAATTAGTGCGTGCCTGTCTCTTGTATATGTACTATATGTTCCATGTGTAATGTGATGATTACTATTTGTGTTTTGTCATTTTACCTTTCTTTTCAGATTTTATCAGCACTACTATAAAGAAAAAGTAGTAGGAGGAAATGATTCGTTTTTCTCCAGCAATTCGCTCCTTAGTGTGTGTTCATTCTGTCTTTGGAGAACTAACACAGACCTTTTTGCCCTGGTCCTGAGGAAAGCCAGCTTATGACATAGTCTGGCTGAAACATGTAGACCTGCTTTTTAGGATACCTGAGTGAAAACATAAAGCTCTAAATGTTTCCACGTGCTCCAATTTTTAACCCTGTCATAGGGCCCCATCATTAAATGACCTCTATTTTCTGAAGGAGACTCTATAGATAGCTTTAATATCATCAATCACTGCACTATACACAAAAACTCTAAAATACCAGCCTCACTGTAGTTTAGGCATTATAGCACACCCAGGGTGCACTCAGTATCTTGGGTAGGACCTGATGATGAAGCATGCCACCAACTAGGATGGTGAGTGAGGGTTTTCTGCTGAAGGTCAATGGAAACGGGTGTGGTCATGACGAGCTCAGCTCGTCATGAGTGCAGCTCAACTTTGCCTCATGACGAGCTCAGCTCGTCATGAGCCTGGAAGGGGTTAACCCCTTCGATGCTTGTGACGGAACCATTCCGTTATCAGTCACGGTTGGGCTGTGCTGATGACGGAATGGTTCCGTCACGACCACACCCATTATCATAGGGGCCCAGCACAGGAGGAGAATTCCATCAGCAGGGATGAGGTTAAGGAACCTATTGGTTTCCTATACACAAACTAAAGGCTTCGACTTTGAGACAGTTCTTCTTGATTATGCATGCTTAAACAGGGGAAATTAACTAGCTCTTTTCGGTTTTCCTCACTGTCTTGTTGATATCCATATATTATTGCTTTTCACCTGCACAGAATTACTACCACACTAGTCATCAGTTTATGTTTACTCATCTGACCATTATTACCATTTATGACATCTTAGCATGACAACAATTCTAGAACGACTGTGTGGTCACGCCCATGACACCATGCCTGTGTCTGCTTTTAAATAAAGCAAAACATTTTTTTTAAATGCCGCCCGTTTTCATTGAAGGAAAAAGGGATGCATTTCAAAATGAAAAATTAAATACTTCAGTTACATTTTTTAAGAGTAGGCAGTGTTCCGTGCGACTAATACCTGCTCTGAATACACGTTTTTGCATGCATTCACAAATGGGAAGGGGTCCCCATAGGACCCCTTCCTTTTTGCAAATGGGTTACCTGTAAAATGTGTTACCTAATTAGGTGGTAAAACGTGAATACTTTGCAACCAAATTTTAGTTGGAAAACATTAGTACATAGCAGTGCAAGCCGCTATTAGGAAGGGATGCCATTAACACTCCCCTTCCTAATACCGAAACACTAACATATTTTGCGATTCAGTAATAGGCTACTGAATCACAAAACATTTTCGTCACCAACAGCCTGCTTCTGAGCATGGGGCCATTTGCATCCAGAAAAAACCTACGTACATGTGGCCTACAGTAGCGGCTAGAGTGTAATGGCAGGGTGAGGGTGGAAGATGACAGGGAGGTAGGGGGAGGAACGGATAACAAAGATAACAGTTTTAAAAAAGAGCTTACCTGCTGCCTGACGCTCTTCTGCTTCATGTCATTACTGCAGCACACAGGCTCCAAGTCTACTCTGCTGCCAATCCTGACGCTGCTCTCATGCTTGAAAGGATTTGCACTCAATGAGAAACTGGGAGTCTAAACCTTGCTGTCTCCAAACCTGCAATGCAGTTGGGTTGGAGACAGCTTAATGTACATGTCGGTTTGGCTATCCTGAGACGGCCGGCCAAACTGACATGTGCCCTGATAGCAGTGCCCACTACTCCCTCTGTCACTGCCTCCGCGATGGCCCCGCCCCCAAGTCTCACCAGCCCTTAGAACCTGAAAAATAAAATGATAATAAACCTGTTTTATTATTTTTTTAATTTACACGTTTTGCAGCTGCCAAGAGGACGAGGCAAAGCTGCTACTGGTGGCCCATAGTCCCCAAAGGAGAGGAAATTCACTGTTCTGTAATTGAGTTAGGAAGAGAGTTCCGACATTAACAAGCGTGAAAGCTAAAGGGCTTTCCTTCTCAGGGAGAATGAAGCACATTGGAATACATTTTGAAAGAAATATGTACAAAGGTATTGTTATGGCTCTTCTAAACTTATGCAAATCAAATGTCAGCTGTCCAAACAGTAGGGCATATGTGCAAGAAAATAGCGCAGCACTGTGGCAAGGTTTGCAGCTCAGCGTCATTTAAAAAAATGCAGGGATGTGCCGTATTTACTAGAATACGGTGCACCCCTGTGTTTTCCCTTGTTATGTTATGTTATGTTATGTTAAAAATTCTTATACCGCGCACGTTCACCGAGACGGTTTCTTGGTGCTCATAACAAACACAGCGGGCAAGGGCCAAAGGTTACTCAAAGGCAGCTTTAAAAAGGAACGTCTTTAATGTCTTGCGGAAGCATTCATAGGAAGGGCAGTGACGGAAGGAGGGGGGAGGGAGTTCCAAAAAGAAAGGCCTAGGAAAGAGAAACGTAGACCACCATGTTTCTTGCGGTGGATTAGAGGGATGCACAGAAGATTGTCGGCGGAAGAGCGTAAATTGCGTGTTGGTAAATACCGCTTTAGATTGGAGGAGATAAAAGCAGGTGCCAGATTGTAAAGGGCTTTAAAAATAGTGCAGCCAAGTTTAAAGGTGCACCGTTTGGCCACTGGAAGCCAGTGGAGGCTCCTCAGCAGTGGAGAGACGTGCTGGTGCTTGGGCTGGTGGAACACCAGGCGGGCAGCCTGATTTTGTATCAGTTGGAGCCTCTGGAGCTGGTAAGCAGGAATCCCCACATATAGGATGTTTGCAAAGTGGACCCTGGAGATGACTAGGGCCAAGATGGCTAGAATGAGTGCCTCTCTGGTGAGAAATCGACAGATCTGCGTATCCTGCGCAGGTGGAAGAAGCAGGATGATGTAACTGCCGAGATCTGCGATTTCATAGACAGGTCACCAGAGATGACTACTCCGAGACTTTTCACAGAGCTGACAGGGCGGGGGGGGGGGGCGGGGCGCCGAGAGAAATGGGCCAGTAATTGTCATTCCACGGATTGGCCGGTCCGCCCACCAGGACAAGTTCCGTCTTAGTAGGGTTTAACTTGAGCTGGCTGTGGGCCATCCAATCAGAGATGTGAAGCATGGTGGTTTGGAAATTGGTGAGGGAAGAGGAAGAGGTATCAAGAGGGAAAATCAGCTGCAGATCATCTGCATAATTATAAATAGTTGCAGAGGAATGACGGAGAGAAACCACGAGGGGTTGCATATATAAATTAAAAAGAAGGGGGGATAGAGCCGAGCCCTGAGGGACTCCGCAGGAGAGGGAGGAAAGGGGGGCCGAAAAGGTGGAAAGGTGAACTGCTTGAGAGCGCCCGTCGAGGAAAGATCGGACCCAATCAAGGGCAACGCCCTGAATGCCGGCGTTAGTGACATGGTCGATCAATATAGAGTGATCGACCGTGTCAAAAGCCGCCGACAGGTCTAGCAGTACGAGGGCTTGGGAGATGTTGTTATCCGCCCCCGTTCTTAGAGTATCCATGACGGCTGTAATAACCGCCTCAATGGAGTGAAGGGGGCGGAAGCCAGCCTGTTGAGGGTCCAAAAAAAATGAACTCTCAATAAATGCGCTCAAACACCGAGTCACATGGGTCTCTAAGATCTTACCCAGGTAGGGGAGAAGAGAAATAGGCCTATAGTTACTCAGAACCAAGGGGTCTGAGTTGGCTTTCTTTAAGATTGGTAACACCACTGCCTGTTTGAAGGAGTCTGGAACTACTCCTATGGCTAACGAGGTGTTAAGAAGAGCCAAGGCGGGGTCAGGGCAGGCCAGGAAGATTTCTTTGAGGATATGGGGAGGGCAGCAGTCAATGGGAGACCCGGAGCTGACTTTGTGCAGAAGGCTCTGGAACTCAGTAATGGAGATAGGGGGGAAGGCGTCCAATTGCTGGGAATTTTTTGGGGGTAATGGGAATGAGTGGGATGAAGTGGGTGAAGGAATATTATTTTTAATAGTAGAAATTTTATCCTGGAAGTAGGTGTTGAGCTCATCACAGAGAGCCTGAGTGGGCACGGAGGGGAGAGTGACACGATCGGGAAGGGAGAGCTCATTAACAATCAAAAAAATATCTTTTGCTTTGGAGGCGGACTCCATGATATTCTGGGAAAAATAAGATGTTTTAGCCTCTAAGATAGAGGATTTATAATTTTTTAAGAGGGTCGTAAATTCAATTTTGAGGAGGGGATCATAGTTGTGGCGCCATCGGCGTTCAGCTTTGCGGAGAGCCAGTTTATCAAGTTTTAGCTGGTCAGTAAACCATCGCTGGGCGTCATGAGGGCGCACAGCTTTTATGGTTTTTAATGGGGCTACTGAATTAGAGGCCGCCCCCAGCCATTGTTCGAGAGTGGAAGCTTGATGAGTGACTGAGCCGGAGGGCAAAGGGGCTGAAGCTGCCAATAGAGAATGTAGTTCAGTTAAATTGGCTTTCTTTCAGTTACGTGCTAAGATGTTGGTTGTGGGAGGGGGACGGAGGGGGATGGAGAGGTCTACCGAGAAAGAAATAAAATAATGGTCTGACCATGAACAGGGAGTCACCAATGGGGACGAGATATCTAAGTTTGCCGTCCAGACCTGGTCTAGTATGTGGCATTTGCAGTGAGTAGGCGTAGAGATAAATTGTCTACAGTTCATGCTGGTTAGGAGTTCTGAGAATTGCTCAGAGAGTCGACTTTCCCGAGGGTCGGAGGGCCAATAATTAAAGTCACCAATGATGATGACTTTAGCATGATTAATGATTAATTGAGAGATAAGATCCCCAGCATGTTGTGGGAAGGAGGGCATGTAAGTGGGGGGTCTGTACATGAGGACACAGGTAAGGGAGGACCTGGTGGAACGAAGTTTAATAACAAGGGTTTGGGAGTTGGGGATAGGAGTGCAAGCCAGAGTGGAAAAGATATGCTCTTTGCGAATGATAGCTGCAACCCCACTCCCAGCTTGTCCCCCTGGGCGATTGGATTGCACAATATAGTAACCATTAGGGATGGCAGCAAGGATATCGGGAACAGAATCATCAGTAAGCCAAGTTTCTGAGAGGAGAAGAATATCCACGGCACTATCTTGAAGCAGGCGATGGATTTCCAGCTGGTGTTTCACCATAGATCGGGTGTTAAGGTAAAGAATGGTTAGGGGACGCGTCTCTGCTTGTGGGGAGGTGGAGAGCGGGGGTACGGAACTAGGAGTGGGGAGGGGGGCATTAGGGGTCCTTGAGGTAGGGACAATCAAAATGCCGCACTCCTGGGCCATCCTAATGGCACAAGGCGGTAAAGGCCCTGTCTGACGTAATGCATGTAGATCAGCAGACGAGTACGTAAAGGTTTGGGCAGAGTGTATGGGTACTGTTGACGGCTTCCGACCGTCATAAATCACGGTGGGCGTGTGTTCATGATGGCCGGGAGCCGTCAGAACTCCGCCCACTGATTCATTCTCCCGCACAGGCGGGGCATTAACCGCACGTGGGCGGAGCGGCAACGTTCTGACGGCTCCCGGCCGTCATGAGCACACATCTACTGTGACTCATGACTGCCGGGAGCTGTCATGAGCATCGAAGCGGTTAAGCCATGCAAAATGGCTTAATGCTGCTTTGCAAATATGGTGCAGGGCATTGTGCCACCGGAACCTCGAAATAATAGTGGCGTTCCGGTGGCGCAATCCCCTTTCCACATATGCCCCATTGTTTTTTCTCAGAGTTTTGATGTATAGTGTGCTATAGCTCAAATCAGGCTCCATTTAAAGTTAAATTTCAGGTTAGATATTTCACTGGGACCTAACTGCTTTAAAGCAGTGTAAATTTAGCAAAACTCAGTGCTTAATTTTAGCAATTTATTAGGTTTTCGGTGTTGGGCACCAAAACTTAATAGTCATCAACACACTTATGACACTCTGCTACATGGTGGTGCTGCTCATCTAATTTAGAGATGAGGAGAACGGTTGTTTATGAATACAATATGCATAAAAAAATACTAATTTCCAGGGTGGCTCCTCCGCTAAGGCAGAGGTGCGTCGCCCCACTGTTCTCAGAGCAAGAAAAATCAAATGATAATAATGTCTTTATTATCATTTTATTGTTTGCAGGTTTGGGGCTGGCTTAGGGTGGAGCAGGGCTGGTGGCACAAAGGGAGGAGTGGTTTGAACACTCCAAGTACGCATGGCGGTTTGGCCGACCGTCTTGGCCCAGCAAAACAGTCATGCGCAATTTGCATGTGCCTTACCAGGCTGTAATACACAGCCTGGTTAGGAAAATGCACAGGCTCCCACTGCCTGTCTGAGCGCCGAACCACAGCGCTAAGACCAATCAAAATGCTGCATTGCAGTGTTGTGATTGTTTTAGGGGAGTCTGGTGCTTCCTGCTTCCGGGACTCGCCAGAGAAGGAGACTCGACGGCAGAGAGACAGTCAGGGCAACTGAGAGGAGTTAAGTGTTTTTGGGGGATTTTGTCCCCCCAACGCCTGTCCCTCACCCTATTCCCTGCAAGGGGTAAGGAATAATCTGAACTGTCGCACTTGCAGGCAAAAGAGAGAATTAGTAATTGTTTTGGTACCTTCGTCGGCAGTGATGACGGGTCAATGAGTGGTGCAAGCTGCAGTGGCCGCCTGTTCAGGGCCCCTGGCCCTTATTATTTTCCAAATTAAGCACTGGTACAACTGCATATTTAAGTGCAAATATGACTGCTCCAGAAAAAGCTGGTGCACCTGCTAGAGAAATCTCAGATGAGTTGGCCAGACACAACCTAGCATACTGTAAGAAAAAGAAAGCAGAGCTTATCATTAGATTTGCAGGGTTGGCGTTGAAATGCATTACAAACATATATCTTCCATTAATGTTCACCAGTATACTGCGAACAAAAATGCAAAGAAGCAAAAGCACCATACTCAACATACCTACCAGTAAAATACTCTGGCCTGCTCATCATTATAAATGAATATGGACTGTTATGGGTCAGAGTGCGACCGAGATCAAATAAGCTATAGAATGTCCTTTCATTTACTTACTCTTTTCTAGAGCACTACTGGTAAGGTTGAACACATTATCATAAAACAGTACTTTTTTTGGCAGTGTTGAGTACAACTTATAACTGCTTAAAACAGAGGATTCGTTCAGTGAAATGAGAAAAAAGAACGTGTTGATCTTATCCAGATAAACAAAGAGAGAGATGGCTAGACACAAACCAGTGGACGGTATCCAAGATACATGATGATTAAGACAAAAGGAGGGAACGTCTGAGTAGGATCATGCCAGAGAGGAGTAGGGAGGGAAACCAACAGATAGTGCAAAAGAGCATAGGAAGGATATTTTAAGCAAAAACAGAGACTGAGATAAGATCATGAATTCAGTTGCAGGTAGGGCGGTAGGTTTCTTGCATAGATAAAAAAAATATTCACAGTAAATGACAAAACAAAACTTTGAAGTCTGTAAAGAGTTAAAATCAATTGATAAAAGTCATCATAAACAAATAATTTTTCAGTATGTAAACAATCAAATCTTTCGCTGTTAAAATCAATATCCTACGCCAATCTAAACTAAGCCTTATTTCTAGGGAGAGTTTGCCTTGTTCAAAATAAATTCATTGCATTTTATTGGCAGACAATAAACGGGTGAAAGTTAATCTGAAAACAATTGCAATACATTAATTGAACTTTCCATCAAAGCAAAGACACATAGCTTCGCCAATAAATCGACACCCTTTTGCACGAAAGCATGGCGTAGGAATTCTATTTAAAAATTGAGCCGTTCTGGGCAGAGACAAACAATGTGTTCAATTGTTTTGTCTGCATCATTTCATAAAGGACAAGTTCTCTGAGACTTGTACAAATTATGCCACCCACCTTCAAACCATAAATTCGGAATCAATGCATGTTTGTCTCTTGTTTGTCTATGTGTGCTGTAAATAGCAGGAGTTTTTACAACAGGATATTAGTGCTATGTCAACAAAATAAAACGTTGTTTTGATGTTATTTTTAATACCTGTTTAAGTCGTGTCCGAGGTAGGAAATTGATAAGCAATAATTTGAATTCAGTGTGAAACACTGACATAGGAGTATGTTTTAATGAGATGCGCCTGGTTGAGATATGGAGACAGGTGGCATGGAAGCGGCAACAAGTGGTGGTATTTAGTTATATATAATGTATTTAATAGTTTGATGTATCGTGAATCGGGCAATGCAGGGATCGAAGGGCTTTACAGTGGGACAACATGTGTTCAGAGAACATGACATATTTACAGGTGGATGTAAAAGTGAGCATATTCAAATTTGCATGCAGAATTGCACGAGGTGAATTGATAAAAACATTAGGGCAGATTTACGAACCTTTCACGTCGTGGATATGTCTCTTGTTTTTTTAATGGTATTTGTGATTTACAATGCCACACAAATCAGATTTGAGTGGGATTTTTCCCAAAAAGTAAAGGAAGGCAGTACTATGCCTTACGCTACTTTGTGTTCGGGAGGTGCTCCTAAATTCACCCATGGATTTTGGTGTATACCCAGATTTACTAAAGCTACGCCTCCCTGTAATAGGCATAATGAGGAGAAATATCTTTATTTCTCCTCAGTACTTTATCTTTCTAAATTTGCTGCGTTGTGCAGAACGAATAGAAAGAGGAAAATGCCTTTGAGGATTTGTTTACTTCTGGACACCATCCCTTCCTACACAAAAACAATCCTACCTGTAACACAGACTCCTTTTCACCATAATGTAAGGGTGCCTGCGTTGGCGCTAAGCAGCACACAGAGTGCCAGTTCTAGGAGTCAGCAGAAATTAGCCATATCTTAGACAATATGGCACATTTCTGCTTTCTCCCTTTCACACACTGCAGCTCAGCAACTTTCTTTGCTACCCTGTAATGAGTGAAATATAAGTAAACATGCCCCATTGTGTATAAGACGAAATGCGAGATTAATAGTTTCAAAGGGATTCTAGTGTAAACAAAATTACAAGCAGATAACATCCGCAAATTAAGAGAATGCTAAACAGAAAAAGGGGAGCAAGCCAAGGGATCCGGTATGAGGGAAAAGACAAAAAAATAGGAAAGAGCAGGGTCTGCGACTATTCCTTCACTATTTCTAGTCTCCCTCTTTTTTTCTTTCTCTCTTCCCTCCCCCACCCTCCGCTTCTGCTCACCTTTGCTTACCTCAGTAATCCTTAGAATGTTCTGCCAGAGAATTTAATTTCCTGTCAGTCGGAGTCAGGAGGTCGTTATGACTGGGTGGCTTTGGTGATATATTGAATGAAGAAATGAATCTTTCATATTTACGTTTACCAGTCGTTAAATGATTTCAACAGAGAGCCACAAGGATCAAATGCAAAACCATTGTAAATTGGGTGGAGGTTGGTGAGGGAGAGAGAAACAGTGCAACGTTATGTGGGATCAAAGAATTTTAAGTGTTGAGAAAAAAATATTTGAGAAGGGAAAAAATAAAAATAATAGCAAAGGAATTATGA
The DNA here is from genome assembly GCF_964263255.1 of Lissotriton vulgaris. Taxonomy (NCBI): domain Eukaryota; kingdom Metazoa; phylum Chordata; class Amphibia; order Caudata; family Salamandridae; genus Lissotriton; species Lissotriton vulgaris. Next base: position 1,438,655,599 of record NC_141689.1, on the reverse strand, counting down.
GGAGAAGTGGACGAATGAAGTGAGGGGGTCTACGGTGGGCAGGGTGGCAGAACGATTGTTATAATGTGCGAATGGAGTGTAGGCAGGCCTTGTACTGATGGTGGATTCTGAAATCTTGGGGCCCTGGTAAAGTTCTCTATGTGAGAAAAATGCGGAAATGGATTTCAGGTATAAAGGAATTAGAACATTCTGTGTGGAAGTGGTGCACATAAAAGGGCTGTTTTACTTCATTTTTAGAGAAACCAGTGAGGTGTTAAAAGGAAGACTTGACAGGAAAGTTTGGGAGGAAGAGGAAGGGAAAATTAACATTTGTAAAAAAAAACATCATAAAAGAGGATGGGGGAGTGGAAAAGGAGTGATAAAAACATCAACAGAGTCTGTGTCAATCTCGAAAAGGAAGGCACTCTAGACAGATCCTTTGAGGCACTATAGTGGTGCAGACAAAAGGTGGACGAGTAATTAAACCATTTGTCATACTAGGAAGCTGTAGTATCTTGTCCACGTCGATAAAAGACTTGGTGTACTGCTGAGAAAATGTGAAATTATATGCTGCAGAACTGCCCGTAACATCTTGGCCTAATGATATTTGGGAGCCGCTTAGACACTTCTTAGCATTTCAGACCCACGATGACGGTGGATGAATTGTTAACAAATGTATGTAACTCTTTTATCCCACTCCATGATTGTGTCCACTGTGTCAGTGTTGAAGGACCTATATATTGTATGTACTGTACTACTGATCACAGAAGATTCTCACAATGTCACTCTTTTTTGTTGCTATGCTTTATACTGCCTTGTGAGGCAGCACTGTTTGTATGATGACAAGAAACTAATAAAAAAAAAACACAAAAAAAATCTTGACCACATGGGTAAACCATGCGTGGGCATTGTGTGATGTCATGGCTCATGAGGGCCACTGACACAGACTGTCACGGCGTGAAGGGTGACGGTTGTGAGTCACAGGCAGTGTGGAGAAGATGACTCGTCTGCTGGTCTGTGGGAGGATGCTGTTACACTTCATATCCATAAACTACGCATACTGATGAACGCTATGTTCTGGGATCCCTACATAATAAATGAGGCGACGTGGAGAACCGGGCCTTATGGACCGGGCGGCGCAGGGCACGCCTAAATCCCCGAGTTCACCTGCCTTGCAACTAACAGAGACACGAGACACTCCGTAAAGCGTCAAAGCCAGGTTTATTAGCTGCAGCTAAGCACAGTTGTCCCAGAAGTTTCACACAGGGTGGATTTTAAGGAGACTGCCACTTCAATCCGTGGCGCACAGTCTTTTATAGGAAACACATTTACAATATCCCACTCTTTGCACATACAAAACGAACCAATGAGAAAAGTTGAAAAACAAGCTATCAGGTGTCTCAAATATGCCCTTTCTCAGACCCCGTGTGCTAGTCCTCCCGACAAATTAATCAGTGATGGTGTCCACAATCCCCTCTTGCAGGTGGCAGGATGTATTTGTGTGTCTCAAAGGATGGTTGTGTAATAGGAACAGGAAAGAATAGGAGAGGGCAAATAGTCGGCCGAGACAGGGATCAATCGACCCAGACATGGATTAACGAACTCAGCCAGACCCTGACATCGGGTTTCATGAACAAGGACAATGGAGTTACTTACTTTTTAACTGAAAGGACAAGTAGCAGCTGGAAAAGCAAAAGCACATCGTTCGCCGTGCTGCCTGAGTGAGGGCAACACAAAATGGCGACAGGACACAAAATGGCGGCTAGATACGGGACGAAATCCGAAATCGTAGAACCTCAGACGAGGATGGTGAGGTTCCGTGACGGTTCTGTGACGACTTGAACCCGTGTTTTCAAGTTTGTCGGAAATACCTAATATTGGTATCAGTGAACCGCAAATGATCCATTTAGTATATCCTAGTGTTTTCGCTACGCTACGAGCAAGAGCACTCCTTCCATTGACATATTTCTGATATACCCACGGCATCCATCTTAGATCATGGCCGCCATTTTGTGTTTCCTTGCCCTCACATATGCAATAGCCTCTGATCATTTCATTCACTCCACTTTGATTAAGGACACGTAGCCTTAGCCGGAGATTCACCTCTTACATGACACGTGCACCTTAAACCAGATCACGCTGTAGCTGCATGATTCAACAAAGGCTGCCTCCTCCGCCCGAGGCCAGTCCTGCCAAACTGGTCTTCGTGTCCATTGTACCTGATCATGATTAGGCGGCCGAAGCCGGTAGCCTTGCCCATTTACAACCCACAAACATCCCTTATCCCACTTTTCTATCTTCCACACCTGGCTCTGTTTCTTTCTTTCTGAATCTTTATTAGGGGGAGGTAACGAACTTTACGATGAGGCGGTCCGGGTCCTGAATGCAATATTGACAGGGAATTGTGACAAACTAGTGGGAACCCCTCTCTTCGCAATGTTTGGCCTCAGATATTATCGACGGTTCCTGTGTAACACCAAATATTTATTGTTTTAGACACAAAGGTTTTTGGAATGTATTACATGTAAAGAATTTGCCCCTAGCATAAAAAACCGTATATAAGGAGCAACCCACTTTGTACAAATCGAACAGGCTCCTAGTCTCTGCCCGTGTGTAGATTCTGTGACTTCTGTGTCCCTGCAGTAATAAACCTTTGGTCTTTGACGCCACCATCGAGAAGCCCGTGTTTCTGTTCATTTGTGCACCAAGGCAGGTGGAACTCCGGGGTCTTTGGGTGTTGTACCCTGACACCTCTGGACGGAACCAAAAAGTCCAGAACTCCAATTGGCGCCCACGTGGGGCGACGTCATTCGGTACCGGTCCAAAAGCCTGAAGAGTTCGAGAAGCTTCGTGTGAAGATTCCTGAGGGAGGCGCCCCACTTCATCGATCCCGGCATATCGCAAAAGTGGCCCGAAGTTCTCTTCCACGAGGGTTTCCCGTTCAGGACGGCTGCAGTGGGCCGTTGCCTTGACCGTCGCCCTGTCTTGGACCCGAAGTGGTGCAGTCCTTAGTACGGCGAAACGTGACGGGTTTCTCCTTGGTGACGTCTTCAGTGACTCAGTTAAGTATTTAGTGATAGCTAGCTGGTTACTTTTTGTGGGGATTGTTAAAAATCCTTGATCGGTTCTTGGTTTGGTTTGGTTTTGTTAGATTATCATTGGTTGTTCTAGTTACGATAATCTATTTGGTTTAGTTTTGGGTATCGATACATCAGTTCGTTTTGGTAGGCCTAAATTCTTGGTTCGAGTGCACATATTTGTTCCGTGTTTTGTTTGTTTTGTGTTCCGGACCGAAAATGGTAAGTCGGAAAATGTTGTCTTGTTTTAGTTGCAACAGTGACTCACGATTGGAGGACTCTTGTCTGGTTCCTCCGATTGGGACTCCCCTATATGATTTATATTGTAAGTATGGCGTGGGTCCTATAACTTATAATGAGATATGGGTCCGCTATTGTAAGAAGGATGGTGTCCTTAGTTGGCCACTGCATGGTAGTTTTGAGCAAGAGATTCTCGATAACTTAGAAGCGAAATTGTTCAAGAAGAAAGCCCGGCCGGCAATGTTTGATTCCTTCCGTTATTGGCGGAAAGAATCCAAGCAGAGAGAAATGAGAAGGTTGAAGAAAGAGCAGAAAGGACAAGAAGAGTTAACTCTAGAGCAAGCGACTAAACAGTTGCAGGCTAACGAGTGTGAGAAGGCCATAAATGTAGCCATTAGAGAGCATAACCTAGCGATTGACAAGTGCTATCCTGCCTTGCCATCGAAAATGGCTAAGATACTGGAGGACTCCGAAAACGATCCTCTGCTATCTTATCTGTTACGGTCACCTCCACCGTATGCACAAGGTGCTACGGCTCCACTCGTCCCGAATGTTCAATTGCCGGTTGCTGGACAACCTGGTGCTCCTGCTCTTATCCCTCAGAATCAAGTTCCTGTACTTCCTGTGATGAATGTAAATGTTCCTACAGCTCCTCCTCTTCCTACACTGCCAGCCACTATACCTGCCTTTGTACCTACTGCTCCAGAAACTATTTTCCTCGATACTCCTACTGCTTCCTCATCCATTCCTACCTCCACTGCATTCTCTATGTCTGCGAGTGTACTAACTCCACTTTCTGTTCGTCGGAGAATCACTGATTCGGTTACTAATATGCTGTCTCCTATATATAAAACTCTGATTAAGACTCCTACTCCTGACTCTGTACAGAGACGGAGTCAGCTTCCTAGTACTGAGGAACGGGGAGTTTTAGACTCCACGGCTCTCAGATGGATTTCGAAGGGTAGAAGATATAGTACGAGAGATGTGTTAGACACATTTATGCAGTGGGGAGAACCAACGCAGCGATACGTCTTTGATGAGATGTGCTCGTTGTTACGTGAAGAGATAGAAGAAGACGATGTCGAATCAGATTTGGAAGATTTAATTAGGGTTCAAAAGGAATTTGCTGCTGGAATGATAGTGGGTGAGAAAATAGAACAAGCGATGGAACTCATTTTAAGTTTTAGGAATGATCCATCTCTTCGTTCACCGAGAGATTTAGAGAAAGGTAAAATGAAGCTAAGTCGCCAATATCCTATGAGGGAAGTTCCTCCAATCTGGCGCGAAGCAGTGGCACGTGATGATAATGCTGGTATTGCAGGTGCTCCAGCGCAGTTCCAACGAGTGTGGATACACATTCCATGGAAGCGAGCAGAAGTGTTAGCAGTGAAACAGGCCTTGCCAGATCCGCGTAAGAATCCAGCCGGATATTACAAGGAATTAACACAGACAGTTGAGGCTTGTATAATGAACTTAGCCGACATTGATATGTTGTTTGGTAATGTAGTTCCGCAACCAGTGTGGGCTAAAATTCGTAGAGAAGATCATCAAGTTGCTTTAGGTGGTGATTGGGCAGCTATCACTGCATCAGATGGTCAACAAATAGGTGGTGCGAAACCTGAACCTTTGATCGCTAATCTGCCAGGTAGAATAATTGATCTAATGAAGACTCTGATGCCAGCACTACGTGTTAATTGGGACAAGTTGTCAGCATGTAGGCAAAAGAAAGACGAAAGTGTCTCGGACTTCTTCACGAGGTTCGAAGAGACTTTTGTGGATCATAGTGGTCAGGACATGAGTACAGAAGGAGGACAAAGACTGTTTGTCGATAAATTTGTGCATAATTTGTTACCTGAATTATGCAATAAATTAAAAGACTCAGAAAGTGCGTGGGCTGTATCTACGACAGCGCAAATACTTGCGACTGCGCAGTACTACGAAAATAGAGATAAAGAGGAAAAGGAAAAATCAGAAAAGAAAACGAAAGATTTAAAAACTAAAGTTCTTTTACAGCAGGCGTATCCGCCTCGCGCGAACCAGACTAATACGCAGCAAAACTCATACCAAAGGACAGATTATAGTACTTCAAGACCTCAATATCAATGGAATCAGTGCGCGCACTGCAAGAAAGAGGGTCACTATAAAAATGAATGTCCGATCTTAGCGCAAAATAATGCAGCAACAGCTCAGAGAGGTCGTGGTGGTTTTGTGCAGAATTCTAGAGGACGAGGACGAGGTGCTATGCCTCCACAAACTAATGATCGCCCCTCCAATCACTTTGATCAGAGAAATGGACAATCTGTTCAGCAAAATAGATCTCAACAATATCTTGTTGAAGATTATTGTGAAGTAGAAGAGGGTTTTCAACAAAATGGGTACTAGGACAGCCATGGACAGAGAGAGGGAGTAGTATCAGTTCCAGTGGATCAGAGTGGGCCTTATGTCGCAGTAGCAACATCAGGTGTAGTCGAACCGTTTCTGTTGGATACTGGTGCCGCAAAAAGTTCTATCATTCATGCGAAACTCCCTGGCGCACCTTTGTCTGGCTCAACAAATGTTTCCGTAGGTTTTTCAGGCGCCCCTGTGTACAACCCGATATCTGGTCCTTTGTCTATTTCTGTTGGACCGTGCCAATTGAAAGCACCCCTGATTTTGACGACAGGTTGTAATGAAAATCTGCTTGGTTTAGATTTGTTAAAACGACTATATGCGACATTGTACTGTTCTCCGGAAGGAGTACAGCTTACACTGGGTAAAAATATCACCTCTCCGATGTACTTGTCAATGGACGCACTCCCGCCGGAGCTCCGTTCACTCCCTGATTCTCTTTGGGCGACTGGTCCTAATGATGTAGGTCTCCTAGAAATTCCACCGTATGTAGTAACTTTGAAAGCAAATGTGAAATTTCCAAGAATTCCCCAGTATAAAATATCGAGTGAAGGTGAGCGTGCACTTTTATTGATTGTGCAAGACTTGATTAAGAAGGGTGTAGTTGAAGAAACTAGAGGAAATGTCTGTAACAGTCCTGTATTACCGATTCTGAAGCGAACTGACCCTACAAAACCTCCAGTTTATAGGTTTGTCATAGACCTTAGAGAAGTTAATAAGATTGTAATTCCGCAGTTTCCTGTAGTGCCAGATATTACTGCCTTGTTAACATTGATACCTGCTACAGCTACATGGTTCTCAGTTATAGACCTAAAGAATGCTTTCTTTAGCATTCCGATAGCCGAAGAAAGTAGGGATATTTTCGGCTTCTGTCTAGGAGGTCGCAGTTTCAGATTTAAACGCGCTCCACAAGGCTATTGTGAAAGTCCATCCATTTATAGTCAAGCTTTAAAAAGTCAGTTAGATAGGAAGAGACAAAAGGACGTATCGATTTAAAAGATACTCCTCTGTCCGACCCAGATGGTACGCTATATGTGGACGGGTCATGTTTTAAATTGGAGAATGGTGATGTGACTGCTGCTTATGCGGTAACGACTTTGAAGACGATTGTGGAGACTGCAAGAGTGAGTCAGAATTCTGCCCAAGCTGCAGAATTAATAGCTCTAACGAGAGCGTGTGTTTTAGCTAAGGGAAAGAGAGTGAATGTGTTTACAGATAGTCAGTACGCATTTGGCGTGGCCCATAGTTTTGGCCGGTTGTGGAGAGAAAGAGGTTTCATTACGTCCCATGGGACTAAGATCCAACATGGTCAGCTAGTTAACGACTTGTTGGAATCTCTAACCTTGCCGACTGAAGTTGCGATTGTGAAGTGCAGTGCTCATAAAGCAATCACGGATGATGTTGGTCGTGGGAATGCCTTTGCTGATGAAACTGCTAAGCAGACAGCTAGAGACACGATGAGTAGAATGTACGTTGCTACATCTGCAAGATGGATTGCTGAGTCTGGAATGTGTGAGGACACTATGGAAAGTGTGAAAGAGATTCAGAAAGAAGCGACTGAGGAAGAGAAACGTGTATGGAGAGAAAGTACGGGCAAGTTGGACTCGAATGGATGTTGGATTGATTTGACAGAACAGCAGCGTTGGATGTTGCCTGATGCATATGTGCTTGCAGTTGTGACGATGGCGCATGGAGTGGCGCATATAAGTTCTAAAGGGATATGTAAGATGTTGGCTCCGGTCTGGAAGAATGAGGGAATCAGTAAGTGTGCAGAGAGAGTGGTGAAAAATTGCATGGTGTGCTTGATGCATAATCCTGGCAAGGGAACTCCAACTCCAGCTGGTCATTTTGCTCCTCCTTCCTGCCCCTTTGAAGTGATTCAGTTAGACTTCATTCACATGGAACACTGCAACAATTTAAAGTACGTCCTGGTGGTAGTTTGTGCTTTTTCCAGGTGGATAGAAGCATACCCACTAAAGGACAACACTGCCCTATCGACTGCCAAAATTCTTCTCAAAGAATATTTCCCTAGATTTGGAATGCCACGGATTGTATGGTCAGATAACGGAAGTGAGTTTATAGGGAAAGTTATGCAGAGTGTGTGTGCCGGTCTAGGATTGAAACAAAAATTCCATAGTGCAAACCATCCCCAATCTGCTGGTTTAGTCGAGGGTTACAATGGCACTCTGAAGCTTAAGATAGCCAAAATACAAGCATCCACAGGTTTAGCCTGGCCAGACGCACTTCCTTTGGCCTTGTTATCAACGAGAGCAACAGTGCATTCTAGAATAGGGCTTTCTCCATATGAGATTGTGTTTGGCCGTCCGGCAAATATCTGGGGTGTGCCGAGGCCTAAACACTTTTGCTCCATTGAATATCCTATGTTGATAGACTACCTTTACGACTTGACTGCTAAATTGAGTCTTATTCATCAACAGGTCTTCGATGCTTTGCCAAAACCTCCGGAGAGTCCAGGGCATCAGCTGAAACCCGGCGACCACGTGGTGGTCAGAAATTTTGCGAGGACAAAGAATCTTCAACCTCGCTACATCGGCCCCTTCCAGGTCCTACTGGCAACGAGGACAGCTGTACGTGTCGCTGGCCGTAAACATTGGATTCACGCCTCTCACGTAAAGCGTGTTCCTTTGCCGCTGCCCTACGACGACTGGGTGAAGAAGGGAATTGGTGCCTCCGAATCTGAAATAACTCCGAAATTTATCCCTTTCAGCGATGCCGATTTGATTACTGACACTTTGAAACCTGACTCTCCTCCTGAAAAGACTCCTTTGAACACTGAACATTTGACTCCAACATCAGAAGAAACTTTGCTATCTGCGAACTTAAACTCTGCCACAGCTGCTAGTAATACACTATTTTCCGATCAGACAGTACCAGCGAAGCAGAAATACAACCTTAGAAGCCATAAAAAGGACAAATAAAGCAGGCAACTGCATATTGTGATTTTTTGATATATTGAACCTTTGCCTTCAGCTAGGAAGTTTGCTATTGTTTATTGTTTTTAAAATTGCCTTGCCGTCTGGGTAGCCGTAGGGTCGTGGCTGTGTGCCTAGTTTGAATTTGCAGGGGTCTGACACAAGGTCGATCTTTCTGTTGGTTCTGGGAACTCCCAGGGCTGATAGAGGCATTTTCATCTACGTACACATCATCAGTGGTCGCGAGCGGATTGTAGAAGATGGAGCTTCCTGCGCTGCAACGAAAGAATGTGATTTACGTTCGCAGAAACAGACTTAATAGAATTCTTCACAGCAAATGTTTCTTGATGCAATGTACCGTTACATTTTTGATTGTTTTAGCAACATTGGTGGGTGGAATCGTCTTTAGCATAAATTTGATTTTTGTGCCAGTTTCTACAGTACCTCCCCTTGATCCTGCTATTTCTACTGTCTCTTCTATACACTCTTTTCACTCGTTTCCGGAACATGAGCAAGCCAGACGCTCAGAATTCACCAACAACACTTTTGTACAGCTCTTGCACCAACACCAACTGGTAGTTAACACTACAGACTGCTGGGTATGTGGCTTGATACCTCACACTATGGATAAAGGTATTCCATATCTGGTTTTGCCTTACAGCTATAATGGATCATTTCAGGCCTTCCAAACCATCTTTGCTTATGCCCTTGAAACCTATCCTCCACGTCCACCACGTTCCACTAAATATAACTCTGCTAACAAAGCTTTAGTCCAGGGAATTATTGACATGGTCAAGGACGTCAATAATACTCCATCATACCCTAGAGACGAATTGCGAGTATATTTAAGTTGGAATACTTCAGAGTATCGCCTTAGTTTAGGAGAAAGCAAGCGTAAAAGCTCAACTCCAATCTGGGTCGTACCTCACCGAGGTCAGGTCTGTTTGCAAGGTAATGGGAGAAATCTGAGAGCTCAGCTAGGGAGGAGTGAGTGCGTAGAGACTTATGTGTTTCCGGCTAACTCTTCCCCTGCCTTTCTTACTGCTAGGGGTACCTATTTCATTTGTCGAGACAGAGCTTATACATGGTTGCCTGCCGACTTCTCAGGATCATGTTATATTGCTCGATTATTGCCTCCGACATACACTGCTTCACCCGATTACCACAGAACAAGAGTAGCGAGAGGTGTCTTCAGCAAGGAAGATACCGCTGGTCAGGAAGCCGGAGACTTCTTCAAAGGCTTCCTTCCGTTCTGGGGACCTATGGCCAATAGTAGAAACATACGTCAGCTAACACGGGTAGTTGAATCTACTATTACTGAAACTGCTGGTGCCCTTAGCAATCTGACAGCTGAGCTTCAGGCGGATAGGCTCATGACGTTGCAGAACCGTATGGTTCTAGACGTTATACTTGCAGATCGAGGTGGGGTATGCAGAATGATCCAATCGAGCTGCTGTGTCTTTATTCCTAATAATGCTCCAACAGTCTATGAGGCGATCTCTAAGTTGCACAAGATTTCAGACTCTATACATGTAGACAAGGGAAACTGGTCCTTCATGGAGTGGTTTTGGACCCTGATCTCAGCATGGGGATGGAAGGTTCTAATGGTCATTGGTGTCATCCTAGTATTCCTATTCTCATGTTGTCTGATTATCCAGTGTGGTCCTGCTCTGTGTAGTCTTTGTGCTGCGACTTGTCTCAGAAAACCACCTGCGTTTGGAGAAAAGACACGAGAAAGGATGATGATACAACAACATGTCACTGACCTGATGAGCATAGAACTAGACTCTGACATAGACTGAGTAATTGCCTATGTAAGGGCAAAAGGAGGGTCTGAGGTTCCGTGACGGTTCTGTGACGACTTGAACCCGTGTTTTCAAGTTTGTCGGAAATACCTAATATTGGTATCAGTGAACCGCAAATGATCCATTTAGTATATCCTAGTGTTTTCGCTACGCTACGAGCAAGAGCACTCCTTCCATTGACATATTTCTGATATACCCACGGCATCCATCTTAGATCATGGCCGCCATTTTGTGTTTCCTTGCCCTCACATATGCAATAGCCTCTGATCATTTCATTCACTCCACTTTGATTAAGGACACGTAGCCTTAGCCGGAGATTCACCTCTTACATGACACGTGCACCTTAAACCAGATCACGCTGTAGCTGCATGATTCAACAAAGGCTGCCTCCTCCGCCCGAGGCCAGTCCTGCCAAACTGGTCTTCGTGTCCATTGTACCTGATCATGATTAGGCGGCCGAAGCCGGTAGCCTTGCCCATTTACAACCCACAAACATCCCTTATCCCACTTTTCTATCTTCCACACCTGGCTCTGTTTCTTTCTTTCTGAATCTTTATTAGGGGGAGGTAACGAACTTTACGATGAGGCGGTCCGGGTCCTGAATGCAATATTGACAGGGAATTGTGACAAACTAGTGGGAACCCCTCTCTTCGCAATGTTTGGCCTCAGATATTATCGACGGTTCCTGTGTAACACCAAATATTTATTGTTTTAGACACAAAGGTTTTTGGAATGTATTACATGTAAAGAATTTGCCCCTAGCATAAAAAACCGTATATAAGGAGCAACCCACTTTGTACAAATCGAACAGGCTCCTAGTCTCTGCCCGTGTGTAGATTCTGTGACTTCTGTGTCCCTGCAGTAATAAACCTTTGGTCTTTGACGCCACCATCGAGAAGCCCGTGTTTCTGTTCATTTGTGCACCAAGGCAGGTGGAACTCCGGGGTCTTTGGGTGTTGTACCCTGACACCTCTGGACGGAACCAAAAAGTCCAGAACTCCAATGGGATGCTGAATGCTGTGTTCTGTGATCACTCCAGAAGCATCTGAGAGGAAGAAGGTAAATCACAAAGCACACAAATCTTTTACTTTCATATGCCAGTCACCAGGACCGGACTGGCTGCAGTGGACACCGGGCATCCCCCAAGTGGTCCGGAGAGGTGTGGCCCAGTTTTGTGGCAGTGGGTGCCGGTTTTGTCACTGTGGGGTGGTTATCTGCCCGTTGTTTAAAAAGCCGGAGCAAGCAGTGCACTTCTCCCCCGGCTCCCAGGACTGTTCGAGCAGCTATCTTCCAGGGCTGGTTGCTGTTCCAGTACGGCCCTGCTAGTCACCACGTATGGGCTCCCATCATGAAAGTCAGAATAATTCCACATCTCATACATTAAGGCAAAGCATAACACAGATAGTAAACCGGAAAGCTTCCCAAACTGCAATAGAATATGGAATTTAATTGAGGGAGTAGCACCGCCCTTTATGTCCCGTATTACAATTGACCTCCTAATGCTAATGAGCTATAACAAGGAGTTATTTGCCCCATTGGAATTGCAAGATCCATGGAAACACAGCACATTCACTATATTTCGCATTGACATTTTGACTGCCATATTTTGTAACATCTGCAATTTTGTCACTAACTTAAATAGAAAGGTAAAGGATTCATTTTGTCAGCCACATATTCTCTGTGCAAATATTTGCAGTTCTTAAATCTTGTAGATTTTTCCCCTTCTGTGTTGCAAAAAGAATTTCTAAGCCTGTGAAAACGTTGCCCCCTATTGCAGGCAAAGTGGCACGAGGAACATGGTATATTTGTGATGTTCCCGATCAGTCTCCCTTGCAAGAGTCTCGATAATTTATATTTTGGTTGTGTGTGGTGGAAGCATTGTAAACAAGAGTGACTTTTTTTTTAAGAGTTTTATATAGCGCCAAGTAAACCCAAAGGTATCAGAGAGCTTTACATGAGCACCAACTGTGTTACAGGCAGACGCATTCATTTTGGTAGGCACTGGAAGATTAGGTGATTTGCCTGAATCACAGGATGTTGAACATCCCTGTCGAGACTCAAACCTGGTTTGAGCTATATAAACCTTCCCAAATCAATAAAAAGCCACAAGAAGAAGAGGCTGGGAAACAATGGAGGCGGGGTGAGTGAGTTAAAGGTAATGATAGGGGAATAGAAAGTCAGTCAGTCAAAAAGCTTTATTATCGGCTGGAAGCCATAAAAGCACATGTGTACAAAATTGTTTAGATAAAAAGACATACCAATATAAAGCAATACAATGTACTCATAATACAAACGAAAGGTACGCGTAAAAACAATTTTAGGCAACAGCGTTAAAAACATAGAAATATCCTACTAAAATTTAAAAGATCCACAGCCACGCTTTTGTTTTTATACAATTCCTTACGGGTTACAATAGTCACAATAGAAAGGTCTCACAGTTTGACATTTTTTGATTATTGCGCTTCTGGAGCACCACATAGACAAAAGATATCTAGAGGTCACAAATACAATCAAGTGGGAAGTGTCATTTTTTAAGATTCTGAATACTTCCCTATTATCCCTGAGACCCATATTCTTGCATAATTGTACAATCCATTTAGCTCTAGCCTTTGAATAAAAAGGGCAGAAGAGCAGAACGTGTAGATCCGTCTCCTCACTACTTTCACACCCTGTGCATGAACTAACTGCAAAGGGTACATTCGACCACTTATTGGTCAATGCCCTAACTGGCAGTGTTCCATATCTAAATAGGACATATAGGGGCATATTACCAAGCAATAGCGATAATTATCGCTATTGCTTGGTTAGAGACAAAAATTTACCGCTGAGCTGCGGCGATTTTTACCGCAAATAAACTTTGGTATTACCAAGGTTTATCGCAAATGCGATAAAAATCGCCGCAATGCATGAATATCGCTGAAATGTCAGCGATATTCATGCATTACCGAGCTAATGCTCTTAGCCATGTTATCCACCTCCCATTGGATAACATGGCTAAGAACTGCTCAGGGCAGGTGTTAGCTTCTGGAGATGTTCGCGCTTAGCGCGAATATCTCCAAAAGTTGGTAATAGGAGATAGCGATGTTAGCGACTGTTTTCAGTCTCTAACATCTTGGCACGCCCACTTTGCATATCATTAGTGATAAATATCACTGACATGCAAAGTGGGGCCCAAGATGGTCGCTATCTCCTACTAGCTGTCGCTAACTGGTGTTAGCGACAGCTAGGTAATAGGGAGATCATTTTATCTCCGCTTTCTTAGCTTTTAAAGCCAGAAAAGGGAGATAAACCCCCTTGATAATATGCCCCATAATTTCTTCGCCAGTAGGGGATGGATGTTGTCCAAGAATTGCCCAAAATGGTAATTATCCTTGAACTCCAGTATTCTATTGGTCAATTTACCCAGGGCAGGCTTAAGTGCTAGGAGATCCATTTGATATTGCTTTAGTACATTAACCAAAAACCTTTTGGGGATTGAGGCGCAAGTTTGCTCAGGGGAAAGCCACATGTCTGCCCTACCCAGTGCGTGACAGAGCTGCTTTACGTGTTTTAACCAGGGGATTTTCCCCACACTACTTATGGATAGTAGATCCCTTAAGTCCTCCCTATAACTTAGCAATTCTGGAGTAGTCCAGAGTCGCCTCCAGTACAAGAAGGGGGCGATTAGTCATAACGTCCTGTATAGGGGCCAAACCCAAGTCTAAGAGTAAAGGGATCAAAGGGGTGCTCTGGAGAAGTCTCAATAGGCACCTAATGAAGCTGTTCTCGGTGGTAGACAGAGATGTAGTGCTAGCGTGGCCCCACAGCTCTACTCCACAGAGCGCACCACCCCCGCCTGGGCTTTAAAGATTTCAACTGGTGGTCCCAGGGTTTTAGGAGAGCACTCGTTGTAAACCTTTAAAATTCCACCAGTGGCTTGAGCCAACTTCAGATTTGCCTTGGCCATGTGCGACCACCAATCCATCCTATCATTCAATGTTACCCCCAAATAGTCAAAGGTGGAGACTCTTTCCAGTACCGAGCCATCCAAATGGAGGTGAGGGCAATTGGTTGATTTAGTCTGAAAAAACATGTATTTGGTTTTGGAGAGATTGATCTCCAGATTTCTAGTTATGCAAAATGAGCAGAACGCCTCCAGAGTTCGCTAGATACCCGTAGAGGATTTTGATAACAAAAGGGTGTCATCAGTGAACATCAGGGCCGGTATCTTACGTTTAGCTGAACTAGGATATTCTAAATCCCTGGCGCCCAAAAGATGGTCAATCAAACCATTAAGAAACAAGGAGAGGAGAGTAGGGGCCAACACGCACCACTGCCTAACGCCCTTTTTCACCGGGAAGGGGGCCGAGAGCTCCCCAGTCTTCCTGTATCTCCCCCTCACAAAGGTGCCTTGGTGTAAACGTTTAAACAATTGGCACAAGTATACTGGGGCACCCATCACTAACAATATGGCCCAAAGCTTATCCCTCTGGACCAAATCGAAGGCAGAACGAAGATCTACAAAGATCAGATACAGGCAACCAGCTCCCATCGTCACCGTCTTCCAGTAGACCAATTGAAGTCTAAACAGTTGGTCGATGGTAGAGACCTTAGCACGAAAGCCCGCTTGGAGGGAGGTTAGGATGTGATGTTCATCAATCCAGCACTGCAACCTCGTTAGTAAAAAGCGGGCAAACAATTTCTGCAAGACGTCAATCAGGCTAATGGGGCGGTAGTTCGCCGGGTCTAGTGGGGAAGCCTTTTTACGGATGGGGATTATCTCTACCCCCAACCATGTGTGGAGGATTTTCATACCATGAAGGATGGTGTTGAAATATAACCAAATATAAGGGACCCAAACCTTCTGCTCACTCAAGAATAGGTCCCCAGGGATTCAATCCAATCCGGAGCGTTCCCAGAAGACAAGCTCCTATGGGCCGCCTGGATTTCCAATATAGTGCAAGGTGGATAATCATAATCCTTTGCATCCAGTGCTTCTGGGGTGAGTGAACCCTTCGTTAGGGGGTGTAAGTCTACAGCAGTAGGGTATCAGTATGGGAGAACAAAGACTTAAAATGCAATATCCAAACCTCTTCACTCAGGTTAGGTATTAATGCAGACGAACCTTCAGGGGAGCCTTTTCTAACTAAATTCCTGAAAGCCCTGTAGTCACGTCCATCCATGGCTTCTTTTATATTTGCCCACCTTAATGCCTCCCATTCTGACTTAGATTCCGCAGTTATACTCTGGTAAGCGAGTCTAGCTGCTCTAGTGCTCAGTACAGATCCTGTTTTAACTTCCCTAACAAGTGCGCATTTAGCCAACCTGCAGGGTTTGGTAAACCATTGGGCCTGATTTTTTTGCCGCGGCCTCTTGTTAACTGTGGTGTAAAAATAGGAGGCCAAAGTAGTGGTTAAGTTAGAGTAGATGGACTCAAACGCCTGAAAATAGGAAGAATCAAAGTTTTCGACCAGGAGTTCGAAAGCCTCCACTAGAGAACAGGCAACCTGTTGGTATAGATCAGCTATTTTATCAGGAGCTAACGCAAACTTAGCACACCTTATGCGTCTGCCACCCGCATCTATAAGTAGATTTGTATCAGCTTGGGTCTCCAGCTCCGCCGATCTATGTCGGTATCCCAATGTGTTTTTTAGTTCTAGTGACAGAAGATTATGGTCACTGTCTACCCTTGGGTTTACACTGCAGGCCCTAATTTCGGACCAAATTTCTAAATTGACCATAACATAGTCAATGGTTATGCTTTTCCCTAATCTATTATAGGTAATCTTACCTGGGACATCGGGAAGGAGTTTGCCATTACAAGCTCCGAGGGAATGAGTTAGTAAGAGCTTGTTTATCTGCAGAGCCAATGGCGACCAACGCTTTGCCGGGTACATAGAGCATTCCTGGATGTGCCAAGTGGAATCCTCATCTTGAGTTACAGGAAGGATCCCAGCCAAGGGTTCGAAATGATAATTTAAATCGCCCCTGATAATTCTATGTGTCGGTGAGGGAAATAATGTAAGGAGTTTGTCTAAAGCATTTAACGTAGAAGAACCCTACGTGTGGGGAGTGGAGCGCAGGTAAACATTAAAAACCGCCACACTCGCAACATCCAAATATTTGAGAACAATACAAAGATTATCTGGGGAGTGGGATTCTATGACCTTCACTGAGCACCCCAAGTGCGTAGCTACCCAAATACAGAGTCCCCCCGAGGGTCTCCCTCTAGGTCCCTTTACAGGTATATAGAATGTTGCAAAGTCCACCCTTATGGGGGCAGTCAACATCCATGTCTCTTGGAACAAGCACAAATCGTACTGGTCCACCAGCTCACGCCATTCTGGATTGGCAAGCTTAGAGGCAATACCCGCTAGGTTCCACAACCCAATCATTGAGCTATGGGGTTCTGCCCTTGCAGGAATAGTTAGAGTAGATGAAAACACATTAAGAGGGGGCGTTCCTGTCAAATTATCAAGTTGAATTCCATCTTCTGGGGGGCTTGAAATTATACTTGATGGGGTCATTAATATTCCATCTACCTGGACCCCGAAATCTAACTGGGGACCCATCCCCGACCCTCTGACACTCCTCCATAGGACATCCAGCTACATTAGAATCTATTTCAGTAAGCCTTAGTGGATGGTGTAGTCACTCTACATAATTCAAGGGACTGAATCTATTGACTACAGGTAGGTTATATTCTACATCCTGACCACCTGGATGGAAGTAAGTTGTTCCAAATCTACCAGGAGTAGTTTCCCGTGAGTAAAAGTACCCCAGAGGGAGTGGGGTGATTGTACCCAGTTGACTGGAACCTCCCCAATCAAGAATGTGTTTAACCACTCCAGGATCCCTGAAATTAACAATCACGCAGTCCCCTCCAATATCCTTAGGTTTAGTCCCCAGATAGCTAACTCTTCTTGCAAATATTATTTCTCCCTGCCCCATACCCGTTAGTGGTCTGTATTTATTCAACCAGAACATTATTTTATTCTTCAGCTCTAGGAATGTCTCACCTCAGTCGCCTGGCAGGAGAGGAACTCCAGTTAATATCACCACATATGGAGAAGCCGCAGGGGGTAACTGGGGTCGAGGTAGCATATGTTGGGTTCCCTTGCTCGAAGATTTCGTGACAGGCTTGTGAGGGACCAAAACCTGATGTGGCTGATTCCAGGTATTAACTTGTGAAATTAAATTTGGCTCTCGAGGGGCATAAGTGGCTGCGTCTGAAGGAGCCTTAAACGGAATAACGGAACCGGAAGGAGTGGTGTTAGAAATACATTTAAGCGTATTCGTCGGATCCGAACCAAGGTCCAGATTGTTACATCGGGTGCCATTATCTATACTTAGACCTTGGTTTACCTGGTTGATATTACCTAGGTCCAAATTCTCGGTGTTGTTCTCAGTGAGGACACTCCATCCTTATTATTTATCAATGAAACAACTTTATCGAGTCTACTCATCAAGATTTTAAAATGAGATTTGATGAGCTGCTCCATTTGTGTTTGAAAGTCAATTAATAGATGAGAAGCCCATACCGGGGGGGGCAAGAGTGGTAATGGTAGGCCTGGCTCAACATGAGGAGTGTCTAGGGCAGATGTAGTCGCCTTTGCTGTTTTTTTTATGTAGTTTCAAATTCTTATTTCTGAAGCGACACTTAGGTGCATTTTTAACCACCTGGGGAGCTATAGGGTGTGCAAGGTTAATGGGAGAGTGAACATCTGGTGCAATCTGAGCGCATGAAAGCTCACCTACAGGAGACTCCAACATAGAGCCAGACAAATTGGCAATAGGTGAAGATAGTCCCCGGATGGCAGGGGGCAGGGATAGCGGATGTAAGAGAGAGTCGTCTTTCTGTATTAACTATGGCAGATGAAACCACCCCAATAGTTTTTTGTAGCATATTATCAATTGCCGTTAGACTCGGGACTGGAACTGCTAATGCTGCTTTTTGCCGTGTCATTGGGCGGGAACTTGGTGGATTGGGTTTACTCATGGTGCTAATCATAGATTTCTTGATCGTTCAAAGTAACGGGGCAACAAGATTTAACAATCAAAGTGAAAAAAAAAAAAAAGTTAAACTGTTCGCTTAGAGGTGGTGACACCCTCAAAACACAGAATCAATGACCTAAATAAAATCCTAACATTAAAACCTAGCTTTGACTGAATAAAATGTTAAATACCAGAGTGGTATGGTCCAGTCCAGTCACTGCCCGTCACAAACAGGCCAGCCCTTGGTCCCGGGCTTAGTCCCGGCTTCGTCCCACGCCGCTTTCCGCGTCGCTGTAGGAGAGGAGTGGCTTATGTTTGCGCTCAGAGCGCCTCCCACCGCGTCTCAGCAGGTAAGTAAGGAGAGATGCACCGTGAGGGGTGTAGTCCGTTCAAGGCAGCAGGATGACCACATGAGTTCAGGACAAAGAACTCTCCGCCTCACGCCACTTCTGGTCTCAGCAGCCCGCAGGGGTCCACGCCGTTGTTAGATACTGCCGCCCACACTGGTGAAAGAGTTACAGCGCTTATGTGTGCGTTCAGAGCGCCTCCCACCGCGTCTCAGCAGGTGAGTAAGGAGAGATGCACCGTGGGGGGTGTAGTCCATTCAAGGCAGCAGGATGACCACACAAGTTCAGGGCAAAGAACTCTCCGCCTCACGCTGCCTCTGGTCTCAGCAGCCCGCAGGGGTCCACGCCGTTGTTAGATACTGCCACCCACACTGGTGAAAGAGTTACAGTGCTTATGTGCGCATTCAGAGCGACTCCCAGAGTGTCTCAGTGGGTGAGTAAGGAGAGGTGCACCATGGGGGGTGTAGTCCGTTCAAGGCAGCAGGATGACCACGCGAGTTCAGGGCAAAGAACTCTCCACCTGACGCCGCCTCTGATCTTAGCAGCCCGCAGGGGTCCATGCCATTGTTAGAATATCTGCAGGAGGCTGTGGCCAGTGGAAGTACACTGACCACAGGAAGCAGTACTTGGTGCATTATCCACGGCACAAAAACTGAAACCCAGGTGGCAGCAGAAGGTGAGGAGGAGGTTCTGACCAATAAAAAGAAAGGAAACAAGAGTGACATGGTAGCCAATTAATGATAAGTAAAGTTAAGTAATGGGGGAGCTCTAAGCACCTTTTAAATATTTTTTTAAGAGCAATATATTTTGCCGACAGCGCATGCACACTGTAGGTAAAACCTAAAAATAGCTATTACTAGCTTGTGACAGTTTTTGAATACTCTAAAGGATGATTAATAATCTCCCAAAAAGGATATGCACTAAAAAGAAACAGACAACACCAGTGATACTGGAAGAACAGAATACACGAGGTGTCGCTAATAGGTGCTCCTGGAGCTTCTCCTGTGAGTAACTAGCCCACAGATATCCAGCCAAAATAAGTATTTCATTCAGAGAGTCTGGAGCAGAGCAGCAATAAGCTCTGGACATGCAGGCGGCACCATTTCATAACTCTATATAACCAGAGAGTGGCAGCAAGGCACACCAATGAAAGACACTCACACACAAGTGTGATTGACATCACAGACCCTGCAAGACCATCTGTCACTATGTGACGAAGAAGATGGTGAATGGTCTTGCTGCAGACCCTATTTTATCTGTCACATTATATTAGAATGATTTAAGTGCAGAACAACACAAGTTGGTGCAATTGTGGAAGGCAGGTTCAGAAACATTCAAAGATCCAGGTAGGATGTAGCCTCAAAGGAATCTGAGATATATAACTGCCTGCCTGGCTTTGGTTGGAGGACGTAAGATGTGTACCTGTGCTTATGTGTGGGTGTGTGTGTTTATGGGTGTTTTGGTGCAAGGGCCCCCCCTGGAAGACTACGTTCTTTCCTGTTTGCAATAACCTACATCTGAGACCACCAGCAGAATTTAATACTCAACTAGTATTAGGAGGTCATTGCCCCAATAATGGTGCCCATCCCGGCATAATGGTGACTGTCCCATGCATAGAAGAGGTCCTGTCATAAAGGTGATATTTCAAGACATTTTAACACTGGATTAAGTGACCTCTCCTTCCATAACAGTAGTTGTCTATTACATAATACTGAAAACGTTTAGCATGATGATGTCTATCCTTAATATGCTGTGGTTTACTTTGGAATTATGGTCTTCAACACTGGCACAGTGGTGGCTTTACATAACATATTGTAAGAATCCTTGACATTTTAATGTTCTCCTCTATTATGATGGTGGCCATCCTTGGCATGTGATCGTAATACTTAAACAAGGAAGTTTTACATGTGAGTATGTGATAAAAATGATAAGTTGGTGTCAGCCAGAACATTGGGACATTTTCGTGCCTCCTCACCTTGACAGCTTTACCGAAGCGGGGACGCTGTTTCCTGATCTCTTGCCCTCCCACCGCCGCTATAACACCACCCCGTGGCCGCCGAGTGGAGGACTCACTCTACCAGGGTTCCTAGCGGCTGGAGACGCCCACACCTTTCCCAGTGCCCGGAGGTGCTTTAAATCCCGCTGACTCCCGGCAGAGCGGGTGTCAGCAGAACATTGGGACATTTTCTTGCCTCCTCACCTTGACAGCTTTACCGGAGCTGGGACGCTGTTTCCTGATCCCTTGCCCTCAGGCCGCCGCGATAACACCACCCCGTGGCCGCCGAGTGGAGGACTCACTCTACCAGGGAACCTAGCGGCTGGAGACGCCCACACCTTTCCCCGCGCCCGGAGGCGCTTTAAATCCCACTGACTCCTGGCAGAGCGGGTGTCAGCCAGAACATTGGGACATTTTCTTGCCTCCTCACCTTGACAGCTTTAACGGAGTGGGGACGCTGTTTCCTGACCCCTTGCCCTCCCCCCGCCGCGATAACACCACCCCGTGGCCGCCGAGTGGAGGACTCACTCTACCAGGGACCCTAGCGGCTGGAGACGCCCACACCTTTCCCCATGCCCGGAGGCGCTTTAAATCCCGCTGACTCCCGGCAGAGCGGGTGTCAGCCAGAACATTGGGACATTTTCTTGCCTCCTCACCTTGACAGCTTTACCAGGGCGGGGACGCTGTTTCCTGATCCCTTGCCCTCCTGCCCCGGCGATAACACCACCCCATGGCTGCCGAGTGGAGGACTCACTCTACCAGGGACCCTAGCGGCTGTAGATGCCCACACCTTTCCCCGCGCCCGGAGGTGCTTTAAATCCCGCTGACTCCTCGCATCGCAGGAACGCGCGCAGGACGCGCCGGGCTAAGCCCGGGCAAAGGGCGGGCCATCTGTGGCCGTCCGGGGCCAATGGAGGCCGGGACGGGGGCCCCCCCCTTCTATCTGTGTTCCCGTTAAGTAAGACTTTGTTTGTTATCAACATTGGGCTATATCATCTGGTCGAGTATTGCACGTGTCATTGCATTGAGCTCAAACCTTTATAAGTCTACTAGTGGTAGTGGATAAACTGACTCTTATTTGTGTGCAATCCCCCCATACTTTCTTTCTTTTAGAGCTGTTGTTGCCGTTGATGCTAGATTCACCTTGTTCATTTAGTAGTTTACACCCTATATCGAGTACTAGCAAATGGCGTCACACTTAAAAAATGGGAGGAAGATTGTACAGGGTAGTGTGGGGGGCTTTGTATCAGGGACTCTGGAGCATATTATAACGAGAGCAGCAAATGTTCTTGAGTATGAAATATCACTCACCCGAAAAAGGCTATCCCAAGAGCTAGCAGCTAAAAGATCTTCTCTGGGTAAAATCTTGACCGCTGTTACACAGAGTGGCTGCCTGCCCCCAGTGAACAAAATTCAACTAACATCTCGGAGTGGGTGAAGGATTACACTTCTAGAATTATTTCTTCTCTAGATTCCACCACCAATAGTATATCAATTTTGGTAAGTAGACCACCTGAACCTAATCTCCCCACTCTCAGTAACCCATGTACTGAGACAAATCCCAGGGTAGAAAAAACAAGTAAGGGAAATTCTATACAGCTCACTATAGGCAAGAGAAAGCGTGGCAGAGGGTCACAGAAGGATGGACGTGTGAAAGTACAAAAAAACTCCACCACCACCACTCAAATGGACCCCCTCCATATACTGTACCAAACACTGGCTAATGGCCCAAGCAACCAAGCTACCTTGTTTACTCCAAAACAACCCGTATCAAACCCCCTTCCAAGAGGCACAGTAGAAACCCTAAAGCAACTCTTAAAATCATTAATACTTCCATTACTCGAGAGAGTCAAACTTCTTAGTGAGAGTGTAGGGAGGCTGGAAAACATCGTAATAGCAAACTCGGCTGTCTTGGAAAAGGCTGTGGGGCCTGTGACTGGACATAGGCCCCTACCACTTCCCGACTTGGCCGTGGCTTGTACAAATGGTCCAAACTGTACTTTCCACTCTTTACCACATAACCACAGTGAGAACAAGCATCCTGCTCCTGTTGTTACAGGCACAAATAAACCGCAAGATCTAGTTCAAATCTAGGGTGGTAGCAGACCAAATTGTTGTTGAGGATAGGAAGAGGGTAGCTACTAATGACCCCAAAATTGAATCCACTAGAAGAGGCCAAAACCACCTTCAGAATGAAGTAATTCCACAAAAAGCGCCTTGTATAAATTCACCCCCAGAGGCAGTACCCTACACATTAATCTTGGCAGGTGTTCCAGGGCTCCACCAAGACAAGCTAGAGTCACACAGAGAGCTCAAAAACAAGGTCACCCACTGGCTCAATGGGAACAGGCCACTCCCCCCCAACATGAGAGCAGACATTTTATCTGTTAGAAGGGTAGGTTGGTTGGGCACTAGAAGGAAGGACGTGGGGGCGGGATTGTATAATCATAAACTTCGGGGACCTAAACGTGGTTAGGCTCATTGGTGATTTCTATAGCAATAGGGGTGAAAAGGGAATCTTCACCCTTGACCTGGGCTACTTTTTCCCCCACTATTGTAGAAAAGAGACATTTGATCAGTTCAATGGGTTGGATATGTTCTCCAGACGCCCCTATGGCCATGTGGTCAGAAGTACCGTCTCCCTCTGCTTAACCGCTTTGAGGCGTTGAGCAGTTTGGAGTGTGTGGACTGACTGACCCAAAATAACAGGGGAAACAGTACAGCTATGCATACTGGTAAAGCCTGTAAAATTGATGAGAAGATGGTACCTAGTAGTGCCTTAAATGGGGAGCCATTGGGTGTTGGAAACGCAGCAATGAACACATAAACCTCCTCCCTTTTAGTATCACAAGACAGCTCAAGTCTCACAATCTACACTCCCCCCAAGGAGAGCGCCCTTGACACTAATTCATCTTATACTAGACCTTTAAATCCTGGGGTGGCCCTATCTGTTGGTGGATCCAAGTTGGGTAATGATGAGCCCAGACCCTGGGACCGCTGTCCATTTATGACAAGGTTTAGAAACACGGGTAGCATTGACCTCCGGGTTTCCCAGCAGGCTTTGCCTTTTCAAGCAATGCCCATGGCTTTTGACACCCAACAAATTACATTGGTTTCATGGAATATAGCTGGTCTGAGGAGTAAAATCTCTATAGGAGAGTGGTCTGTCTGGGCGAAAAAAATTGATATACTAGTCTTCCAGGAGACACGGGCAGTTGACCCGGTTTATCTACCAGGTTTCTAAATTTTCACAAAGCAGCAGCCAAAGGGGCAAAGGGTAGACCAATGGGAGGCCTCAGTATTTGGGTTAGGTTACCCATCAAATGTAGCCCCACGGAATTAGCCATTGACAACCCGGATCTGTTGGCTGTAAAGTTGCATATTTCCGGTGGCCCAGAAATACTCTTTTTTTTTTTTTAGTCCTCATTAGCCACTTAGTCGATCCAGGGGCATGCCAACCGCAAGAGACAGTCGCCTCTGTACCATCAAGAAATCGGCAAGTGGTCTCATAATTTCCAGAAAGGCTGGCCTGATGTCACAGGGGAGAAAGAGAACCCCACACGAACTAACTCCATACAAGCCCATTGTTGGCTGATGGTCCAATGTCACTATGGCTTGGGTGCCACCCGTAGGACATGGAGACTCAGGCTTAATCATCGGACCCGGGGGAAAAAAAAAAACCCCGGGCACCTTAACTGTTCCATCTCCACTCAATTAAGAAATTCCAAAATCTCACGGTACGGGGGCTACACGTTCTAGCTAAATCTACTTTTGATGTTACATAAAGTGAAGACAGCCACTCTGCATGGGTCGGTGGATTAGTGTTGACCCAGTTTTTGCAAATTTGTCTTCTTGCTAGTAGGATAGCATAGTATAGAAATTCTCTTTCTAAACCCTTGATGTTATTACTTAGCCCAAAATGACTAAAGACCATGAGAGAGGAATAGAGATTCTAAGAATTGATTCAAGTGATATCTTGATTTCTTGCCAAAAGGTAATGATGTTCGGACATTCCCAGAACATATGTAGGTCTGAGGCTGCTGGAAAAAGACATTTACTACAATACTTCCCTGGAATTATACGCCTGATGTAATGTAAATAGTTGATTGCGCCTTAACCAGGCGGGTTTTATGATCATATAGTGAAGGGTAAAGTATTCTATCAATTTCTCTTCTGCCTGGGGTTCTCCCTTTCCTCCCTATAATTTTATCGGAAGATTAAGCTCACCCTCCCTTTCTTCCATGATGTTCCAATAGTGAGAGGCAACCTCCTTACCTCTGTAGGGTTTCTCAAACAGATTTTTTTCTAGGGAGCTATATCCTCCAAATTTGATCTTTTTCTTAGTTTGAGAGCGCAACCAGCTGGATAGTTGTCTATAAACAAACCAGGATAGGGGTGAGGTTACCCTGTCTGAGAATATTTCCCATTCCATAAAGGAGCCTTCTGCAACCAGCTCTCCCCATTGTATTATTCGTGCTTCCTGTAGGACTCTTTTAACCATCTGAGTGCAATGCGGTGAGAGCCCTGGGAAATCCCAGATCGGTGCATAATTAGAAAAGTATGCTATCCCAACCTTGTATTTGATTTGAGACCATTCTTTTATGGGACAGTGTAATGACTTTAGCCTGACTTTTTTGAAGAATCTTTGGTGCCCAAACTTGAATAGGAATCCTACACTCACCCCGGTTCTAACGAAGCTATTTAACAACATACTAATAAGAGGGAAGACACCGCCTAGTTCCTGAGGAGAAGCAAACATCGCCTTAATCTTAAAAGCAGGCAAGGACCCAGCAGATTGCGGCTCGTATTGTCCAATCTCGCTTCTCAACAACGACTATAAGATCTTTTCGTCAATCCTGGCTGCACGTTTGGGAAGCGAGATTGGAACAATCATTCATCAAGATCAAAAGGGATTTATAAGAGGCCGACAACTAGCCAACTTAACATATGATCTAGATATCGCCTCAACCTTTGCTCTACCTCTCGCAATCATGACTCTCGATGCAACAAAAGTATTTGACAGGGTAAACTGGTCCTACCTAAATGCAGCTATGGAAAAGTTTAAACTAGGCCCTAAATTCTGTAGTGCGGTAGGCTTATTATATGAAAACCCGAGGCAAGTCTGTTAATTAATGGTACACGCACAAATCCCTTCGATATCAGCAGAGGGACAAGACAGGGGTGTCCTCTTTCCCCCCTACTATTTAATAATTATCTGGAACCATTTGTTCACACTATAAGAGAGGATACCAATATTCAAGTCAAGTCAAGTCAAGTCAAAGAATTTATATAGCGCACTACATACCCAGAGGGTCTCAAGGCGCTAGGGGAGGGGAGGAGGATTACTTGTCAAATATCCACGTTTTAAGTTGCTTTCTGAATGCTAGGTGGTTCTGGGTAAGGCGAAGGTAAGTGGGGAGTGAGTTCCATGTTTTAGCAGCCAGGTATGAGAAGGATCTGCCTCCCATGGTGGTCTTGTTGATGCGAGGTACAGTGGCGAGGGCTTGGCTGGAGGAACGTAGTTGGCGGGAGGGGGTGTAGAAGGACAGTCGTGAGTTGAGGGATTCTGGTCCGATGTCGTAGAGTGATTTGTGTGCGTGGGTTAGCAGTCGGAAAGTGATCCTCTTATTGACGGGTAGCCAGTGAAGGTCTTTCAGGTGGCCAGAGATGTGTTCGTTGCGCGGGATGTCTAATATGATTCTGGCTGAGGCGTTTTGGATTCGTTGTAGTTTCTTCTGGAGTTTAGCGGTAGTACCTGCGTAGAGGGTGTTTCCGTAGTCCAGTCGGCTCGTGACCAGAGCATGGGTGACTGTTTTTCTGGTTTCGGTGGGGATCCAGCGAAATGTTTTTTTGAGCATGCGGAGAATGTTGAAGCAGGATGAGGATACTGCGCTGACTTGTTTGTTCATTGAGAGTGAAGAATCCAGGATAACGCCTAGGTTCCGTGCGTGGTCTGTCAGGATGGGTGCTTTTCCAAGGGCTTCCGGCCACCAAGAGTCGTCCCATGCAGAGGGGGATGTACCTAAGATGAGGACTTCTGTTTTATCTGAGTTCAGTTTCAGACGGCTGTGTTTCATCCATTCGGCAACTTCTTTCATTCCTTCGTGTAGGTTAGTTTTGGCGGTGCTGGGGTCATTGGTGAGAGAAAGGATCCGTTGAGTGTCATCCGCGTAAGAGATGATGTTGAGGTTGTGTTGGCGGGCGATGGCCGCGAGGGGGCTCATGTATACGTTGAAGAGGGTGGGACTGAGTGAAGATCCTTGTGGTACGCCACAGATGACTTCAGTGGCCTCGGACTTGAATGGTGGAAGGCGGACTCTCTGTGTTCTTCCGGTGAGGAACGAGGTGATCCATTCAAGTGCTTTTCCTTGTATTCCGATGTTTCTGAGGCGCTGTAGAAGGGTGCTATGACAGACTGTGTCAAAGGCTGCGGAGAGGTCGAGGAGGATGAGGGCGACTGTGTCTCCATTGTCCAGTAGAGTTCGAATGTCGTCTGTTGCTGCGATGAGGGCGGTCTCAGTGCTGTGTTTTGCTCGGAAGCCAGATTGAGAGGAGTCGAGGGATTTGTTGGCTTCGAGGAAAGCGGCGAGCTGGTTGTTGACAGCTTTCTCGATTACTTTGGCCGGGAATGGAAGGAGCGAAATGGGGCGGTAATTTTTGAGTTCGGTGGGGTCCGCTGTGGGTTTTTTCAGAAGGGCGGTGAGTTCAGCGTGTTTCCAGCTTTCCGGGAAGGTGGCGGAGTTGAAGGAGCAGTTGATGACGTCTCGGAGGTGCGGTGCTATGACGGAGTCTGCTTTGTTGAAGATGTGGTGAGGACATGGGTCTGTGGGAGATCCTGAGTGGATGGAGTTCATCAGGCGGATGGTGTCCTCAGTGGAGATTGGGTTCCAGTCGTTAAGGGTGTTCAAGGGGGGAGAATGTTCATCATATGGTTGGGTGGGTTGGTCTCCGGGTTGGTTGTCGAAGCTGTTGTGGATGTCAGCAATTTTGTTGTGGAAGAATGAGGCTAGGGAGTCGCAGAGGGCTTGAGAGGGGGTGATGTCGTTGGAGTTGGCCGAGGGATTGGTAAATTCCTTG
The DNA here is from genome assembly GCF_964263255.1 of Lissotriton vulgaris. Classification (NCBI taxonomy): domain Eukaryota; kingdom Metazoa; phylum Chordata; class Amphibia; order Caudata; family Salamandridae; genus Lissotriton; species Lissotriton vulgaris. The sequence goes on along the minus strand of NC_141689.1, from coordinate 1,438,627,783 downwards.
ACGATGTTGAAAAGTTCCTTGCTGTTGTGGGCGTTGTTGTCAAGTCGATCCTTGAATGCTGTTTTCTTGGCTTTTCGGACTAGTTGGTGGTGTGTGCGGGTGGCGTTTTTGAAGGCGTCCTTGGTGCTGGTGGTTGGGTCTTTTTTCCAGGCCTTTTCAAGGGAGCGGCAGAGTTTCTTGGACTTCTTAAGATCAACGTTGAACCATGAGGCCTTCTTGCTGCCAGGTTTGCTTTGACGTTTTTTCAGTGGTGCTAAGGTGTCGGCGGTGTTGGATAACCATAGGGTGAGGTTGGCGGCGGCTTGGTCTGGGTTAGAAGAGTGGGCTGGGGTGTTTAGAAGGAGCGATGAGGAGATCTGGTGGATGGTGATTTTGTTCCAGTTTCTTTGCAGAATTGGTTGGAGGTGGTTGATGGGTTTTGGCTTGTTGTAGGTGAAGTGAACGCAGCTGTGGTCGGTCCAGAGGAGATCCGTAGTGTGGCTGAAGGAGACATGATTGCTGGAGGTGAAGATGGGGTCGAGTGTGTGACCTGCGATGTGGGTGGGGGAAGTGACCAGTTGTTTAAGTCCGAGGTTGGCGAGGTTGTCCAAGAGGGTGGTGGTGTTGCGGTCGTTGATCTTTTCAAGGTGAAAGTTGAGGTCTCCCAGAAGGATGTAGTCTTTGGAGGGGAGCGCGTGTGGAGTGATGAAGTCCGTGATGTCTTCACTGAATTTTGCGCGGGGTCCTGGTGGTCTGTAGAGTAGGGTGCATCTGAGTGTGGTCTTGGGATCGATGTGGATCTGGAAGTGAAGGTGTTCGGAGTTGGCGAGGTTGGCGTCAGAGCTGGTTGAGATGCGGATGTATTTTTTATGGACGATAGCGATTCCTCCTCCTGTGTGGCCGGTACGGTCCTTGCGAGTGATCTTATAATCTTCAGGGATGGCAATGGTGATGTCTGGGGCGGAGGAAGCGTTCATCCATGTTTCTGTTAGGAAGGCGACGTCTGGAGAGATGGTGTCTAGTAGATTCCATAGGTCAATGGCGTGCCTGTGGACCGATCGGGTGTTGAGCAAGATGCATTGTAGGTGATTGGGGTCGGGAGTCTGATGTGTGGTCGTAGCGGAGATGTTGTCGGTGCCGCTGAATTTGCAGGAGTAGCAAGAGAAAGGTCCATGGGTGTGTCCGGGAGCGGCTTGGACGCAGTTGGGGTCGCGACCGGGGTTAAGGGCTAGGAGGGTGGCGGCATCGTAGGTGATGCGGGAGGACAGCGCAGCGTGAGGACCAGGGGTTCTGGCGCTGGGCGCGGTCCAGGCGCGGACGGGCGTAGACGGGCTTACCTTTGGCGCACCTTCGGCGCGGATTGGGCGCGAACGCTGCACGCGGGAACTCCTGTCATATATGGATGGTGGAGGGGGAGGGGCGAGGGCGTCTCAGCTGGGAGGCGGGGCGGGCACACGAGGACAACAACAAACAAAATGGAGGCGGAGGGGGGAGCACAGCGGAGCGCTAGAGTCAAACGCACTAACAGGTCTAAACAGCAGTAGGAGATTAATCAACAAAGCGCTAACGAAGCAAAGCGGTAATATGCAACACAGCAGGCGAAATGTAATGAAATGAAATGGCACAATTAAAGCAGTCCAAGCAATGCAGCGCTACGATATAAGCAACACAGCAGGCGAAATGTAACGAAATGAAATGGCGCTTTTAAAAGCAATTCCAGCAATGCAGCGCTACAATACCAGATGCCTGCAAGGGACACTGGGAGCGACCACTCAGCCCGTGAGAGAGGAGCGAGTCACGGCGCATGCAGGGAGAGGAGCGCTATTTCTGTTCTGTGGGAGGGCGTCTCAGCTGGGAGGCGGGGCGGGCACACGAGGACAACAACAAACAAAATGGAGGCGGAGGGGGGAGCACAGCGGAGCGCTAGAGTCAAACGCGCTAACAGGTCTAAACAGCAGTAGGAGATTAATCAACAAAGCGCTAACGAAGCAAAGCGGTAATATGCAACACAGCAGGCGAAATGTAATGAAATGAAATGGCACAATTAAAGCAGTCCAAGCAATGCAGCGCTACGATATAAGCAACACAGCAGGCGAAATGTAACGAAATGAAATGGCGCTTTTAAAAGCAATTCCAGCAATGCAGCGCTACAATACCAGATGCCTGCAAGGTACACTGGGAGCGACCACTCAGCCCGTGAGAGAGGAGCGAGTCACGGCGCATGCAGGGAGAGGAGCGCTATTTCTGTTCTGTGGGAGGGCGTGTCAGCTGGGAGGCGGGGCGGGCACACGAGGACAACAACAAACAAAATGGAGGCGGAGGGGGGAGCACAGCGGAGCGCTAGAGTCAAACGCGCTAACAGGTCTAAACAGCAGTAGGAGATTAATCAACAAAGCGCTAACGAAGCAAAGCGGTAATATGCAACACAGCAGGCGAAATGTAATGAAATGAAATGGCACAATTAAAGCAGTCCAAGCAATGCAGCGCTATGATATAAGCAACACAGCAGGCGAAATGTAACGAAATGAAATGGCGCTTTTAAAAGCAATTCCAGCAATGCAGCGCTACAATACCAGATGCCTGCAAGGGACACCGGGAGCGACCACTCAGCCCGTGAGAGAGGAGCGAGTCACGGCGCATGCAGGGAGAGGAGCGCTATTTCTGTTCTGTGGGAGGGCGTCTCAGCTGGGAGGCGGGGCGGGCACACGAGGACAACAACAAACAAAATGGAGGCGGAGGGGGGAGCACAGCGGAGCGCTAGAGTCAAACGCGCTAACAGGTCTAAACAGCAGTAGGAGATTAATCAACAAAGCGCTAACGAAGCAAAGCGGTAATATGCAACACAGCAGGCGAAATGTAATGAAATGAAATGGCACAATTAAAGCAGTCCAAGCAATGCAGCGCTACGATATAAGCAACACAGCAGGCGAAATGTAACGAAATGAAATGGCGCTTTTAAAAGCAATTCCAGCAATGCAGCGCTACAATACCAGATGCCTGCAAGGTACACTGGGAGCGACCACTCAGCCCGTGAGAGAGGAGCGAGTCACGGCGCATGCAGGGAGAGGAGCGCTATTTCTGTTCTGTGGGAGGGCGTGTCAGCTGGGAGGCGGGGCGGGCACACGAGGACAACAACAAACAAAATGGAGGCGGAGGGGGGAGCACAGCGGAGCGCTAGAGTCAAACGCGCTAACAGGTCTAAACAGCAGTAGGAGATTAATCAACAAAGCGCTAACGAAGCAAAGCGGTAATATGCAACACAGCAGGCGAAATGTAATGAAATGAAATGGCACAATTAAAGCAGTCCAAGCAATGCAGCGCTATGATATAAGCAACACAGCAGGCGAAATGTAACGAAATGAAATGGTGCTTTTAAAAGCAATTCCAGCAATGCAGCGCTACAATACCAGATGCCTGCAAGGGACACCGGGAGCGACCACTCAGCCCGTGAGAGAGGAGCGAGTCACGGCGCATGCAGGGAGAGGAGCGCTATTTCTGTTCTGTGGGAGGGCGTCTCAGCTGGGAGGCGGGGCGGGCACACGAGGACAACAACAAACAAAATGGAGGCGGAGGGGGGAGCACAGCGGAGCGCTAGAGTCAAACGCGCTAACAGGTCTAAACAGCAGTAGGAGATTAATCAACAAAGCGCTAACGAAGCAAAGCGGTAATATGCAACACAGCAGGCGAAATGTAATGAAATGAAATGGCACAATTAAAGCAGTCCAAGCAATGCAGCGCTACGATATAAGCAACACAGCAGGCGAAATGTAACGAAATGAAATGGCGCTTTTAAAAGCAATTCCAGCAATGCAGCGCTACAATACCAGATGCCTGCAAGGGACACTGGGAGCGACCACTCAGCCCGTGTCTCTTTCTCTGGTTGGGAGAAGAAAGTCGGGCTGTATGCCGACGACATTCTTATTTATACAACAGATCCGACACAGGCATTTCCTATGGTCATCAAAAGCGCGGAGGAATTCGGGAAACACTCAGGTTATGAAATAAATGCTGGGAGACAGAGATAATGGCTTGGACCATTACAAATCTTCAGCTACCTGTAAATACCTCAATGCATTACCTGGGGATAAAAATTACAAAAGACCCAAACCTTCTGGGCCAGACTAATTTAGATCGTATCTCTCGTGAATCCAAATCATCCTGGTCTTTTCTCCCTCTCACCATCTATGGGAGAACCAGCCTAGTAAAAATGTCCATTCTCCCCAAATATACATTCATCTTCAATACCATTCCATTAATATTCGATACCAAACAACTATTAAAATGTCAACAAAACATCAACTAGTTTATCTGGTGCTATAAATCAACCAGGCTGGCATGGAAGAAGTTAAGAAGGAGAAGGGAAAAAGGAGGGCTCGCCTTGCCAGACCTGGAATACTATCCTTGGGCCTTTCACCTGACCCACTCCAGGATGTTACTAAAGACCCCACTAGACAACTCGAACGGCCATATGTTTAAAGCAATGCTACTGGGTTCTGATCTTCCACTGGACGGATTCCTATTCAAGTTTGGGCCCCAGAAATACTCATTATCAATGTTTATATTAGAGGCCTGCCTGGCGGGCGTGGCACAGTTACATTTCAAAACCTTGATAGTTTTTTGGATTCAGTTAGCCCGGGTATAAACATGATAATAGCAGGGGACCTAAATTGTTCTTTTGAGCCACTGCTTGTTGATGGGGATATACTTTTGACAGAATCAGACGCCCAATGGAATATCCCCCCTCTTGAACTTACTCCCATTAAGAAATGGACAGAATCGGCCCTACAATGGATGGGTCTCTGTTTAGAACGTGGTTTTAGGGCAGCAAATGGGTGGAACATCTCTGACAAAATGGGCAGGGATACATATGTAAATGGTTTGCGCAAAAATAGAATAGATTATGTCCTTATCAAAGTTGAGTGTTGGTCAACCTTAAGGGATATGGAGATTGTGGATCGCCCTGAGAGCGACCACAATCCCCTTGTAGCTACCTTTAAGCTCAGCGGTGACCTGCGTTGTAAAGAGCATGCGGAGATAGTTACGGCTGATCCCCTTTTAACAAATGATCAACGTAGGGTGTGCTGAGCGAAGGTTGCTATTGACCCGGGGGTATTAGATGCGATAAATATCAAAGTAACTAGGGCCCTTGAAATCCTGCGCTCCTTCCCAACACAGGCAGACATAAACAGGAAAATAAAGCAACTTCATGTGGACCTTTTTGCTTGCCTAAAAATACACTTTATCAAATCTGGAAAACGCAAGGAAAAAACGGGCCAACCCAAGTGCAAAAGCTGGTATAACAAACAGTGTAGGGAGAAATATGGTCTATTAGCCGCAGCCATTAAAGCAAAAAATATGGATGTTATTAGATCTGCCAGGCGGAACTATTGCAAAGCTAAAAACCAGGCCAAGCAAGAGTGGGATGATAACTACTGGCATGACCTCCTTATTGCCAGTCAACACAAAAACCTGACCAAGTTCTGGCACATCGTGAAATGGGGCAGCTCCCAAAACTCGCAGGTACCCGCAACTCATGTCCCTATTGATAAATGGGTCGAGCACTTTGAGTCCCAATTCTCAGGGTTAAATCTGAATGAGGCTGTCATTCCCCTTGTCTCCTAGGATATGGCCAGTATGCATGACTGAGTCTTCGAAAGTAGAGAAGTTGAGGAGGCCCTAAGTAAGATCCCTAGTGGAAAGGCTCTGGGTATTGATTGTATCCTGGTGGACCTCTTCAAACATGACCAGGACAACTGGGTTCCCTATATTACATTTCTGGCCAATGCCATATCTAAGGGGGCAGATGTACCAGAGTCGTGGAGAGGCGCTGAGATATTACCAATATATAAGAAAGGGGACCGCTCAAACCCGGGGAACTATCGCCCAGTTAGTTTGATAGACACAATACAAAAAATAATTGCAAGGATGGTCCTGGCTCGAATACAGAGCTGGATGGAGCAGGAGGAAATTCTATCACCACTCCAGGCCGGGTTTAGATCAAGTACCAGTACCATCGAGCAGGTCCTCAGGTTCAAACTTATCTAATGGAAAATAGTCAGCCTTGGCGGTGGTACCTTGTTTGCCGCCTTCGTTGACCTTAGGTCTGCATTCGACCTAGTCCCGAGGGCCAAACTGTGGGGGGTCCTAGATAGCATGGGGATGCCCCCGGAACTTCTGAATATTGTTATAAGACTTCATGAGTCAAATTTCGCTCAAGTGCGATGGGGCAAGCAAGGGCAGGTCACAAGCAGATTTCCAGTGTCAAGGGGTGTTAGGCTATGGTGCATCCTTGCGCCAACCCTGTTTCTGCTATACATTAATAGGGTTGTGCAATATTTTTTAAACTTTTCTACGGATGCCCCTACCCTGGGTGGGACCAAATATCCGCTATTAATGTTTGCGGATGATACACTTCTATTGTCACAGACGCAGACGGGCCTGCAGGCCGCCCTAAACAAATTCGATGATTTCTGTAAAGACCACAATTTACAGGTTAATGTCTCAAAAACTAAGTTCATGGTATTAAACAGGGGTAGACCTGTAGTGGGCCACGTTACAATGAACAATACAAAAGTAGATCAGACTAACGTAATGACTTAATTGGGCATTGTGCTTGAGAGTAAAATGAGTTGGAAGCTGCAAATTGACACCTTGACCCTCAAGTTTGCCCAACTCACAGGATGTCTGATAAAAGAACAGAGAACGTCTCAGACCAAAAGGATAGGGCCAGCTCTGAGAACATATAACTCCAGGATAGGTTCAGCGATCCTGTACGGAGCGGACCTATGGGGCTTTGCGGACCTCTCCTCTTTGGTCAAGGCCCAACATAAATTTCTAAAGAATTTAATAGGTCTCCCAGGTTCTAGCCCCACAAAACCGTTATTTTTGGACCTTGGTGCAACGCCATAGACGACATTGCCCGTTTTAAACCTTTAGCTCTATGGAGGAGGCTATGGTCCACCCCAGAACTGGCTATGTACGCAAAGGCAGTATTGGATGTCCGTTCCATCATGGGTTCGGGAAATCTCCCATGGTTTAGGCAGATTAGATTACTCTTGGAGGCTATGGGATTGGGAAACTTATGGTCTGACCCTGTTAACAGCCTCTTTCCACCTAAAAAGCAGATAGACAGCAGTACTGGACTATGATAGGCCAGAAATACTTCAGTCAGACTCTGGCCACCTCACTGACTGGGATGTTTCTGGAACTAAAAAGTGAACCACTACTAGAAGAATATTGGGACAGTAATAGTAGGTCCAGTGACAGGAAATGATACCATCAGCTTAGGGTTGGTTGTCTTCCCATCCGTTCATTTACCAAAAACTGGCGGGGACAGGCTGGTGAATCCTGTAGATGGTGTAAGGATCGCAGGGAATCTATTGGCCACATATTTTTTGAGTGTCCGGCCTATGTGGCCCCTCGGGTTAAATGGTTAAAACCGATTATTCGAAACCTGCGTTCAAGGGTGGGATCTGTAGCCTTAAGTATCCTAAGGTATGATACAAGTGAACCAATTGTAATCGCCGTAGCAACATTTTTAGGATGGGTATGGATTATTAGGTCCAGGCCGGAATCAGTGTAGTATCTATTTTTACTGAACTTTTTATCTTGTACATTGTGTGTATTTGAATTTTAACAATTGTTTTATTCATGCTTATTTTTAACGCCAAGTGTCCGTTTTTTAGCCTATGGAAATTGTGTTTTAACTAAATTTATGATTTACTGTTCGTTTCCTTGCGGCTGCTCCTATTGTACAATCTGTCTTTTATGATGAATCAAATCGAAATAAAGACATTTGAAATTGAATTGAATTGATAAGTTGATGTTTGGTAACCAGGCATTTCTTTACTAAGAAAGAATATAACTCAAGGAACTTATTTTGGGTGTAACCTTACGAGAAATCAAAAAAAGCATATATTTTAAAGCAAAATGTGCATATTTTCAAAAATCGATAGGCCTATGTTTGGAAAGAAGATTATTGCTTTTCCAAAACGTATTTAAAGCTGATGGTTCAATGATACTTATGTTATTTCCTCGATTCTAGAGGGAGTTGCTGCTATCCCAGTTGTTTCATTACTCATGTAGAGATATTATGCATAAACATTATATGGCATTACTGCTGTAAACCATGGCTCATGCACAGAGGTGTTCACTACTGGTAATTTTGCAAGTTGTTGGCATTAATGTAATCTTCTGTGATGTGGTCACAATATCGCCATGAATAATGTTTGTTGGTAGCGTATACTATTTTCAGAGATCAGTACTAGCACTTCTTAATCTAAAGATGGCAGATCACTGTGTACATGATATCTCTCTCTCCTCTGGGCACATCTAAAGACAATATGTTTCCATTAAGTGCACAAGAACATCCACATCTCCATCTACCTGTTTGTTGATGATACCCAGTTGTATCTAAAGCTAAACTCCCTCAAGTCCATCAAAATCATAAAATCACAGGTAGCTCGCTTTCACCAATTAATGAAACAGAGACATCTCAAAATCAATACAACATTTTTGCTTCTGACTCCCAGATGAAATATGTCCTTTGCTCAGACATGGGCAAAACCAGAGATGGATGTAGCTATCATGTCTAAAATGACTACCTCAGGTTAAATTGTGTGTTTTATACTCAATGCAACATTAAAATCATAGAAAATTCAGCACAATTCCCCTTTCAAAAACTACAAAAAATCTCTAACACAGCCTTTCCCAAAATACATTAAACGAGCAGTCAGAGTCTTGATAATGTCTTGATTAGACTACTGATAGAGCGCTTACAGCACTCTAGATTGTATGGGTGCACTATACTCATGGTTCAAACGCACTTACATGTATTTTTATCGTTTGCAGTCTTTCATGATTATTAAGATGCATTTATTGAAGTTATAATCACGTTGAAATGTAGTGTGCACATTTAAGTAGGACTATGTATGTATTAGGGAGTCTTATATTTCCTATATGTATAATGTGCAGGATGAAATAGTACTTGTGCAATGTAACTGCGTTTAGTTTAAGTTGCCTGAATTGTAGGCTCAATCTGTAGGTTGTTTTGAGTTTCATTTCTCCTTGGTTGCTCAAGAGATAATTAAATGAATCCTTTTTGTGCTTGGAAAGCGTATGTTCTCATCCTACTGCAGGTGCAGGAATTCAAACTAGTTATTCTTAGATTTGAGGAGATACCCAGAATGTCTTTAAGGCAAAAAGGGAGGACGCCTTTCGTGTCTGGCGTATCTGGGAACCAGGCGAATAATTGAAGCTTCAATGGAAACTTACTGTAAAATGTTGCAAATGGAAACGTTTAACAGATGACCTATTGTGGGTTGAACACTTTCTTTTTGAATGATGCGGGGGCCAGATTCGAGAGACTTCTGTTTTTTTGGAGGAGAAGAAGCATTTTAGAGCAAGCTCCATAGCCTTAAGCTATCAGACTCATTTGACGTGAGTACTTCTTAGGCAGTCAACACGTGCTGATACCTTTGGGATATAATATAAGGGAGATAGGCAGGATCCTCATTTAGAGCAGTGTAGTGAAAGATACTTTTGTTTTCTTTTCGATGAAAAGAGAATTGGACTCAGCTTCTATTCTTTCTTGCATTTTGCTTTTGGAGTTCCTCACATTATGCCTTTTGTGCCGAATGAATTATATTCATAGACTCGGCTCTGTATTGATTTTTATGTACCTATATACACTGATATTGAGGTGTGTTTATATTCAAATATTTTGGCCTTATAATAAAACCACAAAACTGAATTTCGGATCCTGTGGTCGTTTAAAGCATGGCTAATTTGAAAGTATAATTGTGAATTGTTTTGCTCCCCTCTACCACTTTTAGTAGGCAAATAAAAGACCATCTGCCTTGTATTTAATAGGGAAGGCAAGGAGTAAACTTAGCGTAATCACTACATATGGGCCCCCACACTAGTCTTCAAAATATTTCCTTATATCACTAAAAGCTTTACTACATTCACCAACCTGCTTTCTAAAAAACAAAAAACCCAGCACACCACCCTCCCCTGTTTAGTCCAAATAAACTGTGTTTTGAAGGCAGGTCTTTCTCTGGACCTGTCCCCCAAAAATATGTTATGATATCCCAGCCTAAAAGAGAAACTTACTCACATTCCCCATCTTCAAAAAACTACTGAAAGACCACCTCAAAAACAAACATTTGAATACTGGAATTTTCTTCGGAGTGGTACCCGATTTTCAGCCTCCCACCTCCAAATGCAAAATGTTCCCTTTTCAAACTGAAATGTTTACTCCTAAGGTGATCTGCATGGTTCAGGAGAGTGTGTGACACTTACATGAGTTCTGCACGGCAAGTTGTAATTTTTTGATTCTCATCTTAGTTTACACAACAACAATGCATGTAACTGAGGCATTTGTGACAAAGAGTGAGACCTGGCACAGGGTTCCGGAATTTGCAGGGCACAATGTATGGACCTTCCTTACTGAGTATGACTACCGTTACATCACCAGACTCTGAAGAACTGATATTAGGGGAATGAGAAGAATTATAGTGGCGAGAGAGCTTTTTTTTCTTGACCCTGCTTGAAAGAGATGCATACCAGCCTCTCCCATATTTTTTGTTTTCTGCCGCCTCTTACAACTGGACCCTTTACACATGGAGCTATGGATATCTCATGTTTAAACTCATCTACTTTTCTAGAGAATATGTGTGGAGGTGTGTGACATGTGTGGCCATGGTCACACTAGAACCTGCTTTGCATTTGCTACATCCAAGTGATACCTAGGATTTAGGGTTGGGGAACACACTGACAAGAGACTGTCACATGCAGTCATTATTTTAAACTGCAGGTGATCTGTTTTTAATCCTAGCACTGGGAGCAAATCAATAAAGTTCCTGTCGCTCCTGGTAGCTAGTTTTAATATCACTTCCCTCACCTTTTGAGATCTTGTTTTTCTGCACTGTGCCTATTACCCAACCAATCTAGGGTGGATTTAGTAAATCAAACACAAAACATCCCTGAGCTTTCTCCTCACAGTGAGGAGGTTGTAGCCCTTGGTGGAGCTAGGCTTCCCCGTCCGAGAATCCCAGATGATGAAGCATGTCACTTCGGTGGGAGATGGGATTTCGTCCTAATTAAGGGACTCCTCCAGAAGCACCTAGAGAGAATCTCCATTGTCTCTTTTCTTGTATGGTTTTGTACTCAGACCCGATGATTTCTTTTGTTTGTTCATATATGTTTGGGGATTCAATACTCGCTTGTCTCATAAACTTCCCTAGGACCCCCGCCCCGCTCTGCTTTGTATTTGTTGAATGCCAAATTGACCCACACAAGCAATCAGTTAGATGGCTGAAATATGTTGACCACATTGAGGATCATTGGTATCAATTCAAATCTCAAAAAGATCCACCACTGTTTTTAAAGTTTGGCCAGGACCTCCATTATTAAAATCACTATATGCTGGATGAGTTCCTGAGCCAATTAAAAAAAAACGCACACCACTACTACTCACACTGTCACAATCACAAAAGAAACACTATAATTAGGGGTTGTAGCACACCCTGGAAGCATTCGGCGACCAGGGTGGGAACCCTATGATGAAGCACGTCACCAACTAGGTTGGTGAGTGAGGGTTCTTAAAAAACACCCTGCAGGTTCCAAGGCACAAACACCACACATTTTTTTAGAATTCCAATTTTCTAATCTTTAGTTGAGCAGGAAACAAACTCTTTCTTGTTTGTTATAATAATGTTCCAACATCAACATTGATCTTCAGCATCAATAGATCTTCATCACTTCTTCATTGATCTAAGAGCACTCTATAAATCTTAATAAAAAAACATATATTATTGAACCTGAACAACATAACCAGAAAACTCTTACTTTGAAGAGGCATTACCTATTCAGGCTGAATACCACAAGCCAGTTACAGCATATTTTTGGGGATAGAGTACCAGAATGGTGTAAACAAAACGACCCATTAGGATGCTAATCTGGTCTGTTGATACTATTTGTATCTGTTGGATTGGACACCATTTTAGTGGTATTTATTTTCTTGTGTTTATTTCCCTTTTACACGCAGGAGGTACTCACTATGTTTTTACTTTATGTTAATAGGATAGTGGGTGGTTTCTATGTTTGTACTCTTGTGGGCTGGTACTAGTCTGTGTGATAGACTTCTTAGCCAGTTGGTATTTCATCTAGAGCTTCTTCAACATTACCTTTGGGATTTGTTTTTCACTCTCTAGTTCACAACTTTTTTCTGCAGAGTGAGTGCATTTTTTCTGTCTGCTGTTTTCACACCTAGTTAACACCTAGAAGCACTATTTTGTGAAGGTGCATGCTTTAGTTGTCCAACTTTGGGCAGTTCTGGACCTTTTAATGCAGGTCGTGAAAAAGACAAGTGCAGTGTGTAAGCCTGTCTGCACCTGTCCATGTCCCTTCCACGCCCAGCACCAGCTACTCCTATTTCAGGAATACTTTATTAAATTTGAATTCTTTACATCCTGAATTTGTTATATTTTCTAGTGAGGCATACTTTCCCTCTTATTTTGGAATTGAAACAATTACTCTTCTAGTGTTACTTATGGCTTGTCTACTATTAATGAGGGCCCTGATCATATTGGGATACAATGATCAAATCGGAGGAAGTTTGTAATTACTCTAAATGGCACAGGGTGGGAGTTTTTGAAGCCTTCTTTGTGAATGTTACGTTCACTCCCTAAACATACATTACACATCTTTCAACTTCTCTCAGATAAGAATTTAGATGGCTTGTTCCTTACCGAAACCTAGCTATGTCTGGACTCGATTCCAGATATATGCCAAGCAGTTCCTTCCGGACTAATTTGAGGACTTGCTATTATAATATGGAACAATTTTCCCGACTCCACTTTTTACTTTAATCACTTTAAGGCAGCAGAAAGTCTGGGCTTCTGCATTTATTTGGGACCCAAAAGCTAATTTGCAGGAGTTTTGATTTATTGTCCACCTGGGCGTCTGAATTTTTGAACTCATCATAGGATGCTATTGCCTCAGCAGTTTTACAATGTACCAATTCCACAGCTTTGGGTGACTTCAACTTGCACATGGAGGCAGTCACAAATACATCAGGCCAGGCTTTAGTCAGCTTCTGCCACAACCTAATTTGCAGCATTTGATATCAGCCACTACACGTCAATTTGGACATGCGTTAGATATTGTATTTTCTAATCTGCCCTTGGTAATAGGGAAGACAATTCCTTTTGTCTGGTCTAACTACTTCTTGGTGCCAATCATTTGGGACTATAGTGATGGGAAGAGTAATATTAGCATAAGGAGACAGGGGCAATTCAGTGCACGGGACTAAGTTGTTCACCAGATTTTTTTAATTATCCCGGGTACACTTCTAATTTTATGTTATGTTAAAAAGATTTATAGGGTGCATGGCTGCCCCAGCAACGAGGCGTCCCAGGGCTGGGACCAGTAACAACATTGCAGGGTGAAGACATGGGGGCAGAGGATATATGAGATAACGTCCATGATGCTGAGACTTTCAATGTTTGGGTACTCAATGAAAGCAATTCTCTGGACCCAATCAGGAATTACCTTTCGAAAAGAATCAGCTTCATAGTGACATAGTTTGCCCCTGAGGTACTGACTCTTAAGAAACGCGTCAAACAACAGGATTGCAAATGGTGCTAAAATTATAGCCATATTGAGAAGGAACCCGATAGGTCAGCCTTTAGAGTCTATTACAGGGAAATTGAGAAAGAGCAACACACATTCTACACAGCCCTAAATAGTAGTGCTGATAAATTCTTTAGGAAGATCTTGAAAACTTACCACACTCTTTATGAACGCTAAGGCTACTACTCTCAGCATAAAAACCTTTGTAGATCTTTAGAGGAAATTATCCTTTTTTTTGTTGAAGAAAATAGTTTCAAGATCTACATGGGTCTGTTGCAAGAGACAAAGTCAGGTCAATTGATTGCAGGTGACATGACCATTGCACCTGCTGGGAAGCTTGATGACAGGTTGGAAAAGTTTGGGGCGATCTCCAACACTCAAACTGAGCAGTCTGCTGACTGTGTGATCCTGTCCAATTGGCAGCATTTGATACAGTTTCCCACCCAATTTTCCTTCAGCGGGTGGCGGAGTTGTAGATCTCTTGACAGGCTTAAATCTATATGGCACCCCTTGCCAAACCTATTAAATCCTACAGGATGATTACTATCTTCTGTGCTTATGGCACCTAGATTCTTTTGACTTTCGACTCCAAGACACTGGTATAAGTTCCTCCATTCAGTCATGTCTAGAAAATGGTCTGATTTTGCTGCAAGAGAGCCAGCTATAGTGCAATAAGGCCAAAACTGAGATTCTTCTCTTTCGGCCTGCTAAAGAGCTGTGGGCGTATAGTGACTGGCCAAAGACGCTTGCGGCTCTTCCTCCTCGTTGTTCAGTAGCCAAGAATCTTGAGGCCAGGATTAACAACAAGCTTAATTTTCACTCTTTGATCCTCTCTGTAGTGGGGCCTGCTTTGGAGTAGTACGCTCAATCAGAAAGGTTTTAGACCTCCTTACTTTATCTGTATGTAGGGCAGTAGTTTATGTATTAATTACTGCCAGACTGAACTATGGGAATATACTCTTTCTGGGGATTCCGGACAAATGGGTTTGCAAACTGTAGACAAAACAGCAGCATGCCTGATTTTTGGCATTTAAAAATGGGATTCAGTTACTATACACATTTACAAATTACACTGGTTTCCAATTAAATAAAGGATCATCTTTAAGCCTGTGGTTTTTGTGCATTGGACCTTCTATAAAAGTGGCCTTCTAAATCTGGTTAACTAGAAACATCATTGGCATCCATCCCGCCTGATTAGGTCTTTATCTGCGCTTTAAGTTAGAGTTCAACACTTTCATCATGGTAGGTGTGGTGGGAGTTCCTTTTCTGTGCTCGCTTGAAAAGAATGGAATGTGCCGCCTCTAGCCTTGAAGAACATCTCAGAAGAAATCCCTTTTGGGAAGACCCTCAAGACCTATCTATTTGCTCTGGCATAAGGTGGTTGTAGTAACTGTGACCCAGGTTGAATTGAGTGCAAGAACACTCTGTTGGCGTACCCGAGCACTTTATAAATTCATTCATTCATGCATTCAATCATTCATTCATCGTCTGACTGAATATCGTTTACAAAAACTTTACCCCATTGGAGTTAATAAGTAGAAAATTGGCACTCATTTGTACAATGTTGTTGTAAATTATATTTATTATCGAATATTTCTGTTACATAATATTTTTTCTAACAATATTCTGACATGCAACCTTTTCAGAGCTCTGAATGCCATTCATGTCAAAAGGTGATCCATGCTTACATCACGCTTATGTTAGTGAGCCAGGTGAGTTTCTGATTCAGAAATGGGTGGGAAAGAGGGCAAACTCAAAAGAAAAGCTGTATGTTATTTAGGAGTGGGTTCGGCCTCAAAAAGTTTCAAAACAAAAAGGTCATAGTTCTGAATAAACAAGCAAGGTTTCACAAAACAATATCCATACTGAATGTTCCTACTTTTCAAGTTACTCAGTTTTTCTTCAGGCAAAGAGCTGAAAAGACATACATCAAGCCTTTTAACAACTTTTGATAAATTTTTCACTAGTGATAGAGTGCTGATAGCACTCTAAATTGTATGGGTGCATTACACTCATAGTTTAAACTCCCTCACATACATTTTATCACTTGCAGTGTTTTAGGATTATTAAGATGCATGTATTCAAAGTTATATTAGCATTGAAAAGAAGTGTGCACAATTAATTAAGTCTTTGTATGTGTTAAAGAAAACTATATTTCCTGTATGTATAATGTGCAGGACAAAATAATGTTCTTACAATGTAATTTGTGTTTAGTTTATGTTGCCTGAATTGTAGCCCCTAACTGCACGTTGCTTTGAGTTTCGTTTCTCCTTAGTTTCTCAAGAATTATAATTAAATTAATCCTTTTTGTCCTCGAAGACAGCATGTTCTCATCCTACTGCAGGTGCAGGAATTCAACCTCGTTATTCTTAGATTTAAGGAGATACCCGGAATGTCTTTGAAGAAGGTTGGAAGGGGAGAAGGGAGGACGCCTTTCATGTCTGGCCTATCTGAAAACCAAGGCCACTGAAAGAAAACACAATTTAATTGAAGCTTCTGTGGAAACTTACTGAAAATTGTTGCAAATGGAAATGTTTACCATGTGACGTATTGTGGGTTGAGCACTGTCTTTTTGTATGATGCACAGGTACATATTCAAGAGACTTCTGCTTATGTTCGGAGGAGAAGGAGCATCCTAGAACAAGCTCCATAGCTTTAAGCTATCAGACTCATTTGACAAAAGTACTTCTTAGGAAGTCAACACGTGCTGACACCTTTGGAATAGGATATCAGAGAAATAGGTAGGACGTTTACATAGAGCTGAGTAGGGAAAGATATCTTTATTTTCTTCTCTAATGAGAAAAGAATTGGACTCAGCTTCTATTCTTTGTTGCATTATGATTTTGGAGCTATCATATTATGCCGTTTGTGCTGAATGAATTATATTGGTAGATTTGTCTCTGTATTAATTTTCATGTATCTATATACTCGGATATTGAGGTATGTTTATATGCAATTATTTTGACCATATAATAAATCCACAAAACTGTAATTTGGAGACTGTGATTCTTTAAAGCATGACTAAATTGAAAGTATAATTTTGAATTGTTTTACTCCCCTTAACCACTTAAAAGTAAGGCTATAAAAGACCATCTGATTGGAACTTAAAGGGAAAACAAGGAATAAACTTTAGCGTAATTACTCGTATGTCCTCATCTTTTGTTTGTGCCATAATAGGCCTAGTAATATACACATTTATTTGTTCGACCTTGATGGACAATGTGTGTAATAATGAGGGGTGACAATCTTCCTGCAAAGCTTTGTGAATACCCATAAACATACAACTCCAATCTGACTTTACCGAGACTGAACGGGGAAAGGATCACTTCGAGACTTGGAGTAGATGTAGAGCAATGGATTTCTCATAAGGAATAATATTCTATTTTCTGAGTACTTACATCTATGCTATACAAATAAATAATGGGCTACTGAAAAAATCATTAGTTTACATGTGTTTGAATTGAGTGCTGCACCTGCTCTCAGTGAGTGGTACAGAGACCTGAGAGGACTGTGAGCCGCATTTCCAGCACCTCGAAAGCAACTTGTTACTCTCTGCTGTTGAAGGACAACTATTATGAAACTCATACACAGCACTGCTGCACCAACAATGGTAAAAACTAAAGACTTTTAATGAAGTAGGTGCCAACATGCACTACATTAATCATAACGCATCTGAGTGAACTGAGGGCTGGGATGTGTGGCAATGTGCTCCTGTCCCCCTTTTGTTTGCATTGATTTCCCTAAGTTTCTCAGTACTTATTTCAGGCACGATCAAAAAAAAATACTGGCATAAAGTCGATTTAATTACCTCTCAGATGAAGAGTAAACCATATGTGCACTAGTGGAGTCTTACTTTGAGTTTCACATTTGTTTTACATGATGTATGTTCCATGTGCCTGTTATTTTACTAGATGCATGCTCCATGTGGCTGTTATTTTACAAGATGTATGTTCCATGTGGCTGTTATTTTACAAGATGTATGTTCCATGTGGCTGTTATTTGATATCAAATGTTTGCTGTATTCCTCTCTAAGGATTCACACTGCAAATACCTAAGTTTGTTGCTTAATTCACTTGTAAAGACAAATTTGATAAAATGATCATGTATTTCTGTACCTCGAAATTATTTACACTGTTTTGCAGTTACGCATTCAGATTACCTTAATGGCTAAATCACTTAAATTTGGCACTGATTCATCATATAGGAAACGCTCAGAGCAATATCGAAAATGGAATCGACAGTCAGGTATGCATTTTTTCTGTCTTCATTTAAACGACACATCAATGTAAAGCCACAACAACGTGTCTACATCAATATATCTACCTGCACTAATCTGATACATATATTTCGCCTGAACACTAGTCTCCATGGAGACGAAAGAGAGCAAAGGCCATGACTCGCAGAGCATTTCCTCGGGTAATTGCTCAATTTTCCTATCCCACAACAAGTCACTAGTGAGAGGAAAGGTTATATCCCCTTCGGCTATTCATCATAGATATTTGCCAACTCATGTATTTTTAAATGACCTGTAAGAAGCCCTCATAAATTGAAACCAATCAAGTCATCTACAGCACTGATACAGGAACATACATTAAGAAGAGAACTGCAGCATTCACTGCCAAGCCAACTAGAAAAAAAAATCGAGAGGAACACCATACATTCTTTATAGTATGCTGAGGAAACTTCGTAAAAAAACATCTTCAAATGCAAAAAAACAAATCTGTTTTTGAAGGTGCCTTTAAAATGTAGAAACGCTTTGCCGTATGGATTTATTGTATTATGATAACAGCCTTTAGTCACTACTCTCAGCATAACCATTGTCCATTGTTTAATTAGGATTCTTTACATGAAAGGTTAACAAACATTTTATTTCCATTCCACGCCCTTTCTTATCTGCAGCCTGCAGAGAACCTTGCTGCCCCAAAAGTACAAAAGCCTTTTTTCTCATTTCATTCACAGATAGTTTATCAAGTCCTTGATTTGTGAATCTGTGCGCAAATCTGCATACATTTTGAAAAGTTTCAATATCCATTTTTTTGAAAATCCTGTAAAAATTTAAACTAGAATAAAAGCAATGCATATGAAATACTGAAGAGCCCTTTGATGGGCCCCAGTCTGGAGTTGGACACAGGTCAGAACCTGTTCATGACATTGAACAGCTGGTCCAAAGGTGGTTTAGAGGCGCATTGGCTAGAGAAGCATGGATGCAGCCCAAGCCCTGCAACCAGAGAAAACTTTGTTCAGCTGATGGTGGTATGCGTCTTGTTCATTGATGGCGGGGGTCTGCTATGGATGGCTGGAAACCTGAATGTCGGTTTTGTAGCAGAGCATGGGTTGGGTGTACCACAAGTTGTGCCCTGCCTCCAAAACATTTCTGATTGATGGGTCCAGGCCAGGATCCACAAATTCACAACTGCTGCTGTATAATATATACATATATATTGTATATAGTCATTGAGAATACACAGTATATAAATGTGTGTGTGTATGTGTGTTTGTCTATGCCTGTCTATGTGTGTATTCACTGTAAAAAACAAAGCTTAAAGTGACATTATAGTTAGGTTAAAATGTTAGTTAAAACATACTATTTTAAACTATAAAAAACACTGAAATGCACCAGTTATAGTTGTCTCAAGTAACTCGTTCCTTAAAGGAACTATACTATAACTCATGCCCCCACTAAGCATAGTGTTGTCATCGATGAGATAATATCAGATGTTCAGTGATGTGATCAATTAGGACATAGAACTTGTCATGGGTGATGTAATATGGGAGGTAATTACCCGTGCATGGTGAGGGTGCAAGTTATAGTTACTTTAGAGTACAAGTTATAGTTGCGTGAGATAACTATAACCGGTAAATTTCAGTGCTATTCAGTTTAAACTGACATTTTCACTTAACTATAGTGTCACTTTATTTAACCTTTAGTTTTATGAGAGAATTTCTGGATTGTTTTAATGTAAGTTACTGTCAAAAAACCTTTCTATAAAGCATTTTTGTCAAAATTATATTAAACATGTGTCCATTCTTTTTTTTTAACACTCCTCAGATCACATGATGCAGCCATTATTTTGAGTAATTGTGGACTCCCTGCAGACCATATAACACTTAGATGCTCAAGGTTCCCTTGGCCAGACTGAAGCAGCACCATGCAGCCCAATACCATGCAGCTCAATGTATGCCATAGAAGGGTGTTACAGGGCACTCCTTGCTAGGAGCAGTGATTAAATACATGTGGGGCTCCAGCTACTCATCTATTATTCTTCCCTTTTTAAACTTTTTTTTGTGTGTGTCCCAGTCTCACCTGAGGCAACCAAACTTTAGTTTTTTTGGGCAGCGATCTTGCTGGCTCCCTTCAAGCAACCCCATTCTTTGGGGCCACAGAGGAGCCGGCAACATTACTTGCTATTATTTCTTTTTTTTTAATCTGGGGTGCTGCGGTGCCCACCCAGGTCACCCCCAAAAATGTTTACATTGAGGCTGGAATTTGAGGGCAGCCTATGGCACCAGCAGCCCTGCTGTCTCCCATGCTAGCCCCCAATTCAGTTGCAGAAAGAGCCAGCATAGTTTCTACCCGCCGGGAGCTGCATTTTTTCTGCTTTCACTAGGCAGGAGCACATCTATGGTTCCTGGCCAGCCAGAGTACAGACAGGGAAAAACATTTATGCTCCCAACCACTGGGATACTTTCTGCTCCTGTTAGTGGGAGCTCAGAATTTTTCCCAGCCCACTCAGGCATGGAAACAATGGTGTCCCAGGGGATGGGGCCTCCGGGACACCATCACTGAGCTGGCCCTGAGGGATGGGGTCACCAGGGATATGCCATGGCTCGGGGAGGGAGGTTGTATGCCTCCTCCTCATTAGAAATGATCGGACCCAGGAATTAGGGTCGGGCCTCAATGAGTATCAGGGATGGGGTGCACCTGCCTTCCTTCTCTAATTAGCATTATTGACCCCAGACCGTGACCGCCTAACTATGGGGGGCAATGAACAGTAAAACCTCAGAGGAACCAAACCACTGAGAAGCAGTATAGTTAGTGGAAATGTATAAGTAGTCAAGCCCAGTGAGATTAACTGCTCTAAAGACCTGACACAAGGACTTGAACTCAATCCTTTATGCCACTGTGAGTCAATGGAGAGCTTTTAAGGGCCCTGAGGCTAAGGTAAAAAGAGTAAGTTCAAGTGCTAATGTAGTTGCTTCATTCTGGACCCTCTGTAACTTCCTCAAATGTCCTACATCCGTTTAATGCAATGATTCTCCACTATCATTCTGGGGCTCTGGAATTTGAGTACAGAGTTGTCACTCTCCCTGCACAGAACAGCATGCTGGATTGTGAGGCTGTGTGCTCCCTTTCCCCTTTGTGTGATAAGGCTCCCTTGCACCACGATGTCTCCTGCCTGTGTGGTCTAAATCTCAAAAGGACCTCAATGACTTTTGAGGTCAACTTCAGCGCTACCAACTTACATGCAAATGGAGATGGTATTGAAAAAAATGGAGCACATATCTGATGATCACTAAGGATGACTTACAGAAGAGCCTGGGACACTTATACAATACAATCGAGAATATGGTTACTAAACCACTACAAGCTATAAAGGCAGATTTTGCCAAGGGTCTCTCAGAAGTAACAAAAGAAAGCCAAGCTATGGGTGACAGGCTGGCTCTAATGAAGAAGACATTGCAGCCTTGAGCCAAGACAGCAAGAAGATGCAAGCAAAAATGGAAGAGAATATTAAAGAACCAGGGGGCATATTATCAAGGGGGTTTATCTCCGCTTTTTTGGCTTTAAAAGCCAAGAAAGCGGAGATAAAATTATCTCCCTATTACCAAGCTGTCGCTAACACCAGTTAGCGACAGCTAGTAGGAGATAGCGACCATCTTGGGCCCCACTTTGCATGTCAGTGATATTTATCACTAATGAGATGCAAAGTGTGCGTGCCAAGATGTTAGAGACTGAAAACAGTCGCTAACATCGCTATCTCCTATTACCAACTTTTGGAGATATTCGCGCTAAGCGGGAATATCTCCAAAAGCTAACACCTGCCCTGAGCAGTTCTTAGCCATGTTATCCAATGGGAGGTGGATAACATGGCTAAGAGCATTTGCTCGATAATGCATGAATATCGCTGACTTTTCAGCGATATTCATGCATTTCGGCCGTTTTTTATCGCATTTGCGATAAACCTTGTTAATAGCAAGGTTTATCTGCGATAAAAATCGCCGATGTGCGGCGATAATTTTTGTCTCTAAACAATTTAGAGACAAAAATTATCGCTAGTTGTTGGTAATATGCCCCCAGAAGACCAATGAAAAGGTCTTAAGAATCGAGGGGCATATTACCAACAACTAGCGATAATTTTTGTCTCTAAATTGTTTAGAGACAAAAATTATCGCCGCACATCGGCGATTTTTATCGCAGATAAACCTTGCTATTAACAAGGTTTATCGCAAATGCGATAAAAAACGGCCGAAATGCATGAATATCGCTGAAAAGTCAGCGATATTCATGCATTATCGAGCAAATGCTCTTAGCCATGTTATCCACCTCCCATTGGATAACATGGCTAAGAACTGCTCAGGGCAGGTGTTAGCTTTTGGAGATATTCCCGCTTAGCGCGAATATCTCCAAAAGTTGGTAATAGGAGATAGCGATGTTAGCGACTGTTTTCAGTCTCTAACATCTTGGCACGCCTACTTTGCATCTCATTAGTGATAAATATCACTGACATGCAAAGTGGGGCCCAAGATGGTCGCTATCTCCTACTAGCTGTCGCTAACTGGTGTTAGCGACAGCTTGGTAATAGGGAGATAATTTTATCTCCGCTTTCTTGGCTTTTAAAGCCAAAAAAGCGGAGATAAACCCCCTTGATAATATGCCCCCGATTGCAGAGATTCATACATGAAAGAGACCGAAGAAGGAGCTAATGTGCTCCTTTACAGTGAAGCTGTTTGACACTATATTGAAGGAGATTCAAATGGTTCATTTCCCTATAGACAAAGAGCACAGTGTAAGTGCTCCGAGAGGTGGCGGGGTACCCACCCAAGGATCATAATAGCAAAACTAGACACGGCCTCACTGAAGGACAGGCTTATGAGCATTGTGAGGAAGCTCTGTGACATAACGTTTCAGGACCAAATAGTCAGATGTTCCAGGATTTGTGCCAACAACTTTGAATCAGAGACAAATACTGTCTTTGCGAACTGCAGAGTTGCACAGGTTGCAAATGCGGTATAGATGGGCTTTTCCTTTCGGCCTTTGGTTTCAAATCGATCTGAAATTTTATCTGCTTCGAATTGTAGAAGAAGCTCAGGAAATTCTGTGCCCATTCAAGGAAGGGCCTCACCTCCAGAGAAGAAGACCACTGGTAATAAAGCTAAAGAGCTATAAGAAAAGGCAGATCCTGTCAGTTGAGGAGATTCACTCTCAAATAGATCCAGAGGCTGATGAATTTATGATTTGAGGGTCTTAAGATCCGGTTAATAGATAATGCCTATATAATTTAACTTAATACTATGCATTGCTAGAGATACTATTGAAACAACAAGAGTCACTTGTTTTCTCCCTGTCAGATCTATAGCTCACAATGACGACTCTGACGTTAGATGTCTGAACTCATAGATTAGATGCCACAAAATCTCTAAAGAAATTTCTGAGGTCCTACCTAGTGTGTTCTCTCAGCAGGAAACACACCTAAAATTGAGAGGTATACACCTGATCAAGAGTATGCTTTATCCTACACAATATTTTTCAATGTCCAAGTCAAAGACAAGTGGAGTGATGGCAAGAATACACAAGGACTTTAGTATTGAGGACTCCAAAACTGCCGAGATGAAAGGGATGAAAGGTTTGTCTAGCTTACATGGAATCACCTTTGGCAAACAGGTGGTATTTTAAGTACATACATGCACAATCACTGTCAGGAACACTTTATGCTTCAAACATTAAAAATAATTTGAGAATGGGGCTGGACAACCATTTTTGAGTTGGTGTTTTTAACCTTGTTCCTGATGTTGCTATGGATATATGGATAGATAACCTCATTTTTCTTTTCTTGAATCTGTTTATGCATTTTCACTTTTTTTCAGTTACAAAAATGACAAGAACAAATTATACAGTTGCCATACCAGTTAACAGGGATACATTATGTGTTGACAAGAACAACATTGTCGGGACAGGCAGCGTTATTAGCTATGCAGTCCCAAGGGCCTAAACTGCCCCACATAATGCTTGCAGTATCAGTTGAGAAAGAACAGGCAGAAGGCACACACGCAGTCTATGAAAATGGGTGCAGCAATACAAATGAGAGATTCCATCCAAGTAAGGGCATACATTGTTCAGAGGAGACAAAATATTGTGCAATATCAGATATATATATATATGCAGTTGAGGAGTCCAAACAGGGACAACTGAAACACATAAAAAGAGAAATATTAATATTAACTGTTATGCTAGCCCAAACTTCACAACCCACCCCCATCAAGCAGCATTGCTCATCTAGTTGCTAAATTGTTTTCACATGTCCATCCCCATAAACCCTATCGTTAGAGGAGACGCCGGGTGGGGTCATGTGGTCTCTGCATGGTGTGGAGGCCACGACAAGAGGCTGTGTACCTCGCATCACATCTCCAACTTCTCCATCATAGAGGATCTAGTGATGAGGAAGCAGCAGGTATATCAGTGTGTACATCTGCCATAATTGCATCCCAACCGCTAGATATTGGCTGTCTTCGAAGTCCCAAGGTGTCTTCCCTATGTAAGTCAAAACTTTCAGCCTGTGCCCAGTTATTGAACAACTGCATCCAGGCTGTGAGGTGTTGAGGATCGGGTGATTTCAGTCTGTGAGTGATCAGTCTTTTGGCCAATAATAAACCCAGAAGAAATCGAGATGTGACTTTTTGTTGGTTGCTCCTGCAATATAGTCCTAGCATGCATATCTCCCCTGTGTTGGACAGAACTTTAACAGTACAATCTATTAGGCAACTCAATACTTTTCGCCAATAGCCCTGAAGGCGAGGGCAGGCCCAAAACATATGTACAATATCTGCGTTTATCAGCTCACAGCCGGGGAAGGCGTCATCTATGCAGTCAATCAATCAATCAATCAGGGAATTGTAAGTGCGCTACTCACCCATGAGGGTCTCAAGGCGCTGGGGGGGGACCAGATCTGTTTAGCTGATGAGCCAGGTGTGAAGGTGTTCAGGGAGGGGGCGCGTCTGATGTCAATCAATCAATCAGTCATTTGTTAAGCGCACTACATACCCGCGAGGGTCTCAGGGGGGGATGTGGGGGGCGCTACTGATTGAACAGCCAGGTCTTTAGTATCCCCTGAGGGTCAGCAGGTCTTGGGTCTGTTGTAGGCTCAGTGGGAGGGTGTTCCATGTCTTGGCGGCGAGGTGGGAGAAGGATCTCCTGCCGGTGGTTGGGGAGTATGCGGAGGGTGTTGAAGCAGGAGGAGGAGACAGCTTTGACTTGCTTGGTCATTGAGAGCGTTGTGAGGTTCCGTGACAATTGTAAGTGGTGTTTTCGACTCGCACGAATATGGTCGAGTCTGGTATCTATGAACCGCAAATGACGAGTTTAGTAAGTGTGCGCAGTTTCGCTGTGCTAAACTTAAACCGTTTGTTTGTTATGTGGGTTTTTCATCTGTACCCACGGGTTCCATCTTAGATACGGCATCCATTTTGTCTCTTGCCCTCAAGTAGCCAGCGAACGGACGCTGTCCGCTTCGCAACCCTGGGACTCCCAAGATATTTGCGGAAGACACATGTCCTTTGTAAGTGTCTTTATGACGAGGGGGATGATACTGTAAGGCAGATGGCCCCGCTCGAGGCTCATCTCGCCGTGCCGGTTTATTGTCTTAGCCGTGCATTTCATTAAGCACGTCCCTTTGATGCCTGTATCTCGTGTTTCCCGATACCTCCCGTTTTACACCCTTTCCGATCTCCCCACTGTCTCCGTCTTCCTCTGCACCTGTCTGTGTTCCTATTTCGATCTGTTTTACTGCTGATTGGAATGCACTAATGTTGGGAAGATGGGTTTTTACAGTTGGGAACCGCCAAATGTTTCCGCACTTATGTTCCGGACCTTATGTGTATCAAAGTGACCAAAGCGACCCCTCTGGGGGATAATGGTGGGAACCGGGTTGTAAACCTTTGTGTACCATGTTGTCCTATGGGTAAAAACTGTATAAAAGGAGCGATCCACAGAACCAATTTGAAGCAGTCTCCCCGAACTACACTCGATGTACTTCCTGTGATTTCTGTGTTCCCTGCAGCAAATAAACCTTGAATCTTTGACGTCGAAGGAAGTGTCCCGTGTCTCTGTGATTCGTACGCCGGAGCAGGTTACCCACGAAGGTTTCAGGTGTTGTGCCCTGGCACCGCTGGGTCTTAAAGAACCCAGTCCTTCAGTTGAGTCGAGGATGATTCTCAGGTTGCGTGCGTGGTCGTGGGGGTCGGGCTGCCCCCAGTGCTGTTGGCCACCAGGAGTCGTCCCAGGCTGACGGGTTGGAGCCGAGGATGAGGATCTCCGTCTTGTCTGAGTTCAGCTTCAGACGGCTGATCTTCATCTAGTCGGCGACAGCCTTCATTCCTTCATGGAGGTTGGCTTTGGCTGTGATGGGATCCTTGGTGAGGGAGAGGATCAGTTGAGTGTTGTCGGCATAGGAGATTATGTTGAGGTCGTGCTGTTGGGCAACGTGTGCGAGTAGGGCCATGTAAATGTTGAACAGTGTCAGGCTGAGGGAGGATCCTTGGGGTGCGCCGCAGATGATCTCGGATGCTTCGGAACAGGGGGAGGCAGACAGTCTGGGTTGTGCCGGAGAGGAAGGAGGTGGTCCATTCCAGAGCCTTGTCTCAGATCCCTGCTGCATGGAGGCGTGCGCGTAGTGTGCGGTGGCAGACGGTGTCGAAGGCGGCGAAGAGAGGTCAAGGAGGATGAGTGCTGCAGTCTCCCCGTTGTCTAGCAGGGTTCTGATGTTGTCAGTGGCAGCAATGAGGGCGGTCTCTGTGCTGTGGTTGCTGTGGAACCCTGATTGGGAAGGTTCCAGGGTTCTGTTCTCTTTAAGGTATCGGGTTAGTTGTCTGTTAATGATTTTATCGATGACCTTGGCCGGGAAGGGGAGCAGAGAGATGGGTCAGAAGTTCTTGAGGTCTCTTGGGTCTGCCTTGGGTTTTTTGAGTAGGGCGTTGATCTCGGCGTGTTTCCAGCTCTCTGGGAAGGTCGCGATCTCAAGGGAGAGATTGATGACATTGCGCAGGTGGGGTGCGATGGAGCTGCTTGCTTTGTTGAAGACGTGGTGCGGGAATGGGTCTGACAGAGAGCCGGAGTGGATTGTGCTCATGGTCTTGATGGTGTCATCGATGCCTGCGCTGGTCCAGGCTAGCAAGCGGACATGGTCGATGGTGTGCAGAGGGTCTGTTGTGTTGCTGTGTGTTGGGGCTGTCTGGGTGTTGAAGCTGTCGTGGATGTCTGCTATCTTGTGGTGGAAGAAGGTGGCGAGGGAGTCGCACAGGGCTTACGATGGTGGGATGTCGTTGGTGTTGGAGCTGAGTTTGGAGAGTTCCTTCACAATGTTGAAGAGCTCCTTGATGTTGTGTGCATTGTTGTCGAGGCGGTCTTTGAAGGAGGTCTTCTTGGCAGCCCTGATGAGGTGGTGGCGGTTGCGGACAGCGTCCTTGTGTGCTGCGTGGCTGTTCGGCGTTTGTTCACTGTGCCATTTCTTCTCTAGTTTCAGGCAGCTTGTTCCAGGTCTTGGCTGCAATGCAATGCAGTGAAAATATCTATTTATGCTGAGTGGAATGAAGTAAACCCTGTGCACAATATATAGCTGAATCAAACATAATCGGGCATTGCTAGGTACATGATCAGAAGGCTCTAACAGGGCAGACCATTCCCTGTACTGCAAGGGGAATTTATGCCCTCCTCCCGCTGCCCGTGAAGGAATGCGAGTGTTGGTGCTGTGTGAGCGCATAGATCTAGCCAGTCAGCTTACCAAATGCCTACCATGACCTAGAATATGTAGGTACTGTATAGTTAGGTAATAGGAGGTTAGCAGGTCATATTCCCCATCTTTCTCCCAGTGTTTCTATAAGGGACGAGTGCAGGAGAAAATCCCAGGGGGAGGCCATCCTCATCTGCCAGCGACTCATAAGACATAAGCGTCTTGTCTCTATAGAAATCACCTACTGACTGGATTCCGGCCTCAGTCCACGTGGATAATTCCCCCATTGTGGTGGACAGCTGCATGCATGGTGTCCCTAAGAGTGCTAAAGCTAAGGCAAAAGGGATGGTCTTGCTCGTAAGGCAAGAAGCTTCGCCTAAAGCAGCAATGTGCCTCTAACAAAAGCAAAAGTGCAGGGCTGAACAGGTGGAAGATATTGGCCGGCTCTAGACCGGCAGCAGTGTGACAGTATCAGAAAGCAGTAAGCCACTTCGCCACCCACTGAAGTTGGGATGTCAAGTAGTAATGCTCATTCACTTATAAGTCCCTAGTATATGGTATTGAGATGCACAGGGCATAGGTACACCAGAGATCTCTCTAGGGCTAAAGCATGAGTTATGCAACCAATGAGAGACCATTCAAAATAGAACTCCATGCCTGCCATTGCAGCCTGTGTACGTTGGTGCTAGCACCACTTACTAAATATATAGGTTTCCTATATCTAGGGTCACTGCACTTAAAACTTATAAGTCATTCCTCTAGCAGGCCTTTGCAATCCTGAAGGCAGGGTGTTTCGTTCTAAGTGAGAGGGTGCCCCTGCTTGAACAGAACACCCCTGCATCCAATGGAGTCCATTCTCCTGGTTTGTAGAGAAGTGTGGCTCAATGGTTAGAGCAATTTAGAAAAGGGGGTGGTGATGAACAGAGTGTTTGAGTTAAACAGACCACTCTTACCCAGTCCAAAGATCAGGGCTTGATCCATCACCGTTATTTATCTCACTGCCCCATCCCAGCTCAGAACCTGGCTATATGCAAATCAGTCTGTCCCTGGCCCAGTGCATCATGGAAACAGGGCAGACTAAACTACCAAGCCAATTCTTCACCAGAAAGGAGACAAGCTACCGGGGACCGGTTTCTGGCATTTCAGCCTTCTTCGGCCCGGCTTGCTTGAATCCTGATGGAGCAGTGAGAAAGTGACTCATGTCTGAGTATACCCTGTCACACCTATAGTGGCCAAAAACGATTTAGAAAAGGGCGTGGTGATGAACAGAGTGTCTGAGTTAAACAGACCACTCTTACCCAGTCCAAAGATCAGGGCTTGACCCATCACCGTTATTTATCTCACTGCCCCATCCCAGCTCAGAACCTGGCTATATGCAAATCAGTCTGTCCCTGGCCCAGTGCATCATGGGAACAGGGCAGACTAAACTACCAAGCCAATTCTTCACCAGAAAGGAGACAAGCTACCGGGGACCGGTTTCTGGCATTTCAGCCTTCTTCGGCCCGGCTTGCTTGAATCCTGATGGAGCAGTGAGAAAGGGACTCATGTCTGAGTATACCCTGCCACACCTATAGTGGCCAAAAACGATTTAGAAAAGGGGGTGGTGATGAACAGAGTGTCTGAGTTAAACAGACCACTGTTGTAAATATTTTTGTCCACCCTAAGCGTGGAAGGGTATACTCAGATGTGAGTCCCTTGCTCATTGCACCATCAGGATTCAAGCAAGCCGGGCCGAAGACGGCTGAAATGCCAGAAACCGGTCCCCGGTAGCTTGTTTCCTTCCCAGTGTAAGAATTGGCTTTTGTAGTTGGGTTTGCCCTGTTCCCATCATGCACTGGGACAGGAACAGACTAATTTGCATACAGCCAGGTTCTGAAACTGTGATGGTGCAGTGAGCTAAAAAACGGTGTTGGATCTAGCCCTGATCTCTTGACTGGGTGAGAGTATTCTGTTTAATTCAGAGACTCTGTCCCTCACCACCCCTTGTTGTAAATATTTTTGTCCACCCTAAGCGTGGAAGGGTATACTCAGATGTGAGTCCCTTGCTCATTGCACCATCAGGATTCAAGCAAGCCGGGCCGAAGACGGCTGAAATGCCAGAAACCGGTCCCGGTAGCTTGTTTCCTTCCCAGTGTAAGAATTGGCTTTTGTAGTTGGGTTTGCCCTGTTCCCATCATGCACTGGGACAGGAACAGACTAATTTGCATACAGCCAGGTTCTGAAACTGGGATGGTGCAGTGAGCTGAAAAACGGTGTTGGATCTAGACCTGATCTCTTGACTGGGTGAGAGTATTCTGTTTAATTCAGAGACTCTGTCCCTCACCACCCCTTGTTGTAAATATTTTTGTCCACCCTAAGCGTGGAAGGGTATACTCAGATGTGAGTCCCTTGCTCATTGCACCATCAGGATTCAAGCAAGCCGGGCCGAAGACGGCTGAAATGCCAGAAAACGGTCCCCGGTAGCTTGTTTCCTTCCCAGTGTAAGAATTGGCTTTTGTAGTTGGGTTTGCCCTGTTCCCATCATGCACTGGGACAGGAACAGACTAATTTGCATACAGCCAGGTTCTGAAACTGGGATGGTGCAGTGAGCTAAAAAACGGTGTTGGATATAGCCCTGATCTCTTGACTGGGTGAGAGTATTCTGTTTAATTCAGAGACTCTGTCCCTCACCACCCCTTGTTGTAAATATTTTTGTCCACCCTAAGCGTGGAAGGGTATACTCAGATGTGAGTCCCTTGCTCATTGCACCATCAGGATTCAAGCAAGCCGGGCCGAAGATGGCTGAAATGCCAGAAACCGGTCCCCGGTAGCTTGTTTCCTTCCCAGTGTAAGAATTGGCTTTTGTAGTTGGGTTTGCCCTGTTCCCATCATGCACTGGGACAGGAACAGACTAATTTGCATACAGCCAGGTTCTGAAACTGGGATGGTGCAGTGAGCTAAAAAACGGTGTTGGATCTAGCCCTGATCTTTTGACTGGGTGAGAGTATTCTGTTTAATTCAGAGACTCTGTCCCTCACCACCCCTTGTTGTAAATATTTTTGTCCACCCTAAGCGTGGAAGGGTATACTCAGATGTGAGTCCCTTGCTCATTGCACCATCAGGATTCAAGCAAGCCGGGCCGAAGACGGCTGAAATGCCAGAAACCGGTCCCCGGTAGCTTGTTTCCTTCCCAGTGTAAGAATTGGCTTTTGCAGTTGGGTTTGCCCTGTTCCCATCATGCACTGGGACAGGAACAGACTAATTTGCATACAGCCAGGTTCTGAAACTGGGATGGTGCAGTGAGCTAAAAAACGGTGTTGGATCTAGCTCTGATCTCTTGACTGGGTGAGAGTATTCTGTTTAATTCAGAGACTCTGTCCCTCACCACCCCTTGTTGTAAATATTTTTGTCCACCCTAAGCGTGGAAGGGTATACTCAGATCTGAGTCCCTTGCTCATTGCACCATCAGGATTCAAGCAAGCCGGGCCGAAGACGGCTGAAATGCCAGAAACCGGTCCCCGGTAGCTTGTTTCCTTCCCAGTGTAAGAATTGGCTTTTGTAGTTGGGTTTGCCCTGTTCCCATCATGCACTGGCACAGGAACAGGAACAGACTAATTTGCATACAGCCAGGTTCTGAAACTGGGATGGTGCAGTGAGCTAAAAAACGGTGT
This sequence comes from Lissotriton vulgaris, assembly GCF_964263255.1. Lineage (NCBI taxonomy): Eukaryota > Metazoa > Chordata > Amphibia > Caudata > Salamandridae > Lissotriton > Lissotriton vulgaris. The sequence continues at coordinate 1,438,596,576 of NC_141689.1, read as the reverse complement.
TGGATCTAGCCCTGATCTCTTGACTGGGTGAGAGTATTCTGTTTAATTCAGAGACTCTGTCCCTCACCACCCCTTGTTGTAAATATTTTGGTCCACCCTAAGCGTGGAAGGGTATACTCAGATGTGAGTCCCTTGCTCATTGCACCATCAGGATTCAAGCAAGCCGGGCCGAAGACGGCTGAAATGCCAGAAACCGGTCCCCGGTAGCTTGTTTCCTTCCCAGTGTAAGAATTGGCTTTTGTAGTCGGGTTTGCCCTGTTCCCATCATGCACTGGGACAGGAACAGACTAATTTGCATACAGCCAGGTTCTGAAACTGGGATGGTGCAGTGAGCTAAAAAACGGTGTTGGATCTAGCCCTGATCTCTTGACTGGGTGAGAGTATTCTGTTTAATTCAGAGACTCTGTCCCTCACCACCCCTTGTTGTAAATATTTTTGTCCACCCTAAGCGTGGAAGGGTATACTCAGATGTGAGTCCCTTGCTCATTGCACCATCAGGATTCAAGCAAGCCGGGCCGAAGACGGCTGAAATGCCAGAAACCGGTCCCCGGTAGCTTGTTTCCTTCCCAGTGTAAGAATTGGCTTTTGTAGTTGGGTTTGCCCTGTTCCCATCATGCACTGGGACAGGAACAGACTAATTTGCATACAGCCAGGTTCTGAAACTTGGATGGTGCAGTGAGCTAAAAAATGGTGTTGGATCTAGCTCTGATCTCTTGACTGGGTGAGAGTATTCTGTTTAATTCAGAGACTCTGTCCCTCACCACCCCTTGTTGTAAATATTTTTGTCCACCCTAAGCGTGGAAGGGTATACTCAGATGTGAGTCCCTTGCTCATTGCACCATCAGGATTCAAGCAAGCCGGGCCGAAGACGGCTGAAATGCCAGAAACCGGTCCCCGGTAGCTTGTTTCCTTCCCAGTGTAAGAATTGGCTTTTGTAGTTGGGTTTGCCCTGTTCCCATCATGCACTGGGACAGGAACAGACTAATTTGCATACAGCCAGGTTCTGAAACTGTGATGGTGCAGTGAGCTAAAAAACGGTGTTGGATCTAGCCCTGATCTCTTGACTGGGTGAGAGTATTCTGTTTAATTCAGAGACTCTGTCCCTCACCACCCCTTGTTGTAAATATTTTTGTCCACCCTAAGCGTGGAAGGGTATACTCAGATGTGAGTCCCTTGCTCATTGCACCATCAGGATTCAAGCAAGCCGGGCCGAAGACGGCTGAAATGCCAGAAACCGGTCCCCGGTAGCTTGTTTCCTTCCCAGTGTAAGAATTGGCTTTTGTAGTTGGGTTTGCCCTGTTCCCATCATGCACTGGGACAGGAACAGACTAATTTGCATACAGCCAGGTTCTGAAACTGGGATGGTGCAGTGAGCTAAAAAACGGTGTTGGATCTAGCCCTGATCTCTTGACTGGGTGAGAGTATTCTGTTTAATTCAGAGACTCTGTCCCTCACCACCCCTTGTTGTAAATATTTTTGTCCACCCTAAGCGTGGAAGGGTATACTCACTCAGATGTGAGTCCCTTGCTCATTGCACCATCAGGATTCAAGCAAGCCGGGCCGAAGACGGCTGAAATGCCATAAACCGGTCCCCGGTAGCTTGTTTCCTTCCCAGTGTAAGAATTGGCTTTTGTAGTTGGGTTTGCCCTGTTCCCATCATGCACTGGGACAGGAACAGACTAATTTGCATACAGCCAGGTTCTGAAACTGGGATGGTGCAGTGAGCCAAAAAACGGTGTTGGATCTAGCCCTGATCTCTTGACTGGGTGAGAGTATTCTGTTTAATTCAGAGACTCTGTCCCTCACCACCCCTTGTTGTAAATATTTTTGTCCACCCTAAGCCTGGAAGGGTATACTCAGATGTGAGTCCCTTGCTCATTGCACCATCAGGATTCAAGCAAGCCGGGCCGAAGATGGCTGAAATGCCAGAAACCGGTCCCCGGTAGCTTGTTTCCTTCCTAGTGTAAGAATTGGCTTTTGTAGTTGGGTTTGCCCTGTTCCCATCATGCACTGGGACAGGAACAGACTAATTTGCATACAGCCAGGTTCTGAAACTGGGATGGTGCAGTGAGCTAAAAAACGGTGTTGGATCTAGCCCTGATCTCTTGACTGGGTGAGAGTATTCTGTTTAATTCAGAGACTCTGTCCCTCACCACCCCTTGTTGTAAATATTTTGGTCCACCCTAAGCGTGGAAGGGTATACTCAGATGTGAGTCCCTTGCTCATTGCACCATCAGGATTCAAGCAAGCCGGGCCGAAGACGGCTGAAATGCCAGAAACCGGTCCCCGGTAGCCTTTTTCCTTCCCAGTGTAAGAATTGGCTTTTGTAGTTGGGTTTGCCCTGTTCCCATCATGCACTGGGACAGGAACAGACTAATTTGCATACAGCCAGGTTCTGAAACTGGGATGGTGCAGTGAGCTAAAAAACGGTGTTGGATCTAGCCCTGATCTCTTGACTGGGTGAGGGTATTCTGTTTAATTCAGAGACTCTGTCCCTCACCACCCCTTGTTGTAAATATTTTTGTCCACCCTAAGCGTGGAAGGGTATACTCAGATGTGAGTCCCTTGCTCATTGCACCATCAGGATTCAAGCAAGCCGGGCCGAAGACGGCTGAAATGCCAGAAACCGGTCCCCGGTAGCTTGTTTCCTTCCCAGTGTAAGAATTGGTTTTTGTAGTTGGGTTTGCCCTGTTCCCATCATGCACTGGGACAGGAACAGACTAATTTGCATACAGCCAGGTTCTGAAACTGGGATGGTGCAGTGAGCTAAAAAACGGTGTTGGATCTAGCTCTGATCTCTTGACTGGGTGAGAGTATTCTGTTTAATTCAGAGACTCTGTCCCTCACCACCCCTTGTTGTAAATATTTTTGTCCACCCTAAGCGTGGAAGGGTATACTCAGATGTGAGTCCCTTGCTCATTGCACCATCAGGATTCAAGCAAGCCGGGCCGAAGACGGCTGAAATGCCAGAAACCGGTCCCCGGTAGCTTGTTTCCTTCCCAGTGTAAGAATTGGCTTTTGTAGTTGGGTTTGCCCTGTTCCCATCATGCACTGGGACAGGAACAGACTAATTTGCATACAGCCAGGTTCTGAAACTGTGATGGTGCAGTGAGCTAAAAAACAGTGTTGGATCTAGCCCTGATCTCTTGACTGGGTGAGAGTATTCTGTTTAATTCAGAGACTCTGTCCCTCACCACCCCTTGTTGTAAATATTTTTGTCCACCCTAAGCGTGGAAGGGTATACTCAGATGTGAGTCCCTTGCTCATTGCACCATCAGGATTCAAGCAAGCCGGGCCGAAGACGGCTGAAATGCCAGAAACCGGTCCCCGGTAGCTTGTTTCCTTCCCAGTGTAAGAATTGGCTTTTGTAGTTGGGTTTGCCCTGTTCCCATCATGCACTGGGACAGGAACAGACTAATTTGCATACAGCCAGGTTCTGAAACTGGGATGGTGCAGTGAGCTAAAAAACGGTGTTGGATCTAGCCCTGATCTCTTGACTGGGTGAGAGTATTCTGTTTAATTCAGAGACTCTGTCCCTCACCACCCCTTGTTGTAAATATTTTTGTCCACCCTAAGCGTGGAAGGGTATACTCACTCAGATGTGAGTCCCTTGCTCATTGCACCATCAGGATTCAAGCAAGCCGGGCCGAAGACGGCTGAAATGCCATAAACCGGTCCCCGGTAGCTTGTTTCCTTCCCAGTGTAAGAATTGGCTTTTGTAGTTGGGTTTGCCCTGTTCCCATCATGCACTGGGACAGGAACAGACTAATTTGCATACAGCCAGGTTCTGAAACTGGGATGGTGCAGTGAGCCAAAAAACGGTGTTGGATCTAGCCCTGATCTCTTGACTGGGTGAGAGTATTCTGTTTAATTCAGAGACTCTGTCCCTCACCACCCCTTGTTGTAAATATTTTTGTCCACCCTAAGCCTGGAAGGGTATACTCAGATGTGAGTCCCTTGCTCATTGCACCATCAGGATTCAAGCAAGCCGGGCCGAAGATGGCTGAAATGCCAGAAACCGGTCCCCGGTAGCTTGTTTCCTTCCTAGTGTAAGAATTGGCTTTTGTAGTTGGGTTTGCCCTGTTCCCATCATGCACTGGGACAGGAACAGACTAATTTGCATACAGCCAGGTTCTGAAACTGGGATGGTGCAGTGAGCTAAAAAACGGTGTTGGATCTAGCCCTGATCTCTTGACTGGGTGAGTGTCATGCACGCACCTGTTATGTCTCGGAAGTGCCCTGGATCCACGCTGCTAATCACCCTGCTTTCCCCTCGTCACCCTCCGGGTGCCAGGAAGTAACGCTAACACCCAAAAAGTAACTAAGAGGAACACAGGGGAACAAAACAAGGGTAGGAGGGGGAGAAAAAGACAGACACTCCACAGTCTTCGTCCACACTGGGGTATATGGGGTCTTCAGTATGACACTGCAGAAATATAAGAAACAATCATGAGAAGAAACCCCACCCTGTGTAGTCCCTGTAATGATATGTGCTGAGTGTCTTAATGTACCTTAGGGAAAGTGTAAGGCCCCACGAATCCAAAGGAACACAAATAAAACGACAGGAACTCTAGTGAAAACTGGAACGGACTGTGTACTGAATGTCTGTACCTTTAAATCACAACAACACTTATTATTATCTGTTTTCCCCACATTAACCAAATCAAAACACCTTGTGGACAGTGTGCAAACACTCACCCTGCACACCTTCACGGTGCGCCTCAATATATACGAAGTACCCACAGAGGGGTTGAACAACACTCAAGGCTATGTGCCTGAAACATAAACGTGAACCTCCAATCCTCGAGGCAAAAACTCAGAAACAACTTAAAGATTCCACCGCTACCGCGGTAAACAATATTCAAACGGAATAACGCACAACAAAGTAACTCCTCCCGAAGCAAGCCGCTAAACGGAAGAACGAAAGCACCTACGAGATCTTGCACGCCAACCTTCTCCTAGCTCCTCGGACGCCGATGTGAACCCGGAATGGAATAACACACACTAACTGAACGCGAAGCACTTCCTGTAGGTCGGGGCGGGCTTATCACTCGAATACTACTCAGTAGCGCATGCGTGGTGCTAACGCATGCGCACTTGTATCTCTGACACTTCTTGCCAATAATAACCTGTCTGAACAACGAAACGTACTCTAGTCAGTCTTGCCGATCGTACTGCAGGCATGACAGAACACCCCCCCACAACGCCCCCCACTGGTTTGGGCTTGTGGGGGTACCGCCTATGAAAAGCCCGTAGCAATCGGGGTGCATGGACGTGAGATGCGGGTTCCCAAGATCTTTCCTCCACACCAAACCCTTTCCAGTGTATCAAATACTGGAGACGGCTCCTCACTCTCCTGGAGTCCAGAACAGCACCCACTTCATATTCCACATCGGAATCAACCGGCACTGAAAGAGGTGTAAGAGGAAGGCGGGTACCAGGCAATACCTGTTTCAATAATGAGACGTGGAAGACAGGATGTATTTTCATCGACGGGGGCAGATTCAATTTGATGGCTACTGGATTCACAATCTTGAGTACAGAAAAGGGGCCAATATACTTGGGCTTTAATTTGCACGTTCCCTTCAAGGCTAAGTATTTGGTGGACAACCATACCTTGTCGTCTTGCTGGTACACGGGCCCTGTATGTCTATGTGCATCAGCAGACTTCTTATACTCTGTCTTGGCCCTGTCAAGATTGGTGTGTACGTTAGCATGAACCACCTGTAAATGTGCTACCAACTCTTGAACGGCCGGAATGGCACAAGGTCTCAATGGGGGGAAAGGCAGCACCTTAGGATGAAACCCATATGAAGCATAAAAGGGTGTATATAAGGTGGAAAAGTGATGGCTGTTGTTATAGGACAGTTCTGCCAACCAGATCAGTTCATCCCACTCTTTTTGTTCTTGTAACAGTTGACATCGCAAGAATTGCTCAAGACATTGATTGACACGTTCTGTTTGTCCATCGGTCTGTGGATGGTGACTAGACGATAGACGCACTTCGATTTGTAATGTCTTACATAGCTGTTTCCAGAAGTTGGAGATAAACTGGGACCCCCTGTCAGTAACCAAGACAGATGGAAGACCATGGAGACGAGCGATTTGTTGCAGAAACACCCCCGCCAACCCTGCAGAGGTAGGTAACCCTGGAAGCGGGATGAAGTGAGCTGCCTTGGTGAACATGTCTACTACTACTAGTAAAGCAGTATTGCCCCTGTGGGTTCTAGGCAATTCCACAATGAAATCCATGGATACAGATTGCCAAGGTGCTGTGGGTGTAGGAAGGGGCAATAACAAACCCACCGCCCCTTCATGGGAGGACTTGCTCTGTGCACAAACGTGACAAGTTTGCACGAACTGTTGTACGTCTTTAGCCATATGGGACCACCAACAATGTCTCTTGATTAATTCTAATGTCCGTTTATATCCGGGATGACCTGCCACCCCATGATTATGGCACCAATCCATGACCTGTTGCTGTAAGGGTGCTGTGGGAATAAACACCCCTCCCTGTATGTACAGGAGATCGTCTGTGACAATGGCCTGATGTTGCTGTGCTAGGGCTCTAGCAGTGGATTCATTCTGTGCATGCTTAACCTGCGCTAAGAAGTCTTGTTCATTATGCAATACTCCAATTAATCTATTGGGAGCAATAATACAGGGAGGCGTCTCCGCTGGCGAGACTGGATCGAACCCCAGACGGGATAAGGCGTCTGCCTTCCCATTCTGTCTCCCTGCTCTGAAATGGATCTTAAAATCGTACTCATTAAAGAACTGAGTCCATCTCAACTGACGCATGGATAGAGCTCTGGCAGATTTAAGGTACTGGAGATTACGATGGTCAGACAAGACAGTAACTGTGTGATTCGTTCCTAGGAGATATTGTCTCCATTCTTCCAATACCTTTTTTATGGCCAAGAGTTCCCTCTCACCAACAGCATAGTTCACCTCCGCAGGTGTCAATTTGTGGGAATAATAAGCCACCGGATGTAATTCACCAGAGGATGCATCGACTTGAGAAAGTATCCCTCCCACAGCCACCTGGGATGCATCGACCTCAACAATATAGGGGCTGGAAGGATCGGGGTGTTTCAGAATAGGAGCCTGTGTAAAAGAAGTCTTAAGGAGGTGAAAAGCCTTATCTGCAGTCTCCGACCAATGAAACGGTACACCTTTCCTCAACAATCTCGTGATAGGAGCCACTAATTCTGAAAACTGATGAATAAAACGTCGGTAAAAATTAGCAAACCCAATGAATTGCTGGATTTCCTTCACAGTTTTGGGAGGGGGCCAATCAAGAACAGCTCTGACTTTATTCGGGTCCATACTCAGACCAGTAGAGGACACTATGAATCCTAAGAAGGCCACTTGATGGCGATGGAAGAAACACTTGTCCAATTTACAAAACAGATCGTTCTCCTGTAATAGTTGAAGAACCGACGTCACATGCTCCACATGTTCCTCTAGCGACTTTGAATAGATCAGTAGATCGTCAATATAGGCTATGACGTGCTTGTCCAGATGCTCCTTCAGCACCTCATTGATGAAGTATTGAAATGCTGAAGGAGCATTACACAAACCAAAGGGCATCACTAAATATTCATACAGCCCGTATTTAGTACAGAAAGCTGTCTTCCACTCATCGCCCTCTCTTACCCGGACCAGGTGATATGCTCCCCGCAGGTCCAATTTCGTAAACCATACAGCATCTCTCACCTGGTCGAGCAGAGAGGAGATGAGCGGTAAAGGATACTTGTTTTTTATGGTGATGTCATTCAATGAACGGTAGTCAATACAACAACGTAAACCCCCCTCCCGTTTAGGAATAAAAAATAAAGCAGAAGAGGCAGGGGATCTGGAGGGTCCTATCAACCCAAGTTCTAACATGTTGTCAAGATACTCTCTCAAGTACAGATTTTCTTTCTCCGTAAGGGAGTACACCCTGCTGGTAGGTATGCGTGCGCCAGGTTGGAGGTCAATTCGGCAATCATACGCCCTGTGAGGTGGTAAACAGGTTGCCTGTTTCTGATCGAAAACAGTATGAAACCTTTGATACTCCAGAGGTAGGGTGACATCAGGTTGTTCTTCCTGAGGTGTGATCATAAGGGACTCCGCCACCACGGGTACGGTTTTTTGTACGGGCGTGGCACAGAGTTTTTCAGCCGAAGAATGTGTATGAACATTCTCTAAAGGAGGTAATTGTTCGTCTGGTATCGGGAATGTAATACTAGTGGTCTTCCAATTTATGTAAGGGTTGTGAAGACGCAACCATGGAAGGCCTAGGACCACAGAGAACTGGGGAGATTCTATCAAATCAAACGTTAAACGTTCTTTATGTGTGGAATCGATACACATTTCTACAGGGATGCTGGCATGTGTGATGGGTCCAGATCTTAAAGGACTCCCATCTATGGTATACACTTCCTCGGGGGTCTCTTTGGGTTCAGTAGGAATGTTATTAGCAATAGCCCAACTATGATCCATAAAATTGCCTGAGGCGCCAGAATCAATCATTATCGACTGTGTTATTGACTGTGTCATCCAGGTTAGAATGGCTGTGACAAAAAAATGTCCTTTGTTGTTCACCAATGAGGAGACCATTTGAACCAAAGGACCCTGCGGTACGGTCTCTATTACCTTAGGGTCTTCTAGTTTTCCGACTTGCGGTGGGATTTAGGTTTGACAGGACATTCACGTACAAAATGCCCTGCTTTACCGCAATATAAACATAGTCGATTGACTCTCCGCCTTTGTCTTTCTGTCTCACTTAAGGGACCTTTTAGACTCCCTATCTGCATGGGTTCTGGTTCTTCTACCTTAGTATCAGTTTCAATTTTCTTTTCCTTAGGACTATATCTAGTGTATTCGTATCTTCCTCTATCTCTCCTTCTTTCGCCCAATCTGTGATCTAATTTAACCACAAGATCTATTAACTCAGGACAAGTTGAGGGAGGATCAACTACATGAGCCAATTCATCTTTGAGGTCCTCTCGTAACCCTTTATAGAAAAGAGCACTTCTCTTATTCTCAGGCCAATCCGCCTCTACCACTAATCGATTGAAGGTGGTAATATAAGTGACTAAATCTTTAGACCCTTGTTTCAGATGTAAAAGCTCCGTATCGGCAGCATGAGTAAAGGTGTGTTTGTCGAACATTTTTCTCAATGCTTGTCTGAACGCTTCATAATTTAATAACATAGGGTCATCCTTTTCTATTAACGGGATAGTCCAATTAGCGGCTGACCCCCCAAGATATGACAGCACAAAAGCCACCTTGGCTTGGTCAGTGGGAAAACAGGCAGCCTTGCATAAAAAGTGTAACTGACATTGTGTCAGAAAAGCAGCGCATTTTGAAGGTTCCCCGTAGAACCTTTCAGGTGGAGCTAAAGGAATAGACTGGGGGGTGACAACCTGTACTACTGGGGTTGCATTGCTGGTCCCGGCTCTATCCCCTTCTTGAGTGCTCAAAGCAGCCAACCTGTCTGAGATGTTTTGGGTTTCTTTCTGGAGATTACCCACCATGCTAGCAACGTCCTGCAGTGTAAGTTCCATGACACCTAGGAGACACTGTACATAAAGGCTTCGCGTTCTGTCATGCACGCACCTGTTATGTCTCGGAAGTGCCCTGGATCCACGCTGCTAATCACCCTGCTTTCCCCTCGTCACCCTCCGGGTGCCAGGAAGTAACGCTAACACCCAAAAAGTAACTAAGAGGAACACAGGGGAACAAAACAAGGGTAGGAGGGGGAGAAAAAGACAGACACTCCACAGTCTTCGTCCACACTGGGGTATATGGGGTCTTCAGTATGACACTGCAGAAATATAAGAAACAATCATGAGAAGAAACCCCACCCTGTGTAGTCCCTGTAATGATATGTGCTGAGTGTCTTAATGTACCTTAGGGAAAGTGTAAGGCCCCACGAATCCAAAGGAACACAAATAAAACGACAGGAACTCTAGTGAAAACTGGAACGGACTGTGTACTGAATGTCTGTACCTTTAAATCACAACAACACTTATTATTATCTGTTTTCCCCACATTAACCAAATCAAAACACCTTGTGGACAGTGCGCAAACACTCACCCTGCACACCTTCACGGTGCGCCTCAATATATACGAAGTACCCACAGAGGGGTTGAACAACACTCAAGGCTATGTGCCTGAAACATAAACGTGAACCTCCAATCCTCGAGGCAAAAACTCAGAAACAACTTAAAGATTCCACCGCTACCGCGGTAAACAATATTCAAACGGAATAACGCACAACAAAGTAACTCTTCCCGAAGCAAGCCGCTAAACGGAAGAACGAAAGCACCTACGAGATCTTGCACGCCAACCTTCTCCTAGCTCCTCGGACGCCGATGTGAACCCGGAACGTAATAACACACACTAACTGAACGCGAAGCACTTCCTGTAGGTCGGGGCGGGCTTATCACTCGAATACTACTCAGTAGCGCATGCGTGGTGCTAACGCATGCGCACTTGTATCTCTGACACTTCTTGCCAATAATAACCTGTCTGAACAACGAAACGTACTCTAGTCAGTCTTGCCGATCGTACTGCAGGCATGACAGTGAGAGTATTCTGTTTAATTCAGAGCCTATGTCCCTCACCACCCCTTGTTGTAAATATTTTTGTCCACCCTAAGCGTGGAAGGGTATACTCAGATGTGAGTCCCTTGCTCATTGCACCATCAGGATTCAAGCAAGCCGGGCCGAAGACGGCTGAAATGCCAGAAACCGGTACCCGGTAGCTTGTTTCCTTCCCAGTGTAAGAATTGGCTTTTGTAGTTGGGTTTGCCCTGTTCCCATCATGCACTGGGACAGGAACAGACTAATTTGCATACAGCCAGGTTCTGAAACTGGGATGGTGCAGTGAGCTAAAAAACGGTGTTGGATCTAGCCCTGATCTCTTGACTGGGTGAGAGTATTCTGTTTAATTCAGAGACTCTGTACCTCACCACCCCTTGTTGTAAATATCAATGGTTAGAGCGGCAGACCCTGATGCAGTAGTCTGTCCGGGACCAGGGTTCAATTCCTGCCTCGGCTGGTCTCGGGCTCAATATCCTCGGCCCTGATAATTCTCGCCTCGGTGCCTATTCTGATCATGAGCCCCACTCTGCACCTCTGGGCAATAGCTTGCCTAATCTCTATAACGGCCCCAACAATGCTGAGGATGCCTGACTTCACCTTGGGGGTGCCCAGGAGTGGGCTCCATACAGGGAAAGACCAGGAAGGGTTCCTCTGCGGTATTCGTACAAGCACCGAGATGCCTCCGGGTAGTCGTGCGCTATAAAAGTGCGTAATCATCCTTATTTTTCATATACTGCATGGGGCACCACGTTATTCCGCGATGACCATCTCAAAAATAGCTGCAATAAATCCTATAATATTTGGTATTAAACATGTTGGAATAATACCCCAACAGTGTAAATAGTGTGGGAGGTATGATTCCAAGCACTGGAAGAGCGGTCTGTTAGGATCTCAGGGTTCCCGGTACTACCCTTCTAGTCCCGGACCGCACAAAATGGTTGCTGCCGACCAGAGACATGATTCTGCCCTCCTGCTGCTGAACCAAGCACGAGCAGGGGAAGGCACCAAGTAGCCCAACCTCAATCACCTCCAGTGACCAGAATCTTCAGCCACACAGCATCGTGTGCATCGTGGCCTGCATCTTTTGGTGAGCTGATTGAGGTCCTCTCGTGACTCCAGTGCCTCTGGCCTGTGGGTCCACTTGAGGGTCACAGATGTTTCTTTTGGGCTCCCCTCATTGATTGGGGCCTGCCCTGACTCCCCTGCTTTTGGTGGGTACCCTGGACCTTGCTGGTCCTGACGTTGCTCCTTCTTTGATTCCTGCATTGGTTGCATTTGCCAAGGCTTGTTGATGCACCCCTCAGCACTTGACACCCTTCTTGAGACAGATCCTGCACAGCTCCTTGATCTCCTCAGCGTCGCCTGGTCCCCACAGCTTCAGAGTCAAGGTCATCGTCACCCATCCTGCAACACCCAACATCGGAGGGCATTTGTCTTCCTAGTCTCCTGGTAACTCCTGAGTGGCATAGACTCTTTCCCCTCTGCTTGCAGGTAGCTCTTATTTAGAATCCCCCTTTGGATTTCACCAGACACTTTTTCCTTCTTCAGCAGTGGCACTTTCCTGAAGTCCTCCATTGGGTTTGATGGAGGTGTCCGACACCACATTACACGCATGCACCTGGCTTCCCTGGTGTAGGTAACATGGGTACTAGGGAATCCACGAGTGGGGTGGCTCTCCAATCTTCCATTTTCCACTGATTTTCTTCAGGGTCCACAGGGAAGGGTCCTTAATCTTTAAAAATCCATCCGTGACTTACACATAGAGTTGTACGGAGCACGCGGTCGTGTTCCACACTGTATACGCTCTCTGTGTGGTCCCTATCTACTCACCTTGGGTGGTTCCTTGGGGTCCCAGAACTTCTACGTCCTCTCAACCTTGTCTTGACCCTAGTGATGGTTCTTATATCACTTTCTTAGTATATGGTTTTGTCCTTCTGGGGCTACTATGTATTTTGTACTATTTACTGTGTTCCTTTGCTAAGGTTTTGCGTGCATTGTGCATATTTCCGGGTATGCACAATGCACATTATTATTTTCATTAAATACTTTGTGTGGTTCTTTTTCACTTACTCTATACTATAAGATTGCTTTCTGGTGAAACAAGCTGCTTTACACTCCTTCTGGACTAAGCCTGAAGGCTGCTCTCCACAGCTACCACTTAAAGAGCTTTCTAAGGTTGTCTAAGACCTCTTAAATCACCATAAAGGTTGTCTGGACTAGTGCAAGGTGCCCACTTACATAAGTGGACATCATATACCAGGCTAGCTTCTCACAGTCTGTTATCATGAATTTGGTGTGACTCACGTGCCTTAATCTTATTTATTTTTCCTGGACCACGAGCAGACAACCTTAGTAGGACAAGTGAATTCTTCAAGTAGTTAGGCTTTACTTGTCCGCTTGCTGCCTTGATAGGACACGGAGGACACAACTCAAGGAGTTGAGAACCAGCAAAAATTACTAGTATTCCTTCAGATAAGAGAGAGGGCACCATGGAATTTGGTAGTGCTTTTTTAGGAGGAGTACGGTGAGGACAGTTTGTATGTTAGTATGAAGAGGTGTCCTGTGTAGAAGGGGAAGGGGACGAGGCATGAGATAATCCTAACACACTCTCCCATGGGCTATGGCGTTCTCATCTTAGCATTTGTACTATGGACCTAGTAGCAAGACACTTCCCTATAATAATGCCTCCGTCGCTGTAGATTTGCAATGGTTTGCCCCGCCCATCTCCTACGACAATGTATTTGGAATAATCAGTTCTTGTATCTGATGGACAGGCTTGTGCCTGGTAGCAAGGGGGCAGTTGCCCCAGTCTCACTGTAAAATTCATAATGTTACTTAAAGGGGGGCGGGGCTTCTAATGGTTGTTTTATGTCTCATATACAGGGACCGCGCTGGAGAACTGCCCTCTCTCTTGGGGCCGCCCGAACTATCAACAAGTAGAAGGGTCTTTCCACACTGTGGCCAGTGAGCTAGTGGATGGGACACCCAGGTTCTCACCAAGGGTCATTCGGCCCGATATGTTTTTTGCCTGTTTTTGATACAGTCCAGCTCTTTCATGCCCTCTTTGGAAAGAGTTACTGACAGTGCCCGGGCATACTCTTTCTATTTCAGAATGTGTTTCCATACTGTATTCGGGGATGGTTACGTGTTTGCAACACATTTACGCAGCAGTCACTAATAGTATTGGATATATTGGATCACTCTTCCAACTTGCATTTGGAGGTTCAGTTTTGTTCTAAAAGAAACCTTTTAGTGTTGTGATAAGAGTAGAACACCTTGACCTAGCGGCGCAGCGGGCAGCTTGGCAGGGAGGAATACTAGGCTTGGTTATCTATACGCTGCGGGCGGTAGTGCGACCATTGGTGTTGGTTCCGCTCTCACAGGTTGAGAAGAATATGATGAAACTTGGACTTGGTCGGCGTCATGCTGATTATAGACTGGGTTGGCGTGCTCAGGATGAGGTGAAGCCGGCGCACGTCATTTCCCCCCCTTCAGCGCAAGGTGTGTCTTTACGCAAGGCATAGTTTGCATTTGCCCTTCTCCTGTATTACGGTGCCAGGCAGTTCAGACTGACTGTGTAAGTTGTGTTACCCTACTCCTTCTGAGCTACGCAGTCTCATACCTTTCCTGGCACTTTGACTCCCTAAGTAGCCTATATATGTTTTGTTCCACACAGGCAATCTTCTAGCTCGGGATTATCTGACAATAGCAGCCGTCTCCCTTGGCCTTAAAGAGTTTCTTGTCGGTCAATTGGGTGTCTCTACTGTTTTGGGTCTCACTCAGCTTCGTTGTTCGATGGCTGGCAAGAAAGTGTTATTCAGGTCTTTCATGTCACTCTTAGTGCTCTGATAGGATGGACATGTCACTCTTAGAAGTTGACACCTTGGTAGCTATGGTTGGGGGTGGCTATTTCTTCGTTGGCTATGCACGAAAACTGGCTTGGTTATTTTATGCACTAAGAAGCATTGACCAAACCAACAGATGGGCTTGTTGTATGGGAGCGCTCCTTTTGTAAGTGTAGATAGGGAGGCATTGGCACAGCGGCCAATTGCCAAGCATTTCTCAGCACCTTTGCCTGAGCAAGCAATGTAGCCCTGCAGATTAGTTGTGCCTGCATTGCCACACATATACTCATTCTTTCTGGCCCACGCTGAGACACCCGCATAGTTGTACCCAGCCTCGCTAGTTTTCTATACCCCGGCTATTTGGCACCATGGTGATGCATTGTCAATTTATACAGAATTTTGGGCTTGCTTTAGCACACTTTCCCCCTCCTGCCTGATCCCACCTAGAATCCTCAGCTCCGGCTCCACTGTGGTTCAGGCTGATACTTTATAGCCTCGACTTGTTTATATCGTGGGTCACATGTTGGCCCGTACGCGGCCATGTAGACGATTGCTTTAGCTGTACTTCATGTATACACAGCGGGATAGGATGCGTGTTTTAAGCTTCTTAGGGGCCAACGTAGGACAGGCAAAGGGGGACGTTTTGTACTTTTTACAAACTTGAGGAGATTCCTTACACAGTGTTGAAGGGATGTTGCCTATGCAAACCCAATACGGCCTTTTACGCATGAGGGAGAAGCTTGCGGCCACGAAGTGAGTTGTCGAACTTACGTTATTGGGCACCAGGCACCATATGAGGCACTTTGTTTTGATGTATTTTGTATTTTGACGATCCTGTAGGGCCCAGGAGGGGCAGGTTATATCAGTATTTATTCAATCTACAGGGAAAAAAACAATGCCACCCTTTGTGCACTGTACTTATGGATTTGTCACACATAGCAATTTTTCCCGAGTGCCCTTTTAAAGGGTGGCCAGTTCGTGGTTGGCTATGCATGATAGCCTTAAGTGTGGCATCTTTATTTGTGCAACTAAGCAACATTGACTATGTCAACAGATGGGCTGATGGAAGAGCTGGCATGCACCACGAGATGTTTCATCTAGATCATCCTAGACAGTCTAAAAATCCTGCCCTTTAGACAGGTTTTGGCAAACGCGACCAACTGTCTTGCTTAGTTGGGGTGCATCATGTTGAGGGCATCATGGGGGAAGAACTTATTTTGACACATTTTGCTGGAAGTAGGCTTGTGGGGCATCTCTCTGCTCTCTTATTTGGCATGTTTTCGGTCATTGACCATCCTGCAGATTACTGCAAGTTCACTTCCCCAGGGCTAGGTAGTCAACTAAGGGAAGGGGGGCTGGCCTCCGACAGGCCTTGCCAGGTCAGGGGTAGCCAATCTTTAGCTAGATCCTGTGGTGGTGATAGTGTGCGAAACTCAGTCTGGGGGTTCTGGGCCAGTTTTCCCTCGCCATGCGCTGCGGGGGGCAGCGGGCGCTAGGTGCCTTTTGAGGATCAGCCATGGGTTTTCCGGACTGAGGTGCGTGTCTCTGTAATTCACATTCACAGACGTGTTCCAGCGGAGGCTCCTTGTCCACCACATAGGGAACCTTGTCGACGCACTCTTTCCAGTCTACACCTTCTTGGTGTATACATCAGGGTCTCAAGTGGTTAGCAGGGTCCAGGCATCTGCGACCAGTCCCTGGTTAAGCAAGCAGTGTAGGTTGACACTTTTTAAAATTTTTCTCAGTGTTTCATGTTCGGACCCTATACTCTTATTCCCCAATCATGAACATGATACCTGGTGTGTGCACCAAGGATCTTTTTACGATTTTTGTGCTGGTCATATGCTCTCTGATAGAATGACCACATTTATCTCACGTTGGGGTTTCTGCCACCAGTGGGGGTCAGGTAAATTTCAGTGGTCAGACATGTCTCTACCTCTGTAGGCAAGGCGCTCGTCTAGGGAGGTGCTGGAGCCAATGCGCAGGAAGTCCTGTGCTGCGTATATTTCAAAGGGCAGAGGAGACAGGATGTCATTAGACCTGGGAGACCTTACGCCATGCGCAAGGGGCTTTGGGAGGATATTTAGGCAATCCGGCCCGATTTAAACTTGGACTGGTTTCAGGCTAGTTAGGGGAGAGGCCCTAGTAATATAGAGCTAGAAATAGTAGGAGGAATGCCGGCCTTGGTTGGGGGCTCTGGCTTCGACGGTCGCCACACCCAGGGCTGTGGCAGAGTTACAGGGCGATGCAGAGGCGGAAAGGTACCCGGGAGTACCCTCTTCAGGAGCACAAAGGATGCTGAGGCCTAATATCCCCAGGAAGTCTGTGCGGTGGATCCTGGGGGTGCGACGGTGCCCCGCTATCCTACGGGCGGTTGGAAACCTGTACAACCGGGGGTTGCTTGAACGCTCCGCCCCTCGTAGGGGGAGCCTGAGCAAGAGGGTGGACCAATGGTTCACGGAAATGCGAGGGGCTATCTCCTCACCACAACCGCTAAGCAACGATTGGCTAAGGCCACGTTGCAAATTGGCCCATCAGGTGGTAGGTCGCGAGGGGCGGCTTGCCCTTGGATCGTCTGTAAGATAACCCACCTTGTTGGCATGTGTATATGCTAATAAACCTGCAGCTACTTTTCTCCAACAAAAAGTTGTCTTGTCTGCTTATTTCTGCGACATGCATGTTACTGTGAGCAGGCTGGTGAGTGGGCCGATATTGGCACTATGCAGGCCGACCGACACGTCCCGCAGGGGACACTAGTAAGAGGGCGGCCCCCATAGTGCCACAAGATGGCACACGGGGCAGCCCAGCGCTACGAGATCCTAGAGGGTCCCGCGCATCACTTCCGGTCTGGTGTGGGCAGGGGAGAGTATATATTCCTCCCCCGCCCACCTAGCGGCCTATTTGTCCACCGTCCCCTCACCCTGATGCCGTTTCCCTCTCTACCGCATACCCGGCGTTTTCAGGGTGGGGTAGGAAATTCTTCTAATGTTTTCTCATTTGTGTTGCAGGCGGAGTTACAGGGCGATCCAGAGGCGTAAAGGTACCCGGGAGTACCCTCTTCAGGAGCACAAAGGATGCTTAGGCCTAATATCCCCAGGAAGTCTGTGCGGTGGACCCTGGGGGTGCGACGGCGCCCTGCTATCCTACGGGCGGTTGGAAACCTGTACAACGGGGGTCACTTGAATGCTCCGCCCCTCGTAGGGGGGGCGTGAGCAAGAGGGTGGACCAATGGTTCACCGGAAATGGGAGGGGCTATCTCCTCACCACAACCGCTAAGCAATGATTGGCTAAGGCCACGTTGCAAATTGGCCCATCAGGTGGTAGGTCGCGAGGGGTGGCTTGGCTTTGGATCGTCTGTAAGATAACCCACCTTGTTGGCATGTGTATATGCTAATAAACCTGCAGCTACTTTTCTCCAACAAAAAGTTGTCTTGTCTGCTTATTTCTGCGACATGCATGTTACTGTGAGCAGGCTGGTGAGTGGGCCGATATTGGCACTATGGAGTCGGAGGGGCTTCCTGATGGGATTCTAGGAGTAGTGTTCCTGAAAATCTTGGCATCCTTAAAGAAATAGTAGAACCATGAAGTTCCGATCCACCCAGGCAGTACCGAGCAAAATGGCCTCATTAGAAGACTTATTCGTCATGTTGGTTGAGTTGAAAGGGGAAATGGCTGTGGCTAGAGCAAAAATCACAGCATTAGCAAACCGGGTGAATCACTTAGAAAATAGGATGGAGTCGTAGTAGAGTTGCAGGGGACACTAACCAATCCCCTCCTTCGGTAGTATCAGTGACAGTTCCCCAGTTTGTACCTTTAGCTCTACCCAAGCGTTTCTATGCAGATCCTGATAAAGCTCAAACAGTTGAATGTCAATTGCAGCAGAAGTGGGCCTGCACGCAGGAAAGGCTCAGGAGACTAGTGTAGTTCCTTAGATTCAGATGGGTGTGTGCGTTCTCCTGAAAACTGCAGGTTGCAGCAGAGACTAGGCGTGAACCAGCCCAGTCACACCCCCCAAATGCCAGGGTTAAAGACAGTTGGAGAGTTCCAGAGCATCTCTGAAAGACCTAAGGCAGTGCACCCAACAGCTATGAGGTGCTAGAGACAACATTACTGCCAGTGGTGGGGGCCTAGGTCAGATCCAACCCCGTGCCCCCATCCATAGGTCAGTGCCGCAGTATAGTCCAGAGGAGGTGCTCAGTAAGGGTGGGCGTAGTTTGCATAGTGGGGCTTTGGGAAGCTACGCGAAGTGGGCAAAAAACTACGCCCACCCACGCACTTCGCGTAGCCCCACTATGCGCCACCCGCCTCCCTCCCGCCCTCCCTAAATGCTTAAATTAGCTTAAAAATTATTGATATAAAACCACTTACCTTGTCCGCAGCATCCCCGGGGCTGCCTCTCTTCATCGCGCCGCCGCCGTCTTTGATACTAATGCGCATGCGCGGGCGCTCGCGCATGCGCATTTCTCGCGAGAAATGCGCATGCGCGGGCGGCCGCGCATGCGCATTAGTATCCAAGACGGCTGCACCGGCGACGCGATGACGAGAGGGAGCCCCGGGGACGTAGCGGACAAGGTAAGTGGTTTTATAATTCATTTTTAAGCTACTTTAAGCATTTAGTGAGGGCGGGAGGGAGGCCGGTGGCGGGCAACTTCGCTATGCCCAAGGAGTGGGCGTAGTGTTGCCTGCTTCGCCTACTTTGCAAAGGGCGAAGTAGGCAACACTACGCCACTTCGTGGGCGTAGCGAAGTTGCCCTCCCAGGGTTAGTGCTCAGTCCCTCACAATTGTGAGACCCCAACTGAGAGCGTAGGGGTGGTAAAGGAAGCCAGGTCAAGATCAAAGGCACAATATCAAAGGTACAATATGCCCAAGGAGTGGGCGTAGTGTTGCCTGCTTCGCCTACTTTGCAAAGGGCGAAGTAGGCAACACTACGCCACTTCGTGGACGTAGCGAAGTTGCCCTCCCAGGGTTAGTGCTCAGTCCCTCACAATTGTGAGACCCCAACTGAGAGCGTAGGGGTGGTAAAGGAAGCCAGGTCAAGATCAAAGGCACAATATGCTGCTGTACACCTCAAACCCCATGGTTGAGCCTACGCCCAATTTGAACTTTGACCTCAGAGCAGCCACTGCACCCAGGGTAGAAGGAAGGCAGGAGGACAGCGGCACTGCAACACCTCGGCTCACCTGGTATAGGCGAGCCCAACAAGCGGCCGCTGATCTGCCTATGTACCTCTAAGACACTGTCCTCTCGCCCACCAGAGGGAGAAGCTCCAGCACCAGGTGCAATCCTATCAGCAATCCTATTGGTGCTCCATATTAGAACCTCCGGTCCCAGCGGCCACCAATGTAGATGTCCCGCCAGGCGTGCCTCCAGGCAGGTATTCAGCAGCAAGGGATGCCATCTAGAATGCTGCTGCATCCCTGGTAACTTTAAAACAGAAGCCGCTGTCATCCCACCTTCATGCGGACCTAGGCCTTCGCTTGCCCTCGCTGTAAGACCGGCTCCAAGTGGATAAGTCCAACAGCAGCAAGAACTACCAGCAGGGGCAAAAAAAGGAAGGATACGGGGCAGGTGAAGGTGGCAGATGGCTACATTTGCTCAGAACTATTGTAGGATAACAGGGTAGGTGTGCAGAGCCTCTTTAGAGCATGTTCACCATCGTGACCCTGCTCATTGGGAGACACCCTCATAATAGGTATCCAAGGTGCTGTGACTAAAGAACTGTAAAAAGAAGTGAAGGACCTTGCTCTTCTGGACTTCTGACACACTAGGTATCCAACAGGGCAAGAATATACATTCCTTTCCCTTGTACATTGGTCTTATTCCTGACTTCACTTTTTATGGCAGTCAAAGAGGACAGTAAATGCAACGACTGCTATCTCACATGGCTCAACTGTGATCACTGAACACACAATGATGATATGTGAAGTGGGGCTATCCTTCAATAGTCTAAGAGGAGATGCTGGACGTTTGGCAAATCTCTTCTTACAGATAGGTTTTAAGACAAAAACTGAAGGATGTTATTACTCATGATTTTTAATAAAATCATACAAGGGACCCGAGACCACACTCTGGTAACACCTTCAAGTCAGTTTCCTGGAGCTATTGCATAGCAGAAAGGGCTGCCCAGTGGAATATTGGCAAACTTCATAGTTGTTCCCTTGAAAAGGTGTTAAAAACTCTAAAGGATGAATATAGATCCTCAGCCTCTTTAAAGATTTTGAAAAAGATTGCATCTCATAGGGGGCATATTGGATTGTTAGCTATGGAGAAATCCGAAAAGGCACGTTTATACCTCAAGCAACGATTTTATGAATAGGTAAATAAGACAGGGTCACTCCTGACTAGACACCTATGACAACAGATGATGTTGAGATGAATCTCTACATTATTAGACATCAATGGCACCTCTCTTGATAAGACTGAGGGCAAACTTTGTAAATTCAAATTCAAAACCATTGGATGTAGGGGAACATTTTGCACCAGACTTTACACTTAAATATGTGACACTCTATATACCCTTTCTTCAAGTAACAAATAATCACACTAAGAATGGCATTCGTAAATATCTCACTAATCCATAAGCTGGGCAAACCTGATAACAAATGTGAGTTCTGTAAACCGATAGCTTTATTGAATTTGAATGCACAAATGTTCATGGTGGTTGTTGAGTCACTAGCAGGAATGATTAGACAACACCAAGAAGTGATGGGGATGCATTTTGGGAAAGATGACTGGGGGTGAGTGCCTGAAGAGTTTCAGTGCTCCGTCCATCATCTCCTCATGTTTGCTTTATTCGCCCTAAGTTGGCAGGGTATGCCCAGATGAGGGTCCCTTGCTCACTTTGCCACTGTATTCAAGCTAGCCTGGCTGATGAAGGGTGTTACCCAGAAACCAGTCCCAGGATGCTTGTTTCCGGTTCAGGGATGACCTGGCTTGGCAGTTCGGGCTGGACTGTTCCCTTGAGGCACAGGGTCAATACTGATTTTCATATGGCTGGGTCTGAACTGAGGTGGCGTAGTGAGCTAAAGAATGATGATGGATTCAACCGAGATCTGTGAATGGGGGTGAGTGTCTGAAAAGCTTCAGCACTCCGTCCATCATCTCCTTGTATTTGTTTTGTTCACCCTAAGTTGGCAGGGTATGCCCAAACATGGGTCCCTAGCTCACTTTGCCACTGGATTCAAGCTTGCCTGGCTGATGAAGGGTGTTACCAAGAAACAGGTCCCAGGATGCTTGTTTCCTGTTCAGGGATGACCTTGCTTGGCAGTTTAGGCTCGACTGTTCCCATGAGGCACAGAGTCAAAACTGATTTGCATATGGCTGGGTCTGAACTGCAGGCGAAGTGAGC
This sequence comes from Lissotriton vulgaris, assembly GCF_964263255.1. Taxonomy (NCBI): domain Eukaryota; kingdom Metazoa; phylum Chordata; class Amphibia; order Caudata; family Salamandridae; genus Lissotriton; species Lissotriton vulgaris. The sequence goes on along the minus strand of NC_141689.1, from coordinate 1,438,574,787 downwards.
TAAAGAATGATGATGGATTAAACCCAGATCTATGACCGGGGTGAGTGTCTGAAAATGTTCAGCTCTCTGTCCATCATCTCCTTGTGTTTGCATTTTGGGAAGATTCCCATAAAATGCATCCTATTTGCAGATGACATTCAGCTGCCCTTGACTGACCCTTTGTCTTCTGTAAAGAGTTATGGAAATACTGGAATGTTACAGTATTGCATCAAGGTTCAGGGTGAACCTGGCCAAATCTGTGATGTTACGTATTGGCTTTGGAGCAGCACTCATGCAGGCTCACTGTCCCAGCCCCTTTCTGTTGGGCTACCAACAAAATAAAATCTTTTGGAATATGTATATCAATGAAGTTTGGTGCGCTAAATGTTGCTAATTATCTCAGGTCAATACAGTCAATTGTGGGGGATCTACAAAGATGGCACCATTACATATCTTGTGGATGGAAGGACAGCAGTGATTAAATTAAATGTGCTGCCCCACCTGCATCATATCTTCCAAGCCCTTTCAGTGAAGATCCCAGACAAATAACTCCCAGAGTGGCACGCCCACAGTATGGTATATTTCTGAAATATTACGGGCTCTATTTCAGATATGGGAATCCATCCAGAGCTTTTCCAACCTTACACAATTTCCATCGTCCTTTACACCACTTTCTGTAATCCTGATTTCTCTCCGGGCCTGTTCAAGCTAATTTGAGGTGTGGGGATAATAGAGGTTGTTTAATGTTGTGTGATGTGTTTCAGGGAGATTACATTAAAACGTTCCAGCAGTGCAAACTGGATTTTCAATTGAGGAAAAAAGAGTGCATGCTTGACTTACAGCTACAACACTAGCCCCTTCATCTTGAAAGCAAGGAGGCAGCATTAGAGTACGAACCCTTTGAGAAAAACGCTTTCTGACAGACACCTCCCATAAAGGTTTCATCTCCAATATTTATGCTGCATTAAGTAATGTTGACTCACAGTCTAAGTAGCCCTATATGAAACAATTGCAACAGATTTCAGGAATCTCTGTATTGCCAAAACAATGACAGATATTATGGTCAGATATCCTTCGATTATGAAAAACTGTTCAGAATAGGGAGTCCTTGTAGAAACATATGACAAATGTGTATCTTACACCACAAAAATGAAAGCAAATGTTTAAAACTGCTGATGTTGGGGAGGTTGCGGGCAAGAAGGAGGGACTATACATATTTGGTGGTTATGTCCTAAACTGCGGGTTGACTGGAAGAAAATATTTAGTCATATAAGAGGAGTGGTGAGTTATCCGTTGGAACCCATTATAGCAATGATTCTCATGTACCTTTGTCCAATTGACATACTGAATCAACCCTAGAATGATAGTAGACTGATCTTCAACATAATTTTAGCAGCCAAGCAAGTCAATGTATTGTGATGGAAGTCTGCATTGATTTCAACAATACAGGATTGGGCTAGGAAATCGTGGACCCTGCTGGCTATGGAGAAGATGACATGGGTGTTAAATGATAGGGTGGATAGATCTGAAAAGCTTTGACAGCCACTGGTGGCCTACCTAACAAATCAGGGAATGTTCCTAGCATGCCTGACATCATTAAAATCACTGGGCCCAATTCACAAAGAGCCTCTGAGGTCATGGCAGAGGATCCACACTCATGGTGGAATCTCTGCAACAAGACACTGCAGCGCAGAGATTCTGCCATTAGTGGGGAGACTCCGCCATGACTGCGGAGCTTGGGCATCATTGAAGATGCTCTTTGTGAATCAGGTCCACTGTGTTTAATACCATCCCCTCTTATCTGATCAGGTCTTTTGTACATGATGTTTATTGAGTGGCAGATGAAAGTATTAGGGAGATTCTTTATGGTGTTTCAAGTTTAGACTATGTTTCTGATTTAGATCTTGGTGACAGGTTACTCTGTCACAATGATGACGGATATGCTGTCCGCTGAAATATGAATCGCATAGGGTTAATAGGATTTATATAATTCGGTAGACGGGATATGAAGAAACCCATTCTCCAAGATCTAAATCAGGCCCAATGCTCTTTTGGTGCTTTTGGATTCCTGTGGAGGTTCAGAGGGTTGGTGGGTGGCGGTACTTCAGGGTACTAGACATATAGGAATAAGACCTGCTCACATGGTGATTCTGTACTTCTGTTGAAGGTGTTCTAGGATGGTCTTTTTTTGAAATATGCTCAATAAAATTTCACTGTTTAAATGATTTAATATTTCTACAGATCACTCCTTTATCAATCAGCTAGGCTTAAAAGTGGGAGGGTAGAATTTGGATAGCAGTTGTGCTATTCGCCTATAGTGATTGTCATTTTAGGGCAAGGTGTAGTACCTCTTTGAACATATCTGTGGCAGTCCTTCTGGAAGAACTGGTGTTAGATTCCGTCTCATTCCAATTTTTCCATATGAACAATTCTTGTGCCATGGGGTGACTGCTGAGTTTGGGAATAGAAAATGTCCTAATTATTATGATGGCCTTTGGTTAGAACAGACCATTTAAGTTGAGGTTTATAAAGCCTTCCATGAGATTGCGGTCATTTAAGGTGAGTCATATCAAACAGCCACATTGATCAGCAGCAAAAATTATCCCCAGAATCAAGCTGATGCTATGTTGTCAGTAACAATAGATATGCAGCTCCTTTTGTACCTTCTCTAATGCACTCTTTCTTCCTCAGTGAATGATCCCTTTAAGTCTGAGAAGGGTGGAACCAGCAGAAGAAAACTAAACTCCAGTTTGAATTTCTTTTCTTTGGAGAACTACCATTTCTAGTGATTCCATTTGCCTAAATAAAAAATAGAGGAGGGCAAGAAGGGTAACCTTTATGACTAAAATGCACCTGGACCACTTGTAATGTGGAGTTAAAAGCCTCAAGATCAACAACCGATATGGAGTTACATCTTTAAGTACAAGTTGTCATTTGAAATGTTGATTTGCAGGGAATGGTTTCTGTGTTACAGCAGATACTAGTTTCATTACTTGCCTATGCAAAGAAAGTAGAACTGTTTATATGTCAGGGATCTCTTTTTCTGGTGATTGATTAGACATCCATAGTGCATTGATGTATCATCATTACCATTAATTAATTTATTTATTTATTTATTAATCTTATAGAGCGCGACAGCTACCCGTAAGGGTTTCCCGGCGCTAATTGACAGTAAACAACATGATTGATCCTGAAGGAAAAAAGGTTATCGGGCAAACAGCCAGGTCTTTAGGGCTTTTCGAAAACGGAGATGGCACTGCTCCATTCGCAAGTCCAAGGGAAGAGAGTTCCACAGTTTGGGTCCCAGTACAGCAAAGGAACGGCCTCCCACTCTGGAAAGCCTGAACCTAGGTACGCAGAACAGATGTTGGAAAGAAGAGCGAAGTAAGCGTGTAGGTAAATAAGGCTTGACGAGTGCTTGAAGGTAAATGGGAGCAACATCAATTTTAATCTTATGCATAAAGCATAGTGCCTTAAATTTTACTTGATTTTCAATATTAAGCCAATGAAGTTGCTTAATGCGTTTCGTGATTGGATCATATTTCCGGCATCCACACAGGAGCCGGGCAGCAGCATTCTGAACCAATTGGAGACGACGCAGGATCGCCTTGGTAACCCCCAGATAGAGCACATTACTGTAATCCAGTCTAGAGGTCACCAGGGCCGTCACAACAGATCTTTGGGTGTCAGATGGCAGAATCCAAAAGATCTTTCTCAGCCATCTAAGAATAGTAAAACAGGTGGCTGAGACTTTATTGACCTGGTCTTTCATCGACAGATCCCTGTCAATGAGAACCCCGAGGTTCCTAGCACGTTCAGATGGAGTGGGTATCATTAATAATGAGAAGATTAAGAGAGCCCCCAGAAGTGCTTCAATCTGGCAGAGATCTCATAGTTATGACTACATTGCATAGTAAAATTATTTCTTGCTACCTCTTTACTAGAATCAGTAGAGCGAGGAATAGAAGAGGTCATCTCTATGATTCATGATCCTTTCAAGAAAGGTCAGAAAGAATAGAAGACCTTCTTGCCCTCAGCCTCACAGAAAGTTAAATGTTTGTTTATATAAATTGATCAGAATGTGCAATGATTTATTTAGTCAGTATGCCAACCTATTTCAGTTGGTCAAAGAACAATTGAGGGACCAATTCTAGGCTGAGTGTTAGACTGAGTTCCTGCCCATCATTCAGTAGAAGCCCATCTTCAATTTTTAACCACTTGGCTGCTAGGCGTTTTCCCGTCCTGCGCTGAGTTTTATTCATTTGTATTGTTTTATGACGAGCTGGCCTTGTCATCCGCGCACGGCAGGTAAGCGCCATGACGAGGCCAGCTCGTCATTAGCCTCGAAGGGGTTAAATATGCTACCATGTTCTTTTTTTTACTTTTTGCATTTTACTTTTTAGGACTACTTTCAAGGTTAGTTGAAGATGTCACATTGTTAGTCCAATAATGACCAAAAGGTATCTGTAATTAGGAATGTGGTCACACAGCGATATTTTATATTGGCCCATAAAACGGCCCTGATAAACTGGAAATGATGGTCCAGATCATGTCCTGGATCAAAGTTACTGCATTTAATCTAGATATGGTATATTTCTTTAGGATTATTCCTGAAGCAATAGCAGCAACTCTAAACTGTGTCTTCTATCTTTTAGGATCAAAGGTAGTTATTGATAAGTATCAAATGAAACCCTAATGACTCCAAGCAGGTAGCTGTCATCTGGTGCTTCTCTTCCTAATTCACATTTTCCCCAGTGTTGACACTCCTGTGGACTATGGTGAGTCGTGACACCTGTAAATTGGTCTTATCTATCCTTTGAGTCAAAGACATTAAGAAGATGTCAAGAAGAACAGAATGGTAACGCCAAATATATCCAACTATAAATAGTTCAGTAAATGGTGTAGCGACCTGTGCAAACAAAACGGCGAGGCAGAGGTGAAAAGGTATGCAATACAATAAAAACAGTCCAAAATGCTAGTGGTAGGGCAACAGTTATGTACAAAGAAATGAAAAATCATGTTGTATAATCTGTTGAATGAAAAGAGCATTGACCTTTGGGCCTCCAAAGTCCAATTATGATGAGTGCATCAGGAGAATGGACTAACAAAGTATTAGCAAAAGACATGATTGTACAAGAAACATTATCAACTGGCCAATTCGTATATGATACTTACAGCTTCAAGAATAGCATTCAGAGAAAATGTGCATGTCAGTCAATGCCAATTACAGCAAGAGACATATGAGGGCCATACTGGACAGAAGTCATCAACTGCACACATAGATACTCTTCAACACAATTTTTTTTAACATGTTCAGTACCTCTACATACCTATGATGCATTAGAAACAGATCCATTTTGTAAAAACTTACACCCATCAACTGGACACAATATGTACAAAAGTAGGTAGAAAAGTAATATAGTAGTTACCCACCACTATGTAAACTATGTAAACTATAAAACAAACTTACACAATTAGTGGATAGTGTCATCAGTGATGTCATCAATGATGTAATTTAATATGTCATCAGTGATGTCATAAATTATGTTATAAAACGTCATAAGTAATGTCATAAGTGAGATTATAAGCAGTGCATGGTGGGGCGCAAGGTACAGTTACTGCTGCTGTTTATAACTGCTGGATTTCTGTGTTTTTTTTAGTTTAAACTTTTAACATTGGCACTTAGAAATTCACCTAAATGTGATGTTATTTAAACCTTTGTTTTTTTCAGTGAATTTTCACGTTTTTTTGGAGGGAAGTCAATTAATTATTCTGTGAGTGTATGTATGGTAAACTTTATAAAATATGTTGTGTTCAAACATTATTTTGGTAAAATAATGTTTCTTTTTTATTGTAACAAATCAGGATATGGTTTACAGTATGAAACAGATACATATTCAATAGAAATTGTTTATTTTCTAAGGTATTATAACTCTGATATCAAAACATTTCACCAGCAATTTTTTTTGAGGTGCCATTACTCTTCTGTGATGTTCGCTAGATTGTATAAGGAACCCACAGCAAGCTGCACCTGGATGATGGGTGTGTGTAGTAGAGTGTTAGGAGGGATTGGCCTCTCTGTTAAGACCTCTTTCTGTAATGATATGTGTGCGTATTAGGGTGTGGAGAGTGACTGGTCTTTATTTCAGACCCCTCTCTCAGATGATGGGTGTGGCTAGTATGGCATATGGAGACACTGACCTCTCAGCTGAGACCTTTCTTTGTAATGTAATGATAGGTTTGCATAGTAGAGTGTGGGGAGGGACTGGGCTCTCCTTTCAGACCTCTCTCTCAGATGATGGGTGTGCATAGTACAATGTTCGGATGAGCCTTAATTCTACCCACAAGGGATCGTAAAACAATAAGCTTAAATAGTAGAGTCTAGTAAACACCTGCAGTAAGACTCCTTCATAAAATAACAAATGGGCTTGGCAGACTGAATTCAAACATCACCTACACCTTCCCACTGTTCGAGATCCCGCAAGAGTTTTGCAAGATTGTAAATTTAGAAAAAAAGATTTAACCTTGTAATCATCACAGCACTTACCTCTTATACACATCCTCACAAAAATAAGGAGCACATTACGCATCCCTACTAATAGAGTGCATTGAGAACTCATCTACTCCTTTATACTATTCAGAAGACTCACGGGGAAAAAAATAAATGTCTTTATCATTCTGTGAGCTTTCTCATAGCATTTGTGGGGTAGTGCCAATTCTTTGCTTTCCTGTACAGCATTAGGGTGGATGGTCTGAGGTACTTTAACTGACGACCCAATTTCTGATGGGCAATTGATCAAAGCTTTCTGCTGGCAGAGCCATTGTGGGCTTCTTCACTTCAAATTTGGCAGTTCTCGTCATTCTAAAAAGATTGGGAGTACGACAAGTTTGGCAGATGTGACACAAGCAACATTTGTGATGACGTTTCTGAATCGCCAAACTATAAATGCGGATCACAGTATGTGAAAACACTTATGTAAATAAAGGGAGTGTGATATTTAGGATAGGTCGGGAGCTCTTGGATGGGGGAAGGTATGCTTCAAAAAGTGTTGAGGGTGGGGACTACTCAGGATAAGTTTCACATCTGAGTTTTTCTGTGCCGGGGACATGCTTACATTTAGATGTTGGGTAAGATTTCCTTTCCGCAACCCAACTCTATATGGTATTTGCTCACAGGCCACTTCTTATTCAGTATCTTGTGTTCTTACAAATCACATGGCAGTCTTTTTGTCCAGCAAAACCCTAATTTTAAATCTTAGGGTATTTCTTGATTCATACAAAAGGGCTCTTTCAGATAGGTTTCTTATTGCTTTAATCCTTTCTTCCAGACTTTTGACCATACTAATTTCCTCAATTGCAACTGCTATTTCTCAGGCCCTGTTTTAGCATGGCCATTCTTTATTATTTTTATTTAGTTATTTCAGAGGTTAGATACTGGATGTTAGTCTGTTTTGTTGCAGGTGGGTCTAAGGTTAAGCTTTGAGGGAATCTACAGTGCCTTGTGGGTACTGAAATTTGGAACTCAATCATGCTTTCCTTGTATTTGGGTTCTCAAACAGCCTAGAATACTTCATATTTACTGTAGTGAAACCTCACGAATGGACCAAGGAAACTTGACAGGGCTAACCATTGCTTCAGTTATTGGAAGGAACAGCAGGGTCTTCTTGTATATGGTTTATTTGGGGATTTACAGAATTAATTTTTGTATTGAAGAACCTCAGCTAATCATAGCCATACTTCTTTTGAATCTGTGACAATAATATCATCAAAAGTGATACAGCATGTATTGCTTATATAGCCCCAAAACTCTGGATCTTACTGTCAATTAATGTAGACAGTCTGCTGTCTGTTAAGAGGCTATGAGCCAGCAGGCCAAATTACTATCCCTTTGTTTGTTGTATATTTTAAGAAGTGCTTCTGGGATTTTTGGGACTCCCCAAAAAATACAAACTCCATCTTTTATGTAAAAAATATTAGGAGTAGCTTTCTGACATTCCCGAAATGGCATTTTAAATCATTAAATCATCCCATAACTAGTACTAGCCTTCCTATGAGATTCAAAAACAAATCAAGCACCACTCTACACTTTAGGATTGCAACACACTTTTTTACCGCCAAAGGCTAGACTTTTCGGTATACAGACATAATATCAACTCAAAAATATAGAATGGCACAAATATTGAAGTAAAAATATAGAATGGACAAAATGTCGAAAGGACAGAATATAGTGGTGAAAAATATCATTTTGAAGGTAAGTAATTTAATATCGATTTTTAAAATATAGGAAGTTAAAATATCGAAGTATATAATATAGTATTTAAGATATATCAAATTTTTAATAATATCGGAAAACATTTTAAGTGTATTTCTTTATGTTATTTAATTTTTGTGTAATTTAATTCTGTAGCGGGTTGTGGGTTTATAGGGGAATAGGGTGGGAAGTAATTTAATTGTAATTAATTAAATGTGGTAATTTAATTATTGGTATTTATTTTGAATTCATTGTTCATTAATTATTAATTTGTGATTAATTAATTATTAATGGGTAATTAATTTTTAATTGGTAATTAATTTATCTTAATTGATTAATTGCTAATCATGTTAATTTTATTATTTATTTTGCTTAGCGTGTTGTGGGTTTATTGGGGAACAGGGTGGGAAGTAATTTAAATGTAATTAATTAAACATGTTAATTTTTTAATTGGTATTCTTTTAGAATTAATTGTTAATTAATTTTGAATTGGTAATTAATTAATTTTGAATTGTAATTAATTTTTAATAATTCATTTATTGATAATTATGTTAATTTTAATTAAAAAAAATCTGTAGTGGGTTGTGTGTTTATTGGGGAATAGAGTGGGGAGTAATGTAATTGTTTTTTTTTTCTTATTTTTTTATCCTCATTTGCGTGCATGGCTCCAATCTATCAAAACTAAAAACCGCCACAGAGCAATAAAGCGTAAAGTCGTGTTCTGTGCTGTCTCAGCATATAGCTGGCGGGAGATTTCATTAGGGAGGGAGGAAGACCAATTCCCAGCAGCACAATTCACACAGGCCACACATGATCTTGCTTAGGGCTGTACTTTAGTAGATAGTGCCCGAGTTACCGAGACCCCCATAACGCCATGACACTTGGTCAAGGAAACAGGGGTAGGCAATACGCGCATTAATCATAGGACCTGGGGGGAAAAAAAAAAAAAAACCCAGGCTTGTCGCTACTATCCAAGCATAGTCCAGAAAGCTCTCCTACTGGGATTTCCTACCCTGGCGAGGTCGAGTTTGGAAATTTGAAGAAGTGATGCTCGCCATTCGTGCACTGTGGGTGGTTGGGCTTCTTTCCAGTGTCTGCATATCTCCCTACGTGCCGCCAGTATGGCATAAAATAGCAGATTAGTTGCGGCATTGCGGGCTTTGCTTCTAAGGCCAAAGATGACAAGAGCGAGGTCTATAGAGATATGTTCACCCAAAGACTGTGATAACTTATTACTAATAGCTTCCCAATAAGCGGATAGATTTGGACATTCGTTAAACATGTGGATGTCTGATGCTGCGATTAACCCGCATCTTGGGCATAAGACCGGGCCCGTTAGAGAAAACTTGGTCAACCTATGTGGGGAATAGTATGCCCTATGTATAGTAAAAAGGTGGTTCCTGCGAAGCCACGCAGGTTTAACTAAGTCCCAGAGTGTTGAGCAAGAGGCCGTCCAGAGCTCCTCCACATCTATACCTGGCATTAATGCAGCCCATAATGACGTCGGTAAGTGGAAGTTAGTATCTATTTCATCAATTATTTTATTATACCAACGTGAAATTTCTTTTTTGCCACAGGGCTATCTAATAGGCAAGTCACCAAATCACTATGACCACCTATAAGTAGCTTACTAATCCGTGCTGGCTGCTCTTTATATGACTGTGACCAGCTAGAGATCTGAATAAATTTAAATCTCGACAGACTTGGTCCTACTTTGTTAATTAAATAGTCCCATGGAAGCAAAGACCCATCCATAAACAGATCTTCCCAACTATTAATACCGGCTTCTATTAGCGGATTGGTAAGTGCATCCATTGTCCATGGAGGGGGAATGGGTAAGTTCCATATAGGAGCCTTCCCAGAATAGTAGCCCACTTTGGTCGCTTGCCTCACTTTATACCAAGTAGATGCTATCCCTTGTAAGACTTTCAATTTTATTTTCTTAAAGAATTTGGGGTCACCAAATTTAAACAAAAAACTGGATTGGTCTACTCTTTCACAGTCCAATAGTGTAGAGAACAAACGGCCCATCCCTGTAACTGTAAGAGTTTTAAGCAACATACGTGTGTGCGAGAGCTGGAACACCCATGCGTAGATTTGAAGGTCTGGTCCAGCCAGCCCTCCCTTCTCCCTACGACGTCTGATTTTTTTCCACGAGATTCTAGGGCTCTTGCTATTCCAAATGAATCTGGTAATCGCGCTCTGTAGCTTTGAGATTAACTTTGAATAAAAAAAAAGTGGAATTGAATTGAACAAAAAAGAAATCTTCGGTAAAATACTCATCTTCACCAGGTTAACCTTGCCCAAAACAGTGAGCGGGAGATGTGACCAGTCTCTCATAAGTTTCCGGCACTCTGCAGCTACTTTGGTAAAGTTTAGAGAAGCAATTAAGTTAATGTCTTTGACTATGTTTATCCCCAGGTAACGTATTTGAGTTTTGGATGTCCCGTTGTTATCTGTTGTATTAATATTCCAGGACATTGACTCTGTCTTTAAGGCGTTAATCTCATACCCTGACACTTTACCAAATTTGAGAGCCAGATCGATTATCTCTGGGTATGCTTCATCATAGCTTGTAGTGAAAATCATAATATCATCCACATAGAGTGCCACCTTTTTATCCCAGCCACCGAAAATAAAAGGTTTAATGAGTGTACTGTCTCTTAAGGTTTGGGCAAAGGGTTTGATGTATACATCAAAAAGGATGGGAGACAGGGGACACCCCTGTCTAGTTCCTCTCGTAACCCTGAATGGCTCCGTTAGACCACCGTTTATCAAAAGTGAAGCAGACGGGCAACGATATAACAGATTTATCGCTCAACGAAATCTATCACCAACATTGAACTTCCTCAAGACCTCCGACAGGTATAGCCAATTCACCCTGTCGAAGGCCTTGGCAGCATCCAACGTGAGGACAGACAAAGGGGTAGCCTCTTTTATAGCTATATCTATGGAGCCTAGAGTTCATAGGTGAGCTCGCATAGCTGTCTCCCTTTTATAAATCCTTTTTGGTTAGCACCTATGATATCAGGCGCTACCCGGCCCAACCGATTGGCCAATATTGTGGCAAAGATTTTGTAGTCAGCATTTAAAATGGAAATAGGCCGATATGAACCACAATCTGAGGAGGGTTTGCCAGGCTTCAAGATAAGGGTTATAGAGGCATTATCCCATGATTCAAGTGGCAATTCGCCGTCTCTTAGGATTTGATTAAATAAGGTTACTAGGACTGGAGACACCTCTGTGATCAATTTTTTTATATATTTCGCATGGTAAACCATCAGTGCCTGCAGCCTTTCCACCCTTTGCCCCCCTTATAGCCTCCTCTACCTCTGTAATACTTATTTCCTCTTCCAAGGAGCAGCTCTGTTCTGATGTTAAAGATGGTAGAGAGATACCTTCCAACCAACTCATGACGTCATTCTGAGTAACATCAAGGTCATCTTGGTATATAGATTGAAAGAAGGTTCTAAAAACTTCTCTGATTTCTTCGTCCCTGTAAAAGGTACCCCTCACTGATGTAACAGAGGGAATGTTGTTTCGGGCCCGGTCTGATTTTGTTTTCCAGGCAAGTAATTTCCCTGCCCCTTCCCCATATTGGAAATGAGAGAGCTTACTTGCCTCCCATCTCTGCAAGATACGTTTCTCTAGAATTTCCGATAAAGCATTCTTTAGTCTATCCAACTCTGCGTGTTTTACGGAAAGGTCCTGGTTATCTATTAACCCAATTCTGTCGATGTCAGTCTGAACTGTCAAAATTTTATCCTCGATAGAGGTTACTTCCTCTATATACTGTCTTCTTCTATAGGCTACTTTGTTCTTAATGAGGCCTCTTAATGTACATTTAAATGCGTCACATACAGTTCCTGCTGAGGCTGTGCCATTGTTAGTGTTGAAGAAGTAACGTGTTTCTAACTGTAAAAATTCTATATCCTCTATTGATGAGAGTAAAGACCTGTCAAAGGACCATATTCTTGTAGGAGGTGCCATACCCAGTTTTAATTCTAGCTCCATTGCTGAATGATCAGAGAGATGTATTGGGATGTAGTGTATTGAAGTGATGTCATCAACCAAAGCTCTACTGGTAAGAATGAAATCTATTCTAGATTTATGTCTAAACTTAAAGTTCCTGAATGAGAAGTCTTGTCTTTGGGCCTCTCTAACCTGCCAGATATCAATAAATCCATACTGGTTCATTAAACCTAAAAGACAGTTTCTAGATTTAGAGATAACTTTTTGTCTGCTGTTAGGGGATTTATCCAGAAGTGGGTTCAAAGTGATATTGAAATCCCCAGCTATGATCACCGGGTCTGGGAATCTTAACAAGTGATTGAATAGGGATTCCAATGCTGAGGGATCGTCAATATTTGGGCCATAATAGCCCACTAGTGTTAACTTCATTCCTCCTAACTCTATTGCTACAATGGCCCATCTTCCTCCAGAGTCCACTTTCTGTTGTATTATCTTAAACCTTATGGATTTCTTGAAAAGAATAGAGACCCCCCGCATATTAGATCCTTGTGATGTTGAAATCGAGGATTCTATCCATCTATTCCTTCCAACCAACTCAAGTATCTCGCTATCGATTAAATGCGTCTCCTGGAGGATAATGATCCCCGCATCGGCATCTCGAAGATATTGCATGATTTTATTAGCACGAGGCCTGGTACGGAGACCATTAACATTCCAGGATAATATTTTGAGTCTACTCATTATGTTGTGAGTCTGGGTTACTTGGTGAGACTGACAGTTTGTATGACAATTTATAAGAGTTCATTTTGTTTTGCTTACGAGGAGTAAAAAACCTTATATTCAAAAATGTATTTACATAGAAAGATTGGAGCTCATTCTTTGAAGTGTGATTGTGCCCCGCCACCCCCCTGTGCCCTCCCGACCCCCCCCTCCTCCCCTGGGAAAACCCTGTACTCACCAACCGGAAGTTTTCCGGAAGTAAGTGCCCCTAGCTCTTCCCCATCTCGACCTTGTGTGCCTCTTATATTTATAGTGTAACTCGCCTTTGGATATACTACTTGTTTTATGGGCGAGTATTTTTTTTTTTTCCTCTTTATCATATATATATTTTTTTTCCTCTTTTTTTCTTCCTTTTTTTTCTTCTTTTTTTCCTCCTACTCTCTTCCCTTTTTTTCCCCTTTCCCCATGACAGTTTCACTCCTTTGTTTTCTTATTCTATATTTTATCCTCCCTACTTGGTTAATAGAGGCGTTGGTAAGTTAAGGCAGTAGAACAGATGAAAGTGCTTTTACGGCTGTATTTCAACACAGCTCAGTTCTACTCCCTCTGTTTCCTGCTGCCAAAAGACAGTAAAAGTTCATCTTCAGCCTGCACTGATCTAATATTGTACATTTTGTTATCTAGCATTATCTTGAGAGATGCGGGGAAACCCATCTGTACTGTAGCACCTAATTTGCGAAAAGCATCCATCCTCTGGCCCAGCTCCCACTGTTTGTCTAGGGTGAACCGGGATAGATCTGAGTGAATCTGAAAATTAAAGCCTTTAAATGATTGTGACTTTAGCTTAAGTGCTAGATTTAGGATATGCTCCTTCAAGGCGTAGGTATGGAAATTTACAAGGATTTTCCTGGGTTTAGTCCGCTGTGGGTTGCGTCTAAAAGGATCTCTATGTATGCGTTGAATGTCTGTAGCTAGCTCTTCAATAGAGTGCGAAAGATTTAAAGTTTCTTTTAGTAAAGTGATTATATTGCTCTTGATATCCGTGCCTTCGCTACCTTCAGGAACAAGTAATGTAATTGTTATTAAATTAATCATTTTTATTTACTTATTGGTATTTATTTTTAATTTATTTTTAATTCATTGTTAATTGGTAAATAATTTTTATTTTTACCCCTAAGCTATCCAACACTTTCCCTACTGTTGCACTCTCTGGAGTGGGAATAGTCATTTTTACCCCTACCCTATCCAACGCTTTCCCTACTGTTGCAACCTCTGGAGTGGGAATTGTAATTTTTACCCCTACGCTATCCAACGCTTTCCCTACTGTTGCACCCTCTGGAGTGGGAATAGTAATTTTTACCCCTACGCTATCCAACGCTTTCCCTACTGTTGCACCCTCTGGAATGGGAATAGTAATTTTTACCCCTACGCTATCCAACGCTTTCCCTATTGTTGCACCCTCTGGAGTGGGAAAGTTTTTTTTAACCCTATGCTATCCAACGCTTTCCCTACTGTTGCACCCTCTGGAGTGGGAATAGTAATTTTTATCCCTACGCTATCCAACGCTTTCCCTACTGTTCCACCCTCTGGAGTGGGAATAGTAATTTTTACCCCTACGCTATCCAACGCTTTCCCTACTGTTGCACCCTCTGGAGTGGGAATAGTAATTTGTACCCCTACGCTATCCAACGCTTTCCCTACTGTTGCATCCTCTGGTGTGGGAATAGTCATTTTTACCCCTACGCTATCCAAAGCTTTCCCTACTGTTGCACCCTCTGAAGTGGGAATAGTAATTTTTACCCCTAGGCTATCCAATGCTTTCCCTACTGTTGCACCCTCTGGAGTGGGAATAGTAATCTTTACCCCTACGCTATCCAACGCTTTCCCTACTGTTGCACTCTCTGGAGTTGGAATAGTAATTTTTACCCCTACGCTATCCATCGCTTTCACTACTGTTGCACTCTCTGGAGTGAAAATAGTAATTTTTACCCCTACGCTATCCAATGTTTACCCTACTGTTGCAGTTGCTGGAGTGGTAATAGTACATTTTAAACTCTTGCTATGCTACAGTAAGAATATTGTATATTTTGAATTAATATTATGTTAATATATATATGTGTTAAAAAATTAAGTTGTATTTTTATTTTTTTAACTTAAAGTAATTATTAATAATTTTCAAGTTATTTAAGTATTTTTAAGTATGTTTTTAATTCGATATTTTTACTAAGTATATATATTTTTTCGATACTTTTGATTCAATATTTTTGTACTTACCTGTTTTTAGAAAGGATTTCGATATTTTGTCTTTCTATATTTCTACTTCGATATTTTTTTCGTCTATATTTTTGTATTCTATAATTTTATAGGGATCCAGAATTTTTCAAGGGAAACAACACGAGGAACAGTGACTTCAACAAACATACTAAAATGCATTTCCACCAGCACTATACTAATAGCAGGCTTGCTGTTAAGATTTTGAATAGCAAACACAGAAGAACTTGGCACAAAGAAACAGTAAGTTCTAGCTTCTCACAGCACTGTACTGGTGGCAGGTTTGTTGGTTGGAATTTCTGTTCAGAAAGAACAGTGTCCCAGATAGGATACACCTCTGCCAGTATTTTTGCTTTCAAGATTTCCCCCCAAAAATATAAGGAGCCACACTAGGGGCCTGATTTACAAAGGTTACTTTCACTTTTGAGTAAGTTTACTACTTTTTGCTTAATCACAAAATCTGAGTGTAGTTACTGCTAATTAAACATCTTTAGTAGGTCGAGTACCCCACAAGGCTACCCACTTGGGCTTTAACACCCTCCCATAGAAAAAAATGATGGTAGGGAATTACAATAAAACCACATAGGAAACATTGTTAAATTACATTAAATAGTTACAAATAAACATACATACAATTTCTTGTTAGCAAAATATATAAAATAGTACATATTTATTATTTAGTTATAAAATAATGTATTACCCTATGCAATATATTTTGAAATTAAAAATGATGGTAATTTTTTTTAATTTAAACTGAATGTACACATTTGCAATATTTATTATTGAGTAAAAGAACTTTATTTGATTGTTTTGCTGTACTTCATCATGTAGAGATGCATTTAACTTGAAAAGACATATTGCAAATGTTTCTATATTAAATAATAATGTAACTAAATGTTAAGGGGCCTATTAGGATGTCGGCAGACTTTGTCTGCCTGTCATCCGAGCGGGGATATGGACCGCCTGCCATAAGGGCGGGGGTCCCGTGGGGGGTATTAGGATGTGCCCGCCACAGTGGCGGGCACATCCTGCATTTTTAGCATTGTAGCGGGCGGTGATCTCAGCACCGCCCGCCACAATGCTAAAAATGCATTTCAGCATTTGCATAAACAAAGCGCCAGGCTCCTCGCGGCACCTGCCGCTTTGTTTATGCAAATGAATGGGGGGTACCACAGGTGCCCCCCGTGTGCAACCCCCACCCCTCCTTCACTGTGGGGGCCCGCAGGGGGCCCCCAGAGTGAAGAACGCATGACTTTCTGTGGCGGCATTGCCACCATGGAAAGGCATGTCTGAAAGCCCATGCTAATATGGCTGGCGGTGTCTAATAGACACCGCCACCATAATAAACATTTTCCACTGCAAGGCGACTGGGGCGGAAAAGCAGTGGACGGTCTTTCCGTCCCCCGTGGTCCCCCCGCCATTCTAATATGGCAGGGAGTAATTCTGGAGAGGATGTCGGGCGGATTGCCCCCACCAGGCCGGCGGTGGCTACTGCCAGCCTGGCGGGGGCAATCCGCCCGAAATCATAATGGAGCCCTATGTGTTAATTTTAAATATGGAATAAAAGAGAAAGAAATTCTACAGAACTGTAAACCTAAATTTGCAACAATTCGTTCAGTCAGTCAAACGCTTTGTTTATTAAGGCCGTAGTCTATAGAGACCATCATAAATACATCCTAAATATATATATACACATGTGCATATACCCTGTTCATCTCTCATTTCTGTTTTTATCTTCTTATCTGCACAATACAGAATGATCCCAACCCTACATTTTAAAACTGCATCTCTGAATTTGGGGTTGGGTAAGTCTTTAATATATGGGAAGCTGTCATCAACGCTCTAACCTCTTAACAAATATTGTGTAGAGGGGTTTCCCCTCAAATAACCAGATCCTCGTCTTTAGCACAATTAATGCTAGAGTGCGTAGTTGGGGTTTGGAGATCCAAAGCCCCTGTTTCCATTAGTCCTATTACTTGAATAGCCCATTTCAATTCACTTTTCTCCACCTCAGATTTATAGTGGTAGGATATTATAATAGTGTATCCCCTTGATAATCTCTGCCAGAACCTCAGTGTGTCCACAAACCCCAAGTAACTCCAAGTGGTGAGCTGGCATTCTACCCTCATGGCTTGAATCATAGCTGAAGAAGTTAGTGCGATTAATCTTTTCTTGCATTTACACTGTTCAAGGTTCCAATCCAGTTTGCCACTTAAGGTTAAAAATTCCACAACATACTGGAATTGGGGGTGGCCCGTTGTATTATAGGCAGACAATATAGGTTAGAGGGAGGGCCCACCTTATTCTTGTCAAGGGAAGGTGAGGCCCACCCTATTTCTTGCCAAGGGAGGGCCCACCCTATTTCTTGCCAAGGGTGGATTTCTTGCCAAGGGAGGGCCCACCCTATTTTGTTTTAAAATCCCATACTGAGGTCAATGTGGTTGATTTTAATGATTCAATGTGACCTCTCCAGTTTAACTTTGTATCAAACCGCATGCCTAAGAATTTATATTTTTCAACTACTTCCACTTTGTTCCCTCCCAGATACCAATTAAACCCTCCATTTCCTTTCCCTAACACAATTATCTTAGTCTATTCTAAAATAACATGTTGCTCAGATATGAATTTACCTTAAAAAATGAAAAACAAGAGTCGTTTGGGAAAACAGGAACAAGTTGGTTTAATTACACACAGTGGTTGGAAGAATATCGACAGAGTAGTATTTGAAGAAAGTCTCTCATTGTACAGAAGTTTTGGATGACCATTTATACTGTTCGTGAGGTACAATAAACTGATCTTGTTTCTTGACCTACTCATAAACACCAAGAACAGCCATCTGATTAAAGGGATTCAGGTGGCTCTCATGTATGTCTCTAGATGTCTGTGGTGAGGAGCTTGTGATCACTAGTTCATGGTGTGTAATGACATTGTATTCACAGCTATTAACATTCCTCACTCTAGTTGAATTTTCAGCTAATTCCTCCACCTCATATGTCATGCCAGTTACATTAATCAAGACTGTGGTGTTGCTGTATTACCTGTTAACCTTTTCCTCACTATTTGCATATTACCTAATTTGAGGACTGTGTTTTCACTGTAGGGAAACCTCCATTTGTAGGAAACCACACAACTGTTGTACGCCAACAAAAACTGGAAGTAGTGACATTAATAGTTTGGACACCGATAGGTGAATCCAGGAAAAAAAACTATGCAACCAGTCCTTCTCTGCGGCACCGCCCTTCTTCTTCATGTCAGCTTGTAGACAATGCAGTGCTTAGATGGCAAGATAGGGAGTTGCGTTCTCTAGATCGTTTCCAGGTGTAAAAGTACAACAGAATGCACCAAATCTTGGCACATACTCCACTCTGCATCGTGGTCATCAAGTCCAACACGTACAGATGTTGCATCACCATAAGGCGGTTGGCTCTCAATTCTTACTAGATAGCATTTAGGTATAGCTTAGTGTTATTAATCATTTTCAACATCTTCCACCTGGTTATTTGTATCCAGCAGGCGTTTGCCTTCATTTGCATGGTGAAGAATGGTATGGACCCTACTGCGTTTACTTGAGTTTCTGAAAACAGTGTAAATTGTTCTGGAATGTTCTTGTACAGAGCCCAAACAAAATAATCAGCAGTTCTTCTTCTTCAGGCCTGAAGCAACAGAGTTATTTTCTTCTGTAGCGGATGACAACTCATTGCCAGCAGAAATGTATCAACGTGGGCGTGCCCCATTGCCGTCCTGCAACATTCAGTTCTACTTGACAGTTCTAGGTATAACCATACAGTATGGCTCCTTTGCCTCTGAAACACAAGGAATACAGTGTAAGGTCCTGTATAATTAGGCATTGCCCCTTCCCCTGTAAGCATGTGTACATATTAATCTCGGTATTTCAAATATTCTGGCACAGGATGTCTATACTGGCATTTGGCCCCCTCCCATGAGACTCATTTCCTCTAGCATGATTGAGGTGAGTTGCCTTGCATTGCAAATCTAATTCTGGGGTCCACTTGTCATTAAAAAAGTTGTCCGCAAATCCAAATATACTCTTGAAAGAAATGGCGGTAGTGTTCCCCTAACAAATAGGAAAACGTCCGCACATAAAATAATATCTTCCACAGAAATAATATTAAACGTGTAGTACCAAAAATAGCAAATATTATGTAGCACAGAATGGGTGCTCTTGTGGCCTGATGCACACCCACCACCAGGAGTGTCAACAAGGCACAAAGTGCCTCACAAGCAAGAGAAAAAAAATGAGAGCATGTCACACAGCACTCCACCTAATATAAAATTAGAGTATATATTCTAGGAAATCCTAGATCTGTATTCAGATTCTGTCAAAACCAATAAATCTCCTATATGTTAGTCCACAATCATAAGTATATAATGTCCATAGATTTTCCAAACAGATCCAAGCTCATAGGTCTGTAATGTCTATTAAATGTCAAAACTACTCCAAGTTCAAAGATCCAAGCCACATCGTATTCTTCTAAATCTTTTTATTATCAATCCATATTCATATAGCAACTTCACAGCTCACACCGCCGACACGTGTTTCGTCTCACAGAGACTTTTTCAAGGCTGGAAGCAATTTAAACAAGAAACACAATAAATATAATATATAAAAAACCTATCAAATTCATCATATCATATTTACACTTTTTCTAAAAGAAAAATCAACACATTATATACACATTTTAAGGAAAAACCACCCACCAAAAGCAACAATTCTCCATATGAACATTTATGTATATATAAAAAAGAAAGCAGACATTGTTTGAGAGTTGATAATCCTATATATGCCTCTATTATTAAAGCTGTCCCCAGTGGAACTCTCCCACCAAGACTCCTATACCACTAATATCTGAATAATGTCTATACACAATGCATACAAAATTGTAGTATAGTTCAAGAACTGATGCTGGGAGAAATACCATCTAAAGTGTATAGACATAATAATAATAATAATAATAATACTGGATTTTATACAGCGCGAACAGCTACCTCACGAGGAGGTGTCCCGGCGCTAGTAGAACACAGATGTCCTGGGGCAAAGATAGGAGAACTAGCGTGGCTGGGTGAAGAGCCAGGTCTTTAGCATCTTCTTAAAGCAGGGTTCGGATGGGGCCTGCTGGATTGCTTGTGGTAAGGAGTTCCACAGAGCGGAGACGTTTGCTGAAAAGGTACGACCGCCAAGGCGGGCCTTTTTTGCTCGCGGGACGACCAATTGGACACGGTCTTTAGACCGTAGTGCGCGGCTTTGGGAGTATCTTGGAAGGCGTTTTTTTAGGTAAAGTGGGCAGGAGCCATGCAAAGATCTGAACGCAAGCGTCAGAGCTTTGAATTTTATACGGTTGGCCACTGGGAGCCAGTGCAGGGTTCGAAGATGCGGAGAGACTGACTGCTTGAAAGGGATTCGCAGTAGCAGTCTCGCAGCCGCATTTTGAACTACCTGCAGTTTGTGGGTCAGGTATTTTGGGAGGCCCAGGTATAGACCATTGGCATAGTCCTGCCGTGAGGTGACAGTTGCATGGACTACCATTTTCCTGCAGCTCTCCGGTAGAAGTCTAAGAATTTTTCGGAGGTTTCTTAGCTTGCTCAAGCAGCAACCGGCCACTTGTTGGATATGGGAAGTAAAGGACATTTTATCATCCCATCTCACTCCAAGGTTTTTTGCCGAGTGACTGGGCGAGGGGGGGGGCCCATCTCCAAAGGCCACCAGAGATCTGGGGGGGGGTGTGGGACCCTTGCCGAAGAAGATGACTTCGGTTTTATTGGCATTTAGTTTTAATTTATTAGTATTCATCCAGTGAGCAATGTCCTGGAGACAGCCTTTAAAGTTTGAGAAAGAGTCCTGCGTCATCTCAGACTATGGAAATACCAACTGGGTGTCGTCGGCATATGAGATTGCCTTGACACCCCAGTTGGCAATTAGCGTGAAGAGGGGGGCCAGGTAGATGTTGAACAAGAGAGGGCTGAGGGCCGAGCCCTGCGGGACTCCACAGCTGAGGGTTTTGGGTGTGGAAGTAATCATCCCAAGTGCCACCTTCTGCGTTCTCTGAGATAGGTAGGAGTTTATCCACCCCAACGCTCTGTCTTGAATGCCTATCTCTGCCAGCCGGCTGAGTAATCTGGCGTGGTCCACCGTATCGAAGACGGCCGACAGATCCAGGAGTACCAGCATAGCTGAATTTCCTGCATCCATCGACCACCTCACTGATTCGGCTACCTCTATGAGCGCTGTTTCTGTGCTAAAGCCGGGCCGAAAGCCAGATTGAGTTTCATGTAGAATGTTGCTGGTTTCCACAAATTTACTCAGTTGGCGTTGTATAACTTTTTCCAGCATTTTTCCCGGGGCGGCTAGGAGGGATATTGGGCGGAGATTCGTGAGGTTATCTGGGTCCCCATTTTGGTTTTTTCTTTAGGGGAAGGAGAGTAGCATGCTTCCAGACGTCTGGGAAAATTCCTGACGTGATGGAAGAGTTCCAAATACATTGAAGTGTGGGAGCTACCGAGTCCGCTATGGCACTCCATAGTTTAGCTGGACAGGGGTCGTCAGGTGAGCCGGATTTGCAGCGGCTGAGTTCCTGCCTCACCTCATTCAGGGGGATATGCATGAACTGGGTGAGGGTTTCTCCTGGCTCGCCATTGTTCGCTGTGTCCTGCTTCACAGTATTTATTACTGGGCCAAAAGAGTCGTACACTTTCTTAATTTTGTGATCAAAGTATTCCGAAATAGTATAGGTGTGGGAACAACCTCTCTTTCAATGCATTTAGGTTTGAAGAAGGACTGTACCACTTTGAAGACTTGTTTACTGGACTGTTCTGCCTGTAGAAACGAGTCCGCGTAGAAGCGCTTTTTATTATTTCTAATGGCTTTCCGGAATTTTTTGGACGCTTCCTTATATCTAGTTTTTTCTTCTAAACCGTAGTTTACTCTCCAGAGTCTCTCCAGTTTTTTACATGCCGCTTTCTCCTCCCTAAGTTCCTGCGAGAACCAGGGAGCAGAGGGGGATTCTCTTTTTGATAAAGCCCGAGAGGCTGGGGCAATGGAGGAAACCATCCTTCCTATCCATTCATTGAGTAGTATAGCATCCGTATTGGAATTATTTGTCAAGGAGGGGGTGGTTTGCGCCAGGACCGGGACCATGGTATCAGGGGTCAGTTTTTTCCATTGTCTTTTCATAAAGTAGCATTTACTTGACGCCGGGATGTCATTCAGTATGTTCAGAGTAAATGGGACGAGTGAATGATCTGACCATATCAGAGGGAGAGGTGTTTCAGACCGCACATTCTTGATATTAGCAAAGATAAGATCAATAGTATGGCCCCCAGTGTGTGTAGGGCCCTCATTGATCAGTCTGAGGCCGGCAGCATCTAACGTTGTTCGGAGCAGCTCTGCCATGGCGCAGTCTGCTTTATCCATGTGGATATTGAAATCACCTACCACTAAAAAAAGGGGGTGGAGGAGCGAGCTCTGTACAATCGTGTCTAATAGGGTACTTAGATAGGGGTCCGCGCCGACCGGGGGGCGATATATCACTAGTCCTGCTAGTGAGAGCTGAGGGCTCACTTGGAAGCAGAAGTGAAGACCCTCAATTCCTTGGATAGCAGTGGGGGCTGAGGATGTCAGTACTAGATGCTCTTTGAAAATAATAGCTACACCACCGCCTCTTTTTGTCCCAGGCCGGTTGGCGAGGCATATTTTAAATCCCAGAGGGATAGCAAGAGCGATGGAGGTCAGGTTATCCTCCTTGATCCACGTTTCAGTTAAGAACAGGATATCCCAATCCTGCTCTTCTAGTAGAAGCCAGACCTCATCTGTATGTTTGGCGAGGGATCTACAGTTAAGTAAGCCCGCCCTGAGGCTAGTTTGAGGTGGGGATTTGGGATTGGGGGGTATCGCGGATGCAGCGCTGCCAAACGCTATCCCGCAATTGCTACAAGTTTGAAGGGGGTCGAAGGTTATAGGGTCTATAGAGTGAGGGCAGCATTTGGATGGGGGATTAAATGCCTTTAGGTCCTCACCTGACCACGCTATCTGTCCACCTTGTGTTCCGCCACCGGCAGCATGTCTGGCCCCGGCCGCGGTCTGGTCGCGGACGGGCGCAGACGGGCTTGCCCTAGGCGCACCTTCGGCACGCAAACGGCGCTCCCGCTGCGCTCGTCCGCTGCGCTTCCGGTGGCAACACATAAGTAGAGGTGGAGGAAGGGGCGTGGCCTAACGGGTGGTGGGCGTGGCCTGCGTGTCCCAGGGGAAGGCGTCCACACCAGGAGTATCACGTGGCACAGGGGCTCGAGATACAGTTGTTTTGCTTCACAAGGTATACACTCAAACAAGGTAAAACTGTATTAAAATCACATCATTTTACACAGAATAATTTTAAAAAGTCGCTAGTGTGACTCTCCCGGCTTCCGCCTCAAGAGGTCTGTGCTATTATCTAATCAGGAGTGGGATATTATGTAGTAAGGGGGTAAACAAGGCCATATACATAGATGAGACCTACCAAGGAATAAGAGTATACACGAAGAGCTGTTATCCTCGGTCCGGTTGTAGTAATCCAAAATATGTACACCTATGAGGGTCCTCAATAGTGATATGGACAAGTAATAAACGTCCTCTCTTCCTGTATGAAAACAGAAAGAAACATACCAAAACTAAGTAACCTACTATTATATAAGAGCATGAAGATGGTCAAATTAGATCCCTGTTCTTATATCCATAAGAATCTATATCACTGATCACTTATTGGCCACAATGAGGTGTATTCCGTAGAGGCATAAGGGCCCAAATCCTATAATAGGCACTACACTCACCTCTCCTCACGAGTAGAGATGTGAAGAGAATCTTCTATTATTCTTTGCAGTTCACGATTGGCAGGTCAATAATGTCTAAAGATAAGACCACAATATGTAAACATAATGAGAAAACCCCCAAGTAAACGTGCAGCTCATAAAGATTAAAAATATATACAATTATACCCATACAGAGATACGTGGGCATATAAATTTAATTAAAAAACAACAGCAAACTCTTGGTGTCAATAAATGGGAACAAACATAGTGGCGAAAGAAAGTGAACAACAGCTCTGTTAATAAAACAACATGACGGTAATCTTGTTCGTAAGTACCACACTGATGTTCATAATATACGTTCACCAATTAGATCGTAAGCCCTATTATGGCTATATCTAAGCATACTGAAATAACTGGGTAAATAATATAGGTACACTACCAGGTGAGCATTAAGAATATGAGTGCATACACCTATTCCACTTACCAAGGCTAGATAAGCTTTTATCCGAGAATAGGGACACCTATACACAGCAAACAGTAAGCAAAAATACGCCCATTCTATAAGTGAAAAGGTAAGTGTTAAGAAATGTATACAAGTAATTCATCATAACGCAAAGTCCCTCTAGGAAAAACAGTCAAATCTAAGTCAACTCACTTAATGTATAAGTATCTGCTGGGTAAGGGTCCCTCTTAGTGTTAACGTGTACGAAAAGGAGACCTTAATAAGCCTGTAGAATAATGAAAATGAAATAACAAAAGAGCATAGGTATGAACAAGTCCGGGTGTAATCCTCTCCTACTAACTGCATGTCACTCATCACCCTGACTCGTAGTTTATTTACCAATACCTAGCAAGTTAAACATACACAAAAACCGCTATTATGCTTCCTGCTCACCTCCACGGAGTAGAACGTCGATCAACCTCCGGTCTCGTTGTCAAACAACCGGTTGAATCTCCCGCGACCTATTTAAAGTAGCAACGAGTACCAAATCCAAATATGTTAGGGACCCCTCTGGGACTGCAGACGGAGGCGGGAGCAGGCGCATTTGTCCACTGGCGTGGTGATCTTGCTACCTCCAAGACCCTCTTTTCTACAAAGTCCTGGGGCCAAATAGTGTCCTCCCCTATAATGCTCCTTCTGCGCATCCTGTCTACCTCTATTCAGATGTTGCTAGGTTCAGTAAAAAGGTACAGTGCTGTGGGGTTCGTCTCGCACCAGGGGATGTTTACTATTGCTCTACAGGATTCTACTCTATTGAACTGAATCTTGGCCCTTATCCTGCATAGGTACAGGTGGATAAGCAATTTGCTCTTTTGGGGTGGCTATCTCTTGGGATAAGTAAAGCCTGTCTGTGCCTACTGCATGAGGTATAAGTAAACATATGTAACATGACCTTTTTGTGGATTGGATACCCACAGTGGTCATATGTTGATAGTGGATGATGTGTAGAAGTGTGCTGCTTTGTGCTTGTGGAATGTTAGTGTTTGGTTCGGAATAGGTGGAAGTGAGGTGAAGAAGGTCCCTGTGCATGTGTAGCAAGAAATTTGAAGTATATTTTATGAGACTAAGCACATTTCTGGCTCCGGAAGGGCTCAAAAACACCCATGCTAAATAGAAAGTGAAGGAGAACAGATGAAGAAGGAGGAGGAAGGTCCCTTGATCTCACCACTCATCACCAGTCTGCAGGCCCCACAAACTGCCATGACAAACTGCGAAACCACCTAGAACACCCCAACCAAATTTAGCTGTAAACAAAATATATTCACTAAAGTCTCCTTCATAAAAGATGCCGGTCCGGCCCTGTGCCTGAGCAACAGTAAAGTAAACAATCTCCCCTCTCCTCTCCAACCAATCCTAGTACACCAGATAGTACAACAGCAATTGAAGTCAGATTCTGGAGAGCTGACAGTAGCTGGAAAAGGCCCTGGCGCATCAAAACTAGCAGACGCAAGGGAAGAAGAGAAGCCTAGAGAAAACGAGGAAAGGGAGCAAACAAGCCAAGATCCTCAGAGGCAACTAAAGCTGATTGTGCCCCAAAACATTGCCCTAAGAGCATGTACAACAAAACATAAATGAATAAATTAAAAATCCTTTGTAGGCTGTGGATGGTCTTCAGATGAGATGTCTGTCTTATATGCTTTGGGGAAGTCTTCAGGGGAGATGTCTGTCTTCGGGGTGCCCAGGTGTGTCTTGTCTTGGTGTAGTGCAAAAAGATTTTTTTTTAAAAAAAGAATGTTATTGCAAAGTCAATTTGGAGTTTGTGTTCTTGAGCAATTGGCCCTGTTGAAGTCTTTTGATAGAAGGGTAGGCAGAACGCAACAATGTTGGTGCATGTATGGCTCGATCGCCGACCTGTAGGATAAGAGCTGCAGGTTGTAGGTTAGCTTGAAAAAAAGACACTGTTAGCAAGTGTTATGTAAAGTTCCTGCATTTACTTTTTACTGATACACTCTATGGCTACACTGTGAGCAATGTTTTCTAGTGGAGTACTGTAGGAGGTGCTAGTATTTTTTGGGGAATGGGGAGTCTAAGCTAGTTTAGTGCTTTTCCCCACTCCGTGCTACAGTGAGGAGACTGATGTTCCTCTGTGGGCTGCTTCATTCAAAGGTGTGCTGTTTAACCAGTGCTGGGTGTACTTTTGACCTGCATGGGCTACAATCAACTGCAAAGGTAAGTGGATGTTTAATTTATAGGTTGAGGTTTCAGTTGACATCTCGGGTCATGGCAGGTAATCAGATTTTCCCTAATGGGTTGGGTTGTTGGGTTGCGCCTTCCTTCTGGAAGGTTTGGGGATTTTTGCCTACTTTTGGGTTAGTTTGTTTGGGTCCTTTTGGCTGTTTGCCTTTGGTTTGGGCGATACTGCTTCTAACGCAGACTATCGGAGGTAGTCGTGGGCCGCTCTTGGTGCCTGTATGCTCCTACATGGGAATGGCTGGAATCATGTTTGTTTGCTGTGTTTTTGCTGAGAGTCTGTTGTGCCATTGGGGCGTATATGCTCTGCCAAGTGTGGGTAACGCTAATGGACTCAATAGATTTTTCCCTATAGACTGGGGCCAAGTGGTCGCTGAGAAGCTGTTCACTGGACCCCGTGATTCGGATGTGGCCATGACCGGGATCGGGTCTGTTGCTTTCTTGTATGATGTTTCATGAGGCATTGTGTATCCTATTTGACAAGTTGGGTGCAATGGTGAGCCTATCCATGCACCTTATGTGGGGGCTGCTAAGGGCATCTATGGAAATCCTTTCCCTCTTGACACTCTTCTTTCCCTTGGGTCTGGGATGCTTTTAGGTCTGCCACAATTGGCGGGAATCAGGGGATTTTTACCCAATGACATGCTACGCCCACTGTTTTGGAGGGGCATGATCCGATGAGCAGACTTTGGTTGTGTTTGGAAGCATTAGGGCAGAGGAGGACACAGAATGTCCTGCTTACGATGGGAGTCAGGTGCGCAGCTGGGACTTATGCTGTGAATAATGAACAGAGACAGCTGATTGCCCCTGTGAATTTCTCTAATGGCTTGGTGCCACATTTGTGCATGGACTACAGAGTTCTATGGGTCAGCTTCTCACCCCAAGTTCATAGATAACCTGGATTCAGCACTGTAGATTTCTCTTGTTTTGGAAGCAAGAACGGGCCTCCATGTGCTGGAGGCATGAAAAGTGTTGAAGAATGGGGACCTTTTGATCTGGGGTGCCCCCTATTGACTTGGGTGAAGGGGCCGGGGTGCCTGCTTTAATACAACTGCTGGGGCTGCCCTGTTCCATCATCAGTCTGTCTTCTCCGCAGGGGTGTGGTCAGCCAACCCTGCCCTGGGGGCTTAACAGTAGGGGGAGCTTAGACCCCTGTGGGCACAAGGATGGTAAACTATAGCGTGGATTCCCAGTCAACATAGAATGGCAGCCTTGAGATTTTCCTGAGCGCAAGTAAAGGCTTGAGTTTTACCCTAATGCTGTGTCAATAATCTTTATAGTTGTAGTGACTTTTGTGAAGTGGGTACGAAATGGGTGTCCTACTGGGGAGTAGGATTTTCTGCATGTTTTTACTCTGGGATTGCGCTAGGTCATTGCCACCCCAGACAGTCACCCCTCCTTGCTGTGGCTGTGGCCCCAGTCCCTACTGTGGTGGGGCACTGTTTGCCTGATTTTCCTGGGGTTGATTGTACAATGCAATGTTGTTGCTCTGGGCTTGATTTTGTTGATGGGAATTTTGTGGTGGCTGCCCTGATACTATTCCTTTCTGCTCATGAGATGCTCTTAGGCAACAATAGTCAGTTCTGTGGTTTTTTACTAACAATAGTTGCATTCTCTGGGAACTGGGGGTTGCAGGCCTTGTTGCCCTCTGGTGCAGAGACTCTGTTGGATTCCTATGAGGTTCCGTGGCTGAGTCCTCTTCTAGCCAGGGGCTATTTGTACACTTCCTGTCGTTGTGGTCCTTTTGAGGCTGACCTCACCTGTTCCTTGGTCACTCCAAGGGGACCACTGAGTGGGAGATGGGGGGACTGTAGCCAGCCCTTTTAGGCCCCAGGACTTTTCCCTCCTGGCAGGTGGTAATACCTCCTTGGCCCGGTTGGGCATGCTGAATTTCCTGTAGAGGTCATTCGCCTGGGTGTCCCATTAGATAACGGGGTGGGGGGGCTTCCAGTGTGGGGAATACATCACTCAGCATGGGCCGCTTCCTCCCTCTGGGAAGTGAAGGGGTGATGACAAATGCTGAACTGAGTAACCCCAGGACTAAGCGTGGACTGGTGGATACCGCCATTGTTCCTATACACCTTAGGCGACTCCCCATCTAACCTCGGGGAATTCAGTGGGCATGTGTATGTTGTGGTCCTGAGTCTTCTGCTCCATGCGCACCTTATATGCTAGCCTTTTTGGTGGCTTCCACCAAAAGGTGGTGTGCGTGGCCTGCCCACTGCTGAGCTAACAAGTATACCTCTACGAGGATTCTCATATAATCCAGGGCCGCCCTCTTAAAGGTGGGTCGATGGACTGAGATCACCCTGGCTGGCATCCGTGTGACATAGGAGTAGTTTGCTGGCTTGTGTGCTGGGGGAGTTTCCAGGGGAGGCGCAGTCCATAGTCCCGTTCTCAGTGAACTGGAAGGAAAATTTTAACTTGGAGAATAGGAACCGTTCTAGTATATCGATCGGGGAGGAAGGGTAATACAACAATTGTTCCTTCATCTTATGCACCCATACTTCCAAATCAAGGCGTTCTGTGAGCGGCACCGCGGCCACGGAACCCGAGAGTCCATGTATTTTGGCAGTAGTCTTAGATATGTAAATGTAATTGTAAATGTAGTGCTTTTATATAGCGCACGTATCACCCCCGAAGGGGTCTCAAGGCGCTGTGCACATACCGCTGTGGAACCCTTCCTGGCCTTTCCCTGTGAAGTGTCCACTCCTGGGCACCCCCAGGGTGAAGCCAGGCATCCGAGCTCTGTTGGGGCCGTTGTGGAGATTAAGCAAGCTATTGCCCAGAGTTGCAGAGTGGGACCTATGATTAGAATAGAGCCTGACAAACTTCCTCACTTCCGCTAGTGTATCAGGTAGCGGTCTAGCCTCCCACAAGGAGGGGCTATTTAGGCAGCGAGGAGCTGCGCGCTGTCCGTGGATAGGGTTGACAGTGGCAGTGTCTACCCGTTCTACTTGAGGACAGTCAGCCTGTACCAGGTCAGGTACATAGGAACGAGGTATTAACCTACAACCAGGAAATTTGAGGTTTTTAATATTTTTTTTAACTGCGTCGTTTGGTTGATCTTAAAAGCCATTCGTTTGACCTGCACATTGACTAATAATCTGTGCGCATGCTTTTTAGCGCATTGGGGGTGATTTTAAAAACTTTCCTGCACTCTGCAGTCAGTGCTCGATGTTGTAGCCTGCCCGCCCCGGTCCGACTCTGCAATTATTGCCGTAGAGCGGAGGGCGGACAGGTAAGAGCCTGACAAACTTCCTCACTTCCGCTAGTGTATCAGGTAGCGGTCTAGCCTCCCACAAGGAGGGGCTATTTAGGCAGCGAGGAGCTGCGCGCTGTCCGTGGATAGGGTTGACAGTGGCAGTGTCTACCCGTTCTACTTGAGGACAGTCAGCCTGTACCAGGTCAGGTACATAGGAACGAGGTATTAACCTACAACCAGGAAATTTGAGGTTTTTAATATTTTTTTTAACTGCGTCGTTTGGTTGATCTTAAAAGCCATTCGTTTGACCTGCACATTGACTAATAATCTGTGCACATGCTTTTTAGCGCATTGGGGGTGATTTTAAAAACTTTCCTGCACTCTGCAGTCAGTGCTCGATGTTGTAGCCTGCCCGCCCCGGTCCGACTCTGCAATTATTGCCGTAGAGCGGAGGGCGGACAGGTAAGAGCCTGACAAACTTCCTCACTTCCGCTAGTGTATCAGGTAGCGGTCTAGCCTCCCACAAGGAGGGGCTATTTGGCCCTCTCGTCGCCCTGAGCGCGCAGCGGTCGCGCGCAGGGGAGTGCCTGAGGACGCGCCTGAGACAAGCCAGAGAGAAGCCCGTCTGTGCCCGTCCGTGCCTGGACGGGGCTAGGGGCGGGGTACCATGGCTGTTTCATCAATTTCCATGAGGATTCCTGATGTCGCCCGCATTACATATCCATCAAAGGTACTACGGGATTTATGTCCCAGTATGTCCTATTCATGTGCCGTCACCTTCTGTTCGAATCTAGAAGGCCCTTTCATCTGCCCTAACTGTTCTATACATTTCAGCTTTGAGTTAGTGGCTAAGAGCTCCCTGCGAGTGTCACCCGCAAGGCCTTGTCCAATATCCAATACCGGCCCAGTAAAGATTATCAAGGATCCCAATCCTATAGGAAGCAAACATTTGTTATGTAATGTGCGCTCACTATCAAAGCACGCTTCACAGGTGTGGGACCTGATATCTACAGAGAAGCCTGATCTCTGTTTTTTAACGGAGACTTGGCTCAAGCCTCATTCTGCCCCAGCCATTACTTTAGGCATCCCGACGGGCTATAAGATCTCTAGACTGGACCGCCCACATAAAATAGGTGGAGGAATAGCAATTGTATATAGGGAGGAGCTAATTGTTACTACACTGGAGGAAATTAGTACTCCCCTGATGGAATTAATGATTTTTAAACTTAGCTCTACCTCCGGGGAGAACAGAAGGGGTGCGGTTCTATATCGACCCCCTGGCTCGAGTGTGGATTTTTCGATCGCACTTATGGAGGTTCTGGCTCCATTCATCTTAAACAATCAGATTTTCCTATTAGTTGGGGATTTCAACTTCCATAGTGAACTGGAGACATGCATGGAGGCCAGAACACTTCTTACTGATATGGAACATTTAGGTCTGAAAAAAATGAATCAGGGACCCACACATGAGGCAGGCCATACGTTGGATTTGGTGTTCTCCAACTCATTTTTAAATATGTGCCCATCCCCCATTCAAGCAGAATGGACTGATCATTTTATTTTAAAATTTTACACTAAGCCCATGTGCAAATCAAGTGTACCGACTGCTTTGGCGACCAAAAGAAGACCATGGCACAAACTGACACAGGACACCTTTCGAGAAGCCTATCAAGCCCCTATAATTAACGAGCATGAGGGAATAATGCCAATTGAGCTCAATCGCTTTGCAAATGCTGTAAATGAAGCAATTGATGGTACTATACCACTTAAAACGTATAAACCCCGCCAAGCAGCCAGACAAGAAGTCTGGTACTCCGAAGACCTGAGACACATGAAACAAAAGACCAGGAAGCTTGAAAAGGTGTGGAGACATTCTCGGAAGCCGGAGGATAAACAATGCTACCTAACATCCCTCAGATCCTATCATAAGGCAATAAGGATGGCTCGGAAAAGCCATATTGCGATGCAACTTGCAGAGGCTGGGAAGGACTCTAAAGTTCTTTTTCAAATCCTGCAAACTTTTACCAAGCCTGTAGCATGCGAGACGGCGGAGATTGCTTCCCAAGAATTATGTGACAGGATCTCATCCTTCTTTATGAAGAAAATCGACACGATCTATGCTAAGATATTGGCCACTAAATCAATGGAAGTGGTCGATCCTAACAACCTCCCTTACATTAGTATTCAACAGAACACACTGGCCAATCGTTTAAAAAACTTTCCCCTTATTTCTTTGGAAGAAGTCATTTCCCTTATAAAAGTAATTAAGAGCGGTAGTCCGCAGGATACTGTTCCCGCCCGGATCATGCCTATGCTGGCTGATATTCTTGGTCCAGACATACAGAAACTAATTAATCTGTCGTTAAGCACGGGAGAAGTCCCGAGAGATTGGAAACGGGCATTGGTAAGACCGCTAAGGAAAAATACCACCATTCCTTGGACGGATCTTGCCAACCTGCGACCCATCTCTCTCCTCCCCTTTATGGGCAAGATGATGGAGAAGTTTGTTAATGGACATCTGTCCAGATTTGTTGAGGAGACACATGGACTGGATCCCTCTCAGTCGGGCTTCAGGCCGAGACACAGCACCGAGACCACCTTGCTGTCAGTCGCAGACGATCTACGTATGTACCAGGATGGGGGTTATTCCGTCATCCTGGTTCTGCTGGATCTGTCTGCGGCGTTCGACACCGTGTCTCATGACATCATGACCACCAGACTTGTTAACATCGGTCTGGAAGGTGTAGCTCTGGCATGGCTGAGGAGTTTCCTGACCGACCGCACCCAGACCGTCACCTTGGGTGCCTACCGGTCAGAGGAGTTGGGGATCTCAAAGGGGGTGCCACAGGGGTCTTGCTTAAGCCCGACCCTGTTTAATATCTATGTGGCCCCCCTGGCAAACATCATGAGATCCCATGGGTTCATCCCCATGTCATACGCGGATGACACCCAACTCCTCTTCCCGTTTAAACATCTTACGGATACGGTCAGGAACTCTTTCTCCTTGGGGATGAAGGCAGTAGCTCACTGGATGGCATCAAACTTCCTGCAATGCAATGTGGCAAAAACGGAGGTGATGCTGTTCGGTGAGGCAAAGCTCCTATGGTCCCCAGACTGGTGGCCGCAAGACCTTGGCCCAGTCCCAGAGCCAAAGCAGGTGGTAAAAAATCTCGGTGTGCGTCTGGACCAGGAGCTCTCTTTAAAACAAAACAGCAATCAAGTAGTGGGCTCATGTTTCCATGTGATCGCTATGCTGAGGAAAGTCTTCCCCTTGCTCCCTGATACAACTAGGAGAACGTTAGTGCAGGCCCTTATATTGAGTCGACTGGACTACTGCAACGGGATGCTCCTATCAGTAAATGAGGGAGTTATTGCGAGATTGCAGGTAGTCCAGAACACGGCGGCCCGTCTTGTCCTAAATCAGCCTCCCCGCACACCATCGAAGCCTCTTCTGAACACCCTACATTGGCTACCTATCAAACAAAGGGTGAAATACAAGATAGGGTGCACTATACATAGAAGTCTCCAGAACAAAGGCCCAGAGTATCTAAACAATAGATTCTCTCTCTATAGGCCCGCTCGATCCTTGAGATCCAGTGAACAAGGTCTTTTACAAGTTCCAAGAGCCAGAAAGACCAGACAAGGTGGAAGAGCTCTGTCCATTGCCGGACCAAGATTGTGGAACAGCCTTCCTCTCTCTTTGAGACTTTGTCAGGAGTATCTCCTATTTAGGAAACAGTTAAAAACCTTCTTATTTCCTAATTAATCAATGCCATCTGCCTACCTATTGTTACAAGCTGAAAAGGTTCTCAAAGGCGCGGAGATACTCCTCCGGGAGATGATCCTAGCGCGATAGAAACCCGCAAATAAATAAATAAATAAATAGGCACCGAGGCGAGAATATCAGGTCCAGGAAAATTGAGCCCAAGACCCGCCGAGGCGGGAATTGAACCCTGGTCCGGGCCAGAACTCTGCATCAGGGTCTGCCGCTCTAACCATTGAGCCACACTTCCCCACCCCCAGATATGTGGCTGCTTCTTCCTGGAAGCATGACATTGCTGCCCCTGTATCCACCAGAAAGTGGTATGGTGTCTCTTATTAACTTTGTGACCATGTGGCCCTCCTCGGGGCTGTCTGGGGCTGTCAGTGGGCTGAGCACATTTTTAAGTACCTTGGTGGTCTCAGGCATGCGTTCCTGTCTTCCCCCTGGGGTGGCGGGCCCCGCCCTATGCTTCCACTCAGCGCTGTTGGATACCGAGAAGATGGAGCTTCCTCCCCTGACGTTGCTAGCTCTGTAGTCATGTATGTTGCGTATAGGCGCTCCTCTGCAGTCAGCCTATAGTCTTAACGGAGCCATTCTCATGACCTTCTCTTGGGCCATATGCCTGGTCTGAATGTAAGTTCTTGTGTATTCTAAGATGTTGGCAATAAATATTTCCCCCTCAGGCCACGGGAATGCGTATGCCTTGATATGGGCATGGCACTTGTGACAGTGTTTCTCTGGTTTCTGAGCCTGTGTGGGTAACCTAACTTGCATGTGGTCTAGTGGGGTATCCATGATGTATTAGGGAACCTGTTTAAGAATTGTACAAATTTTTGATGGTCTCGAGATTTTTTAATAATTACAAATTACAATCAGATTATGGCAAAACTACGTGCACAGGATTGTACCATAAGCAATCTACTGGTTATGAGCTCTATAGAAATTGATGCTTCAAAAACTTTTATCAATTTGTTAAAGACAAATGCAATAAAATTATAACAACTGTAATGAAGTGAAATGGTTGATTCAGAACAGTGCAATATGATTTTTAGCAGTTAAATAGCAAATATAGAATTCTGATTTATGGAGTAATGGTAATTATTCCTGGCTCAAAAACTAGAACTATCGAGGGGGGCAGACCTCCAAGAAGTCCTAATTGTCTATTACTGAAACCCCAGACCTTTCGCAAAAAGAAAACAAGACTCCGAGCCTTCTCTGGCTCGGCACCCAAGATCTGGAACTCGCTTCCTCCGGAAATCCTCAGAATTTCTTACACAGCTATTTCAAACATGAAGTAAAAACACTCCTAATGAACAGGTTCCTGCCATAAATAGCCATTTGTTGTCTGTTTTCATCAGCAACGGTATTTCCCAGAATTGTCTGCCTTACTGTACCAAGTAATGCTTGTGTGCATCCTTGTACATTTGTATTACTTTATTATTGTTATCCTCTTTTACTTCCTTTACAATTTTCCCTTTTTGCCTTGCTGTCCTCTTCCATTACTGTGAAGTGCTCTGATACCCTTCGGGGTCTTGTTCACAATATACAAAACGTTTTAAATAAATGCATAAACTCACTAGCATGACATAACATTTAAACATGGAGCATAACTGCAAAATGTTAACAGCATCAATAATGAATACATTGAAAATCTAAAAGAAAGTAGAAAAAAAAGGTTGACAGACAAAAATAATATTTTGTCCAAAAAACCTTGGCCCCTTTCTAGTACCTACGGTTCGAGAAGAGGGGATGCTCTGGGTAATAAATGGAGCTAAGTGAGCCCAAATGTCTGTCAATATTGGCTCAGTAGGTAAAAATAGTAACAATTTGTGTGGAGAAAAATGAATAACCTGACAATTATGGGCCCTCTGTGGTCAGACACGAGCTACACCTTATTCATCAAGTCTGACTTTTTTCCTAACTTCCGAATACACCCTATATCCCACTCAGGTGTTGTGAGTACCATCTGCCTGACGTCCAGAGATTCAAGCAAAGAAATCCACCTCCTCACTTCTTTCAGACACTGTCAGTGTTAGGAAACCGACAGTCCCAAAGAAAACTCTTTTAACTAAAAAACTAGGGGAAAAAGTCTTCTAAGTGCTTGTTCTGCTTTGCCACATGCCCAATGCTGGGTCTAAGGATCAGCTGTAGTCTCTTACCCTCTGATAGTGTCCTCCTGATGGACCTCTGCCCTAAGGATTCAGCAGAACTTCTAATCAAATATGGCATCTGCTCACCGATCTTGTTGTGCAGATGTGACTCTGTTCGGGCAGGGGTCCTTGTCCTACAGCAGCAGTCGGGCTTGATAAATCAATCTCTCCTGGCTGTCTCTACAAAATGCTGATCGGATGTGAATTTACCTTTAAAAAGGCAAGAAGCATTGGCAAAACAGGCACAAGTTGGTTTAATTAAACGCAGCGGCCGGTAGAGTATAAACAGAGTAGCATCTAAAGAAAGTCTTTCATGGTACAGAAGTTTTGGCTGACCATTTATACTGTTCATGAGGTACAATAAAGCGACCTGGCATTCTTGTCATAGTTTTTATTTATTTTATTTTATTTATTTATTTAAAAAGTTTTATATAGCGCTGGCTAGATCCGGAGGTATCAGAGTGCTTTACATAAAGTTCCACAGAAATTACTTCAGTGACACGTTATATCAGTTACTAGAAAAACATTTTAAGAGTGTAGAAGATGAAATAAATGAAGTTTAGGAGGGTAAAGGGGTGGGGTAAAGGGGTAGGAGTTAGATAGAATGAAAAGACGAAGGAGGGTCTGCCCAAAGTCCGGCTGGGTAACTGACGACCGAGGGGGAAGTCCACAGTCCATCTCCTCTTTAGCTATCCAGTAGCTCCACAGGGCATCAGCCAAACAGCTAGGTCTCAAGGGGAAAACAATTAAAGAGCAAAAGCAGCGGCGGGGAAGAAACAAGACAAATGTCAGAAATCCGGCTGGGCAGGTGATGGCCATGGCGGTGTGCCGGAGGCAATCTCCCCTATAGCTGTCAGTGCAGCTCCACCGGGAATCGGCCATGTATGCGTTTTGGGTTCCACCAGAGTAGAGAGAGGAACAGGAGGTGATCCAAAGTCAAGACCATAGAGGGGTAGGGGGTAGGGAGGAGGGGAGGAGGGGAGGAGGGGAGGAGGGAAGTAAGATCAGGAGAGACATAGGTCCTGGTGTTAATGGGGAGAGCCTTCCGAAACTTCTTCATCTGGCCACTGGGACAAAGATGGTGAGAGGTGAGGAAGGGACAGACTCCAGGTTCAGAGCTCCTCGTGGTGAAAAGTCTCCCCTAGTGGCCATCTTCAGGTCAGGCAAGGAGTGAAAACCCCTGTGGGTCCCCACATTCGGGTCCTTTTCAAGGATTGCTAAGACCCTTCCTGGGGCCCTGCTATTACTGCTTTCCCCCCTCAGGGTGCCTCTTGTGTGTCCCCGTGCCATACCTGAAAATGGGAGAGACGACCGCCATTTTGTCTCCTTCCCTCTTGCCTACAGTGCTCACACGCTGCACCTTTAGCTATGGCAGCTTGAATAAAATGCTGCCGTCGCAGGTAGTGCCTGCGACCTGGCTTCTGCATTGCACACCAGCAAAGATGGCAAAGCATTATGCCGTCTGGTTTATAATATTACCCACAGCGCTCATATGCTGCAACTTTAGCTATGATAGAGCGCACAGGTCACCCGACTATAAATTTACCAATACTCACCTGGGCCCATAATTCAATTTTTCCACATTTACTTAATCAGGTAACCCACGTTCTACTACCAGTCTATTTTATTTCCACTAATTCCTATACCATTGACTTACGAATCCTGTCACTGGTACCTATGACCACATGGATCAGGGAGTTAGTTGTAAAGAAGGCAGTCAATAATACAATACCATTTGCACTCATATAATAACCACAGACTCGGGGAAGGTTTAAACTCTTTATCTAATCATCATCATAAGTCATAATCCATAGATTGAAAGCGATTAGACTGTCAATAACCAAGATTAGAAACAGCGTATAACTATGCAAAAGATATATTATGCCAAACATTTACCAAATTTGAAATAAAGGGAAGGAAAACAAGGAATATGCTATTTTTGAAAACAAACTGTCCCCACTTGACTAAAGGAGGGTAAAGAAAAAGAACATACTAAACCAACAGTTTTCGCAATTACCAACGGTTGGACAAAGGATCACAATATGCAATATCGAATCTCAATTTTAGCACATAACTATAGGGAAGGTAAAAAAGGAACACACTATAATTTCAGATAATCAAGCTTAACTCCTTAAAGGGAGGGTAAAGAAAGGAACACTTAATACAATCATGGAAAACATTTAGCATTCGACTAAAAGGTGGGTATGAAAGTGGACCATGCTAATAAACAGCAAAACATGAATTTATCACTTACTAAGGGAAGGGTAAGAAAAGGAACATGTGCAATCAAAGCATTAGCAATTTAGGGAGGGTAGAGAAAAGGACACAAATCATAATGACAATTACCCACACAGATTTATATTTACCTAGAATGGTGTGAAGACCAACCCTGGCCATGGGGCAGTGGAAAAGGACAGAAGAACCCCAAAGATTGCAGTGCCAGTAGGCCAGCAGGTGCAGATTGGAAAATCAGGACAGGATAAACCCAGATTTGGATCGGGACCGGACCACCAAAAGTTAAGACCAGCACCTGCAGTTCGGTTGCAACGTCTTCGCTACTCACTCTCTGCAAGGAATCAGCCAAAACCCTGATTGGGTTACAGCATTCGCCCGCAAAGTGCTTCGCCAACACTTCAGCTTCCCAGAACCCCAATCGGGTCAGCAAACCTCCCGACAGAGTGCTCCGCCGCCCCCTGCTCTTTAGTCACCTACTGAGTGCGTTGGGTCAGTGACAGGTTAGCTATTCTGACAAGTCGGGCAAATTAACTAGCTAAGCCTACCCTAGTTACACTGTTTTTCAGGTCAGTGCACCACCTCCCAATGTTGCAAGTGTAAGGATCCCCAATTTTGATTGGACAAAGGAAGAGGACAGGTCATCACACCACCTAAAATTTAGACTTCAGTGTTGAATATTAATTTCTCCCATTCTCCCCCTCATCAATTTCTTTCACATGACATCTGCATTTTCATCTAACAATGGTTGTTCTATTGACAAATACATTGTATGCAATTTGGCTTCTTCTAGTGGGGTCAGACGTGAGTTTCCCAGGCACATGTTGGCTGTGACTGCCTCCTGGCTCGGTTACAATGGCAAAGGGTTCATCTTCTCATTACAGACTGTCATGCGTGGAAAGGACTTCCAAGATGGAATAAAAAGCACTGCCCAGGCCCAAAGATTACGATACATGAAAATTAAAGGAAACAATTTTAGAACACAGAATAAAATGAATACACTGTATACTATGAAGCCCTACACTATACCTATTACTTTATAATAAACTATAGCATTAGGATTAGGCAATACGAACCGCTTAGCAAAAGCAGCAGTGCAAGCCTCTCGCATGTGAGAACACAGAGCAGCCATATTAGCTCTAGCGTGCAGAAGCAACAGTTTCCCTCCAAAGCTGCGAGTACGTCATGTCACATGGGTATGACAGACACCTGCGCAGTAGAAATTCCCGCGTAGCAGCAGCCATTTTTAATGCAAGTGTATTAGGATTAGTAAACACATAAACAAGCTTCACTCGGATACCCAATAATGATGGAAAAATGGGCAAATTAGTAAGACAAACATGTTAATAACATAGTTAGCATTATTCGAGTTTCATGAATGCAAGCAAGCCGCTTCTCGTGCGAATCCTTGCTCCATTAAATAATAAAATAATAATAATACTAATAATGAATTTTTTTGCAACTTTAGCTATACCAGCATGACTTCAATGCTACCGCCACTGGTAGAGGCTATTGCTGCTACCATATTCCCTACCACCTGCCATTTCGGTCGAGTCAAGCCAAGCCAACCCAGACCTGCCTCAATATCTGAGGCTTCTGGAGGTCATCATTCCTAGTGGTTCTCATTGTGTGTAGTACCTCTCCAACTGCCCCACGCTGGTTCAGCCCCAAACCTCTAGATATCCCACCCCATAATCTCCCTACTACACCGCCTACCTTTATAACACAACCCACTGGCTCCAACACCTTACTACCCAACACTGGTACAAAATCAACTGACCCTAACTACCCTGTCCAGAATAATTGCTTCTCCAGTGTCTGCCCATGGATTAGAAGTTAGCCAAAGAGGCTGATCTCATGATCCCCATTAAAAATACCTTAATCTTACCCCACCCACCGACAAGAACCTATTTTAGACCATTCCTTCATGGACCAGTACCTAGTACAAACATGTGATAAGGGAGACACAGGTGGCTCCTGACCCTGGAGAGAGCTAGTGTGGACCAGTGTGTATGTGTCCAGATGTCTGGCATGGGGAGCGCATGATCACTATGTGTGGTGTATATGCCAGTCAGTATATGCTGTGTCCTGATTGGCTGAGTGTTCCTAACTGTAAGTGCCATCTATCTTTGTGGTATTTTGGAAATGTTTACCTTTGCCCAAATGTGCTTTATTGGTGCCAATTTCTTAGGAACTGTTTGTGGTGTAGTTGCCTATCTGTGTGATCGATCAGGGTTTGCCCTGCGTGCGTGCTTGTCTTTGGGCTAAGTGTAACCCCACCTGCCTCCTGTCAATCCGTAGGCTCGGGTTTGGGTCACAGGGCCTGTCTGACCACGTATCTCTGATTTAGGATTGATGGGGAGGTCACCTTGGGTGAAATCAACAGCAATGATATGAGTTCACTAGATTGTGTACAATTTACATAGTGGTAATTGATATCATTTTTACCGACATCCTCAGTATTGTGTGTACAGTTGTTATAGCGTACATCAATATTGTTTTTACTGATATGAACATTGGTATGCCTGCATAGATTTTTGCATAAATTGACATTGTTTCTGCTGGTATCAACATCAGGTTGTGAAATTATATTGTAATCACAGATATTAACAAACAGTAAATCTTTTACTTGAACAATAGTCCTGGAAGACTTCCAATTTCTTTTGTAACCCCACCTCCGTCATGTCAAGTATCACCAAATCATCTGCATATAGTAGGAATTGGATGTGGATGCCATTCATCATAGTGCAAAGGCCACTTACTTTCTTCAATGTATTTAGTAAGTCAGCCAAAAAGAAGGAGAATAGAAGGGGTGCCAGGACACAAACCTGTTGAAGACCGTTCTTAATCTTATTTTCTTCTAATAAGTCCCCACTGTATCTAATATTACCCAGGTCGAATTCTGACTATGTAGCTCATGAAGAAGTAAGAGGAGATCCTTGTGAATTCTGAGCCTCCTCAACATTTCCTGCAAAAATTTTCAGTCCCCTTAGTCGAAGGCAACACTGAAGACAACAAAACAGCAAATCAATCGCCCCCATAGGTCTAATGACTTTCTTGCCATCACCCATAGACTAAAGCCGTGACTGATGAGTGAGTAGCCTTCTTTGAACCACCTTGCACGATAGGGATTATGTTATTTTCTTCCACCCCAGGTCGTCAATAGGCCTAACAACACTTTGGAGAAGACTTTCTCCCCCACATGTAATAGGCTAATTAAGAGGTAATTCGTAAGCTATGTGGCTTCATCCTTCTTAAAGATTGGCCTGATTATCACACCTTTTCAGCTTTCAGGGATAGACCCAAGGCCAAAACCTTTTGGAAGATGACATATTAAAAGCTAGCCCACCAGCCTATATTTTTGAAATAATTCTTTATTTAATGGAATATATTAAATAATAATATTTTTTTCGTTTGTATTTGAAGTAATGTATCATGTACAGAATTAATGAAAATGAATGTAGTCATATTTGAATATTTTTTGCTAAATTATTATACATTCATTTTAATATTCAAAAGAGGGAATCTTAAAATAATTTATAATTACATAATAAAGATGTACTATTTTCATATATTATTTACCATTAAATGATATTCATTTATATTTTTAACTACTTCAAATCATTTAATGTAATTTAATTTACTATTATTACCCTTGGGGGGGGTTTACCTTAATTGTTTTCTATGGGAGGGCACTGCAGTGGCAGTGGTTGGCCATGAGTGATGCTGGACTTCCAATGGTTTTAATTTTTTAGTAGTCACACTCGTATTTTGTGAATAAACAAGTAGTAAACATACATAAACATGTAAATTGTCCAAAAGTTTAAGGGGCATATTATCAAGGGGGTTTATCTCCGCTTTTTTGGCTTTAAAAGCCAAGAAAGCGGAGATAAAATTATCTCCCTATTACCAAGCTGTCGCTAACACCAGTTAGCGACAGCTAGTAGGAGATAGCGACCATCTTGGGCCCCACTTTGCATGTCAGTGATATTTATCACTAATGACATGCAAAGTGGGCGTGCCAAGATGTTAGAGACTGAAAACAGTCGCTAACATCGCTATCTCCTATTACCAACTTTTGGAGATATTCGCGCTAAGCGGGAATATCTCCAAAAGCTAACACCTGCCCTGAGCAGTTCTTAGCCATGTTATCTAATGGGAGGTGGATAACATGGCTAAGAGCATTTGCTCGATAATGCATGAATATCGCTGACTTTTCAGCGATATTCATGCATTTCGGCCGTTTTTTATCGCATTTGCGATAAACCTTGTTAATAGCAAGGTTTATCTGCGATAAAAATCGCCGATGTGCGGCGATAATTTTTGTCTCTAAACAAGTTAGAGACAAAAATTATCGCTAGTTGTTGGTAATATGCCCCTAAGTTCCCTCTGTAAATGAGGCTAGTGTGCCAGCTTCATCAGATGACAAAGGAGAATCTCCCTTGGAGTGGTTACACCAAGCATGTTGTCTCAGCAAAGCTGTGCCATTGAGTTGGCAACTCTGCCAGATAGAAGAAAGAGCCTCTTCTCTAAATTTACATTGCCCTTTGAGCTTTAATATTAAACATCCTAATTCAGGATGTCAGCTGCATCAATTTTATTCAAATAATTATTTCTAAAAGGCACTTACACTCACTGGTTTCATGGCGCTTAGTTGCCATTACATGAGTTAAAAGGAGACTTCTTCACAGGTCATGCCTCTGCTCTTCATACTCAACAGTGTACATGCTACTAACTTCTAAAGGCAATTAAATTATTCTTTTACAGAAGTTCTTGCAATCCAGCCATACTATTGCGATAGCCTGACCAACAGAGTTCCTGCTTTTCTTGGTGCAGGCTGAATGTATTCCTGACAGTGACTGGCATCTCTCCACAGACTCCTCAGGGCATTGTTGCCCTTCATTATTGCTTGGCCGCTCGCACATGAAGCTCTGACAAAGAGCATAATCACGGCAAGCCGCATTGTAAGGATTCTCAATGAGCCATGCGGTGGTTGTGGGGCCTGCTGCGAATCCTCCTCCTTGTGCCATTAATGCCCCAGAGACTGCTTTAGCATTCACTGTGCTTTGGTTCAAAGTCTGCATCTGAGATGGCGAGGAACCATAGACCGTTCTGTGGAGTGGTTCAGGAAACAGTGACCTTTGCCCTTCTCTCAGAGAGGGAACTGTTTCACACCCAGCCAACTGTAGCAGCCCGAGCTCGCCTCCCACTGATCACATTAATGCCCAGCTCCTTTGTACTGAAATAGCACAGTTATTTCCAGTTATAATTGAAAAGACAAATGATATCAAGATATTTATTTCATCCTCTGTTTAAATGTGAGAGAAAACAAATCAAGTTGGTTATTAATTGTTAAGTGTGTGGTTAAAATAATAAAAGATCTGTAGTCCATAGATGTATCCAGACAAGCTACATTACAAGATGTGTCTGTCTAATAGTTTTCCACCTTTGGAAATCATTGTTCGATATGTGATTCGGGCTATATGAAATTTTTGCCATGATGTTTGCATACTATAATCCGTATTTCTACTTCCGAATGCTGTGTATTTTCATAGCATTGCGGGCAAACCTACATTCGTGGCTAACCTATTATGTAGGCTTCAGGATACCTAACATTTCAGCATTTATTTGTTGAAGCTATTTATTGACTTTTACTCAACAAGGCTGCGAATTCTCAAGAAAATAAGCACTTACACACCAACCTTCTGAGAGTGTAAATGGATGCAACGCTACAAGGTAAGATTTCATATCAGATTTAATATCTCTGAGGACTGCTGTGATTAGGAATGAACCACAGACCAAATTACATTTTTGAGTTTTCGGAACTTGCAGAGTGAGATACATTTTTAGGTCTCGCCTTTACCATTCCGCAGGAATGGGAAATGGGGAGAATTCAAGTCGGCTATTTTCTCTTCAAACCAAAGGGCTTTCAGCCCCG
The DNA here is from genome assembly GCF_964263255.1 of Lissotriton vulgaris. Classification (NCBI taxonomy): domain Eukaryota; kingdom Metazoa; phylum Chordata; class Amphibia; order Caudata; family Salamandridae; genus Lissotriton; species Lissotriton vulgaris. The sequence continues at coordinate 1,438,530,815 of NC_141689.1, read as the reverse complement.
CGGTTTTCATGAAGTTCACGTGAACATGCACGCGCATCGCATGCAAGCCCAGCCTCTCCCGCCCCCATCCGGCATCAGGTTTCTCCTCCCCTAGCAGCACTCCTCCCACACCAGCAACTCCCCCCTCCCACACCAGCACCTCCCCTCTCTCTCCCCGCAAACACAGCCTTGCCCTTTCCCACACCAGCACCTCCCCCCTCCAACACCAGCACCTCCCCTCTCTCTCCACGCAATCACAGCCTTTCCCTAGCAGCACTCCTCCCACACCAGCACCTCCCCCCTCCCACACCAGCACCTCCCCTCTCTCTCCACGCAATCACAGCCTTTCCCTAGCAGCACTCCTCCCCCCTCCCACACCAGCACCTCCCCTCTCTCTCCACGCAATCACAGCCTTGCCGTCTGGTTCTTTTATTCCTCTTCTTTCATTCAGCCATGATCTCACTCCTCCTACAACACCCCGCCTATCCATGCTGCTCTCCTCCACCCCCACTTATTTTACTTCTCACCCCAGGAGCCTTGCTCTTCTTCCTCTTCTTCTTCTTGCCAGGCTCTTCTGACGTATCTGCCTCATCCTTGTCCTCTAGTTCCAACTCTCCATTGAGGTGCGGAGGTTCTTCAAGCAGCGATTGATGCTGTTTCACTGCCGCCATGTTCAAGAGAGAGAGCCTAGGTCTGACCGGAACACTGTGGATCCTAAAACAACTCTGATTCAGGGGACCCGGATTTCCGCTCTAACATCACTCTATGATTCAGCCATCACCAGTCAAAGGGGATGCCGGGACAGCTGCACACAACATTACGGAGCGCTCATCTGTAAACATAGAAAACGGACTTCACCACTTTTTTTCCACCGAGGGCTCCTTATAGAAACACGTTAAAAATACCCAATTAAAAACAAATGACATCATATTTTTAACTGCAGCTCGTGAGAACCCATTTCAAAATGAGCTTTAAGTTTTCACGAGCAGCTGAGCTATACTATTTTTGATATGACAATCACATTGGAATATAGAGGCAAAATAGCTCAGATCGTAATAACCATGCACGTATTGTGACGCTTTTAGCTAGTTAGGAATACATTTTCACAAACACTTGTTTTAAGGGGCGTTTAGAGCCAACGAAATAGTTACAGTATATTGTTGTTGTTCTTTCTAGCTACGCCTCCACACTCACCAACCGACCCCCACTGCGCCTTGGATCCCAGCTGCGAAACTTTTTATGGCGTTCAGCCGCTGGCTGCATGATTTCTTCAGTCTGAAGTGGAGTCACTTCAGATTGCAGTACAGTTTATCAAACCATGTACTCATTTATTTTAATTATATATTTACTTAGACACTTAAGGTAAACAAATATGCCTGGGCGTCAGGAGCTTCGAAAACGGCAAACTGAAATCGAATTTTAGAACCAAAAGCTCAATTTAGCACTCTAATCTTACTTTTACAAGCAAAATGTTTCCACTTCAACACTTTATCTAAAGTCCTGGTCATCAGATTCATTGCCCGCTCCCATCACTAGATATTTTAAGCCACTTGGGCTCTATGCCATACTAATTGTTTGCAAGACATGAACACACTCGTATAGCGAGTTCACCATTCCTCCACGCTCACTCCCAGCCCCCCTTTGCGTATTCACCCCGACCGGCTGTGCATGCCTACTGGCTTTGTCACCATTCCTCCACGCTCACTCCCGCAACCCCCCCTCGCGCGTTTACCCCGACCGGCCGTGCATGCCTACTGGCTTGGTCACCATTCCTCCACGCTCACTCCCGCCACCCCTTGCACGTTCACCCCGACCGGCCGTGCATGCCTACTGGCTTTGTCACCATTCCTCCACGCTCCCCCCATTTCCGCGATGACAAAGGCCGGTGTGGGCTGTGCCTGTCCAGAACATTCTTGTGTTGCACCCCTTGCCGTTAAAAATTTAAACCGGGTTCGCATTACAAAGCCAAAGAACTCGCCTCACAACTTTTAAAGGTCAAGAATAAACTATCTAGCTTTCAGCCTACCTTCAGGGCCAATGTTAACTTCGAGATAATAAGAAGGCAAATAGTATTTTAAACGCATAAGCTAAACAAATGCATATTTTTGTCCGATGTTTACATACGAAACTGTTTTCAAAGTGGATTTTTTGTGTCGCTTGCTTTAAACGTGTCACAAAAAATTGCCAGACCTGTAGCAACAAGTTGGCTTTAGGAGAACTACTACTTATATATAATATGTCGACACCATGTTGTTTTAGTGAATCAAGAGATTCTAGTCGCCGCACCTCTTATGACATTTTTGCCAACTTTGTCTGTACCAGCAAGTTGGCTAGCAATAGGCCCTTAATGCATTTGAGCTTTGTGATACTTTGTGAAAGGTTGATATTGCTATATGTTCTTTTGTATTCCCTTGTTTTCTAATCACGGGGTCGCCTCAGGTTGCAGAGAGTGCTTAAGCCTAATCACACATCTTCATACAAAGGGGTTCCAAGTTCTGAATGAATAATTTTTTTGTTTGAACTCCCATGTCAGTGAAATGCTCCCTTGCGAAAGCATACTATTATAGCCTTGCAGCCTCACGCTCACTCCCGCAACCCCCCCTTAAGTGTTTACCCCGACCGGCCATGCATGCCTACTGGCTTTGTCACCATTCCTCCTCCCCCTCCCCAGCCAGCTTCCCCCAGGCCGTAGCAGCACTCCTCCTTAGAACAGTCCTAGCATATCACCGGCATGTGAGGCAGGCTTGGCTCCAGCCGGTTAAACTGAGCATCGGATAATGAGGTGCCCTTTGCAGCCATTCTGCTGCTATCAAGCACCCATCCTGCCCTTGTTTGTCGCCATTTCCGCGATGACAAAGGCCGGTGTGGGCTGTGCCTGTCCAGAACATTCTTGTGTTGCACCCCTTGCCGTTAAAAATTTAAACCGGGTTCGCATTACAAAGCCAAAGAACTCGCCTCACAACTTTTAAAGGTCAAGAATAAACTAACTAGCTTTCAGCCTACCTTCAGGGCCAATGTTAACTTCGAGATAATAAGAAGGCAAATAGTATTTTAAACACATAAGCTAAACAAATGCATATTTTTGTCCGATGTTTACATACGAAACTGTTTTCAAAGTGGATTTTTTGTGTCGCTTGGTTTAAACGTGTCACAAAAAATTGCCAGACCTGTAGCAACAAGTTGGCTTTAGGAGAACTACTACTTATATATAATATGTCGACGCCATGTTGTTTTAGTGAATCAAGAGATTCTAGTCGCCGCACCTCTTATGAATTTTTTGCCAACTTTGTATGTACCAGCAAGTTGGCTAGCAATAGGCCCTTAATGCATTTGAGCTTTGTGATAGTTTGTGAAAAGTTGATATCGCTATATGTTCTTTTGTATTCCCTTGTTTTCTAATCACGGGGTCGCCTCAAGTTGCAGAGAGTGCTTAAGCCTAATCACACATCTTCATACAAAGGGGTTCCAAGTTCTGAATGAATAATTTTTTTGTTTGAACTCCCATGTCAGTGAAATGCTCCCTTGCGAAAGCATACTATTATAGCCTTGCAGCCTGCTGCCAAGTGTATCGGTTATTAAAGGGCCTTCTGAATTCGCCTTTCTTCAGTTTGCATGCTTTCTAGAAAATCACACAGATCACACAGCCGCACCTACACTCACACTCACATACACTCACCCTCACACACCCTCAGCCACATAACACCTCACACACACACACCGTCACCATAACACCCTTTACATCATACAAAGGCACACGCACACACCTTCATCCTCACAACACCACACACCATCGGAATACACACACCCTCCCCCTCGCACCACCTCACACACACTCACCCTCACACACAATTACACTCAAAGACCCTTACACACCCTCAATAACATTCTCAAAAATGACACAACTAACACACTCACACACCCTATCAGCATCACACATCATATCACAATCAATCACCCTTTTCAAACTTACTCACACTCTCTTACATTACACAAATGTCACAAAAAGACGTTAATATTTCACTTCTGTTCTTTTATTTTCCTCACAATAAAATACACTGAACATAATCTTCACAAAAGGTATTTACAACACTTTAAGCTATTGCCATTATAAATTACAATAACTTTTAAGTATTAATTATTTAAAAAATTTCATAACCATTGTTATTTGTAATATCAATACATCTAAGTCAAGTAAATACAAAACATTTGCATTACAAATACTATGAGTGTCACATTTGCAAAAGTTAAAAGTATTGGCATTGTAAATGACAAAACTATTAATTTCGCGATTTTCAAAACCATCACATTAATATAAAATGTGTCATTTACAAAACCAATAGCTCCAACTTTCCTACTGCGAGACCTATTGGCAACGCCAGTGCTTGTTTTATTTAGCAGGTCTGGCTTTTCAAGGTCGTCAGTTAAAGTTAACCATGTGCAGCAGGTGCTACCTCCCCACTTAGCTTCTGTACCAGCATTCTATGTAGGGGCCAATGTCCCAGTTTCCCCCACAGTGCACCTTTAAGCAGAAGTGCAAGGTGCAAACAGGGGCAGGGCGCTCTGTTTTAATGAACGACCTTCCCCCCGGGCAGTCACGAACTCACACTGCTCTGGGGGCAGTGCATTCAGTGAAATATGGAGCTACTGTTTCAAAGCCGCGTCAAGGGCCTCATTTATGAAATGTGACACATCGCTGCGTGAAAACAGTGATGTGTCACTTTTCATTTAGCCCTCCTTGGGACACCAATGATGCGTCATATTTACAGTATGACGCATCATGTCCCAAGGAGTTACAGATACGTCAGTATTTCTGACGTATCTGCAGGCGCAAAAGTGACGCATTGCTGGAGTGTGTCACAAAAGTGACGCAACTCCAGGAATGTGTCCTTTCACATGGGGCAAGCCTCATGTGAAAGGGCTTGCGTCAGTCTTACGCCTGCTGTGAGGCAGGCGTAAGATTTTGAGTCCTAGAAGTGGCGCAGTGAAATCTCATAGATTTCACTGCATCACTTCCATGCCCCTTTCTTGCGTCAATATGCCCCCCTTGCATATATTATACCTGGCGCAGGTATAATGTGGCACAGGGGTTTACAAAGTGACGCATCTACCTAGACGCATCGCTTTGTAAATATGGCGCAAGAAGGCGCATTTTTTACGCCACTGATGCGTCACAAAAAGTGATGCACCGGCGGGGTAAAGTGACGCACAGCCTCATAAATGAGGCACCAAGTCTCTCTGAGCAGGCAATAACCCGCAAGCACTTTAAAGAAGGGGCAGAGATTCCACTGAAGGCAGATGGAATGAATGGCTCACATGCCTGCAGTGGGATGTCCAGGAGGTGAAAGGGACCTCTTGTTATCATTCAAGAGGGCAGCCCTGAAGGGCTGCAACGACTGTGCAACACCATTTTGTGGCGCACTCTCGGTGTGCCTCCTGAGGGCATGTTTGCCTAGGCTTCGTCGTCGGTAATACGGCATGAACTCAGAGGTAAAGTAATTTCCTCATTTAGATAGGGCAACTCTCCAATGCAAATGAGGGACCACCCTATCAGGATACCGCTGGTGCTACATGAGTGCCAGCTCTGTAAGTATTACAGAAGGGGATACACAAGCATCTACGGCCCCTTCTGTAATATCATAGTGCCCCAGGGGAGTAACAAGAAAGTAGACATGCCCTTGCATCTCCGGGGCACTATCTCTAATATTGCTCCAGGTACTCCTGGAGGGATCATCAGTGGGACAAGGGGTCAAACCTGCAATGCTCTGGGAGGTCAAACGGTGTGTGATATCACTTCTGCTGCAGCTGGCATATTGATTACATCTTGTCCAAGGGGCCACTCAATTAAACTTAAAGAAAGCCTACTGTTCCAGTGGAAGAAAACATAAACTAACTATAGGAACAAGTTACTTAACAATATTGTGCCTACTATCAAATGTTAATGATTACCCTTCATATATTACACCTATGTTACTAAGCTTTCCTTTTTTGTTTTGCGATTCTAATTGAAAAATTGACTTGATAAAGAATTGCTTGAGAAATGTAATCTGACATTCTAATATATTTTGAGAAATATTGTAAGGATCTCTAATTGCTATCATCACGAAATGATTGTCATCTGAAAATAAATCTATAGTTTTATTAAAAAGGGGTGTTTGTTTCTTATTTTAGAATATTAACATAGGTTATTTAGAACAAATCGTCAAATATGTCCATAAATCTACAGGTTAAGTGACTTCATGGCTGCAGTGCCAAAGGCAGTGCACAGTTCCCCAGTGTCTACTCCAAACTACATGTGTACTGGTTTAAAGTCATGGCACCTGGTCTCCACTTCACACAGCCAAAGGACAAATCCAAGTGCAGTGCTTGTGTGAAAGTTTGAGTTAAGGTTTTTTTTGTTTTAGAAAAAATAGGACAGCTTAACTTGACTGAAGGCTGTGTGCAGCTGCCACAGACTTTATATCTTCAAAATCAGATTCAAATGAGGGGAGGCATTGGAGCTGAGTACCGATTGTGACCAGAAGTGGCCAGTGCAGTGCAAAGTAAGTGGTTTTCCTTTCTGTTTTTTATTTTACCTCGTAGTCGTCTATCGACTCCCATCAAACCCACCGCCCCACCTCTCTTACCTGCATGGGCCACTCCTAATTGTGACTGTTAGAAACAACTTGCATCCAGTCCTCGCTGCAGACATCCAAAGGCCATTTACTATGTGCTCTGTGGTCTCACAACGTGGGTGTGTCATATATGAGGCTTCATTGCTTCCCCTATCATAACCTGCAAACGTTTTGAATCATGTTAATTTTCTTCAGTTGGGATTTTCAACTATTTTCTTACTCTCTTTTCATGCATCTCACTTTCTACATGATCCTTTTACCTATAGTAATGTCAGCAATGTGCCATTTGAGATGCCATCAATATTGTTGTTTGAGATCATGAGCAGAGCATGTTAAAAGAGCAGATTTTGTTCAGATAAATCCAATTTCTTTCCTGAAGTACAATATTGCGACTGGCAGGACAGAGACTCCTGGGTCATCTGCTCCACCTGACTGCCAGGTTCTAAATAACACACACATTACATTCTGACAGCAGGTTCTAGATTCCTCATGACAGATCAGTAAAACCTCAAAGTCTCCAGGTTCCAAATGAATACACACATTCTGATATAAAGCTCTAAACTCCTTATCACAAAATATATACCCATGTCCCAAAATATCTCCCCCTTATACTGATAGCCAAACATCTACATAACTAAAAGCAACACAAAAACATACACACAAAGAAACGATACACACAGGAAATGGAAAGGAGTTAAGTGAACAGAGTATATCACCAGATCCCAGCACAAAGTCTTGAAATATTTTGGGAGTGTTTTTTCCTTCACTGAAACCTCCACACTTGAAGTGCCAATTCATCTGAGAGTGAATATTTAATAATACCAGAAGAGCTATGTGACTCTTATTTCTTCCCAGCAACGCACAATGTCTGTTTTCTAGGCATAATACACAATATCTCATTGTTCCACCACTTGCCATCCTCCAGCTTACCCATGCACTCCTCCACTTTCCCTACAACTCTGTCTCAGAAAACCTGGACAGGTCCTAAGGAATGAAACCAGGCATCAAACTCCCATTAAATTCCCCCCATGCAAGAAGGAAATAGTGATTCTGATTCTCTTTGGGCAATTTTCCTTTTTGAAAGTACATAGTGAAAATTTCCAAAGAGACAGAATTTACTCACTCGCGGCCTGATCGTTTTAGATTAGGGCACCTTGCCTTTCAAGCGTACCACAGGTGAGACATCTTTATGAGCATTAGCTGTGGTGCAAATTGTTCACAACAATTTCCTCAATTCATGAACACAACCCAAACCATTGGCAAAAGAGAATGGCAGATTGACATTGATCACCCTCTTGCACCTCCCAACAAGTGTATTAATTATGGAATGATACAACAAAGTTCTGTTGTGTTTGACCAGCGGACGTTCCGGAATCCTGCTAAAGTAAAGTGAACCTTGTTATATGTGTCAATCTCATCAGGTATTCCCTTTTCTTGCAAACAATCTCAAAGAATTCTATCACTTTTACACTATTGACACACATAACAAACTTTACCTCTGGTCATCATGAATGGTAATCCACAACCATAATTCTGTGCTTACTTACTCCTCTCAACCCATTATGTGGACCAATACCTCCAAGACCAGGTTTGCCCTATCCTTGTTGAGAACTGGCACCGAATCTACTGGACTGGGAACAGTGACCTGAGATTTATCACTAACAGCACATGACCTGCACTGCCTTATGTAATGTTTGACTGACCAAGATGTGTAGATCATTAGCCTTTTGGTTGATTTCTCTAGGGGACAAGCAAAGCTATACCCAAGAGTTCCAAGTGAAAAATATAGGTTACTGGTTGGTATACATGCCAGGTGTGAAAAATATATTGGCTGATTGTTTGCTTGTTTACCATTGTATCAAATGAAAAGGTTGGCCTTAGATGAATGGGAAGTTCAGATGGTTGTGTGTTCTCTTAATGGGAAGAGCATTGGGGGATGAAGGAGTTTAAGTGCAAAGTGTGGCCTGATTCTAAGAACTCAGAGAAGAGTGTCACTACCGTCAATGGATTTTTGAGGTGTGCTGAATTGTTGGTTGTTCCTTTGTGGAACCGGGGAAAAAAATGTTATCTGGTACATGAAGGACACATTGGCATGAGAGGGATGAAGCAGAGAATCAGGGAGACCTTCTGTTGCCCTGGTCTTGACAGGTACACTGAGTGTTACATAAGTCATGCATGTCTTGTGATATTAGGGATAAACCTTAAGTCAGGTTCTTGAGAAAGTCCATCCTGTACAGCTTCACCATATCGAGGGATGATCAATTTCCCTTCCCACCCAGAAAAAGGTATTTATAACAGCACTTGGCTGAAGTAAATATCAAACCCTCTTCAGGCTGGGAAGGAGAATCTCAGTAGTCTTTTGACTTGAAACTTCCTAGCCTAAGTACAATTTGGTACATTGAGGAACGTCCTTAATGTCATCTCTTGAATGGAATTTATAGGGGCAGAGAGCTCTACACTCGTCGCAGAGATATCTGTACCCGTAAAATAACTTATTGTGCCAAAGGGCTTGTTCCCAGACCCTCGGACATATTAACAGAGCTGGTTAGAAACTTGAAATGTAGTCTAGATGTAGCAGTCTATACCAATCATATATATAAAGAAGGGGAAGAGAGGTTGGTTGGGCCATCATGCCTTGCCAGGAATCATGAAATATATAACACAAGTATGACGTCCTGGAAATGTGTTATTGTTCAATAATTGGTGCTGCCAGACAATGACATTGAATTTTCCCTAATTAGGTGGCATCCCTTTTAATGATACAGGGTCCCTCAACAACAAGATGGCGCCCATTACCTGACCATCTCTGGCGGTTCGAGCAATTTGTGATGATGCATCATGTTAATGACAGTTAGCCACGCTTCTTTGTAGGATCCAGAAAATTGCTGCACGTGTACGGGTAATTCTTTAAAAGGGAGAAAAGAACCTTTTTCTTCACTGTTCGGAGATGGATCAGCACATACATAGGTGAAATCACTGGTCAGGCGAAATGAGAGAAGTATGTTGCTGATGGCTATATATGGCATCCTTGAGGTAAGAGATAAGCTATAGCGCTACAACACTGCATTTTAATTTCTACTCCTTCGAGAAAGCTCTCAACAGGATGCGACCAGGCTTTCGCTATCCGTGAATCCCTGATTACTCTTAGACAGGATTTTGCATTTTATTGAACCCCTCACTATGGATGCACATGTTTGCAATGTGCTGTGTATATCATGTTGTTCAGTGGCACTATATTGACTCCTTATGGTGACATGGATCCAGAGAAACAGGTATGCTGCAAAGTTGTCTGTTTAAATTTGTGTTTATTAGATGTATAAAATCTGTATTTACTACAGATCTTCTTGGGAGTTTCTTTTGGGTTTTTTGTGTTTTTGACAATGCTGTACGGCATGTCAACAGCTAACACTCAGATATGATATTTGATGATTAGATTAGGGCTTTTTAGGTCCTAATGAAAGTCCCTGACCCTACAGCCATTAGAGGCAATAAACATGTTGATGGTTTAGGATTCTATGGATAATAGTTCCCATGGAATCCTTTACTGTTTTTAATCTTACAATGGAATTCAGCTATGATTAATTAATTAATTATTTGCGGGTTTCTAACACGCTAGAATCGACTCCCGAAGGAGTATCTCCGCGCAATAGACCGCTGAGGAACCCGTCCTGGCTTTCCCTGTGAGATGGTCCCTACTGGGTATCTCCAAGGTGAAACCAGGCCTCCCCGCGTATGTGGGGGGCCGTTGTGGAGATGAGGCAAGCTAATGCCCAGAGTTGCCGAGTGTGATCCCTGGTTAGAGTAGGCACCGAGGTGAGAATTATCGAGTCCGCTGACCCTGGTCGACAAACCTGCTGCGTGGGGAATTGAACCCTGGTCCCAGGCTGTCCTCTGCTCCCGGGTCTGCCGCCTCTAACCAGTGAGCCACACCACTCCATAAACTTCACATTATGGGTTCCCATAGGTAAATTTAACCACCTGATTTATTTGGGCTAAATCTATTTACCATCAACCCTTTGGATGTAAAGAAACAATTCTCATAACTGGGGCAGTTATTTAGGCCTTGCTGGCTTTTTGAACATGAAATATAAGATCTCCTAAAAAGAGCTCCAAAAGATTGCTTGTACCCTTCACACCATGAGGAGCACATCCCAATGATGCAGCATACTGTCTGCACCAACACATCATGCCCACAGACCTCTTGAAACTCTCATGCATCAGATGTATCTTCCCTACTGACTACTTATTACTCACAAGTTGCCAAATTGATGAAATATAGGACTATATCAGGTGTGGTAGAACATTATGGAGGTTTGAATATTGAGTTGCAACACTACTGACTGCAGAGTATCAATTATTACTATAAGTTAAGGTAACTGTACATACATTAAATGTAGATCTAGTATTCTTTAGTCCACATCACAGTACCTTGTTTTCTTGTTAGGAGTGGAGTAACAAATATTAAATCTACACCTATTGCACTTAAAGACAGAACTACAATAGGATATTGTGATCACTAACACTGCGATTCACAATCCCACGGGATTGTAACAGAAAACTGGTATTGCCTAACATATCAATCACTTTCAATATTCAAAAAAGCCTTTCTGATTCCCTAAAGGTTTTTTCTACACATTCTGAATCACAAAATTCCCTCATATGTACTATTCACAATTAATCGTATCAATGATTTGTGGCCTCAAAAGAGGTGGTAACTAATTTGTAAAGGGTCAGCTTTGAGAATTATATTGATTGGCCACGGAGGAGTGCATTTCCCCCCAAATCTATTCCTATTTTGTAAACATTTGTAAAAGCCGCATGTGTTCTGTTAAGGAGCACAGGTTGCTTTAAAACATATTTTCCATGTCGGAATGCAAATACAGGGATGGTAGTTTGCTGTTCCTTGAACACCACCATCCAACATTGATCTTATACATTTTCTTGTGCTTTTGCATCCAAAAATATATTTTGGTTATTGTGGTGTAATGACAACATATACAGTGTAACAGTTATAGAAGCCTTTTAGGTCTACCAATTTAAACTTCCCTGTTGGATTGATGGATTTACAAAGTTGAAGAAATGCATGTCTTTTTGAGAAATAAATAATGGGATTAAAATCATTTATACCAGTTGGTGTCTATGGGTATTGATGAATGATTGCAAACAAAAACATTCATTGTAATTCTATTTTAGCATGAGAAACACCATAGCATGGTTGATATGTACATATTTTTAAGCTGATAATTTATCTTAATATTACTGTTATTACATTTGGTTTGAACCTGGGTTTAAGTAATCATTTTTTCTGTGAATAAATCTATAACAAACAAGTAATAGTCACTTAAGATCATTTGGATTTCACTAATTTCAAATTTCTTTCCTACAAGCTTAACATAATAATAGGTGATTCCATTATGTTTGACAACATTTGTTTTATAATAGTAATATTTAGAATGGAAGACATTTGCTGCAATAGTTGCCTTACCATAGAGCACTGTCATAGCTGTCATAGAGATGTTGTATACAGACATTTTACTCTAAAATAGCTGCTTAATTGTCAGATTGCATCATAGAGATGCAGAATGCATGTAATTTTGGAGCAAGATGATCACCAATATAAATTTCAGCTATTTTCGAACACTCAGTTTATCTATAACGATTGGACAAATCTAAGGACCACTTAATGTTGTTTATGCTCACAGCAAGTTACACTGGCAAGTTACAAAATTAAAAGGAAAATGTTTTAATAGGCATTAAATGATGATAACTGTAAGTAAAACTGGTGATGTTTCATTTGTTATAACCTTTTGGTAGAAAATATATAAAGGATGTTAGGACATGGTGAAAACTCCATTACACCGATAAAGTTTGTAGGACAGGTTGTTTACTTATATTTCTTAATAAACTTAATATAAAAGCTTCAGAGCTGATATTAAATTGAAGTTTACTATCAAATTTAAGAAGCCCAACTTTTTGACAAAATAAAAATTATAAAGCTCTTACTTTGGATCTCTTAGTGCAAATCAATGAATCTATAGATAAATCAAGACTTTTAAATATTGGGGAGAGGATGTGGTGTTACCAAGTTTGGAACTGGGGAACCAGGTTGGAGTCTCAGCGTTGGTTCAAAATCTTGTAATTCTGGGAAAATCAATTAATCCCCCCAGGGCTAAACAAAATGAATGTGACCTTGTGTAATGTAACTGGTGCTCATGTAAAGTGCTTTAATACCTTAAGGTTGAGTTTGCACTATATAAAACTCCCAAAAAAATGAAAAATTGAATAAACACGATTAATTAATGTAGTACAAAATGTGATTCTAAAGAAATCAGCAAAAGTGGGTTTGATACAATCAAATGAAGAAATCAACAAGGAATTAACAACTGATGGAAACTCAATAAAACATTTTCTGGTACAAAGAATGATAAATAAATAATTGATAAAACTGCCATAGTCGCACAAATGTATACATTACAAAAACATTTGTTGAAATTGCTTATTTGTAATTAAATGTTTCTATGAAATGTCAATCTTCTTTTACTCTGCTTCAGTTCAGTCTTGAAACTATATGACAGTTAATATTTAAAAATATATATGTTTAACTGTGGAGCATAAATCATATAAATCCATCCTGATACATACATCCATATGGCTGCCAGCAGCAATTATTAACTATTAATATTAGCATATTTTCATAATACAGTACGTATTAACATATTTAAGTAAAATTCTGAAAAAGACAAGATAGAAGGTTCTTAAACTTGCACACAATTGTCCAAAGTGTGTGAAAAATTCTCAAAGCTGCTACGAGGGACAATAGTGACGTCTATCTAGCGTCATAAACAATGTAGTAAACTACATATAAAGCATTTATACACAATATATCCCGAGCAGTTGCGATACGTGTACAGAAAAGCAATAAAACAAAAGGAAATAATCCAATTTCAGTGTCAATCTTCTTCTTTAATGTTCTTGTCAGATCATAGGCATTTCTTCAGATCTCTTAGCCAACACGTGTTTCGTCTAAAGCAGTCTATGCAATTAGACTTCATCAGGGCAGTCTGTCTGATAGGGACATGTCGCTATCACTGGTTCAATACTCACACCGACAATGTCAATATTTTTTAAAATCATAAAAGGTTAATCCAGTCAGACGCCGCGCTCGCACATCACTCGTGGATTTTCACTTTCTGCAACACACGGATGTGAAATTGGACCAGCCCAGACGTGGGTTCGTTTTCAAGAACATTACTCATTGACTGTCATTATATCTGACTGGATTAACCTTTTATGATTTTAAAAAATATTGACATTGTCGGTGTGAGTATTGAACCAGTGATAGCGACATATCCCTATCAGACAGACTGCCCTGATGAAGTCTACTTTGCATAGACTGCTTTAGACGAAACACGTGTTGGCTAAGAGATCTGAAGAAATGCCTATGATCCGGGCATGACAGTCAGTGGAGATATGTAGTGTACTACCTCCAATCTTCAACATAACATTGTTATCTAACAGTATTATTCAGGCTGAATACAAAGTCCAGTCCACAACTCCAAATGTGTTCTCGACCTATTGGTGTCCAGATCGGGACTCTACATTTCCTCGCCCTCCTCCCTTTAGAGTATATAGGGTTTTTCTAAATTTTACATACCCAGCAGTGGTGAGAACCACTGCTGAACTGTTGGGAGCTAGGGCCCAGTCGGGCTGCCACCATGTTTAGATGCACCACTGCCATGGCTATGAATATAAAATGAATCATACCATTGTTATCCCGAAAGATCCAATCAATTCCAAATAACATCAAAGGAGGAGTAATCTCCACTTTCACTTTAAGTACCCCCTCTGAGAAAGCCTTGAGCCTCCTAGCACCTGTAGATTTGTACATGAACAAAACATATATGCTATATCTGCAGTGCCCTACCCACAGCGAAGACACTTGCCATCGGGTCTCTTTTTCCAACTAAACATCTTAGTGGGAGTATAATATAAGTTGAGTACTGTCATATAATCTTGGCTCCTCTTACCTGCAATGGGCAGCACTTTCATGCTCACCTTAAGTGACTTCAGCTGATCTATATCCTTAAGCTCAGTCTTGTCTCCCATTTGTCTGTTTGGTATTCTATATAATCAACCAATAAATCAATCATTACTTTGTAGATTGTCCCAATTCTGATGACTTACAGCCTGAATCATCAAGGTGAGTATTTGCTATTCCTTAATAGCGATTATTAAGGAATCGCTATTAAGGAATAGCAAAATGCTATTCACCAAGAAATCGCTAAATAAATTGCGATTTTTAATTATTCCTTAATTGCGATTAGCAAATTGCTAATCGCAATTAAGGAATATCTCCCCATTCATTCCTATGGGCCCAAAGGCCCATAGGAATGAATGGGAAGACATTTCAATGTGCGAATCGCAATTAGCGATTCGCATATTGATATTGCGATTTCAAGGGTGCAGGGGTGTCCAAAGGACACCCTGTAGCACCCCTGAAATGTATGCTACATTGGTGTTGCGCACACACATGTCCAAAGGACATGTGTGTGTGTAACATGAAACTAAGAAAAATGAATGTAAATGCATTTTTCTAAGTTTCCGCTATTTACCACGAGGTTTGACCTCGCAGTAAATAGCGGGAAATTTTTGCGAATTCGCAATTTAAAAATGTTTCAAGAATAGCATTTAAGGAATCTCTAATAGAGATTCCTTAAATGCTATATTCCTCGCAAATATGCGAAATCTTAAATAGCGATTTTTGCATTTGGGATGATGAATCCCAAATGCAAAAATACCGCTCGCAAAGGGCCAGATTCTCAGAATCTGGCCCTTTGCGACCGGATTTAACAATGATGAATCAGGCTGTTTGTGCCCCATATAAGCTCCAGGAGCAGGGTTTTGATAAGTGAGAGATGACCTCCACCAAGCTTGAGTATTAGCAGCCTGATTCATCAACGGGCCGTTTTGCGAGCCCCTAATAGCGAATCATAGCGATTCGCTATTAAGGACTCGCAAAACGGTAATCATGTAGGAATCGCATAATAAAATGCGATTCCTACTGATTCCTTATTTGCGATTAGCAAATTGCTAATCGCAAATAAGGAATAACTCGCCATTCATTCCTATGGGCCAAAAGGCCCATAGGAATGAATGGGGAGTATTCCTTATTTGCGATTAGCAATTAGCTAATCGCAAATAAGATTGCGATTTGAAGGGTGCCAGGGGTGTCCACAGGACACCCTGTAGCACCCCTCAAATGAAATTTCACACAGGTGTTGCACACACACATGTCCAAAGGACATGTGTGTGTGTAACATGCAACTCAGAAAAATGCATTTAAATGCATTTTTCTGAGTTTTCGCCATTTACCGCGAGGTCTGACCTCGCGGTAAATTGCGGCAAGAAATTGCGAATTCGCAAATTCAAATTGGATGTTGAATTGCATTTAAGGAATCTCTAATAGAGATTCCTTAAATGTAATTCCTCGCACATTTGCGACATCGCAATTACCGATTTTTGCATTTGGGATGCTGAATCCCAAATGCAAAAATCGCTCTCGCAAAGGGCCGGATTCTCAGAATCCGGCCCCTTGCGAGCGCAATTTAGGGTCATGAATCGGGCGGTAAGTTCCTACCTGCAAGTACTTAACCACATCGCTGCTTGAGAGTTTCCCCTGCTGTGCTGGACAGCAATAAAAACGGGTCTGGTCATGACGAGCTGAGCTCGTCATGAGCACAGGAGCACTGTGCTGCATGACGAGCTGAGCTCGTCATGAGCATGGAAGGGGTTAAATAAATGTTGTCATGCCAGGCCAAACGTTTACTGGAGGGCAGTAAATGAGTACAATTGGCCATGATTACATAGATCCCCCAGTCTAATGACCCCTGCTCGCTCCCTCACATTACAGACTATATCATAGAATATTAATGGAAAGATGGTTGATCTCTAGAGCAGAGTATGTTTATTATATTTTGTGATTACTATTTTAGCATTAGGCGATTTCCAGATTTTGAAGGCCACGCTGATAGTCTTAGATTTAACTTTCTTGAAATAGCTATACACGATTTCCCTAACAAAACATCCTTTGGCTTCTTCCCCTAGGGTCAGTTCAAACATAGATGGTAACTTTGGCTGAGCTGCAAAAGTTTCCTTTCTCTCTGTGATGAGGATCCATATCTGCTATAATAAGGATGACTAGTAGTAGTATCTAAAGTTAGGGATTGCCCATCCACCCCTGTTTCTAGATAGAACCAAATATCTTAGGGATCCCGGCACTCTTTTGTACGCCAAATAAAGGTGGAACAGATAGTGTCTATTTTTTCAGCAAATGCGTTTCTACCTCAAGTGGTATTGCCCCAAACTAATACAAGTTCTTGGAAAGCATAGTCATTTTTACCACATTGCATCTGTCGGCTAGGTTTAAGTGCAAATTGTTTATTCTCCTCAGATCTTGCATGGCTTTTATCCATATTGGTGTAAAATTTGTTTCTGTAATTATCTCCACTCTGGCCATGATCTTAACCCCTAGATATGTTGTACTGTCTGCTTGTCTTCATCAGCCAATACAATGTCTCTGGTGACAACTGTCTGGGTTTTCCCTCTGTTCAAATGATAACCTGGAAATGCCCCAAACAGTTCAGCTTTCTTTTCCAATTTGGCAAGGGCACTTTCTTGTTCAGGAGTGAGAATGGCTATATCATTGACTTACGCTAGAATTTCAGTGTCTACCCCATGTGTACTCCTTGGTCTTATGGTATCATTTTTCTCCTGTCTTCTAATAAAGGGATCAATATATAACACAAATAAGAGTGGTGAACATGTGCATCCCTGCCTTGACCCTCTTGGAACATAATTTTTGTTCTGATTTCTCTCCCATGTTCTGCAGTCTGGCACTTGGTTTATAATAAAATGCCTTTATAGCTCTCATAATCCAGGACCAAGCCCATTTCAAATGACTATTTCTCATAGACACTCCCAGGTAAGCTTTCTCCACATTGAGCTGGATCATAGCCATTGGATTCCTGGTCACTCAGCAATATCAAACAGGGTAATTGCTCACCTTTTATGATCTGTAGTCCCTTGCCCGGGCAAGAAACCATGTTGCCAAGGTGAGACCAATTTGGCTATGATCCTGACCATGCGTGACACGAGGATCTTTCAACACAGTTTGGCATCGCTACTGATTAGTGAATTCAGTCTATAACAAAAGGGATTCCTAAAAGGCTTTGCCTTCTTTCTGAAGACTACAATACCAAGGAAAGTCTCTGGCTAGTTCACAAAAGAATGTTCAATAAAATTCTATAGGTATTTTGTCTGGCCCGGCTGCTTTACTAGATGCTGGGGTATATAGCACTACTCTAATTTCATCAGGAGTTATAGCAGCCTCCAAGGTTTCCCAATATTCCTTCTCTAACCCCTCTAAGTCTATCCCGTGAAAAAAGACTTCCATTCGACCCAATAAGGAGAATGAGCCTTCTTGGTATAATTCCTCGTAATACACTTTAAATACTCTAGTGATGGCCTCAGGTGTACTAACCAGACCCACTTCCTTGTCCACTATATTCTCTATACATCTATTTGCCTCATATGACGTGTGATGTGGGCCAATAGTTTGCCAACACTCTCACCATACTTGTAACCGTCAGCCCTGTGGGTCTAATATATTTTCGCTATTGCTGTGCTATGATAGCCGTTAATCATAGCTTTAGCAACCTTAATCCTCTGCTGCATCTCATATTCATCCTTTCTATACATTGTCAGCCTCATATGTTGCACTTTCAATTCTAAAAGCTCAAAATAAAGCCCCCTGATCTAGTTAGTCGGCTGCCTGGGATTGTGAAACCCGAAACTAACAGCCTCGCACCTTATTCTGGCTTTAATGAGTCCCACACCATTTCTCCAGAAGCGTTTTTCCTATTGAATACCAAGACATCAGCAAGTCATTTGCTCTTATGCTCAACATAACCAATGTCCAGCTCTGTAGCATCCTGTTTGTCCTCATATCAGGGATTTCCAAGATTAGGTGGCTGTGATCTGTCAAGACCCTGGAGAGTCTCCTGATAAAATAACAAACTGGACATATTTCTTATGCAGGTGAGAGACATACGCTTATCCTGCCAGTGATTTTAGCCTGGCCCATAGATCAATCAACCCATGGTCTCTCCTTAGTTTGCAAACTGCCCTCTACAACTGTAGTTTTCTACTAGTATACTGCCCTGGTTGTGTCATATTGTTAATAACTTCCACTTACATATGTAGGTTCCGATCTCCGCGCACGACCTGGGGTGTTGGCTATGAGGCCAGCTTTACATCCAGGCGATCCATAACTACAGCTTCATCTAGGTTAGAACCATATATGGGGCATATGGTGAGACTCCCCCCCCTCTTGGCATTCAAGTGTTGCCCATCTTTTCAGCAAGGCTCTGTTTCAAAGCAGCTATGCTTTTTCTGGCTAAGATTGCCACCCCCTTATAGGAGAGCCCTGTGATGTACATGCCAGGAAAGTGGAACCCTTGATTACCAGCAAACCTCTCTTGCCCCACGATATGTGTGTTTTTTGCTCACCAATGAAATCTGCCTAACAGTTCTAAATACTTCAGCTACATTTTGTCTTTTAGTTCTATTATTTAACAGACAGACATTGGCAATTAAAATACTTATTTTGTTTTCAGTTTGCCTCATTGGGGCCAATCATTGAAACAAAGGCTGAGAAAACGAATAACCTATGCTCCAATCCAAGGGGAGTGTCCCACATATTTTGTGTTGCCAACCTAATATTTTAATACAAAGTGTCTGGGCGTACATATTAGACAATTCCTTCCATTGCTTGTCGTTCTTTCTCTTTTTTTAAAGTAATATCCCCCTACCCTCTCCCCCACCCCCAAAACTCTCCACACCACATAAACCCCTACCTTCACGTCCCACCCACTCTTGTGAAGCTTTCAAGCCTAGAGTTGGTCTGTCAATAGTTTGTGTGCCCTCCTGCAGCCAGAGCCTATAATTAAACTTAAAAAATACTTCAATGACCGAAAAAACAAAGAACAAAAACAGAGAAAGAAAAAAAATGAAGCCAACATGATAACTTTAAAAAAGTATTACTTCCTAGATTACATTAATCGGCCTTCAGAACCCTCCACAGTCAGAAATCAACAATCAGAGCAGAGAGATTTGTACTAACCTGGTGACCTGCTGACTCAGTGGTGAGATGTCAAGTACTGATTAGGCTGAAGGGGAGAGTATCATGTTTGGTATCTGGAGGTTGTGGCCATGTTTCTCCCTGCTCTATGCCCTCTCCTACTTGTTGGTCTTCTCTGTGGAATATTGCTTGCCCAGCTACCTTTGACTAGCTCAACAACAGTTCCCTGCAGTGCTGGATGAACCCCTCCTCAGCACCCGACATCGCCATAGCCAACCCAGATGGATACAAGATCACCAGAAGGGACCACACCAACAACCCGGGAGGAGGAATCGCCATTGTCTACAGGAACACCCGCAGAGTCTCGACCTGCACGACAAACACCTTTAGCACAGCTGATCACCTTCACTTCCAGATCCACACTGACCCCAACACCACTCTCAGAGGAACACTCGTCTACTGATCCCCCGGTCCCCGGCCACAGTTCATTGATGCCATCTCAGACATCGCCAGCACGCACGCTCTTGCGTCCACATACTACATCCTCCTCGGACACCTGGATCTCCCCCTCGAGAACGCCGACGACAGCAACTCCGCCACTCTGCTTAATACCCTCACCAACCTCAGACTCAAACAACTTGTCACGACCCCTACACACACCGCTGGTCACAGGCTCGACCCCATCCTCTCAGCCAGCAACCACTTCACCTTCAGCCACACCACTGAACTCAACTGGACAGACCACCGTTGCATATACTTCACCTTCAAGAAACACACCACTGACACCCACACAGCCGCAAGCAACCTCAGGCAGTGAATCTACTACTGCTCCAACACTCTCTCCCGATCAAAAAAACACTCAAACAGATGCACCGAAAGAAAGCCCAGCTGGTTCACTACTGACCTCCAGGAAACCAAGCAGATTTGTAGAAGACTTGAGAAAAAGTGGCACCACGAAAAGACACTGAAAAACCACGCAGCCCTAAAGAACGCCATCCTCAAGAACCCCCAACTCATCCGAGCGACCAGAAGGACCTCCTTCAAGGAACGCATCGAAAACAACGCACACAACAGCAAAGAGCTCTTCAACATCGTGAAGGAGCTCTCCAACCCCAGCTCCAGCTCCAATGACATCTCCCAATCGCAAGACCTATGCGACTCCCTAGCCACCTTCTTTCACTGCAAGATCGCAGACATCTGCGACAGCTTCAACACCCAGACCCTCCCTACAGCTGCCAACACCGAAGAAACACCGCCCCCAGCCTCACCAACCACCTGCTCTCTTGGACCCACGTCAACGACAACAACACCATCAATACCATGAAAATCCTGGACCCGTCCCAATCTGGCTTCCGCAGCAATCGCAGCACCTCATCGCTGCCACAGACAACATCAGGACCCTACTGTACAACAGTAAAAATGCAGCCCTCATCCTCCTGGACCTCTCAGCCGCCTTCAACACCATCTGCCACCACATCCTACGCACAACCCTACCCGACACAGGAATACACGATAAAGCCCTAGACTGGACCACCTCCTTCCTCACCAACAGAACCCAGAGGGTCCGCCTCCCCCCCTAACCATTCAGATGCCACCAAGATCATCTGTGGCGTGCCCCAAGGATCATCCCTCAGTTCTACCCTCTTCAATGTCTACATGGCACCGCACACCAAATCGTCCGCTCGCACAAACTCAACATCGTCTCCTACGTGGACGACACTCAACTGATACTCTCACTCACCAAAAACCTTGCACTGCTAAAACCAACCTCCACAAATTAATGAAGGCCGTCGCCAGCTTGATGCAGACCAGCAGCCTGAAACTTAACTTGTACAAGACAGAGGTCCTCATCCTTGGATCCACTGCCTCCGCCTGGGACGACATTTGGTGGCCAGCCGCCCTGGGAGCCGCACCCACACCTACCGACCACACACGCAACCTGTGGGTCGTCCTACACTTATCGCTCTCAATGACCCAGCAAGTCAACGCCATCTCCCCCTCCTGCTTCAACACCCTCCACAAGCTCCGCAAGATCTACAGATGGATACCCACCGGATCCAAAAAGACAGTCACTCAGGCCCTTGTCAGCAGCAGGCTGGACTACGGCAACGCCCTCTACGCAGGAACCCAGGGCCAAACTCCAGAAGAGACTCCAACGCATACAGAACACCTTTGCACACCTCATACTTAACATACCCTGCCACACCCACATCACTGCCCACCTAAAGGACCTGCACTGGCTCCCAGTCAAGAAGAAGATCACCGTCAAGCTCCTCGCCTTTGCCCAAAAAGCACTACACAATGCTGGACCAGCATACCTCAACAATTGTCTCTCCTTCTACATCCCGAACTGCCAGCTTCGCTCCGCCGACCTCACCACCACCCCACACATGCACAAGACCTCCACCGGTGGCAGATCCTTCTCCTACCTTGCGGCCAAGACATGGAACACCCTCCCCACAAAGCTGCGACAGACCCAGGACCTGCTGACCTTCAGGAGACTTCTCAAGACCTGGCTGTTCGAGCAGTAGCTGCACCCACGCTCTGTGCCTTGAGACCCTCACGGTCTACAAATAAGTGATTGATTGATTGAGTGTTGGTGGTAAAATCTGTTCCTCCTGTCCATGTGCAGCTTGTCTCTGCTTCATGAAAGACATATTGAGGAAATCTGAAATAGATAGTCCTGGAAGTACAGGTGGGTGGAGGCTTACTGTATCAGCCTTCCCCCCTCTGTTCATCTTTTTAATGTTGGCGTTTTTGATTACTTGATTCCCACTGGGAGTTCCCAGTGATTTTCCCATGCCCGATGCTTGGGACAGAGCCTTATGTGGATAATAGGCTTGTAGCTGGTTTAGTCTTTGTAATGGGGCTTGGCCGACCACAGGGAGGCTTGCCCCCCAGGGTCTTTGGGCCAGTGGTGCAACCCAGAGCAGGGGAGTTTGAAGAAAGATTTCCACCAGCCAGGAGTGCTTGCGGCCTGCTGCAAAGCGGACGCACGTGCTGTACTGCAGAAGTATTTTGTTTAAATGTGAAGTCTGGAATGCATCAGTTTTGAGTTCGGGCGCAAAGAGGGGTGAGTGTGTGTGCGACTATGCTGCAAAGTGGCACATGGTTTTGATCTCAGCAAAAAGGGGGAAGGCTGTACAGCATCCCGTGCTCAATTCTGCGAAGGGAGCGGGTGGGGGTTTATGGAGAGGGAGGGACATGAGGGCGCAGATGCTGTGCGCGGCACGGGCGTCGCTCAGGCTGATGGAGGGCACCACTTGCGCCTGGTCCCCATATGGGGGGGGGAGTTCATAGGCAATCTCCTGGAGACTGGGGGTAGAGGTCTTGTAGCTCTTATTTCGGGGCAAGGAGATTACCTCTACCAGCAAGAAAGGGGAGGGGGCACAGCCAGCTTTAGATCAGGAAGCTTCCAGGGAGGGACAGGTAGGATTTGTGGAAGGGGTTGTGAGATTTCCAGGGGCGAAGGAGGTGTGGGCCAGGGGGTAGCACAGCCCTGGGAGTCGGGGAGGGGAAAGGGGCAGGTTTGGGTAGGGGAGCGATGGCCATCCCGAGGGGGGAGCCCATGAGGCCCAGAGGGGTGATAAAACCCATAGGAAAAAGGGTAGGGGGTTCAGTCAGGGGGGCTCGGCCAAGGTGAGGTGGAGGCGGGGTTGGAGGAGGCAAGAGGGGGACTGCCACAGCACATGAGAGTAGGCAACAGGAGGGGAGGAAAGATGTAGAGAAGGTGCACGAGGAAGGTCCTGGTAGAAAGGGGTGGGGCCATTAACCCCGGTTTGCTGAACGTTACTTTTAAATTACAGGGTCAACAGCCACGGGAGGGAACGGTCTCAGGTAAGTCGCATGCGGCTCCGCGTGACTGAGAGGAAGAGATGGCAATGTTGAAAGTGGACAACCAGAACATCGAGTGACGCGCAGTGGAATTAGCAGTGGTACAACAACCCCAAGGTGTTGATGCAGCCATGAGGACAGCGGCGGGAGATCCCAGGAGGGATCAGAAGGGCGGTTTGCCCAGAGGTATACAGGTTAACACCTGGATGTGTTTTAGTGGTAGGAGGACAGAGAAAGGAAAAAACGGCGGTGGGGGGCCATAGTAACAATATGCATAGTCCATTTCAGGTCGGAAAGACAAAGAAGCGGCCGGACCGGGACAGCGTGATGGAACCCATGGACGACTGGTTAGTCGTGCGATCCAGGGTGGACGCCGACCTTGATGCCAGGTAAGGATTAAGAAGGGGATTTTATTGTAAGGTCTTGCAACAGCAAAGGTCAGCGGAGGCATAGCATATAAGGACAACAGGGAGGGGGAGGTACGTCGGCTGGAAGGTTTTTATGTAAAAGTTACAGGGCTAGGTACACTGAACACAAATGTGGACAGGAAGGGAACAAATGGGAGGTGGTAGAATGTCGACAGGCTGAGGGGAGGGAGACAGCGGCGGGTAACTAGAAGATCAGATTTTGCGGGCCCGGAGGGCGAAAAGTAGCCACTCAATAGACATGGGTTGGTATCAGCAAATAATGGGGGCATTCAGGTAGAGGAAGATCTATTACACGACCAGCAGGCTTCCATTGGTATGCCACCCACGCCCCCTTTTTGTTTTCAGAAGCAACCACCAGAGGGGTATAGGGAGGTTACACAGACCAACTAAGTGGGAGTACAGGGGGCTGTTGGAGATTGTAATAAAGGGGGGGGCACAAGGTAGTACAAGGGACTCAGCATAAAACACTGGGTATAAAGTAGAGGACAGTGGGGGAAGAGGAGCACAGGGCACTAGGGAAAAGGCCATTACACCCATCAAACAGCCATGAGTAGAGCAATGGCTGGCATACTATCCCTAACAGGAAGCTGCTGCCTCATTAGGCGTAGAGTGAAGAAGGCTTCCGGCTAGGTAGAAGGGGTCTCGGTATGACAGGGGGTGAACAACTTGAAATCATTGTGGACACGCAAGACGGTAGTGCGGGACTAAGGGCGTAAGGAAGTGAGTAGGGGTGTAGGGAAGGCCCAGACACGGGGGGCATACAAGTTTGGGATAAGCTTGCCAAGAGGAATTGGGCCCAAGAAAAGACCGGGCAAGTTCAATGGAGCCAACAATAGTGCATGGCCGGAGGTGGGGCAGTACAGGTTGTAGTGGGAGAAATAACATCAGGATAATATTTGTCAGTAGACGTAGCCAGGGGGCTGGGGAGAGGGTAGGAACAGGGCCCAGAGAGCAAAAGGACATAAAGTCTGCTTGCCTTCTACTATCGGTACACCCGAGGATTTTCAGTGGCACAATATTCAGTTGAGGGCACTAATGGTGGACAAAGTACTACCATTGGGCGGTTACATATCCTGTGCATGTGTGAGCATTTCAGTTTCTTTGGAAATGGGCCCTTCAGGGCGGATGAGAGAAGTGACGGTGACACACTACCTTGACGACGTCTTCCTGCGGTGCCAACCCGGTCCTACAGACTGTCAGAAACGGCTGACAAGTTTAAAGGAGCTCATGGGGTAATTGGGATTTCACTGGCACCAGAGAAGACACAAGGTCCGAGTACAGTGTTGTCATTTCGGGTTAGTAAATTGGACTCGGAGGTGATGGAGGCACACCTACAGAGGGAGAAGAAGCTGCTTATGGTGAAGGATAAATAAGTGCGGATAAAACACTAAGAATGGGCTGCTCTGAATATGGTGCATGTTTTGAGCATTTCAGCTTTTTTGGCAAGGGGCTTTCCGTAGCAGATGGGACAAGAGGCGGTGACACACTCCCTTGAGTATGTCTTCCTGGTGGGCCAACCCGGTTCAACAGACGGCAGCAACAGCTGACCAGTTCACAAGAGCACATGGGCTATTAGGGTCCCTTGGCCACAAGAGAAGACACAAGGGCTGAGTACGGTGTTGTCATTCCTGGGTACTAAGCTGGACTCTGGGTGATGGTTGTACACCTACAGATGGAGAAGACGTTGCATATGGTGAGGGGCTAAATAAGTGTAGACAAAGCGCTAGCAAGGGGCGGCTCTGTAATCTGGGCACGTTTTGAGCGTCTTAGCTTCTTTTTGCAATGGGCTTTCATGCAGACGGAGAAAAGAGATGGTGACACACTACCTTTATGACTTCTTCCGGGGGGGGGGGGCAATACGTTTCGACGGACTGTCAGCAACAGCATGTTCTTTTTATATGTCCAGCGCTACGTCCATTTCGTCGTAAATGGTTAAGGCAAATATGCTTGCAAATGGGTATTTTAAATGATAATTCCTTTATGTTTGCCCTATATAACCCCCCAAATGAGAGATTCTGTTTTAACATTTTTAATTTTTTTAAATGCTTTTTAGCTATTTATTGAAGGATCGCCTATGATGTATGTATCTATGAATTATTTTGTATTGCGGTAATTGTTGTAAACTGTCTCTCTGGTAATGAATGGAGTTTTGTATTGTGTGTTTCTTTTATGTGGACCTCTATGGAGTTCCAAAACATAATAAAGATTGAACTTGAACTTGAACAGCTTACAAGTTTAGAGGCGATCATTGGGGGTCCCCTTGGCACCAGAGGAGGCACAAGGTCCGAGTACGATGTTGTCATTTCTGGGTAGTGAATTTGACTCAGAGGGGATGGAGGCATGCCTACCAATAGAGAAGAAGCTATATATGGTGAGGGTGATAGGCGACATGCCGGCTATACATAAAGTGAGGGGTAGAAAGGTACAGGTGCCTATAGGACAGTTTGAATTCGCAAGTAGGTTAGTACAGGCAGGAATGACAATATGTAAGAGATGGGGAAGGTCTTTAACAGGCTTTTCATTGACACAACATGACATGCGCCGGTCAGTCAGGAAAAAGGAGGATTTACAGAGGTGTTTTGCAATGGTGAGGGTGGGGGCGCACAAAGGGGGTTAAAATTAGAGGGGCAAAAGTGGTTGATATGCAATACCTGAGGTTGGCACAGGTGCTTGAGCCAATGTAAGGGGCAGTATTCAGTTGTCTGAAACAATATTTGTGTCCAGCCAGGTTGGGTTGGGATAGTAGTACCCGGAGAGTGTAGGGATAAGCATAGGGGAATTTTTAGAGGGGGGCTCAGAAGAGATTATATAAGGGGAAAGGAAAGCAGTTGCTATACAGCATATGTGTCCAGGATTGACAGGGGTTGTTGGAGGGCACTACTGCAGGCTAGGTGGCAGGGATGGCTTTCATGGGGAAGTCTTAGTTGGGGTATGCTCCCACAACTGGTTAACTGGGGAGGCACAGATTAGAGGGTGGGGGCAGAGGGAAGGGAACAGGGCCACGAGTGAGGAAACAGGTGGCCAAGGTTTTAGGTAAGCTGGTTCACACAATCGGATAAGTCTCAGGATTGATGGGCACAATCTTTGGTTTCCCACCTCCCCGTAATGTAGGTTCTGTGGGGCAATCCTGGGTTCTGGAATTGCCAGGTAGGAAGGGATAGCGAAGTGAATGAGGACATGAAGGGGAACTGCCAGCTGCTGGTGAAGCATGTCTGGTGATACGGGGCCGCTCATCGGAAGAAGGGCCCTGACAAAAAGGGGTCGTTTTTGTGCAGGTTTAGGACAACAAGATGTCTGCAGCACAGCTTTAGTGGTTTATGCGTTGAACATCTTAAAATTTTGGGAGGCCATGAGTGGGTATGGTAGTCATCCACTTTGGATCAGGGTATCTATGGATGCAGCAAATGAGGGCTGGAAAAAGGGCAGGTTTTTGTGATTGGGGCAAGGGAAAGCTGATGATCTTAATATACATTAACTGGGGAGTGTCTTTGTCGGGAAAGCTGGTGTGCATATATTTACGTTTGTGTCTTTTCAGGTACCGTGGCGAGGTCAGCGATGGAGGAAATGTCCACATGGATAGTGGGGCTTGCCATTGTAAATGGGCGGTGCGTTATGAAGTTGAAAAGGGAAAGGTTTGGACTGAGCCGGTACGAGTCGGTTTGGCAAGCCTGTTTCTGCCTACCTCCACAGTGCTCATAGGAGGAAGTAAACGGTTTCAGGGCACATACTCCGGAAGGAGAGCTGGGGCTTTTGCTCTCCATCAATCTGTCATCGCTGGCTGCTGACTCTGGCAAACAGGAGTGCTACGCATGGCTGTCTCACGCCCATCTTCTTGCTTCTTAGAGGAACTGTATTACACAATTATGTGTTATAATTTTGAATTGGCAATATCAATTATGCTGACTCAAAAAAAACCTGTAAAAATATGCCCAGAGGAAAGCATAAAGATATTCAACCCAGTTGGAAAACTTGTATTGGTATAAATTGAAAGAAGAGTTATCTTTTTGTACAATAATCCTAGGTTTGGTAAGCAAAGACTTTATGGTAAACAACCTGCTGTAATCTTTAAACTTTAGTGTGTCATTCAGTTGGCTTGTCTGAAATAATTTACGAACATGCAAGGTTTTCTCACCGTCTCATAAAGACTCCATCTACCTGTCACATGGAAATTAGGAAACCATTCCTACAGCCTTCAACTTTAGGCATCATTATTAGTGAACTGAGTCTAACGACCTGCTCTACCTTCTATTTGTATATTTGAAAAAACAGTCTGGCGATTAGACTAATTGCTATTTGATTTGATCTAATCATCTGGTGAGGCTCTGTGACTATTTCCGAGTTGCTTGACATAAATACTATTCGGCACGGTATATACATATACTCAACGTGTGATTTTCATGTTGACTATAGATAAATTGTGTATCCGCTAAGCTACCCATGGTTAATGTAGGCCTCAGTTGAAATGACTTATGCTAATACTTCATCGTACTTTTGGCTGCTGTGGCTCTGTCTCTCTTTTATTTTAGTTTCAGGACTCAAGCTCTACACCTCAGTAGTTTGAATTAAATGTAGCAAGTGTGTTTGGTTTCTTCGAGAATAGATTATCAGCATACGTTTTATAGAGAGTGAATTGTAAATTTCCACACAGGTGATTGGGACAAGCTGAAGGCGATGTATCATGCTGTTATGAGATATCTCTTGAATCCATGCAGCTAAAAACTTCCATTATATGATGTCTGGGAAGAAGACTATTATTAAAATGTTATTATCAATGTGTTATTCTGAATTGTTACCTCTCTGAGGAAACTGTGGAGAGTATTATATTATAACTGTTGAAAACTGTGGGGCTTATTTTTGAGAGGATTGCGCTGCCGAAGACTCACAATTTTTGATGCTTCACAGCGTAAGCCTCCCAATCATATCTATTGTGGAATTTTAGTCTGAACATCGTCTGCGCCAACCTGTCACCCACGTACAACATGCACGACAGCCATTTTTAGTATCATGGTCTCCCTGTCCTCGATCAATCGCCAGCATGCTCCCCTGACCCTGCGAGCATCCTCCGCGCACCCTGACCCCCCCCCTCCCTCACATGGGCAAGTCATAAACCTTCTTCTTCTGCAAGACTCTGTCCTTGGGAGTCACGCTCGCGCCTGACCAAACACCTCCTTTCCTTTCATGAATACCCCTCTGTTGGTAAACTCTCCCTCTGCGCCTGATTGTCCACGTGGCATGAATACCTCTCCTTTGATGACCCCTTCCACCGAGTCCGATTGTCCACACAGGTCCGAGGCCATCTCCTAAGCCGGGAGATACAGTTTACTGCCCCCTATTGCATGGAGTCATTCCTCTTCAAAGGACCCACTATTGATCATGGCCTCCCCACCCCCTGGGATACGATCAGGCCCACACATCCTAAGAATCGGCGGAACACTCAGCCGCGTGATAGCCCTCTCCTCTTATCAGCAGGTTGAGGACCTCTATTGTGGATGTATGTGGGGGTGGGATTGACACAAGGATTACGGGGATGTCTTTTTCCTTATTTCACAATGTATTGATTGTAATAAAGAGTGGTCACATGCCATAAACCGGGGTATAAGAGGCCAGGCCTCAGAGAGGCTGTTAGAGCACCTCGAGACGATACCTTGTTGTCTGATCTGATGTGTTCTGCTCCGTCGGAATAAAAACTCCTGTTTCCTGCCTTCCAGTCTCCAGCGCCTGTCTCTTTGTTTGGTAACCAGAAGTGGTATAGAGGCGGTTAACGCCGGGCAATCTTGAAACAGGCCGTCAGCCCTACCGTTTTTCTACAATTGGCGTCCCAAAGCATGGGGCCCATCAGCGACACGTGGATACAGTGGGAGAGGTCCCGACGACAGAGTGAACGACTGCAACGATCGGGAGAGCTCCTGTCCGATAGACCCTCGTCTGACAGCCGATCATCCGAACTTCACTAGTTCTGAACAGACCTCTCTCGAGTGATCTACGGTCCTGACTGGGAACCATCAGGAGTGCCGCGAACATCACGAAGAATAGAGGACGATCGGGCGCTGGATTCGGAAGACAGGAAACTGTCCATGCGGTCCGGGTAAGGTCGTGTAAACGCGACAAAATCACGAAATGATTGTTTGGTTTGGATAATACTAGTATTACGCTTTGTTGATTCTTCTGGAGATTCACCGTCTGCAAACGGAGAAACAACAGGCTCTCTCTTTGCAAGCAGTGAAGGATAGGTAACGCAGACTTTTGTCCCCATTGTAACCCGTCGTGCCTATCTTCCTCCCCCACTGTTTTCCCGAACTGTTGTTCGTGGATTGTTGTCTGGAGATTCTCTGTCTGCAAATAGGGAAGAACAAGGTCTCTCTTTGCAGGTAGAGAAAAAGTAGGTAACGCAAACTTTTAACCCGTCGTACCTACTTATTCTCCCCACTGATTGTTTGATTGACCATACATTAAGTGTTCGGTATTGGTTCTTTTTGAGGTATTCACCGCCTGCAAACAACGGAGAATAGAAATATTCTATCTAGTCTTTGCACGCCGTGATAAGATAGGTAGTGCAGACCTTTGTCCCCGTTGTAACCCGTCATGCCTATCTTCTCCCCACTGATTGGTAGCCTGTTTAGCCCGGACCACTTATTAGAGATGAACCATCCAGCTCCGCTGGAGGGCACCCCTAATAAGGACATGTTCACTAAGCATGGACTAGTCACTATAGCTTATACTAAGTTATGGCATAAATACACAAAGAAGAACCCTGAAAGTCAGTGGCCACTGATAGGTTCCTTTGATGATCATAAAATAAAAACATTAGAAATAGCGCTCCAGAAAAATAAGACTACGCCCACTATGCTCAATAGTATCGGCATGTGGCGCAAAGAAACGGAACAACGAAGAAAAAGAGAAGAAGCAAAAATAGGGAAAGAATTACGAAAGGCAGCCCACCTAGCCGCTAAGCAACTAGAAGAAGAAATATAAGAAAGAAAAGAAGCTACACAAAAACAAGAATCAGGGCTGACAGGTCAATGTCCTGTTAGGACCCCCTCTACGCTCTACCCTGAATTGCCCTCCAAACAACGGGCGAACGATGAGTTACTGCTAGGTCCCCCAATCATCTACATGCCCCCTCCATACGCCCCCTGCCAACAGCACCTACAAGCCCTGGGTGCGAACGAGAGTGACCTTAGCGCTAGTGCACCAGCCCTCACGGCCTCCGCACCAGGCGCAATAGCAACAACACCAGGTGACCCCGAGGCTAGCGAGGAACCACCGGTCAGATCAAACAGACTGAGTAAAGATGAACGGGATGGGATTGACAAAATAGCAAAGACACTAGTCGAGCGGAGGGAGAGCGAAGAATACACAATGGACATGTATAATTCACATGCCGGCAGCCACAGACGACATTTCATTTTACGATTCAGCTACCACACCCTGAACGCATATGAGGATAGGTATCAGACTAAGGGCCCCGCTAAACTGACAACTCTATATAGAAAGACTGATGTTGGAGATGGGACTGAACGTGAGGCGACGGACCTCTTCATGCAAATGCTTGAGGTCTTCCGCCACCTCACGGAACAGAAACCAGAAGTCAAGGTTACAGTCCCTGAAACAACCGAGTCTTCAGTAGGAGTAGCCAACTCTATGATGCCCATCAGAGAGGCGGCCCCTTACTGGGTTCCGCCACGTGGTCAGGGAACAAACGATGATATTAACCATGAAGATGCAAAGGGGAGGGTTGTGTACAATTGGGTTTATCAACCATGGGACCGACAAGACATCTTAACCTTTAGACAAACTCTGCCCGATTTAAGAAAGAACCCGACAGCATTCTATACCAAATTAGGCACAGCCTTGGGTTCGACGATAATGACTTTAGTGGACATTGACTTGTTTTTCGGGTTATGCCTGCCAGCTGACGTGTGGAAGCAAATCCGGAAGGCTGATCACACGGATCTGTTCGGACATACCTGGAAGCAACTCAATGATCTAGATAGACAGCGAGAGCCCGGAAAGAAACCAGTAAAAGACATATTAGAACTCCCAGACAAATTAGTTCAGAAGTTAAAGACACTGATCCCAGAGAAAAAGGTAGACTGGTCGATAGTCACGGCCTGTCGTCAGAAACCCCAGGAAGATGTATCGGAATACTTCTCCCGATTCGAGACAGTGTTCTCCGACTACAGTGGCCAAGACATGACCACCGCAACCGGACAACACCTGTTTGTACAAAATTATGTAAAGGGCCTATCACAAGAGGTCTCCCAAAAGCAGCAGACGAGTGAGAGTAGTTGGGGGGCCTCCAAACCTGCAGCTATCCTTCAGATGGCTCAGTATTACGAGCACCAGAAGAATGAGAGTGATAGGGCATCCGAGAAAAAGAAGAAAGATTTGAAAGAAAGGGTGATGATAGCCCAGATACAAGGTATAGCGGTCGGACGGGAACCCCATAGGGGGAACTACCAATCGACCACCCCTAGAAATCCGCCTCCCAAAGACCACACCCCAACACCCCACATTGGACGTAGAGACATTAGCGAGGACCAATGTGCCTTCTGCAAAGGATTCGGTCATTGGAAATCCCAGTGTCCGGTTCTATTAGAGATGAACAGAAATAGGGACCCCAAGGACGTAGCGGGTGGGCCGAGAAATAGGGGACAAGGACGAGGGTACACAAACGACACCACCAATGACAGACCAGGGAGATCGAACACATTTGACCGTCCCCGACAGAACCAGTATCAACTATCCGACGGTGAGAATGCCCCCGATTTTGCATAGGACTGCCAGGGGCAAGGGAGGGATCCAGTCGAGCTCTGTGTTGACCAGCAAGGTCCTTACGTCACTGCTAAGGTCCTGGGTACAGAGTCTCCATTTTTGGTAGACACTGGGGCGACACGTAGTGTGTTATCGAAACGACTGATTCCAAGGGCACCCTTGTCTGGCTCACACATTACATCGATAGGTTTCGATGGGACGCCCTCCACTAACCCCCTGTCCGTACCTATCACCTTTGACCTAGAAAGCAACACCACTGACACAACATTTCTGCTCTCCTCCAACTCCCCTGACGCTATTATGGGCATTGACTTACTGAAGCATTTTCGAGCTACCATTAGGTGTTCCCCAGATGGAGTCCGAGTCATCCTGTACGACAACCCAGGCACGCCCAAATCCTGCCCTGCACGACACATGTACTCCATAACTGACGCTGATCTGTCCTTGCTCGACATCCTGCCCCCGTACCTATGGGCCAAGAATGACTCTGATGTGGGACGAATGATGATTGACCCCATTCACATAACTGTAAGACAGGACGCTATGCTCCCGAAACTCCCACAGTATCGGATATCGCCCGAGGGCGAGAAGGCACTGGTAGCAATCATTCAGTCTCTGGTAGATGCAGGAGTGGCCGAAGAAGTGGTTAGCAATGTCTGCAACAGCCCTATCCTACCCATTGTTAAAAAGCAAGGCGAGGGAGATGAGAAAGCGTACCGCTTCATCATCGACCTTCGAGAGATTAACAAAGTGGTTGTACCCCAATACCCCGTAGTCTCAGACATCACCACCATTTTGACCCTCATTCCGTCCACTGCCACCACCTTCACTGTTATTGACCTCAAGAGTGCGTTCTTCTCTATCCCCATCCACCCAGACAGCCGTTATCTCTTCGGCTTCACCCTAAAATCCTGCTCGTACTGATTTTGTAGAGCTCCCCAGGGGTACACTGAAAGTCCCAGTATCTACAGCCAGGCCCTCAAAAGACAGCTGGACGCCGTCCAGCTACCAGATGGAGTGGTGTTGGTCCAATATGTCGATGATATCCTTTTGGCGGCTGACACCACCCCACTTGCAATCACAGCCACTATCCAACTCCTACACTTTCTCGCAGAAAATGGCCACAAAGTCTCCAAAAAGAAACTACAGTTCTGCCAGCCACAAGTGACATACCTAGGCCATCTCCTGTCCAAAGAAGGGAGGAAACTTACGCCCGATCGAATCCAGACCATCCTAGATACCCCCATCCCAAAAACACAAAAGCAAGTCCGCTCTTTAGTTGGCCTTACCTCTTTTTGCAGACAATGGTTACCAAATTTCAGCCTCATTATAAAACCCCTACTTGCCTTGCTGGCCAAAGATGCCCCCTTCCCGCTTCCTTGGACCCCTGAGTGTCAAGCATCCTTTAAGGAGCTACGGGATGCCCTTTGCTCAGCCCCTGTCCTGGGAACACCGGATTACTCCAAGCCCTTTTCCCTTTTCATCCACGAAAGGGAGGGATGTGCATTGTCCATTCTAACACAGTGTATCGGTCCTAAGCAGCGCCCTTGTGCCTACTTCTCTGCCACTCTTGACCCTGTAGCCAGAGCTTTGCCTGCCTGCCTTCGAGCAGTAGCTGCCGCTGCTGTCTCTATCCGTCAGAGCGAGGGAATCGTACTTTCAAACTCCCTCACTGTGTTAGTACCCCATGCGGTCGACACCCTTTTGAACCAAACCAAGACTCAACACCTGACTAGCGCACGACTGACAGGGTACGAATTGACGCTACTTGCACCCCACATCACACTAAAGAGATGCACGACTTTGAATCCTGCCACCCTGTTGCCCCTGCCTGAAAATGACCCCGACGTGCCTCCCCTACACGACTGTGTAACCCTCACGGACGAACAAACTAGGAGTAGAGTTGACCTCCGAGACACGGCTTTTGCAGACCCTGATGGAGAGCTATGGGTAGACGGCTCATGCATCAAACTCCCAGATGGCACCACTTCAGCTGCCTATGCAGTAACGACAGCCCGAACAGTAGTTGAGACAGCCCGCATCACACAGCGATCTGCACAGGCTGCAGAACTGATAGCCCTCACACGAGCATGCATCATAGCCACAGGAACCACCGCAAACGTATATACGGACAGCCAGTATGCCTTCGGGGTGGTTCACCACTTTGGGCTCCTATGGAGGGAAAGGGGATTCCTGACATCACACAGTACACCCATCCTTCACGGAGATCTGGTTTCTGCTTTGATTGAAGCAGTTCTCCTCCCCAAACGATTAGCAGTGATCAAATGCCAGGCACACAAGAAGGTGACAGACTTAGTCGGACAAGGGAACGCACTGGCCGACATCACTGCACGAACCACAGCTGAGAACAAGACGGTGACACGCATATATGTGACCAGGTCACAAGCAGAGAAATGGACTGACGCTAGGGAAATGATTAGAGACATCCAGTCGGCCAGCACCCCTCACGAACTGACCGAGTGGGCACGGGTGGGTTTGAAGGACGATGAGGGCTGCTGGCGGACAAAAGACGCAAACAGATGGCTGCTGCCTGACTCATACCTGATCCCGGTACTGACTATGGCACATTCCCCCGCACACATAGGATCTGCACCCATGATCGAACTCATTTCCAAAGTCTGGTACAACGACAAAATCCCCGACTCAGCCAAACGCCTGGTCCAGCAGTGCCTTATCTGTTTGCAACACAACCCCGGGAAGGGAACTGTGGTACCCCGGGGAGGGTTTGGGATCCCCGATCACCCCTTTGAGGTCCTCCAGATGGATTACATCCAGCTAGAGAGATGCCAAGGCTTGAAGTATGTACTAGTCATTGTATGTGCCTTCAGCAAATGGGTAGAGGCCTATCCAACCCGTGACAACACTGCCATGACTACTGCCAAAGTACTACTGAAAGAGTTTTTCCCTCGCTATGGCTTTTGTCGAATTTTATGGAGCGACAATGGCCCCCACTTCATAGCTGAGGTTATCCAATTAATCTTAAAAGGGTTGGGGGTGAAGCAAAGGTTTCATGCGGTCTTCCACCCCCAATCCGCCGGTCTGGTGGAGCGACATAACGCCACATTGAAGTTGAAATTATCAAAAATAGTGGCCACCACCGGACTTAAGTGGCCAGATGCCCTCCCACTGGCTTTGCTGTCGATGCGCTCCACTCCCACCAAACACCATTTGACCCCCTACGAGGTTGTATTCGGGCGACCGATGAACCTCTGGACTGCCCCCAAACCGACCTCCATTCATGACGTCCCGGACGTCCTACTGTCTGATTATTTGTGCAAGTTGACTAAAACGTTGTCTGTAATTCATCAACAGGTGCAGCAGGTCATCCCCGATGCTTCCAGGGGCCCAGGCCACGACATCCAACCGGGGGACTTCGTGCTAGTCCGACACTTTCAACGGGCCAAGAGTCTGGAACCCCGGTGGACGGGCCCCTGGCAAGTGCTGATCACCACCCGGACGGCGCTTCGAGTGGAGGGGAAACGGCACTGGCTGCACGCACACCACTGCAGGAAGGTCTCCCCGACCCCGGCCACGACAGAAAACGTCAACACCCAAGAAGAGCTCCTGAACAAAGACCGGCCAGCATTGAACTGTTATCCCGACACCAAGGCACTTGAACTTGCAAAATTCCCTGATCCCACTGTGCCATCCAGAGAAGGGTATTTCCTGCGACGAAAGAAGGGAGCTTCGGCTAAGCAGGCCACGGACTAAGTTAAATCTCAGAACGGTGACCTAAACACAACCAAGGGTTACTGGGAGAGAAGCTAAACAAAGTCTGTGGTTCTGCCCGCTACCGAGCACCTTGAAGATGATGGAAGCGCCAGATAAGAAGATGATGGAAGCGCCAGATAAGAAGATGATGGAAGCAACCGGAAATACCCACTATAGAAACCCAAAGACTGACAATTTGCACAAATCAAAGACAATCGCCCTCTTCATTGTCTTCCTCTTCTGCCTCCTCCTCATGACCTCCTTCTGGATTCTGGAGGAAAGCACACCCGCTCATCAGGCATTGCTGCCCACTGCGCAACCGACCCCCATGAAAGAGCATCACCTAATCTCCATGTCACCTCAGCTCAGAGAAAGGCGCAGGGAGTTCTGGAACAATTCCTTCGTGCAACTGTTGCACCAACACAACCTTGCTGCAAATGCCACGAACTGCTGGATCTGCGGGTTGCTCCCGCACGCCACTGGACACTCAATCCCTTTCATCCCTTCTCCTTTCTCAGTTCACGGCTCCTGCCTCGCCTGGCTGATCCTCATGCAAGAGAGCCACAAGGACAACGCCACTTCCGGCCAAACAGTATCACACTTCTACTATGGGTTCTGGCTGAACAAAACCGGAAGGACCTCTGCTCCCCTGTGTCCTGTACCCTCGGGTGCCACCTTCCTTAAGAACATCCGCGCCAAAGAACGTGTTGAAGTGCAAGTACTCCACAATCCGGCTAGACCCACCTTCTCTCACCTGCCAAAAACAAACTGCCGCCACCCTGACTGTGGCTCTGTCTGTTATCAATATCACAGGACTTGTGTGTCTCGAAGGCCAGGGAACGCAGCTGGTGGGTCACAGTTCTTGCCGTATCACCAGAACATTGGACTCAGTTGATCCTCCTTCCTTTGTTGCTTCTCCAAATATGTACTTTGTTTGTGGCACCAAAACTTACACCTGGCTCCCGAAAGGTTGGAAGGGTACCTGCTACATTGCCTTCGTTCTCCCTCCCACATATGTAGCCCCTGCTAACCATCACCGGCAGAGGCGCGCAAGTGACATTGAACAAGCCGACTCCACCGGAGCACAATTCCTGGATGCAGCAAAGGGGCTTGTTCCTCTGTGGGGTCCAATGGCGAACAGTCGCGCTATCCGACACCTGACCCAGGCAGTGGAAACAACGATCAACATCACGGCTGGCATCCTCGCTAACAACACGGCATAACTTCAGGCGGTCCGCCTTGTGGCCCTTCAAAACCGCCTTGTTCTAGATGTGGTTCTAGCCGATCGAGGAGGAGCATGCCGCATCATCGGATCTAGCTGTTGCACCTACGTACCAGATAACTCGCCCTCAGTCTACAAAGCAATTGAACACCTCCACAGACTTTCCTCGGAGGTTCACCAAGAACAAGAAGGATGGTCGCTTGGGAGCTGGTTCTGGGACACTTTGAAGGACTGGGGTTGGAGGTTGTTTACCTTTTTATTGATACCGATTGCGATACTATGTGTGTGTTGCTTAAGTATCCAATGCCTGCCATCCTTGTGTGCACTCGTTACTAACTGTATGTGCCCAAAGACTTTGGACTTCAGAAATGAGCGCATGAGTCCCCTCTATGAAGTAGAAATACGTGGCCTTATGGGAATAAATCCGAACTGACAAGTTGGCGAGACGTGTTAAAAGGGAGGACTGTGGAATTTTAGTCTGAACATCGTCTGCGCCAACCTGTCACCCACGTACAACATGCACGACAGCCATTTTTAGTATCATGGTCTCCCTGTCCTCGATCAATCGCCAGCGTGCTCCCCTGACCCTGCGAGCATCCTCCGCGCACCCTGACTTCCCCCCTCCCTCACATGGGCAAGTCATAAACCTTCTTCTTCTGCAAGACTCTGTCCTTGGGAGTCACGCTCGCGCCTGACCAAACACCTCCTTTCCTTTCATGAATACCCCTCTGTTGGTAAACTCTCCCTCTGCGCCTGATTGTCCACGTGGCATGAATACCTCTCCTTTGATGACCCCTTCCACCGAGTCCGATTGTCCACACAGGTCCGAGGCCATCTCCTAAGCCGGGAGATACAGTTTACTGCCCCCTATTGCATGGAGTCATTCCTCTTCAAAGGACCCACTATTAATCATGGCCTCCCCACCCCCTGGGATACGATCAGGCGCACACATCCTAAGAATCGGCGGAACACTCAGCCGCGTGATAGCCCCCTCCTCTTATCAGCAGGTTGAGGACCTCTATTGTGGATGTATGTGGGGGTGGGATTGACACGAGGATTACGGGGATGTCTTTTTCCTTATTTCACAATGTCTTGATTGTAATAAAGAGTAGTCACATGCCATAAACCAGGGTATAAGAGGCCTGGCCTCAGAGAGGCTGGTAGAGCACCTCGAGACGATACCTTGTTGTCTGATCTGATGTGTTCTGCTCCGTCGGAATAAAAACTCCTGTTTCCTGCCTTCCAGTCTCCAGCGCCTGTCTCTTTGTTTGGTAACCAGAAGTGGTATAGAGGCGGTTAACGCCGGGCAATCTTGAAACAGGCCGTCAGCCCTACCGTTTTTCTACACTATGATGTGATGCTAAAGCCACTCTGCTAGTCTTTGCTATGGAGTAAGACAAAGCAGCGCAAGTTGCTGCCTTGCCTTACTCTGCGTCAAGGAGGCATTCCATGGGGGCATGGCTTAGAGGCCAATAATGACAGACGCGTGAGCCTGGCGCTCCGCGCCAGCCTATCGATTATCCTGAGCATCGGAGCAGGCTGGGGCACAGGGAACCCGGCGTGGTGTCCAGTACACCTGGGGGAGACCCGAGGAGAGTTTTGGAGCAGTTTGCAGCCCGGAAAAGGCCTATGTAAAGGGGCGCGGGATCGCGAGCCGTGCAACTGCGGAGAGTTGGCACAGCAAGAAAGATCGGAGCCTGGTAGGCCCCCAGTGAGAGGGGGGCATGAGAGCAGTGAGGGGCACCTGCTAGCGCCCTCCTACAAGTGACTTGAGAAGCAGGCCTGTTGAGGTGTGATTGGAGCCCCGGTGTGCCTGGCTGCGGCCTTGAGAGTGCCAGGGCGTGGCTGCGGGCTGGCAGGAGCTCTGGGCCGTGGATCCCGGAGGAGGGATAAAGACCAAGACTGCCTGGGCTGGAAAGGCCCCAATGTGACAGCCGGCCAACATGTGGAGGTCCCGAGGAGGCCCGGACTGCCGTGGTGAGGAGTAGGCCGGGGCTGAATTGTCGCGCTGAGATAAGGGCTTTGTCCTGTGGCTCGACCTGGTGGTTTTGTTGGACCTACCTCGGGCCGATGGCTGGAGGAAGTGCGAGGAGCAGGCCCCAAAGTGGGTTTTAGGCTAGCGCTGGGCTGAGCTGGGCATAGAGTGGCTGTGGTGACTGCACCCCAGAAGCTTGGGCGAGAGGAAGTGGGGGTGCTGCAGGCCAGAGCCCATTGCCCGGAGGCTTGGGGTTGGCCCCATCATGAGACAACTGAAATTAGGCATATGAAAGACCTTTCGGACCCGGACGAGTGGCAGTGATTGGGATGGCTCCCGCCTTTAGGCGTAGTACCCTACTTATTCCTGCTTGATCGGCCACAGGCCTGAGGGTTTAACAAGACCGCATATCACGGTTCTTGGAGATACCTGGTAGGCTCCAAAAGGGGAGAGGAGGCCAGATGGGACACTGACTAATCCAAAGCCCTAGAGACGGAATAAAGGTTGGATTCCTGGGCAGTGGGAATATATTGCCCAATAGTCATAGTGGCACACCCTCTACATGCATGATGGGCAAACCCAGGGCGAGTCAGACAGGGGCCGTGCTGGAGCCGGAAGAGCAGGCCCAGAACCACACTACGAAGGACCCTGGCAATACTCTTCCAGAAGATCCGGAACAACAGCAACTGACCAAGATATTAGACTCAATAGCATACACAAAGCCACGTTACACCAAGATATCAGCACAGTGTCAGTGGGATTTGGCCTCCTTAGGGCAGAGCACGCGAAGCTCACAGAGAGAGTGAAGCAGACTGAATCCCCTATCGCTGATATGGCACCGCAGCAGCAGGCAATGTCACCACAGATGGGGAACCTAACTGATAGGGTCCGCTTACTGGAGAAGAGAGCAGAAGATGCTGAAGGGCGGAACAGGAGGAATAACATCAGGGTCATGGGCCTGCCGGAAGTAATGGAGGACAGGTACAGGCTTACCTTCCTGGAGCACTGGTTCTAAAAAGCAGTTGCACCGGAGGGAATGTCAACCTTTTACACTTTAGAGAGAGCTCATTGAGTTCCTGGTAATCCGCCGGCCCTGAGATGGCCCCCACTTCTAGTTATGTCTATGCTCCTTCAATATAACAGACTATAAGACAGAGATACCTTGATGCAAAGGGCCCCACCAGATGGACCATATATGGATTACACGCTGTAGCAAAAACTGTGTGCCTCCTTCTTTGAAAGAAAGCCCTACGAGAAGAAGGCCTCCAATACTTACTGATATTCCCTCCCATCTGCGTATATTCTTAGACAGGAAGGCTAATTTCTGTTATGATCCCAAAATGGCATGGGATTGCATTAAAGTCTACAGTAGGAAGAGACCGAAGGCGACACAGAGAGCTGAGGCGCAACCCTTTGACCGTGAACCAAAGAAGCAAATTCTGTGGGTTTGGGCCTTATCTAGTTAATAATGTTTTTTGCATGGTTTGGGCAGCTGGCCTTGCCAGACTGTCCTGGGATCGGGGATTGTTCAACATAGGGGTCTTTTTTATGGTTTCTGTTATTCAGCATGCGATGGTTGGGGTTGCATTTGGAGGGCCAACAAAATATAAGGGTCGTGGGGAACGGTTGGAGAGATATAGGCCATTATTATGTCACCAACACATGAGGTCATAAGGTTTATAACATGGAATAATAGAGGGATGGGGTCTATGACAAAGCATCACAATGCGTATATCTACTTAAAGCGGAGGGGTGTGCACATAGCTCTCCTCCAGGTGCCCCACCTAACCAGAAACAAAGCTGACAGGTTGCACAGATGGCGGAGAGGCAGCTGTTTGCGACCACCTTCTCTGCATATGCTCGAGGAGTATTGATTTGGATAAAGCCTCGGGTCCTCTTTGATCCTACACATTCCCTGATAGACAGCAAAGGCAGATATGTATTTATTGTTGGGAGGCTTGCAAGCCAGGAGATGATGCTGGGAAGTGTGTAAGCACCTAACCTTGATCAAATTTATTTTTTTACTACCCTCGCGGCTCGAAAGGCTGAGTGCATGGAGGGCATGCTGTGCTTGCAGGAGATTTTAATTGTGTTGCAGATGTTACAGCTAATTGTTCTCACCCTGCTCTCCCCAGCACAAATGCTCATTGTATAACAGCAGGCTTCGGGGTTGGATAAATCACTGGGGGATGGAAGAAATTTGGGGAGTGCAATACATGGTGGAACATGAATACTCGTACTTCTCCCCATTCATCGGGTATATAGCAGACTAGATGCCTTTCTATCCACAACGTCCTTTAGTGGTTCTGTTACACAAACGGAATACTTAGGATGGACCTTCTGAGACAACACTCCACTCTTGATGGTTCACTAGCCTCTGGGGCGACGTCCACTGATCCCTTTACTGAGGCTGAACCCTCTGATGCTGGAGGATGCCCCCTTTTGCGACTCTTTAGGCTCGCTAGCCAATACATTCTTTTCAACTAATGCCCATACAGCGCTAGTGGAGTGGGAGGCATTCAAGGTGGTGGTGACTGGACATTGCCTAGGTAAATCCATTGGTGCACAGCAGAGTATCCAACAAGAACTGCTAGACATGGAGGCTAAGATTAAGCACCTAGACAAGGCTCCTGGGAATGATGACACAGCCACATCGAGCTTACAAGAGACAAGGGCGTGCTACAATGATGCTCTGGCGAGGCGGAAATGTCATAGTTAAAGGGAATACCTGGATAAAGTGCAGAAGGAAGAGGGGAAAGCAGGTCGCCTATTGGCCTGGCTGATTAAACCAGAGTCTAGGGGATCATGGATCACTCTACCTCAGACGGAAATGTGCAAACTGGTGTATAGCCCCTAAGCAATTAATGCCTTCTTTCAAGATTATTATAAGAGGTTATATACAGCCCCCTGCCATTCCCTCATTCCACTATCAGACACTTTCTTGGTCAACTCCCAATATGGACATTAGACAGACAAATGCAGGATGAGCTGGGAAGCCCAGTGACACTGCAGGAAGTTTGCGGGCCATTGCAGATATGGCAACTGGCAAACACTGGGGCCAGACGGTCTAGCTGCAGAATTCTATGTGAGATATGTTTACAAGTTTGCACCACATTTAGTGACTATGTATGAGGAGTCCATGTGACTTTGAGGACTCCTTGAGTCCACCCAGACCACGTTGGTGATACCCCTTCCCAAAACCACAGAGAAGGTTGCTCGGGTTAGCGAGTATAGACCGCTGCTATGCTTAACCTGGATTTTAAGATCCTCAGCAAAATGTTGATGCTTCGACTGCTCCCGCATATGCGAGCCCTTATACAACCAACCAAAATGGTTTTATCCCCTCCCGCAGCATCTCTTACAACCTCTGTAGGCTTTATTCCATCCTCTACCATACTGAGGTGAAAACCATGCAGCAATCAGCAGTGTTGTCGGTTGACCTTGAAAAGGCCTTTGACACTGTTAGCTGTGACTACCTGTTTGAAGTGATGTTACGAATGGGTCTGGGTGTGGGCTGAGTGAAATGGGTATAACTTTTGTATGCCTCCCCTATGGCGAGGGTTAGGACGAGCAAAAATGTATCCTCTCAATATTAAATCATGCGCGGAACACAGCAGGGATGCCTCCTCTAGCCCTTGTTATTCGCTCTGGCAATTGAACCGCTTGCAGAGGCGAAGGGATGGGACTCCGGTTGGATGGGTGGGTGCACACTGTTTCCGTATACGCTGATGATCTGCTGATTTATTTGAGGGAGGATGTGTCAGGTACCACCTCAACCCTCAGGCTTTTAAAGAATTTCGAGGAGGAATCGGGTCTGGGGGTTAACAAAGAAAAGATGTACCTGTTCCAGATGATGGGATACCTGCCTAGGCCCACGACCTTAACAGCGTAATTTAATCGGGCTCCACTCTCATTTAAATATCTGGGCATCCACATTTTCCACTCTATGAATGACCTGAGGGGGGAAACTTAGACAGAGCACTTCGGTCCCTCCATTCTTGGGTCCTCTTGTGGCATACCTTGCTCACTTTGCCAATGGATTCAAGAGAACCTGTCTGATGAGGAGTGTGACTCCGAAACCGGTTCCAGGATGCTTGTTTCTGGTTCAGGGAAGACCTGGCTTGGCAGTTCAGGCTGGACTGTTCCCATGAGGCACAGGGTCAATACTGATTTGCATATAGCTGGGTCTGAACTGGTCTGGCAAAGTGAGCTAAAGAATGATGATGGATTCAACCCAGACCTGTGACTGGAGGGTGAGTCTGTCAAAAGTTTCAGCGCTCCGTCCATCATTTCCTTGTGTTTACCTTACAGCTGCCCATTATGGTCAGGATTTCCTTGACCAAGATGGTTATAGTGCCTCGCCTCTTATACTTCTTTGTCAATATCCCTGATGCCCCACGGGTGGTTCGGAGCCATGAACTCCATTCCAAGAGACCTGATATGGGGAGATGGACAGAGAAGGGTGTCCCTGAGAATGCTGCAGCGCCCCGTGACTCAGGGGGGCTGGGAGTGCCGGACTTTGAACTCTATATGTTGCCTGCCGAAATACAATGGCTGGAAGGGGTCAACTTAGAGGGTAACTGTTTGATGGAACCTAGCACGCATCCTAGTCTATTATTGGCTAAACTGCTGGAGTCGGCAAATCTTGCTCCACCCCACTCAACGCTACAGAGTACGGCCCTTCAGGCATGGAGGCGTTGCCTGGCCAGACTGAGCGCACCCGGAGGTATACTTCCATGCTACCACTAGAAGGCCTTCCTCACGGAGAAGGGCCAGGATTGTCTGGAAGAGCTCTCTCTACACACTGCTCATCTATTAGCTGATACCCCCATGTGGATACTCCCCCCAGGGGCGTTCCCACAACCTTGTTGGTAGTTTGGTTTATAAAACAGATCCCTTACATTGAGAAGACTTGGTTATGCCCTGGTCTAGAGTGGATAGCTGCCCGAAAGAGAGGGGCTGGAGAGAACAAGATTTACCCTGAAGTGTGAGCAGTCGCGAATTGCTGAACTATTTATATAGTCCGGTTAAAATATTGCAATATGTCCTGACAAAACAAAAACCAATAATCAGACTGTAGAATCAAGATGGACTTCGTACAATGTTGCCCAATGTTAAAA
The DNA here is from genome assembly GCF_964263255.1 of Lissotriton vulgaris. Lineage (NCBI taxonomy): Eukaryota > Metazoa > Chordata > Amphibia > Caudata > Salamandridae > Lissotriton > Lissotriton vulgaris. The sequence goes on along the minus strand of NC_141689.1, from coordinate 1,438,486,001 downwards.
ATAAAAGAGAGACATGTACATTGAAAATCTGCTTTATATGCATACAGTAAAGTGTTTAAATACAAAATGTCAATAAAGATATGTTTTTTAAAAAAAGTAGGCATTCCATGGGGGTTGTGGTGGGTTGTCCCACACAGCGCCCATAGATTTTGACGCTGCCACAGATTTACTTAATCACGTAATCCTGCGGCAGCACCTAAACCTTACGCCTTTCCCAGAGCAGGCAAAACTAGTAGAAGTACTTTTATTTCTCCTCGTTTTTGCTTTTTCCATGTCAGAGGAAAACACCTCTCTGGATTGCTTTTGTGCAGCAAGGTGCTCCTTGCTGCACAAAAACAATCAGTCTATGTTGGTGCAATGGCAGCAAATTGTGCACCAGCGCTGGGGGAAAGGACAAGAATGAAAGGGCATTCCTGCCCTTTTTAGATTGGCAAAGGACAGCGCAGCAAGAAGACTTGTGGTGCTGCCCTATGCCAATTCCTCATAAATAAGGAGCTGTATGTTTAAATTTGTACTGTTTAGCTAATTTGATTCAGAAATGACCTTTCCATTCGCGTGAGAGCAGATGCCCCTTTCCACTCTCTGGAGGCGGTTGCTCATCCTCAGAGTTAAGACTCCTGACCAAGTTCTTCTTATTTATCTGACTTAAACTTCATTTGATTATTGTCATGTGCTTTATAGTCTTTATTTGCTGACACCTTCTGCTCAATTTTTTCTCATTCTTTTAACCTCTTAGTTTAGCATGTCAGGGAATTTCCTTTCATTGGAAACTGAAACTTGCTTAAATTGCTTATGACGATTTTAACAGTCTATTTTTGTATTTTTGAATTTGCCGTATTTTAATCGCTTTCATTTATACCGACCCTTTACCTAAGGATGATTATTGTTTAATGACAAACTTGAATGATTTCAGTTTGTAAGTTAGCTAATCTGTTAATAAACCTTCCTGGTTTCTTAATCAAGCACTCGGTCATCCTTCTGGAGTTTAATGTGATTCACTGTAATTGATGTGCTGCTGATTTGTTGATATCAAACCTCAGCCCGGGATGACGGGTCCATCCGATACAGTGCAGCTTGTATTTTAGTTTTCCCCAATAATCTGCACAGAGCAAATCTCATCCTCCACGAAAAAAGATCCAAGTAAGTTAATAACAATTGCCACACTTTTTCGCACAGTCGATTAGAGAAACAAGACTGTAATTAGTTGGTGCCTTCCCAGAGCCCTTGTTATATATTGGGACACTTGTGTCACCTCTCCATGGCTCTGAAAGAGCATTGGGTAATAGTAATGCATTTCCTATCTGATGAATATGGCGTGCTGTGTCTGTAACTCATATTTAAAAAGGTATGCAGGCTCGTCATCCCGACCTTGTCCCTTATTGTTACACTGGTCTTCTACCACCATATTCGATGCTATCACAGAATCAAGTTATCACTAACCACTGGTCCTTCAGCAACTCTATTCTCGTCCTCGATGGGGAAGTATACTGGTACAATAACGATTTGCTAAGAAATTAAACCTCTGCTTTCCACATACAGTGGAGTGAAGGCCTCTTTCTGCTCAAGTAGTCTCACTAACCAATATTTTTCAAAATCATTTATGGCTGTCATTTCCATCTGCTTCCATTAATAAATCCCAGTTTGCTTCTACTAAATATTTTTTTATAATTACTCCTTCTCGCTTTTACTTCAGACCAGTCATGCCAATGCGCCTTCACAGATGCAACAACATCAGTTTGGCTCTGTTACACTTCTTGTTGTGCCAATGGTGTTTACTCTGGTGATTCTTATTATATCTCAAGGGTTTGGACATTTTTATTTGAATAATTTTCACCATATACTGCTCATTTAATATTAGGTTTTCACTTTGGGAAGGCGTTTTTCCTTTTGTATCAGTTTTTTTTTAAGTTCAAGAAAATGTTATTTGGTATTGACAAGAGAAAAAACCAGGTGTCAAAACAAAGTACAGTGGAATATTAACTTAAAGACTATGAGCAGAATAAAACAATCATACATATGCAAATATTATGAGAGAATAAATCTGGGTGCTAGATAAAAGAAAAGGAAAAGGTAAAGGGAAGGCATGTCAAGCAATAAACATGAGAAGCATGAAAACATTGGAAAGGAGTAAAAAAGTGATAGAGTGGAGAAAAAGTGGAATGCATCGAGCAATTAAGGAGGTTTAAGGACTTCTTGTTGTGGAGGTGGTGGGTGAAACAAGCGTTTACTACATGAGTCCAAATAAAGCGTGACAGGAGTCCATAAGTCCATGCGTTTAGTAGCCATACATGCCGGAAAAACATAAGCAGTGCCAAGTCTATGATTATGGCAGACATTAAACCACCACGCCTTAAAGGAAATTTTGGAGAAGTCTTTCCAATTGACCGTTATTTGTTGGAAGGCAGCGGCCAGTAGTAAGTCAACAATCTGAGGTTTTAGATCAACGTTGTCCCAGCAAGGAGAGAGGCTACCCATGAAAACGTGTGTGTGAGAAAAAGGGATACAAGTGTGGAAAATTAAGTTAATTTGAGCCCAAACCTGTAACCAAAAACTACGGACAGGAGTGCACAAAAATAACATGTGAAATAAAGTAGCTTGTGGTGATGAACAAGACCAGCATGTGTGGGGAGTGTTAGGAAAGCGTTTGTGAAGATCAAAGGGTGTAAAGAGGAGTCTGTTGTAAATAAAAAACAAAGTCTGCGTAAGGGTTGCTGCTCTCGAGGATTTACGTAGCTTGGTCCAAATTTTGTCCCAAAAGGAAACTGACCAGGAAACAGACAAGTCGTGCTCCCAACAATCCTCCACTTTAGATTTAGGTCTGGGAGACACACCGGTATGGAGGTACTTGTAGACAGCAGCAGCCTTTGGTGTAGTGCGTAAAAAGGAGTGAAGTGAGGAAGAGAGAGTGGATGAAGCAGGGGAAGGGCAGAGCTGAGAGAGGCCATTGTAGTTTGTTAGGACTGTATCCTTAAGCAATTGATAGTTGCGAGCAAAGGAGGTAGGTAAGTTATAAAGGGAGCGAAGAGTATCAAAAGGTAAGAAAGAGGAGTGAGAAAAGAGTTGGGAAATCCACCGCAGACCTCGATTATGCCATGATTTCCAAAAGAAGGGTCTGTTACGGATGAGCAAGGAAGTGTTATGCCAGATGGGGGAGGAAAGAAAATCAGCAATGGTTGTGGGAGGAGAATGAGAAGAAGATAGGAGCAATTTAGTAGTAAACTTATGAATAGGAGTAGAGATAGAAACGGGTTTGCGAGAGAAGGAGAGATATTCGGCAAAGGAGAAGGGAGAGAGAAGAAGACGTTCAAATTTAGTCCATAGAGGACAGGGGGTGCCAGGGTCTTGTAACCAAAAAGAGGCTTGTCGCAGTTGGAACGCTTTATGGTAAGCAGGAAAGTCGGGAAAGTTAACCCCACCCTCCGACTTAGGACGGATCAAACGTGCCAAAGACATTCGAGGTTTCTTTTTATTCCAAAGAAAGGACGTTAGAGTGGAGTTGATCTTTTTGAAAAATTTAGAAGGGATGGGGACTGGAATATTAGAGAGAGTATAAAGGACAATGGGAGACAGCATCATTTTAATGGTGCCAAGGCGACCCCACCAAGATAAATAAAGAGTGTGCCATTTGGACGTGAGATCCGTCAATTTTTGAATGCATTTGGACATACAAAGGGAAACAGTATCTGGGATGGTGGGGGTGATGTGCAATCCAAGGTATTTAATATTAGAAGGCTTCCAAGTAAAGTTAGAGGCGGCAAAGTCAGGTTTGAATGTGAATTTAGTTAAGGGGAGGATCTCACATTTATCGTTGTTAAGTTTATAGCCAGATATTTGGGAGTAGGCGTGGACTTCAGTGAGGAAGGCGGGAATGGAGACAGTGGGGTTGGAAACAAAGAGAAGGATGTCATCCGCGTAAGCGGCTAGTTTGATGTGGGAGTCTGATAATTGGAAACCTTGGATGGAGGGGTTTTGACGGAGTTTGGAAAGGAAGGGTTCTAAGGCCAAATTAAAGAGAAAGGGAGATAAGGGGCATCCTTGACGAACACCTCTTTTCAAATCAAAAAAAGAGGATATTTGACCATTGGCACAAACCGCTGCACGCGGATTAGAATAAAGTAGTGAAATTAGAGATATGAAAACAGGACCAAAACCAAACCAACGGAGGGTATGAAAAAGATAGGTCCATTCAACCCTATCAAACGCTTTTTCAGCGTCCAGGGCAATGGCCGCAAGGGGATGGGGTAAAAGGCGAGATTTAGAGAGAATATTGAAGAGAAGTCTGGTGTTATCAGTAATAAAGCGACCTTTAACAAAGCCCGACTGTTCCTCACCCAAAAGATCTGGGAGAAGAAGATCGAGACGTGCCGCGAGAGACTTCGCAAATATTTTATAATCAATATTAACCAAAGAGATTGGTCTATAGTTTTTACAGTGTTGAGGATCTTTCCCCTCCTTGGGTATGAGGCAAATATGCGCATCTGAAAAAGAGCCTGAGGAGGAACCCAAGGCGAGGAAAGCGCCAATGAGGGAATGAAGTTTTGGGATAAGAAGCTTTGAAAAATGGAGAAAAAATTCCACAGTGAAGCCGTCCGGCCCAGGGGCCTTGTCTTTTTGGAGAGTTTGAAGTGCTTTGAGCAATTCTTGTTGAGATATATCAAGCTCTAAGTGAGAAAGGTCAAGTGGAAAATGGGCTGGTTTTTGAATAGTAGAAAAAAATGTGTCTAGGGAGTGATAAGAGGGCTGAGTTTCAGAAGAGTATAGGGTTTTGTAAAAGGTAGAAAATTCAGTGAGGATATCTGCGTCTGTGTGTTTGAGAGTAGAATTAGCGTCGTAGATTGATTCAATATTTAATTTATTTTGCTTAACTTTTAGATAATTAGCTAATATCTTACCAGCCTTATTCTTGCCCCCATAGAACTTGGCACTTGATTTCAATAGATACAAGGATGCATCGTCCGTGGATTTTTTGTTGAACTTCATTTTAGCGTTAACCAAGGCGGTTAGAGTTTCCTGTGAGCGGGAAGTAAAATAAGAATGCTCCAATTTCTTAATATCCAAAAGGATAGCCTTTGTAAAGTTGCGAGCAGCTCTCCGTTTTTTTGCAACAAAGCCAATTATGAAGTCTCTTGCTGCCGCCTTAAAGGCATCCCAAATGGTGTGCTTGGGGACAGGGGAATTGTCATTTAAGGAGAAAAATTCATGTGAGAAGGCAGTGAAGGAGGTGGTAAATTTAGGGTCTAAAAGAAGAGAATTGTTAAAACGCCAACGTTTAGGACCTACTGATTTGGGTAAAATATCCAATTGAACTAAAGTGGGGGCATGGTCGGAGAGTAAAATCGGACCAATTTCGGCATGGGTGAGAGTTTGAACAATGTTATGGGTAACAAAAATGTAGTCAATTCGGGATTGGGAATGATGGCATGGAGAATAAAAAGTAAATTCCTGGAGTTCTGGGTTACATAAACGCCAAGCGTCAGTAAGTTTATGCTGGGAGATAGTTTGAGAAAAGGATTTATGAGACTTATTAGGGATGAAGTGTGCCTTGGAATTCCTATCTAGAAAGGGATCTAGGGGCTGGTTGCAATCTCCCGCCAAAATAAAATTATCATCAATAAATCTGGTAATGTGCTGGGAAAATGAATGCCAAAAAGTAGGGTCACCAGTGGTAGGGGCATAAACATTTAGAAGAGAAATTGGAACATTCTTGACAGAGAGTTTAGCATACGTCCAACGGCCGTCAGCATCCGATTCCTGAGCGAGCAGGGAATGAGAAAGAGCTTTATGGCATAAAATGGCCACACCATTACGTTTACCATCCCCAGGAGAGTAGTAAACATCACCCACCCAACTTCTTTTCAATTTAACAGATTCTTCAGCAGATAAATGGGTTTCTTGCAAAAAAGCAATATCTACATTCAAACGTGCAAGGTGTCGTTTGATAGGAGAATTAACGCCCTTAACATTCCATGTGATTACTTTCAGAGACATATCATATAAGAAAGGAGGAAAGTATCAGCATAAAGGAAAAAGATGCGAGAAGAACCCAAAGGGGGAGAAAAACCAAAGAGAGTAAGAGAGTCGATAAAAGGCAATACAATATGATACTGAGCGGGAGGATGAAGAAGGAGGAGAAAGAGTGAAGGAGAGAGAAGTAGAATCAGTTGACTTAAAAAATATAAGAAGGCAGTCCAAGGAATAGCGAGAGTGATAGGAGGGAATTGATAGTAGAAGAGTTGTCAAAAAACAAGAGAGGAAGACACCTGTGGAACAAGGGTAACTAGTGAATATGAGAGAGAGAAAGATGCAATAAGGAAAGCGAACATCAGGGAGGAAAGGGAAAACATACTTACGGAGGGTAGAGACGGGGAGGAATGATCACCAGGGAGAGGAGACGAGGAGAGATGAATGAGGGGGGAGCGCCAGCTAGAGGAGGCAAAGCGTCCAATGCAAGCGAACCAGCAAGTCGAGGGGAAAACGCTATATGAATTGTGAAACCTGCAAGGGAGAGGAAGGAAAAACAAAAATGAGTAACACGAATGAGAGAAGAAGGAAACAGAACAATAATAAATGACAATAAGGTGTACAAAAGACAGTAGTGAACAGTACGTATCAGTCCAACAGGGACGCAAGAGAAATGGGGAAGAGTCAAGAAAGGAACATAGAAACTGAAGTCGCTGGAAAACCCAGCTAAGGCAAACAGTAATGCAGTCAGCAACAAATATTAAACATGCAGATTAATTAGAACAGCAAAGCCACATCATGCAGAAGTCATGGAGGGAAAGCTGACGAAGAACTAGAGAAGTCCATATCAGATGATTGTGTTGCGTTCAAAAAACTTCGGAGACGAACAGGATCCTCGTAAGTCGTTGTCTTGTTGTTGTAAGTAACTCTGAATAAGCAAGGATGAAAAAGGCCATATCTGGCTCCAATGGCGCGAAGCTCTGGTCGCATATCCAAAAAGGCCTTGCGGCGACTGGCTGTGGTCTTGGCGTAATCCTGTGCGAAGAAAAGGTTGGAACCCGACCATTGAAGACGAGGTGAGGCACGGGCCGCTGAGATGACTTTGAGCAGGTCAGTATATTCTAAAAAGTACATGATGACACCTCTTGGCCGTGAAGAAGGAGAAGGAGTAGAAGAGAGGCGACCTAGCCTATGTGCACGCTGGATATTAAGCGTTGTACCTTCAGGCAGATGAAGAAGCTTGGGTAAAAATGATTTGAAAAAGGCGATGGGGTCAGTTCCCTCACAATTCTCCGCCAGGCCGTAGAGTCGAAGGTTATTGCGTCTGTTTCGGTTCTCCAATTCTTCAACTTGCTTTTGGAGAGAGGAAATCTGAGACTGCATGTGTGTCACCTTGGAGGACGACACTTGAAGAGATGTCAGAGAATGCTCTACAGTAGTCACTCTGGCATCCATCTGAGACCAGTTATCAGTAAGAACCTGCAATTTAGAGTTAGTCTCTTCCATAAATGGCCTGAGGGCACGGATCTCTTCCAATAACAACTCCATGGAAACAGCCGATGTGGATCCAGTCGGTGACGGAGGATCTTTTTTGAGGCGTTTCGTTATGACTTTCCCTGGACGTTGGAGAGGCCGTTCCGTGTTAGACTGTGACATCTGAGTGGCGAGCGCTTGAGAGGCCTCGAGGTGCGCCAATGCAGAGAAGACTTTCGAGTTTTTAATGAAAACACGACGTGGAGTCTTGGGAGTGCGAGGGATTGCCCTTCTTTCCATAAAAAAGAGTTATTGATAGGGAGGAAGAAAGTCCAGTGGTATTCAGTGCATACTCGCAGATGACTAAGAGTATGTGCAGGAACTCTTGAGTGAAGAAAGGTACGCAGACTCCCAAAAAATAGAAAATGTAAGGGAGAGAAGGCTATCCGTTCTGAGTTCAGGAATGCCAAAGAGTTGAATTGAATTGAATTGAATTGAAAGTTCACTTGTATAGCGCTATCTACCCGGAGGCCTCGTAGCGCTTATGACAGAAGACTAAATTAGCGTGGGCTCGGGTAGATCAGCAGGAGTTGGCGAACAAGTGAGTTTTCAGGGCTTTCCTGAAGGAAAGATGATTAGTGGTCCTTCTCAAGGTTAGAGGAAGGGTGTTCCAGAACTTAGCCGCGGTGTGTGAAAAGGAGCGGCCTCCCCAGCGGGCTCTCCTAACTCTGGTAGAGGAGGCCAGCTGGAGGGTCCCGGATCGAAGGGAACGTGACGGAACATAGGGAGTGACAAAAGGCTGTAGGATTGCAGGGCCCAGATGATGAAAGGCTTTGTGAAGAGTGCACATAGCCTTGAATTGCACTCTGGCCGCTATGGGAAGCCAGTGAAGTTCCCTTAGGGCATTCCTTGCTGACTGCCAGCGGGGAAGGTTGTAGAGCAGGCGAGCTGCACTGTTTTGGGTGACTTGGAGCTTCTGGATAACAAAGGAAGGGGCTCCCATATAGAGGACATTCCCATAGTCCAGGCGAGATAGTATGAGAGCCTGGACTAGGATCCTCCTTGCCTGAAATGGAAGCAGAGGGAGCACCTTCCGCAGCATCCTCATCAGTCCAAAACAGGTGGCTGCAGTCTTTGTGGCTTGAGCTGAGAAATTCAGGGCAGTGTCAAGCCAAACTCCCAAGCTTTTTATTTGGTCCTTGGGGGCTGGGGACGGGCCCAAACATGGTGGCCAAATGGAAGCAAAGACAGAGGGGGAGGGGTTACCTAATAAGATAACATCTGTCTTCTCCCCGTTGAGTTTTAAACAGGAAGATTGCATCCATCTGGCAACAGCCTCCAGACAGGGGCCTAGGGTGTTGGACGACACCTCCGTGTGGTCTAAAGAGACCACCAGTTGGGTGTCGTCCGCGTAGGTGACAATACGCACACCGAAGGGTTGGACAATCCTGTTGAGGGGTTCCATGTAGGTATTAAATAAGGTGGGGCTCAGGGAAGAGCCCTGAGGAACCCCACACCTGAGGGGATGTTTAGGTGACACTGCCTCGCCCTCGAAGACCTGGAAGAAGCGGTCAGTCAGGAATGATGTCAGCCAGTCCAGAGCCGGGCCCGACACGCCCATGTCTGCCAAACGTTGTAATAGCGTGACATGGTTAACCATGTCGAACGCGGCACTGAGGTCTAATAAGATGATGGCAACTTTGCCACCCTGGTCTAACACTGCTCTTGCTTCCTCTGTTACCGCTAGGAGGGCGGTTTCAGTCCCGTTAAGGGGACGAAACCCTGTCTGGGAGGCACGTAGAAGGCTGTTTGACTCCAGATAGTTCATCAGAGTGTTATTTACATGCCTCTCCAGCAGTTTGCTCAGCCAAGGGAGCAAGGAAATAGGACGATAATTCGCCAAATTGGATTGGTCGAGATTGGGCTTCCTCAACAAGGCCCTCACCATCGCGCACTTCCAGGAGGGAGGTACGGATTTAGAGGAGATGGAGGTGTTGAGAAGGTCCAATATGACCGGGCGAACTATGTCCATGGCCTTGATAAGGATCTGAGGGGGTGCTGAATCGTTAGGGGAGCCTGAAGTGACTTTAGAGATAAGCTTATCCAGAGCCGAAGAGTCTAAAGGTGGAATTGTGTCAAGCCTACACAGGACTGCGATATCAGAAGTGGAGGGAAGGGGGGGGTCCAGGTCATTATTAGCATCCCCAAAAGAGGAGTATATATTCTGTATTTTCCCAGAAAAGAACTCAGCCAGCTCGTTGCAGCGGTTTTGGGCGCCATCAGCAGAGGGGCATTCCGCAGGGGGTGAAATGAGTGACTTGACAATTTTAAAAATCTCCCTTGGGGCGTTAGCGGCTGCATTAATTTTGCTGCCGTAGAAGGCAGCTTGTGCCGTCTTTATCTCCTGTTTATAGAGCCTAATAGCGGCTCTATAATCATCCTTCTTAGACTTGGAGTAATCCTGTCTCCAAGCTCTTTCATATTTACGACAGGCTAATTTCATGGTCTTAAGAGTGGAAGTAAACCATGGGGCGGCTCTGGGTCTTTTTATGAGGTTGGTGGCCTGTACAGGAAGGACTGTGTCAAGTGTGGTAGAAATCCACTCATCAAAATTGTTAGCTGCTGTAGTGGAATTCGACACTTTCCCGGGTAAGTTTTTAATCAGAGCGGCTTCCCAGGCGGGGGGAGGAAGTGAGGACCATTTCCTGCCTCGATGTTTAACGGGGCCGCGAGTGGAGGGGGAAAGATTAGTGCGCCAAATGAAGGGAATTAAGAAATGATCCGTCCAGGGTAATGGGACTGGAGATTCGACTAAGAGATCGCTAATGTTGCTGTAAATGTGGTCCAGCAAGTGACCTCTATTGTGGGTTGGAAGAAATCCCTTTTGATGTAATTCTAGCGCGGAAAGATTGGAACAGAGGGTATTGGCTGCAGTATCATGAGGGTCATCTAAGTGCAAGTTAAAATCACCCAACAAGGTGAAGTTGGGTGAGGACAAGATGAGACCTGCAGTAAGGTCCGTCATTTTAGTTATAAAATTATTGAGAGTACCAGGAGGACGGTAGGCTAGAATGCCAGAAAAAGTAGTGGTGGGGGTAAGATCAAGTGAGAAATGAAAACTTTCGCAAGATGGCACAGTTATAGGGGTAATTCGGCATTAGAAAGATATTTGGAGCAGCATTCATGCAGTTAATTGAAGGAGGTGACACATTGATGAATGAAGCAAAAAATCAACATGACGGTGAAATGTAGAGAGGTGGCGCAGTTTGGAGCAAAAGAAGCCCTTCAGGGAAAGCGCATTGTGTATGCAAGCTGCACAATTAAAGGTGAATGCGCAAACATATTGTGAAAAAGTGCCATAAATTGTAAATAAATATATGTAGGAAAGCGTAAGAAATTGCAGCACTTGTAATAGAGAATATGCTGAAGCTGCGTTTACATGCAGGTTATTTGAGGAAGGTTCAGTGACACAAAATGGCCGCCGATATTATAGTCTTCTCAAAACGCGAGTAAAACTCGCTGAAAAGCAGCGTTCCTCAAAGGCATGCGGCAATATTGTAAACCTGAAGGAAATAGCTCACCGGGAGCAGTTGGTGTGAGGTGAGGCTTCTTGGTTGGCAAGCATGACCTGCGAGCGGATGCTCCGTAGTTTACGCTGTGAAGAGCCAAAATGGCGGTCGCGGCTGACAGAGAACGGCGTCCGCCATAAAATTGAAGAAAACGGACGTTCCGCCGCTCGGGTGCTGCCGCATTCAGGAGCACGATGTTGTCCTTGATGTCCGGTCGGGGAAGATGAAGTTTGCAGGCGCCGGGGATTGAGAAAAAGCAGCGAAGTCCCCAGTCGACCCGGAGCGCTCACATCAGAGCCGCCGTCCTCGCTGGGCGCCAAGCCACGCCCCCTTTTGTATCAGTTTTAGATGCCTCATTACCGTATAGATTTTATAGTGCTAATTATAGGAAATGATTTATCATTAAGTAATTGTTAATTGGTTGTTAATCATTATTTATTCATTCATTAGTAATAATTATGTTAATTGTGTAATTTTTTAGGAGCGGGTTGTGTGGTTTGCAGGGGTAAATGGTGGGAAGTAATTTATTTGTAATTAATTAATAAGTATTTGTTAATTAATGCCAATTATTGTTTAAAATTTAAATATGACAATTGTGTAATTAATTTTAGATGTGAGTTGTGGGGTTTATAGTGGTAAAGGGTGGGAAGTAATTTATTTTTAATCAATTATTAAGTAGTTGTTAATTGATATTAATTTATTATTTTTAAATTAATCATGGAAATTGTGTAATGATTTTTAGGTGTGTGTTGTGGGGTCTATAGGGGTAGAGGGTGGGAAGTAATTTTTGTTTAATCTATTATTATTTAGTTGAGCATTAATATTAATTCATCAATTGCTAATTAATTAGTGTAATTGTTTTTGTGTGTGTGAGTTTTGGTTTCATAGGGGTAATGTTTGGGGAGTAAATTCATTTTTTTCTGTTTTAATTTGTTAATTAATAATATTTATTTAAATGAAAGTAATTATGTTATTTATGGAGGTATATGTTTTTAAACTTAGATGTGTGCTGTGAATTGTGTGGTGTTATAGGGTAGGAAATAAAAAAAGATTACATTTATCATCGTCAAAGCTTTATTTCGATATACAAGATATCATAAAAGCGCATAAAAGATATAAAATCACAATTCATTTGCAATACATTGTAAAAAAATTATAATAAAAATCATTTATGTTACAATAAATAATTTAAAAGTAGATTAAACTTTAGCAGCTTTGTGTAGATTTATAATTATAAAAAAATTCAGCTAAAACTCTGGTCATTAGATAGCCTTCAGCCTAATCAACCAGGCCCAACTAAGAAATGTGACCACCCCACACACTAAGGTTGTGGTAGCATCAGCCTTAAGTATTCTGAGTGCAGTGGAGTGGTCCCTGGTTCCAAGCAACAGACACACAGGTTTAAGCCATTTCTGTCTAGGTTTAGCGTAGACTGGGCATACAAAAAACACATGAGGGATACTTTCAATGACACCTTCACAGAAAGGGAAGTATGAAGAGGTTTGGTGCGGGGGCTTCCACTTACTGGTATAATCACGAAGGGGGAGTGTTCCCAACCTAAACTGGATGAAAAGGGATCTGTCTCTTGGTTTGTTAATAAAATCTAGGTAGGTCTCCAGACGAGGCTTTAATTTATGCTGTCGAAACTCCTCAGTCAGCCTACCTAGGTTTGGGTCCCTCTGATCGCGCTCATCAACCCATGACCAATAGGCTCGCTTGGTTTCAACCTTGGATAGCGATACCCCAGGCTCCCAATCAGTTGGCAGGCCAGTCGCAAGAAGGAGCTTCTTTATATTTTTAATCCAACTAATTTTATGGGCACCATGAAGATTCATGACTTCTCTTAAGCCATCTACATACCTTGAGAACTCTGGGCTCCGCCATAGCCGGGCCAATATAAAAGGGGGCGTAAAGTGGCTAAATCCTTAATAGAGCGGCGACCCAGATCACTCAAGAGTGGTTTGGTAGGAGTAGCCCTCGGGACCGACACCAGCTCCTTAAGAAACTTGTTCTCTGCAGTAACTAGAGCATCAACACACTCAAAGCCCCAGAGCTCTGCGCCATAGAGGGCGCAGTCTACAGCTTTCACTGCGTAGATATCCAAAGCAGGGGCAATGGGCTTGGAGGTGGATGCACGATGTTCCCTCCCTAATATCCAACCACCCTTTTGTGGCTTAATGCCATTTTATCAATGTGTGACTGCCATTTCATTTTATCTGAAATTCTAATTCCCAAGTAGTCGAATTCTTTTACCCGCTCCAAAGACCCGCTCCAAAGACAACCCATCCAAGGAAAGGGTGGATCTTGACGATTACATTTATGTAATAATGTTTTTGTTTATAAATAATTTCTAAATAAAAATAGTTATTTGTTTGTAAATTAGTTTTAAATGTATTTAATATGTTATTTTTAGGTCTTTGTCATATATCTTTAACATTATAATATGTCTCTATTTTTTAGATTTTTTTAATATTTTCATATTTTGTTCATTTTATTTTATTTTTTAAATATTTTGTGTTGGTGATATTTTGTTTGTTTTAAAATTTTAACTGACTAGAGTAGGAATATACATTTTTACCCCTCAGCTATCCCAAACTTTCCCTATTGTTGCATTAACTGGAGTGGGTATAGTAATTTTTACCCCTCTGCTATCCACCATTTTCCCTACTGTTGCACTCACTGAAGTGGGAGTAGTCATTTTTATTCCTACGCTATCCAGCACTTTTCCTTCTGTTGCACCCACTGGAGTGGGAAATTATAATTTTTACCCCTTCGCTATCCAACATTTTCCCTAATGTTGCACTCACTGGAGTTTAAATAGTAATTTTTATTCTTCCGCTATCCAACACTTGCCCTACTGTTACACTAACTGGAGTAGGAATAGTAATCTTTACCACCCACTATACAACACTTTCTCCACTGTTGCACTCACTGGAGTGGGAATAGTATTTTTACCCCTCCGCTATCCAATACTTTCCCTACTGTTGTACTTACTGGAGTGGGAATATGTTTTTTTACCCCTCTGCTACCCAACACTTTCCCTACTGTTGCACTAAATGGAGGGGGAATAGTCATTTTTTTTCCTCCGCTATCCAACACTTTCCCTACTATTGCACTAACTGGTGTGAGAGTACCAATTTTTACCCGTCCGCTATCCAACACTTTCCCTACTGTTGCACTCACTGGAGTAGGAATAGTAATTTTTACCCATCATATTTATTTGTACATTTTTATATATACAATTATAAAATAAATTAAAATTAATAGTGTATTCATTGTCTTAAGTAAATATGTATAGAATACATTTTAAATATGTATGTTTACATTTTTTAGATTACATTTATTTGTTATATTTGGTAAAATTTTCTATTGAATCTACTTTATTATTTTAAGTTAATTTTATTATTTAATATATTTAATATTATTTTTATACATATATTAAAATCAATATTTTGTACAATTATTTTTTACATCAATATTTTTTCCTCTGTATATTTTTGTACCATTATAAGTATAGGATGTCGATATTCTTGACATCGATATTTATAACTCTATATTTCTGTATGGGGATATTTTAGGGGTCGATATTCTATCAGTGAACCCTCACTAGAACTTAGACAAAAGGGAAACCAAGAAATAGTCTGAAAGCATGTTGTTTTTAATATCATGTGTTAGAGGTTGTAAAATTATTGATAGAATACTCAATATATTTATCTTTTTTGTATATCAGCGATGCTAGAAGAAGTTAGTGCCCAACTCAATGAGCATGCAGAGCGGGGAGATTCAGAGTCTCTTTTTTCACCCTTTTCCTGGGTTAGCAGCTAATCAACATAGTCATGTCGTGTGCGGTTGGCTGTGAATCATAGACACACAGAATCACTTATCACTCCTGTAGGATCTGGACTACAGATTTACTGCCTTCTGCCTTTCTGAGTTTCATTCTCCTTACTTTCTGGGAATTTCATGAGATTTAGATGATGAAGAAATCACTGATGAAAACTAGTGGTGTGACAAAGGCTGGATTATGTGAAGACCTGCTAGGTTTCTTCATGATTGCTCAAAGAAAAGTTGATTCCTTGCAGTAGCCACAATGCCATCCTGCAGTTAATAGTGCAGATGAAATTGTCTTTTGAGGATGGTCCCACCTTGGAAAAAAGCCACAAGGCATACACCTCCTTGTAGCTCTTGATTTAAGATGAATAATAAATGAGAAGTAGATAAGCAAGGCATCAAACATTTCCCGACATCAGCATAGAGAAAAGAGTCAAGCCAGGACATCCAATAGAAAACCCCTAGGGAGTTCCGGCTACATCGAGCAAAATACAGGGGCCAGAAATGTATCACTTGGGTATGGACGAGTAACATAAACAGATTGCCAGCTATAGGAATTGTAGGGATGGGACTGAGAAAGCAACAAAGGACTTGGTTCATTCTTGGCATGGTTTCTTGAAAGGCGGGGACTGATACCAAGATATCTCATTAGAGGGAGTTTGTCAATCCACTGATTGGCAGGAAGCTAAATTGGTGCGTACATGGTACAGGTTAGTTGTGAAACCTTTTGTCATACAAAAAAAGACTTAAGCTTACTGGTTTTGGCGACATATGATGCAGTGATGAGCCCCCAACAGCCTAAGATACCAGGCGAAGACGCCATAAAAACTCTGAAAACCAGACCGGGCACGAGCAGAGGAGTTAAGTAACAGAGGATACAAAAAGCTATGATGAACAGCAAAAGGTACTGCAAAGGAGAAAGGTTAGGGGATTCATAAACCTGAGGCAAACAAAAGGGAACAAAAAAACGACATTTGTATGCTTAAACAGGTGCAAACTAGTGTGAAAAGAAAAGCCACAACAATTAAAGGGTACATTACCAAGAGCTGACTCAATGTGTGATTGGCCCTCAAGCACTAGATCTACCATGATTGTCCTGAGCGTGTCTTAAGAACCAGGAAGTGAGTATGAATTGAAAAACAAAGTCAATGAAGCAGCCTAGGGCCTGATTCACAAAGGCAATCTGAGAAAAAAGTCTAACTTTACGACTTTTGGTATTCACCGAGGTCATTTATGAGTCGTATCTTTACATCCACAGTCGGGCCGGAATCTCCGCACCCGGACTGTACTCTCTGCATCCAGACCCTACTCTACGGCTCCAGCCGTACTCTACGACTCGGGCCACATTAAGTGTAATCAATGGGCCGAAATACAATTTTTTACAAAAAGGAATATTAGGAATGTGTGATAAATGGTAGAGGAGGTCATGAAAATCAGTGTCAGCAAGAAAGGGGTGTGACCAGACACTATATCATATCTCAGAAAAGTTTGCTCCTTTGCATCATGGTAAATGCAGTCCATGATTTGCACTCCCCTCAGTATTGACTGTAGTGTCATACTACAGTCAGAACTAAGGAGAGCACAAATCGTGGACTGCTCAACACTGAGGAGAGTGCAAATCATGGACTGCATGTACCATGATACAAAGATGTACACTTTTCTGGGATATGATGTAGTGTCTGGCCACACCCTTTTCCATGCTCAAACTGATTTTCATGACCTCCTATATCATTTATCACACATTCCTTTTTGTAAAAAAATGCATTCTTGCCCATTGATTACACTTAATCCGGTCCGAGCCAGAGAGTATGGCTGAGCCAGAGAGTACGACTGGAGCTGGAGAGTACGGCCCGGTTGCAGAGAGAACGTTCCGGGTGCGGAGATTCCGGCCTGACTGCGGACATAAAGATACTACTCATAAATGATGTCTGTTAATACCAAAAGTCGTAAAGTTAGACAATTGTCTCAGATTAACTTTGTGAATCAGGCCACTAGTGTACAATTTCTTTCAGTGGTTATCTTCACATTCTCCATTGTTTCCAGGCCTGGATAAACCACTATGTGATCCCAAGTATTTGTTGAAACTGAATTTAATATAGGGTCCCGTCTTCCTCTGCATGCACAATTACTTATTTACGCTAGTATAAACATTGGTGCTGGAACCATTTTCAGAGTGGGGGTGCCTCCAGCAATGCTGGAATTACTGAAGTCATAAGTATTGTCAAAAAATCCAAACGTCACTCAAAGAACAAGTTTACCAAATGAATCATGCCCACTCAGCAGGAGGGCTCTTTGACATAATATTGAGGAGACACATATTGAGTGGACCTACCATCATGTTACAAAAATCTAGTATCAAAATATCAAGAAGGTAAGTGCAATAAGGTAAGTATAGATTTACAATTCGTAACTCCATACCTACTTACCTCGAAGATATATAAATCTTCACAGTACACATATGTGGAGTTAAGTATAATTAAAGTTTGTTTACCCATAGAAACTTACCTTCATGATATTTCTGTTCTCTATAATCTTGACACAATATTTTGTCCACAAGATATTTTTTCTCTGATATTTTGTGCAAAAACCTGCAGGACAGTAGTAAGGGTGAAGTAAATAGCCGGTGGTGCATTTTGAAGCATACAGTCACAGAATATATCTTTAAGCATGATATGGTAGCATACCACCAATTACAAATAGCATAATTTCCATTGAAATGGCCAGAAAATTTGCACTGATGTGTGATTTTAATAGGAAACCTATATAGCACAAAAATTATAATGTATGGGAATCACTTTTCAACAAATATTTACCATTTCCATATCTCCAAGTAAGTGCCTTGATTTGTTTTCATCCTATTAAAACTTTTGTTTCATCACACTTCAGAAAAATAACAAAAGTGCTTCATTCTGCTTTCCAAATTGCAGTTATATTTTGAAATATGTGTATGGTTATTTTACAGGTATTTAAATATTGCGCGTTAGAAATAAACTGATATACTACATCATTTTGTTTCTCACTCCCTATACAGCAGCAAAACTACAAGATCATTTGCTTTACAAAAAACGTAATTTTGCATTCAGAGAAGGAAAAGTAAACATTAATTACATGTTAAAAGATTGGGCAACAATTTGTCAGAAAATATAACGTGACATTTGAGCTTTGTCTTTGAATGCACAACAAATTTGACAAGATAATATTAAAATGTAAGAGCATCTTTATTGCTCATGCACCTCCTGAACTCTAGCATGGATATTTTGGGGGTGCTGCAGCACCCCTGCACCCATATTTCCAGCGCCTATGGGTATGATGAATGTAAGAGAGTGCTAGGTATGGGTAGGAACCACCTAGGCGCGATTGGCATCAGGACAATCTTCCCTCCAAATTGAGGAAAAACAAGTTTAATGTGTAAATAGGGACTCCCTGTAAACAATGACAGTTCTCAGTGCAGGGAAAGCATTAATGTATAGACAGCACCCATGAGCTACTATGTATACATACCCAGTACATGGTCACTATATACATGGGCCAACAGACTGATATTTGAAAAATATATATATTTTATTATTAACTCAAAATTTCTTTGAAACCCTGATGTACTGTAATGTAATAAATTAGCAGTACATCTTGAAAATTCAAATATTGTCACACAAACATAATCATTATAGGTCAGAGAGCGCGGTTTGGAATATTGATGAATCTTCCTTTTGATCTTATGAAGATTCATCAATAAACCAAAGCTACGGTCTATAATGAGCATGTTTGTGTGGCATTATTGGAATTTTAGAGATGTACTGATAATCATAATATTGGACTGAATGTGAGTCCATTGAAAACATTAAGACATATGAAGATATCAAAGCTTTTTGCACAGTGAGGGTGTATTGTTGTGTGATTGTGTGACTAAGAATTTTGAGTGTTGAATTAATATTAAAATATAAAAATATATTTTTAAGTCTCAGTCTGTTGGCCCATGCATTTAGTAACAATGTACTGTGTATGTATACATAGTTGCTCTGGGGTGCTGTATAAACATTAGAAAAAACAAGTTTATTCCTTTAGAACAGGGAGCTGACTACCTCTGTCTGCCCATCATGACAGAAAGAGTTTCATTACCTCGGTATAACTCTATGATCTGCTTGTAGTGCCTCTAAGAGCTCGACTAGGAGTCAGGAGCAAAACAGCCTGGTAACCACCAGCCCGAGTTACCTATAGTGGGGGCATCGGTAAACCCTTGGGCGGAAATACTCATGATTCCAGAAATTTGGGAAATAACCTTTGGAGACAGTGTTGTCACACTTATTCCCACATGGTTTTGGCCAGTGAGTTTTGCTGCTTTCACCAGCAGGAGTGTGCTGTGAAATATCCCCAATCCAAGGATTTGCCTTGGATCCCTGAGTCCTGAAGGAGCCAGTATCACCTAGTACAGCCTATCAGGATTACTCTGGCACTGAGAAAGAGACCCCAAGAGCCAGTTGTCCACAGTTCAACCCTAAAGTCACATATTCAGTGCCAGCCCAATATTTTAGTGAATACCTGACTATCAGTGAATAGTAGAGACTAGCATTTGTCAAACGCTGACCCTCTTACTGTTCTGTCTTCCTTCCATCCGGATCACTGCAATCATGTCTTACTTTTAAAAAATATATATTTGTAATATGTGATAAATGCACAATATGATGGCTCCTACGGTCGTGTTTGTTATTCCAACACAATAATCTTCAATACCGCAAACCTCACAGCTTTACATAACCTCACTGCTGATTTTTTTGTCCTTAAGTACCGCATTGTCACCGTGTTCTGTGGGGCATATTTAACAAATATTCATGCAGCGAGCCACCATGCTGTGCTGCGCTACGTGAAAGGGAGAGGGCACAAATGCACCATATTTAACATTATATAGCAAATTCCTGCTCTCTGCCTGCGCTGGTGCATAAACTACTGCCTAGAGCCAAAACAGACACCCTTGCACCAGGGTGCAAAGGTGCCTGTAGAGTTGGCAGTGTTGTTTTTGTTCAGGAAGGGGCACCTTACTGCACACAAACAATCCTCAGAGGCAGGGCCGGACTGAGAACCAAAACCAGCCTTGGCAAAGTGCTTGGCCAGCCCCCTGGGGGTGCAACCGAGCTCTTTACCGGGGCCGATTTTCAGACGATTAAACGGCACTGTAACAAAAACGCCCCCCCCAGGTCCCAAAACCGGCTCCTACCCTTGTGGCGCACCGGGGGATTGCCTGGTGTCCGCAACGGCCAGTCCGGGCCTGCTCAGAGGCAGTGTCTTCTTTCAGCGTGCGCTGCAGAATGTAACACGCGTAGAAAGAGGAGAAATAAAGTTACATTTCCTCATTGCATTTCTGGTGGGTAGGCATACAATTCTTACACATTCCGAGGTCTACCAGTATTGGTAAATCTGGAAATATGTCAGAATGCATGGGTGAAGCGTAGTGCGTGGGAACACCTACGCTTCACCCATGGAAAGCCTCCCTACCATAGATTCACACAAGGCAGCGACTTGTGCTGCCATGCATTACTCTAGATTTATCATGTCACGCAGGGCCAGGCAAAGTGGCTTGCGTGGCTTGGCAGATCTCAATTTAGGTTTTGCGTCAACGAGCGTTGCCTTGCATGGCGCAGGGCGAAACAAAACCTTTCATAGATTTGGCCCTGTATTCACTTCAGAAATGCTAAACTTCTAATAAATGCAGAAATAAAAACAATTGCCATTTTGCAAATTGAACTAAAGTTGATTTTCCCACAAAAATGTCTATGTTTTGGCTTTAATGCTTTAAATAAGTATGCTGTTTTTACAAAAGTTTCAAAAATAAAAGACAAATAGAAACAAAACACCACGAGTGATTTTATAAGTCTAATAAAATCTAGTTTGGAATTTTTGCAATGAGTAAAGATTTATTTGGCTATCTAGTTGGAATTCAGAACATCGTACTATTACTCTGCAGCTTGAACATACATCTACGCAGTTCAAGACCAACTCTTCACCTTTGTCAGTCCCTGTTTTAACATCCGTTTCGTCTTTTTCTTTGGGGAGTCGGTGGTCCTCAAGGGATCCCCTTTGATCAGCCAATCCTTTCCCTTTTCCCTACTATGGATTGAAATGCCTGATGTCTTTTGAGCCACTATTACCAGCCCCCTGCTGAGATTTTTCTCAATTAGGCCTCATCCCACAAACAGTGCGCACGTGAGGTCACCGACCCTCCATGTCAGAACAGAGGGAGGATGATGTTAATATGCCTTATATTTCACCTGGCATTCTTTTTTTTATCTCTTGAGGATCGCGCATTCTTGAAGCAATCTTTGCTTCTAAGATCTCCTGTCTCTTTATGCCTTTGAGAGTGCGTCTGCCTATGGAATACTGTTCAGTTATTGCCACATGATACAAGTATGACACATGAGTGTGCGGCGAATAAGCCTGGGCTCCTTTTAAAACCAGGGTATAAATACCGTGATCACAGCGGCAATGGGCTTGTGTACCGGGTATAATTTCCCAGAATGTCGTTAATGCCCGTGTAGTGCTGCCTCGAGGTGGCATAGACGTTTTTTGCCATAGCAGCCCTTCACAAGATGATTACATTCACTCAGTAGATTTGCAAAGTAATGTTAAGGGATAGCTGACAAGGTATTATAATGCCAACCCGAATAAGCAGTGATTCAGACTGAATCAGGTGTTTCCCAAATACATTTTGCAGTGTTTATGTGTTTCCATTAAGAGTGGCTACTTTCTCATGAGGTATGTATCATGGTTGAAAATTGATTTTTCACTGCGGCCTTTCATATTTCGTTTTTTTCCCTTCCGAGACGAGTGGGCCCTTTGAGTGTACCCTGCTGCCTACATGCAGAACGTGTAGCAATCGTAACATGGCAGGGGCACCGAGAAAATCAATTGCTCAGGTGCGCTGCTGCATCAGTTTCAGAATTCAAATCTTCATGCGTTTGATTCCTTTTTTCACACTGTACTTCCCTTTTCTAAATGACTCACAAGTCAGAACAACAACTCAATGCAATCATATTTTTCATGTTGCATTCAGAAGCAAATTCACTGTTTAATAGAGAGAAAAGGGGAGGGAATCAAAGCGTGCTGGAGATAGAGAGAGGTAGAAAGAAAGGGAGCATGTGAGATAGAACGATCTATATATAGAATACATAATGGATAGCTGTGTAAAATGGGTATATATAGACAGTTAAGTGTTCTGGTGACATTTATAAGCCACAAGGCTGAATCTCGAACTGGTAAAGGATCATAAGGGGTGTTGCTGCTTTGGGGGGTCCTGGTTGGGGTGTTGCACCCCCCCACCCCCCCCCAATAAAACTACTATAAATGGTTGGGTGCAGATGTTTTCAGTCGGTTTTCTCCTGGGATTTTTACATAGATGTTTACATACACACACTCAGACCAAAAAAAAACACATGCACGCACACGTACTCCATCTGTCATCTCTTTTATAAAGGTCTTAAAAAATGTTGGTTATTTTACAAAATCAGTTTTAAGTAACTCTTACAATCTGTTTTCCGTACATTTCCACTGTTCTATAAACTGAACTTGTGCACTGCTTCTCTTATAACGCATTTTAGCATTATATGCCAGCATGGTTGTTGGAAAAACTGATACTCTCAACCCCCAAGTATTAACGGCCAAGCTACGCCCCTGAGGATCATTTTACACATGTTACTCATTATATCCTTTTTATATTACATGATTTAATAAATAATGTTATTACTCCTCAGAGAGATCTGAGCATTTGCACATGATTCATTTAGTA
Organism: Lissotriton vulgaris; assembly: GCF_964263255.1. Taxonomy (NCBI): domain Eukaryota; kingdom Metazoa; phylum Chordata; class Amphibia; order Caudata; family Salamandridae; genus Lissotriton; species Lissotriton vulgaris. Next base: position 1,438,463,393 of record NC_141689.1, on the reverse strand, counting down.
CTTATTATTTGCCGGTGACAGTCATTATGCCTGTTATTGTTTTGAGGATTGTGTGGTTTCGTTGGGGATAATGCAGAGTTCATTTTAAGTAAATTAAAACATGCCCTTTAAAATGGGCTCTTATTTTGTAGTGCAAGACATATTTCAAGAAACAATAAAGTGAAGTATGGAATGGTGTAACTTTTTGCAGACACACTAGGGATGATTAATTAGTACAGGGGTCTCCAAACCGGTCCTGGAGGGCCGGATCCATGCCAGATTTTTTGGATATCCCCATTGAGATACATGTAGTTTTTTTTTTAATCTGGCATGGATCCGGCCCTCCAGGACCGGTTTGGAGACCCCTGAATTAGTAGATGCCTGCATCATAGATAGGGGCCACCGGATAGTCAGGGGCTACTGGGCACAACCATGATGGTTGAGGCCTTTTACTCCTGATGTCCCAGGCCCCACCTAGTATGGATACTGAGCAATTGGGCCAAGTATCCTTTCTGCAATGGACTCTCAATGATAACTGTGGATGTGAGCAGACAAAGGCACCCTCTGGAGGGAAGTGTAGACACAGGTGAGTGAACATGACTCATAATTCAAAGTGCACACAATACTAACAATAAATCAATGTACACAAAATACTTATATAAAAAAAGAAGTATTTTATTTCTAACTCTATACATTCAAAGGAATATCGGCATTCATGTGCAACAACTTAATCCTCTTGATGCCAAGGCTCTAGTAGTTGTCAGGCAAATCCCTGTTCCACTCTCTTCCTTATAATGTGGTCAGAGTTGTTCCCATCCACTGGAGGCCGCATCCAGGGCATGCTTAGTAATTGGCCGTTCTCAAGAGTTCCCCTTTGACTCTTTCTGAATTAGTCTAAAGTGTCTATGGAGCCACCGCACCATCAGCAGCAAGTCACTGTGGTCCCACAGGTCCAGTTCTAGTTGGTATGGAAGCCTTCAGCAGTGCAGCAAGTAACCTCGCTGCACTCGCTCACAAAACCTGATCCTGTTAAGCGAAGTAGGACAGCTTGAAGTACACCGGGCAGCACCTGGCATGCGTAGGCTGTCTTCCTTGACCAGCATTGCCGGCTTGTCCCAGCGATTGGAGTTGCTACCACTCTTTGAAGATTAAGTAAGTCATTCTTCACTTCATAGGAGGGAGGAGAATCGATCCTCCAGCTCCTAACTGGAGTCCAGCGAGGGTGCATGGTTTCCGGCATTATCCTTTACTGTCTTCAGGAGAATAAGTCAGGTGCAGTTCTTGGTGTGTGGGCATTAATCGCTGGCCACAGCCGCAATATTCAGTCCGGGTAATGACCAGAACTTCTGACAATGTTGGTACTGGCAGCTCCTGCCAGCATAAGGGGTTGCAGCTGTACTTCCCAGTCTAGGTGCATATTTCTCTGGTGTACTTGTACTTGCCTATACCATGGTGGCACTGGTTTACTTGCCTATACCATGGTGGCACCTTCTAGCAGACAGGGTTGCTGCTTAAAGCAGACACAAGTCTCAATGTGCTGGTAACAATAAATTCAGCAGTGGCCCCCTTGGGTGTGCAGGGTCCCCACAACGAGGCAGTGTGAGTCTGGTGCTTCCATCATGGCACTCACTACATGGTTCAGATCACAGTATCCCTCTTCTGGCATACAGGGATCATCAGATTGGTTCTGCACACAGGCAATGACCCGATCTGTGAACAGCCACTCCCTCACACCTTTCTCAGGGAGTCCTCTTGTTTGGCTCCCCCACTGGACCTCGGTCCGTCCAACACTCTCATCTTCGTCACAGGGCACATTGATCTTGGCAAGCAGGTAGGCACTGGTGCTCCATGGACCAGGGTAAGTGATTTGGTTTCCCTAGGTGATGTTCTCTTAACCCACAGGGAGACAATTTTTTAAAACCACTGCGATGTGTGCGGCTCATTCTTTCTGTCAAAGAGAGGCTGTGTGTGATATAATGCGGCATGTTCCTGCCGCGGAGCTACGCACCGCTTAGAGAAGTGCGCCACAACTACCCACAAGCGGACCAAAAGGTGACGAATATTATTGGGTAGTGGTAGCCACCAGGGACCGACCCCTGGTAAAGGTCTCTGCACGCTTCAAAATGGTGCGCAAGGGGATCGCGGCAAATGTGTACTGACAAACTGCACAGACATCACCCACTGGAGGGAAAGAATCGTGAGGCTGACTACAAAGACCACAAGGCTCCACACTGCAATCCACCGCAGAGCCCACTAGAGGGTTAATCACTGAGATATGAAGGAAGCAAGGTGTTGGTCTTTGGAAGTACGGCCCCCAGATGTCTGTAGCTCCTCCTCTGAAGAAGGCCAAAGGTTGGCCGAAATGCATCAGGAAGGACTACCGGAGCTTGGATTGTAAATATAAGGACTATCGGAGCTTGGACTGCAATTACAATTTTTTAAACGACCGCGATGTGTGTGGCTCATACTTTCTGTCAAAGAGAGGCTGCGTATAATATAATGCGGCATGGTCCTGCTGCGGAGCTACGCACTGCTTAGAAAAGTGCACCATAACTACCCGCAAGCGGACCAAAAGGTGAAGAATATTATTGGGTAGTGGCAGCCACCAGGGACCGACCCCTGGAAAGTTCTCTGCACGCTTCAAAATGGTGCGCAAGGGGATCGCGGCAAATGTGTACCGGCAAACTGCACAGACATCGCCCACTGGAGGGAAAGAATCGTGAGGCTGACTACAAAGACCACAAGGCTCCACACTGCAATCCACCACAGAGCCCACTAGAGGGTTAATCACTGAGATATAAAGGAAGCAAGGTGTTGGTCTTTGGAAGTACGGCCCCCAGATGTCTGAAGCTCCTCCTCTGTAGAAGGCCAAATGTTGGCCGAAATGCATCCGGAGGGACTACCGGAGCTTGGATTGTAAATATAAGGACTACCAAAGCTTGGACTGCAATTACATTTTTTAAAACAACAGCGATGTGTGCGGCTCATTCTTTCTGTCAAAGAGAGGCTGTGTGTAATATAATACGGCATGGTCCTGCAGCGGAGCTAGGCACCGCTTAGAAAAGTGCGCCACAACTACCAGCAAGCAGACCAAAAGGTGACGAATATCATTGGGTAGTGGCAGCCACCAGGGACCGACCCCTGGTAAAGTTCTCTGCACGTTTCAAAATGGTGCGCAAGGGGATCGCGGCAAATGTGTACTGACAAACTGCACAGACATCACCCACAGGAGGGAAAGAATCGTGAGGCTGACTACAAAGACCACAAGGCTCCACACTGCAATCCACCGCAGAGCCCACTAGAGGGTTAATCACTGAGATGTAAAGGAAGCAAGGTGTTGGTCTTTGGAAGTACGGCCTCCAGATGTCTGAAGCTCCTCCTCTGAAGAAGGCCAAAGGTTGGCCGAAATGCATCAGGAAGGACTACCGGAGCTTGGATTGTAAATATAAGGACTACCAAAGCTTGGACTGCAATTACATTTTTTAAAACCACCACAATGTGTACGGCTCATTCTTTCTGTCAAAGAGAGGCTGTGTGTAATATAATGAGGCATGGTCCTGCCGCGTGCTATGCACCGCTTAAAAAAGTGCGCCACAACTACACGCAAGCGGCCCAAAAGGTGACGAATATTATTGGGTAGTGGCAGCCATCAGGGACCGACCCCTGGTAAAGTTCTCTGCACATTTCAAAATGGTGCGCAAGGGGATCGCGGCAAATGTGTACCGGCAAACTGCACAGACATCGCCCACTGGAGGGAAAGAATCGTGAGGCTGACTACAAAGACCACAAGGCTCCACACTGCAATCCACCACAGAGCCCACTAGAGGGTTAATCACTGAGATATAAAGGAAGCAAGGTGTTGGTCTTTGGAAGTACGGCCCCCAGATGTCTGAAGCTCCTCCTCTGTAGAAGGCCAAATGTTGGCCGAAATGCATCCGGAGGGACTACCGGAGCTTGGATTGTAAATATAAGGACTACCGGAGCTTGGACTGCAATTACATTTTTTAAAACTACAGCGATGTGTGCGGCTCATTCTTTCTGTCAAAGAGAGGCTGTGTGTAATATAATGCGGCATGGTCCTGCAGCGGAGCTAGGCACCGCTTAGAAAAGTGCGCCACAACTACCCGCAAGCAGACCAAAAGGTGACGAATATCATTGGGTAGTGGCAGCCACCAGGGACCGACCCCTGGTAAAGTTCTCTGCACGTTTCAAAATGGTGCGCAAGGGGATCGCGGCAAATGTGTACCGGCAAACTGCAAAGACATCGCCCACTGGAGGGAAAGAATCGTGAGGCTGACTACAAAGACCACAAGGCTCCACACTGCAATCCACCGCAGAGCCCACTAGAGGGTTAATCACTGAGATATAAAGAAAGCAAGGGGTTGGTCTTTGGAAGTACGGCCCCCAGATGTCTGAAGCTCCTCCTCTGAAGAAGGCCAAAGGTTGGCCGAAATGCATCAGGAAGGACTACCGGAGCTTGGATTGTAAATATAAGGACTACCGGAGCTTGGACTGCAATTACATTTTTTAAAACCACCGCGATGTGTGCGGCTCATTCTTTCTGTCAAAGAGAGGCTGCGTGTAATATAATGCGGCAGGGTCCTGCCGCGGAGCATCGCATCGCTTAGAAGAGTGCGCCACAACTATCGGCAAGCGGACCAAAAGGTGACGAATATATATATATATAAATATATATATATATATATATATATATATATATATATATATATATATATATATATATATATATATATATATATATATATATATATATATATATATATATATTCACTGAAAAAACCATAGGTTTCACACCAGTTATAGTTAGGAATTAGCATTTAAAAAACCTATCAAATTCACTGAAAAAAACCATAGGTTTAACACCAGTTATAGTTAGCTGGAAATTTTACTGACATAAAACCATTGAAATTCCCACGTTATAGTTAGTTGGACTCACTATTATTATTATTATTATTATTAAGGGGCATTTATAGAGCGCCTGGTTACGCAGAATGCGTGTCCCCGCGCTGAACTGAAGCACTCTGAGAGAGAAGTAGGGGAGGAGCCCACTTATTTAGAAAAGAGGTAAGTTTTTAATTTCCTCCGGAAACTAGATTCGGAGGGGTCCAGACGGAGATTAAGAGGTAAATTATTCCAGTTTTTTGCCGCCAGGTATCGGAAGGATCTTCCTCCCATACAGGCCTTTTTCACCCTAGGGACCTTAAGTAAGCCTCCATGCGAGGAGCGCAGTGCACGAGTAGGTGCGTACCTTGTAATAAGGTTCTGGAGTGGTGCTGGCGCCTTTTTAGCGAGGATACGGTGGCAGGTACAGAGGGACTTAAATTCAACTCTGCTCCTCACTGGCAGCCAATGGAGTGACTGGAGGGCGGCCTTGGAGTTCGATCTTTTTGGGAGGTTTAAAATGAGGCGAGCTGCAGCATTTTGTAGCACCTGAAGTCGATTAATCGCTTTACAGGTAGCTCCCAAATAGAGTAGGTTGCCAAAGTCCAAGCGTGAGGTGACTAGAGCATGCACCAGCGTTCTGCGGGCGGCCGTAGGGAGAAGAATTAGGACTTTCCGCAGAGTTTTTAAAATGCTGAAGCACATGCCCGTCACCCTGTTAATCTGTGGTCCGAAAGACAGATCAGTATCTAGCCAGACCCCGAGATTTCTGACTTCTTTCCGAGGTGTGGGGGCCTCGCCTAGTTAGTTAGTTGGACTCACTATAACTTGCACGTGTAATGCACTGATGACACCATCCAGTGAATGTGTGTCTTTCAGATAAATAAATATGTTTTATATATGTATGTTAAGGTCGATGGAAGAATATTTGTTTAAATTATTGTCTTAATGGATGTTTTTTTAAAAAAAAATAATTGGATATCTGCCTTATTAAGTGTATCTTAGTGAATACATATATTAGCGAGTGAAAGTAGGTCAGTCTCTCTGTCATCAGTGATGTCATGAGTGATGTCACTGACCATGTCATGAGTGATGTAATATGTGATGTCATCAGCAGTGCATTACACGTGCAAGTTATAGTGAGTCCAACTAACTATAACGTGGGAATTTCAATGGTTTTATGTCAGTAAAATTTCTAGCTAACTATAACTGGTGTTAAACCTATGGTTTTTTCAGTGAATTTGATAGGTTTTTTAAATGCTAATTCCTAACTATAACTGGTGTGAAACCTATGGTTTTTTCAGTGAATTTCATAGGTTTTTTAAATGCTAATTCCTTTCTATATCGAGTTTCTAACCTTTTTTTTTTTTTACAATTTGCTGGGTTTTTTTAAGTATTCATTTTTTTGATATATTTTTTTTCTTTTGCGCTCTGGGTGCGCGCTCCGGGAAGCTTTCAGCTAAGCTCTCCGGTAAGCTTTCCGGTGAGCTCACCTGAAAGCGCACCCAGAGCGCTACTGTCGTTCGTGAAAAAAAATATGAATGAAAAGTTAATAATAATGCAAAACATTTCGTTCCATACAAATAAAATCCGTTTTTTTTATAAGGAAAATGATTATGTATTTCTGTAAAAGTTTGATGACGTCACTTTGGCGCGCAACGTAAGTGCCCTCGTAAGCGCCTACGATCGCGCCGCGTAAACGCACCCGGAAGCGCCCAAGATCGCGCCACGTTTGCGCCCCGGAAGCGCCTACGATCGCGCCGCGTAAACGCACCCGGAAGTGCTCCGGAGCGCGCTGCGTAAGCGCGTCGGGTCATGTGACCCTAAAATAACACTTTTCATTGGTTGCTAACAATTTTTTTTACAAAGAATGAAATCCCCACCCATTTCCTTCACTATTGCTTTGTACTTGGAGAGAGCAAGAGCTGTTCTGTGTACTATCTTCATCTCCTACTTTCCTAATCTACAGCAATGGCTGCAAGAGAGTCATCCAGCAGTGATTCAGAGGCATTTGTAGATGAGGACCCTCCTAGGCAGAAGAAAAAAATCCATTTCATCTGGAAATTTTATAACATCCCTGAAGGAGAAAAAAAAGTCAACGCTCCAAAAGTAACCTGCAAAATATGTGGTAGTACTTTATCCAGAGGCAATCCTCTGAAAAAATATAGTTTTGGAAATGCCAATTTAATCAGGCATGTCAAAAGAAGACACCCAAACAACTTTGCGAGGGAGAGTGTCAGAGACCTGGCACGGAAATTACCCACAGATGGCGGCAGCACCTCCACTGGTGGAGCAACACCTTCGGGACCATCCCGTAGAAGAATGGTCCCTAACATACAGCCAGAGTTTGCAGGCATCAAATTTCTGTGCACGGAGTGTGACGAACTGCTCTGCTATGGGGAGCAGAGTGTTGAACTCATTGCCCAAAAGAAACAGCAACACCGCTGCCCTGACAGTCCCTACATTTTCAAATTTTTTTGCTCCTGTTGAGCCATTTTGGAATCCCTGTTTTTTGTTTTTCCCTTGACAAAAATCCAAAAAAATTATAAAATTGTTTTAAAAAGCCAAAAAAAGTTCAAAAAGTTCAAAAAACACAAAAAAAATATAAAACAACAAAAAGAAGAAAAAAAAAAGTTCTTTTTAGAACTACCTCCAATTTCTAAATAAAGGCTTTTTTTTTTATAAACTGTCATCTTTTTCCCTCATTTTACGCTCCCCGGTGCGCTACCTGGTGCGCGTACCAGGCGCTTCCCCCACGCAAAACGAAAAAAAAAAAATATATTTTAAATGCCCCGCGGGGCCCTTTTATAGCCCCCACATCAAACCTAGGGGGTCAAGGGGGGGTCTACCCTGCCCCCTTATGGTCATTTCCCCCTTTGTTTTGGCCAACTCTCGTGTCTCGATCCTACCGAGACACAAGATGGCGGCCGCTCCGGACTGTTTAGAATGTATACAGACAACTGAGAGCCAATCAGCTTTCTGCGCGCAAGTCGCGTGTCGCGCCGGGAGCGCACTCCGGTGCGCGCACCGGAGAGCGCCTATAAATATATATATTTTTTGGAACCTAAATTACTCAAAATCCACTGCAGCACATATCTTGAGACATAGCAAAGGGACATCGGGCTACCAGTCCCTACAATTTTGCCAAGTTTGGTGGAAATCCATTCAGCCATTCGGGCTAAAAGTGAAATCGACCGCCCTATGGAAATTAACATGGGGAAAACGCGTTTTGGGACCCCCCTTTTATCTCGGCCCCCGCTTGACGTATCCCCCCCAAACTTTCAAGGAAGAACCGCATCTCGACGAGGCCATTTTCAGGAAATTTTCAGGCAGATTCGTCAACCGGTGCCAAAGTTATTCCAAATAGAATTTTGAGATTTAACATTGAAAAAAATCCTAACTATAACTACCTACTGGCGACCGCCAGTAGGTAATATATATATATATATATATATATATATATATATATATATATATATATATATATATATATATATATATATATATATATATATATATATATATGTATATATATATATATATATAAAAAAAAATATATATATATATTCACTGAAAAAACCATTGGTTATAGACCATATATAGTTAGGGATTAGCCTTTTCAAAACCTTATTTTACTCACACAAAACCATTGAAATTTCATATATAGTTAGTTCCACTAACTATATATCGCGCACCCGCAATCCACTGCTGATGATGTCACATATTACATCATTCATGACATGGTTAGTGACATCACTGATGACATCACTGATGACATCTCAAATGACATCACTGATGACATCACTGATGACAACATCCAGTGACTGTATGTTTCTGTAAAGTTAAAATATGTCTTACATATTGAAGAATGAGTGGATGTATAAGTGTCTGGTTGAAGGATTTAGTAGGTGCATGACTGACTGTATGAGTGAGTGATTAAATGTGTCTCACTGAGTGCATGGGTTAGTGACTAAACTGTTTTAATTTGTGCATCATTATATCTGTTGTTCTACAAACTGCTGCATATGTTGATCAGTAGCTATATGAGTAACTGTATGGGTTATTCATTGGTTGTCCAAGTATTTGTATGGGAAACTGAGTGTGTGTGTATGGGTGGCTGGGAGGTGTGTGACTCTGTACATAGATGTGTGAGTAGTTGATTCACTATATGTATGGGTTCAAAAGTGCATGTGGAAACAGCTGTATGGGCGGTTGACTGTGCATGAGTGTATTAGTGAGTGAATGGATATCTCAGTGCTACATGTCAAAGTAAGTACATATGTAAAACACAGTACATGTGAGAGTTGACATATATAAATAACTGTGCATAAGAGCCAGTGAATGTGTGAGTGGCTGTATGGATCATTGTGAACATGTATCAGGGATTGTATAAGAGAGTAAAGTAAATATGTGTTAGTATATGTTTGAATAAGTAAGGTGTGTATAACTGTATAGTTGAGAAAATGGAGGTGTGATAGATTTTTTGCATAACTGACTAGGTGTGTGAGTAACTCCATGGATGAGTGACAGTCTGTGACTGTCTGTTTACACTGATTGTATCTAAGGTTATATTAGAGTCTGAAGAGGTTCATGGTATTATCACATGAATGATATCATCAGTGATGTGATCAGTCATGTCAAATGAGATGTTATCAGTGATTTTATCAGTGATGTCATTTGAGATGTCATCAGTGATGTCATTTGAGATGTCATCAGTGATGTCATTTGATATGTCATCAGTGATGTCATCAGTGATGTCACTAACCATGTCATGAATGATGTAATATGTGACATCATCAGCAGTGGATTGCGGGTGCGCGATATATAGTTAGTGGAACTAACTATATATGAAATTTCAATGGTTTTGTGTGAGTAAAATAAGGTTTTGAAAAGGCTAATCCCTAACTATATACGGTCTATAACCAATGGTTTTTTCAGTGAATTTTCAAGGTTTTGTAAATGCAAATTCCTAACTATATATGGCCTATAACCTATGTTTTTTTCAGTGAATTTCATTGGTTTTTTAATAGCAAATATCAAAAGCTGTCAAATGTCAAGTACGTAATAGGTAAAAACTTTTTCGTGTTTATGCACGCTGATGTGCTTTGAACGCTGCCCCCCCCTCTTTTCTCTTAGTAGTACTCTCTCTTTGCAGATAGTGAAGAGTAGTTAACGCAGGCCTTTACCCCCGTTGTAATCCATCGTGTCTGCTTGTCTCTCCATTTGATTGATTGTTATCCAAGCATTTACTGTTTTACAATTGATTCTCTTTGGTTCATTCTCTATTTACAAACAAGCACAAAGTCGTAATACTCTGTTTAGTCTTTGCAGATAGTTAAAAATCGTGAAAAATCGTGTAAAAAAATAAAATTAATCGAGCAAAATCAGTAGGCCACTAATTGGATCTCTTTTTGACCTCGCTAAAATAGAAATATTAGGAACAACCCTTCATGAGAAATACGAAAATAGTGAGATGAGCTGAGCTCCACACCATGAGGGCTGCAAGACAGCTCGGCTCCGTCACCCACCCCGCCCAAAATAACGACAAACCCTATGCAAATATTAAAAATAAATACAACACACCAGCAAAGAAACAGGGTAAAACATTTTATTAAATAACTATTTACATAACTATTTTATACTTTTTATTGCCCGATCCGGCTAGCTCAATCGATCGAGCATGAAACTCATGCACTCTGATAGCAAGCGTTGCTACTGATGCTATGCAGACCAAAACTGGTTTTCAGTTTGTACATTTTTCTAGATTTTTCCATCCAAGGTTGGTTGAGTTTGTAGAACGATGGCTTCAGATTTTCAACATACGGTGTGGTGGCGCGGACTGGGAGGGGGCGGTTCGCTCCTGCCCCCTCCCCAAGTAAGATTTTCATACGTGAAAGTACGTTAATGGTTTTGGTCCCTGAGTTGCTTCGATGTCACTGCCATTCTCAAATGGCATAAGTTCTGGATGTTGGGTGCCATAGTTCAGAGTTCTGAGCAGCGCTTGTAATACTGTCTGAAGCTTATTTCCACCTACTGCAGCTTCACTATTCTCAAAGTAAGTGAGGGTCGTTTGTGGACCTGACTGCATTTGAAAACAATGTGATATGGTACCTCCCTAAACCGCTTGACGGAGGCCCCCGAGAGGCGGTGTGATGGCACGGACTCGGAGAAGACGCTTGGCTCCGACCCCCTCCCCAAGTCTTATAGCACCGGTTTAGCCTGAGATCGCCCCCGACATAGGCGGCCGGCTCCCGGGGTCCGGCGGAACTTTTTGCCTTTTGATGACTCTTCTATTCTGGACCTTGTCCCACAATCCGTTTGACCTGAAGACACGCTGTAGTGGGGCGCCCCTTTAACGTTTTAGTTGCCATTCCGCCCGCTTTTGCTACACTGTGCCTCTTCCGCCATTCAGCTGTTTACAGCCCGCTCTTGTGACTACAGCGTCTCGCTCACCATGTAGTTGAGTTGCTCCCGCTCTTGCGATGCAACGATAAGCGACTGCCACAGGACTCTCAAAATGGCGGCTGGCTCTTCAGATTTGGGCGTGGTCCACTAAAATGGCCCTGGGACACCTTGGAACTCGGATGCTTCCCTGATAGGGCTTGGGTCCCATTCTCGAAAGCGTCCCCTCAGCCGTGAAGATTCTACAAAAGTCTTGGGAGCCCCCGACTCCCGCAGGCTTCTGGTGGGGAGCGGCTGCCATGTTTGCTCGTGGAATGGCCACGACGGACCTACGAGATGGTAGTGCTCTCATGCTGACGCCAGCTTTAGTCTGAAACATCCAGAAACACTGTAGACTACCAATTCGATCAGTTCCGGTATAGCCCCAACATGACCCGGTAGAGAAGAACTTGCCCTCCCCTCTTTGACTGATGGTTCTTGTTGCCTGTCCCCTCTGTTGTCATTTTACAGAACTTTTTGGACTGCTGAAAGGGGTTGTGTTCCGAACGCTGGTTGGTGGAGACATTTTGACTATATTCTTGACCTACGTTGTCGCGTAATGCGTTATATGACACGCCGCGTTAGCGCACCCGGAAGTGATCCGGGGCGCGGCGCGCAGCGCGTAACGTAAGCATTACAGGTCATGTGACTTGTTAATAAAACTTTTTATTGGTTCATTTTACTTTTGTTATTTTAATAATGAAAAGCTTGGTCATATGACCTAAAAAATACGCTTTTTATTGATTTCGAACTTTTTTTATTTAAACATATATATTATAATATTCCAGGCTAATGTACTTTCCCGGAAAATTTACAACTGTCCTGCAAGTAAAATATATTCCTTTTTCGAGAAAAAGGGCGTTTCTTCGTTCCATGACGGAGCCGTTGAGTAAAAGAGACTCGGCCTGCTGTCTTAGTCGCCGATACGCCTGATTATCAGATTCTTATCGATCACTTTATGTTGCATGAGTGGAAAACACAACTGCCCTTGACCATTTATCTTTACTGCGTTCCTACATATTATACCTTTTATCCGTCATGTAATTGGACTGCTTTATTTCACTTGCCTTTTACTGATTCGAAAACAGTGACTAAAAGTAAAAACTTTACCAATGTAAATACTACTACCATGTTTTGTTTTAAAAACCTTTATTGTGAAAATGTCAGTATACAAATACGGGCCTATAACCACGTGGGCCGGCCACGGAGCAAACTGAAATCGTATATGATGAGGAGACATTTACATTATAGAGGAACGTAACGAGCGGGCCATTAGGTTGCAAGAACTAAGGTGTCTAACAGTTGCGGAATCGGTGGACGTACATTTTGTAATTAAAATACGACAGGGCCACTTACAAAAAAATCATCTAGATATACATTTGCGGGCAAGTACCATGGGTGACGTTAATTCGAACTTTCAATACTACAGTAATCAATAACACATCAGAACTTAATATCAATAGGGATGTCAAAATATTCAATCAATTCTCGTCCCCGCCCGCCATGAGCATCAAAACTGCATTCATATCTCGTGATATCAAAGTTGTTCAACCAGTACACAACAAGGAGTTACGAGTCCCATTTATACCGGCGCCATTTTGGGCGAGGCCGGGCAGGTCCAAGATATAGTCAAAATGTCTCCACCACCCATCGGCCAGACCAGAACCCTTTTCGGCCCTTTATGCTACAAGATGGTGTCTTCCATTCAGAAAATATTGTTGGCAGCATTTTGAAAGGAAAGATAAACAGCCGTTCTCCTAGTGAGTCTCACATTGTTACATTTAGGAAGAATGTTGAAGAGTAGTATGTGGAAAATCTGAAGCCATTTTTCTACAAACTCTCAATCAGCCTTGGATGGAAAAAAAAATCCAGAAGAATGTACAAACTGAAAACCAATTTTTGTCTGTATAGCATCAACAGCAACGCTTGAGTCAGCTTTGTGTCAAGCCGCCATTTTGATTCAATCAATAACGTCCCCCTGCACACATTCAGGGACCTGGTCGTGTCTTCAGTTGAAACGGATTGTGGGACAAGAAGCAAAAAGGAAAAGGAAAAAAGTTCCGCCGGACCTCGGGAGCCGGCCGCCTATGTCATGTGCGACCTTTGGCCACACCAGGGCAATAGTGAAGCTGCAGCAGGTGCAAATAAGCTTCAGACAGTCTTACAAGCACTGCTCAGAACTCTCAACTATGGCACTCAACATCCAGGACTTGCCATTCGAATCTTGGCGCCTTGTGCTGGTTCCGACCTATTCACACAACGGTCCACTACTGACATCACCTCATAAGCCAACAGGGCACCCCACGCTGACTTTCAGCGCAGCATTGTAGGATGGCCACACCAGTGCGGCAACTTACTGGACACCACCTCAGTGCCATCCGGATCTCGGCGCGTTCGAGTCACTGTACCGCAAGAGTGACCGCAACTCAGCTGGACACTCCGTCTTTCGGCGCAGCATTGTAGGATGGCCACACCAGTGCGGCAATTTGCTGGACACCACCTCGGTGCCATCCGGATCTCGGCGCGTTGTGCTGCCTTCGGCCTACTGTAGCCGCAAGTGCGGACGCAACTCAGTTGGACGGCGAGTGAACAGATAAGGGGCGCCCCACTGCAGCCGAGGAGCCTCCATCTTGGGGGAGACGCACAGCCCCCACTGACTGACGCGACCTCACAGGCCAATGGGGCGCCCCACGCCGATTTTCATATTTACAAAAAGGGGTGGTGAGGGACAGAGTCTCTGAATTAAGCAGAAAGCTCTCACCCAGTCAAAAGATCAGGGCTAGATCCAACACCGTTTTTTAGCTCACTGCACCATCCCAGTTTCAGAACCTGGCTGTATGCAAATTAGTCTGTTCCTGTCCCAGTGCATGATGGGAACAGGACAAACCAAACTACAGAAGCCAATTCTTACACTGGGAAGGAAACAAGCTCCCGGGGACCGGTTTCTGGCATTACAGCCGTCTTCGGCCCGGTTTGCTTGAATCCTGATGGTGCAATGAGCAAGGGTCTCACATCTGAGAATACCCTTCCACGCTTAGGGTGGACAAAAATATTTACAAAAAGGGGTGGTGAGGGACAGAGTCTCTGAATTAAGCAGAAAGCTCTCACCCAGTCAAAAGATCAGGGCTAGATCCAACACCGTTTTTTAGCTCACTGCACCATCCCAGTTTCAGAACCTGGCTGTATGCAAATTAGTCTGTTCCTGTCCCAGTGCATGATGGGAACAGGACAAACCAAACTACAGAAGCCAATTCTTATACTGGGAAGGAAACAAGCTCCCGGGGACCGGTTTCTGGCATTACAGCCGTCTTCGGCCCGGTTTGCTTGAATCCTGATGGTGCAATGAGCAAGGGTCTCACATCTGAGAATACCCTTCCACGCTTAGGGTGGACAAAAATATTTACAAAAAGGGGTGGTGAGGGACAGAGTCTCTGAATTAAGCAGAAAGCTCTCACCCAGTCAAAAGATCAGGGCTAGATCCAACACCGTTTTTTAGCTCACTGCACCATCCCAGTTTCAGAACCTGGCTGTATGCAAATTAGTCTGTTCCTGTCCCAGTGCATGATGGGAACAGGACAAACCAAACTACAGAAGCCAATTCTTACACTGGGAAGGAAACAAGCTCCCGGGGACCGGTTTCTGGCATTACAGCCGTCTTCGGCCCGGTTTGCTTGAATCCTGATGGTGCAATGAGCAAGGGTCTCACATCTGAGAATACCCTTCCACGCTTAGGGTGGACAAAAATATTTACAAAAAGGGGTGGTGAGGGACAGAGTCTCTGAATTAAGCAGAAAGCTCTCACCCAGTCAAAAGATCAGGGCTAGATCCAACACCGTTTTTTAGCTCACTGCACCATCCCAGTTTCAGAACCTGGCTGTATGCAAATTAGTCTGTTCCTGTCCCAGTGCATGATGGGAACAGGACAAACCAAACTACAGAAGCCAATTCTTATACTGGGAAGGAAACAAGCTCCCGGGGACCGGTTTCTGGCATTACAGCCGTCTTCGGCCCGGTTTGCTTGAATCCTGATGGTGCAATGAGCAAGGGTCTCACATCTGAGAATACCCTTCCACGCTTAGGGTGGACAAAAATATTTACAAAAAGGGGTGGTGAGGGACAGAGTCTCTGAATTAAGCAGAAAGCTCTCACCCAGTCAAAAGATCAGGGCTAGATCCAACACCGTTTTTTAGCTCACTGCACCATCCCAGTTTCAGAACCTGGCTGTATGCAAATTAGTCTGTTCCTGTCCCAGTGCATGATGGGAACAGGACAAACCAAACTACAGAAGCCAATTCTTACACTGGGAAGGAAACAAGCTCCCGGGGACCGGTTTCTGGCATTACAGCCGTCTTCGGCCCGGTTTGCTTGAATCCTGATGGTGCAATGAGCAAGGGTCTCACATCTGAGAATACCCTTCCACGCTTAGGGTGGACAAAAATATTTACAAAAAGGGGTGGTGAGGGACAGAGTCTCTGAATTAAGCAGAAAGCTCTCACCCAGTCAAAAGATCAGGGCTAGATCCAACACCGTTTTTTAGCTCACTGCACCATCCCAGTTTCAGAACCTGGCTGTATGCAAATTAGTCTGTTCCTGTCCCAGTGCATGATGGGAACAGGACAAACCAAACTACAGAAGCCAATTCTTACACTGGGAAGGAAACAAGCTCCCGGGGACCGGTTTCTGGCATTACAGCCGTCTTCGGCCCGATTTTCGGCGCGGCATTGTAGGATAGGCACACCAGTGCAGCAACTTGCTGGTCACTAACTCGGTGCCATCCGGATCTCGGCGCGTTGTGCTGCCTTCGGCCTATTCGCACATCGGTCCGCTACTGACGCCGCCTCACGTGCCAACGGATTTTCTACGCTTTTTGTAGCCCTATGCCGCATAATAGGTCATGTGACTTGTTTATAAAACTTTTCATTGGTTCATTTTACTTTTGGTTTCCTAAAGATGGAAGGCTTGGTCATATGACCTAAAAATAACACTTTTCATTGGTTTAGAACATTTTTTTTCCCAAACGATGAAAGCCCCACCTTGTTTCTGGATGTTTCAGACTGAAGCTGGCGTCAGCATGAGAGCACCACCATCTCGTGGCGCCGTCGTGGTCATTCCGCGAGCAATCATGGCAGCCGCTCCCCACCGGAAGCCTGCAGGAGTCGAGGGCCCCCAAGACTTTTGTAGAATCTACACGGCTGAGGGGACGCTTTCGAGAATGGAGCCCAAGCCCTAGCAGGCAAGCGTCCGAGTTCCAAGGTGTCCCAGGGCCATTTTAGTGGACCAGGCACAAAACCGAAGAGCCGGCCGCCATTTTGAGAGTCCTGTGGCAGCCGCCTATCGCTGCACCGCAAGAGTGGGCAGAAGTCAACTACATGGTGAGCGAGACGCTGTAGCCGCAAGAGCGGGCGCAACTCAGCTGGATGGCCGCCACCTGGGGAGGCCCGTTCACGCCGCCTCCCCCACGCCAATTTTCGGAGCAGCATTGTAGGATACCAAAACCAGTGCAGCAGTTTACTGGACATCACCTGGGCGCCATCCACATCTCAGCGCGTTCTGCTGCCTTGGGACTATTCGCACAACAGACCGCTACTGACGAGGCCTCCCCCCGCACCACCCGGGACGCCCCACGCTGTTTTTCTGAGCTGCATTGTAGGAAACCAAAAACCAGTGCGGCACCCAGGTGACATCACCTGGGTGCCGTCCAGAACTCAGCACGTTGTGCTGCCTTGGGACTATTCGCACAAAAGACAGCTTCTGACCATTGTTGTTTTTTTTGTCAAAAAATGTTTAAATGTATTTACAGTTTTTGTTCCGTTCGTTATATTTAAAAGTTAATAAAGTTTTATAATCCTACTTTGTTGGAGTGCTATATATTTTTTAAAAATCGGGTGAATGGGGCCTTGAATCGGGTTATTGTCATGTGTGGGCTTTGCAAGTGTACTGCTACAGAATCGGACATTTCAAACTCAAATGCACGTTCTTTTTCTTACCTTTCCGAAGCATGGAGCGCAATAGCAGGCAGAGAAAGGGTGATGCAAGTGTTGAACACTGCCTGGCCTGGCAAGTTGCGGGCAGTGCCCCCCCCCCGCCCGCTCCTGAAAGAGGACACACACACACCGCCGCCCCGAGTACTTCTCAGATCTTTAAAAGACCATGCGCTTGTTCATGAGGCTTAAATGGTTTATCACCCCTTCTAGAACCCCTGCATCGACCCTCTGACGTTTCCTGGAAGAATTACCACGTAACACAATACCAAGCCCTGTCACCTGAAACCCCCGAGGAATCGTGGGGCATATTATCAAGGGGGTTTATCTCCGCTTTTTTGGCTTTAAAAGCCAAGAAAGCGGAGATAAAATTATCTTCCTATTACCAAGCTGTCGCTAACACCAGTTAGTGACAGCTAAAAGGAGATAGCGACCATCTTGGGCCCCGCTTTGCATGTCAGTGATATTTATCACTAATGACATGCAAAGTGGGCGTGCCAAGATGTTAGCGACTGGAAACAATCCCTAACATCGCTATCTCCTATTACCAACTTTTGGAGATATTCGCGCTAAGCGCGAATATCTCCAAAAGCTAACACCTGCCCTGAGCAGTTCTTAGCCATGTTATCCAATGGGAGGTGGATAACATGGCTAAGAGCATTTGCTCGATAATGCATGAATATCACTGACTTTTCAACGATATTCATGCATTGCGGCCGTTTTTTATCGCATTTGCGATAAACCTTGCTAATAGCAAGGTTTATCTGCGATAAAAATCGCCGATGTGCGGCGATAATTTTTGTCTCTAAACAAGTTAGAGACAAAAATTATCGCTAGTTGTTGGTAATATGCCCCCGCGTTTTTGCTTGCAGAAATCGGGAGGCGGGAGACTAGCACTGAAATCAGTAGTCTCACGCCTGAATCGGGAGGGTTGGCATGTCTGGATTCTCTACAGCTGGGGCCATAAACTACATCCGCAGGGCTAGGTGATAGCCTGGGACCGGTCTGGCATCTAAAATGGCTGCCGTGCACGACAAAATTGTGGCATTGGAAAAAAGGCAAGATGGCGCAGACAATGTTTATCAATAAGGATTCATTTATAACAAAATATTTTATCGCAGTGACAAATTGGTGGTCAACACTTCCTGATTTCCATCGAATCGAACGTTAACAGACGTCACGCAGCAAAAAAAAAAAAAAACACGCACTGCCGCTGGAAGACATGTATCAACATATATGAGCCTCCTCAGCCACCCTCAGAAAACATAAGGGATCAGGATACGTCTCCCGCACCCCCTTATACCTAGTAATTTAATTAAAACGAAACACAAAATGGCGAATTCCCGTTTCGCTACCAGTTTGCGGCCCAGTTCGCGGCCCGAGAAGCGCTTCTACCGTGAAAAATCATTTTTTTTTTATTTTCCCCACGGGACCCTTTAATAACCCCGACATCATTCCTAGGGGGTCAAGAGGGGTCTACCTTGCCCCCTTTCATTAAATTCCCCCTTCGTTTTTCACCTCTTCTTCTCTCTCGATCCTACCGAGAGATAAGATGGCGGCCGCTCCGGACTGTTTAGAATGTTGACAGACACCGGAGAGCCAATCAGCTTCGCATCGCAAAGTTCTGTTTCGCGAAAAGTAAGCGGACCGGAGCGCAGCCCGGAGCGCTGTTACAGATATATATCTTGTTTTGAACGTTAATTTCTCAAAATCCACTGGAGCACATATATTGAGACCTAGCAAAGGCACATCGGGCTAACAGTCCCTACAATTTTGCCAAGTTTCGTGCAAATCCATTCAGCCGTTCGAGCTAAAAGTGAGGCCAACCGCCCTATGGAAATTAACATGGGGAAAACGCGTTTTGGGACCCCCCTTTTTTCTCGGCCCCCCCTTGACGAAACCCCCCCAAATTCAAGAGCTGCTCAGAATCAAAATGTGCCATTTTCCTGAAAATTCCAGCCGATTCTGTCCACAAACGCCAAAGTTATTAGACATAGAATTTTCAAAAGTTCCATAGACAAAAAAACCTAACTAAAACCTAACTATATATACCTACTGGCTATCGCCAGTAGGTAATATATATATATATATATATATATATCCGAGTTCGAATACCAGCACTTCTGTAAATCCTTTCCCACAAGTCCGCATCACTTTCAGGAACCACTCGAACACTCCAATTGCCGCAATAATTTATTTTGCAAGTGAAAATTGACACGTTTGGGTTATTACACCTTGATCACGCAGAATACAATGAACACCATGTTTAAATACACTTCAACGCAATGTGATTAAACAATGGACTCACCAACAGATGTATACAAGTTATATAATTCCAAATTAACATTTGAGTATTCAATACATTGTATACTCCAGTTGGATATAATTAAGACTGATTAAATATCCCAAAAAATGCTGTGCTTATGCACATTGCACATAACTCAGAATGAACATTGCAAGAATTCCAATCAAGTCTCCATATAGCGATTCGTCATAACAGTGTTTTAGATTAACATCTCCCAACTCCTTGCGCATGCTGTATAACGCGCTGATTGGGAGGGAGTCTATGACGTCGTTACATGTGTTGCTGTCTTGAAACGATAAAGTAAATAACTTTATTGAAACAGACTCTGACATTAGTAATAAAGCCTGAGTGGGCACAGTAATGCAAGAAGACAATATTGTTTAAGATCAATAGTTCGACAATAATGCCCAAGTGGGCAAAATTACCACAATGAATTCAATCAATGCGGGCCTTCCCCCAAGAAGGTAAGACAGTCTCATATATCCATTCTTGTCTCAATGATGCGCCTCCTATAAACCTCATATCATGACAAGCAACATTACCCATGTCCCCATCAAGCAGATTAAAGCTGAAAATTCCACGTGTCCATATGATTAATCCTTGCGCTCAACATTCCTTCATTATTTTATCAATATTCCAACAGTTGCAATCAGAAGTGCCCAAATCTGGAATAAAAACATGACTTAAAATACAGAAACAAACTAACTGGATACAGACATATATATTGTTTACTCATGCAAATGAATTGCCAATTCTTCGCTTACGTTCAGTCCTTTCGGTGTTAGACTTTCCAGATCTATAATGTAGCGTGATTCTAGTTTCCTCAATGATAACTCTCGGTTGCCACCCCTCACACCTAGATTCATAGTGTCAATACCCACCATGAGTACCAGAGTCTCGTCCTGCAAGTGATTCTCATGAAAATGGCGGGCTATGGGGTACTGCCTATTGTTGTTTTTTATTGCACACAGGTATTCTAACACCAGTTTCTTTGCTTCATGCTTGGTACTGCCCATGTACCATTTGTCCTTTGGGCAGATCAAGACATAAACGCTATATGTGGTGTTGCATGTAAGGTTCTTCTTAATCAAAAACTCCCGCTTGGAGTTGGGTACTAGCAGTCTATCAAAATCCCTGCTCCCTCTACAGGCTTTACAGTTTCTGCAACACCTGAAACCAGGTGAACTTGACAATTTCATCCTACTGTGTTCCATGACATGATTGTGGCTGAGTTCATCTCTCAGCGACCTCCCTTTTCTAAAGGTAATCTGTGGATTGCTCCCCAGATTCTTTTTAAGGTGGTCAGCAGTAAGTAGTACATGCCAGTGTTTCCTGAAAATTCTCCGTACCTCATTCACCTGTCCCGAGAATGTAGTGATGAACCTAATACATTCATCTCCATCCTCCTTTCTCTTGGGATACATTAGTTCATTCCTGGTTTTCAGTTCTACTCCAGACACTTCTTCCTTGATGTTTCTCTTGCTGTAGCCTCTTTCTTTGAACCTCTGACACATAATGATCTTTTCATGTTCATAAGTCCTCTTGGTACTACAGTTTCATTTAGCGCGTAACAGCTCCCCGTAGGGGATGCTGTGCACCAAAGTCCCTGGATGACTACTGTTAGCATTAAGGATGCTATTCCCTGCAGTACTCTTACGAAACAACCTCGTTGTTATCTTATCATCCTTGACTTCTAGAAATTCCTTTGACTGTTTACTGATATGTTCAGTAAACTGTTCAAATTGTTCACATTCAGTTTCTCGACAAAGGCTCTAGCAGAATCCTCGTCCCCACACCAAACAAAGAAAATGTCATCAATGTAGCGCAGCCACAGGGCAACTTTGGCAAAGTCTGCCATCTCCGCAACAACTTGCTCCTTCCACCAGTCCTTGAATAAATTCACGTAGCTGGGGGCGAAGCAGGTTTCCATTGCCGTGCCCTGTGACTGCCTATAAACGGTGTTGTCAAAGATAAAGAAGTTGCTGGTAAGACAAATCTGAATCATTCTCATGATCATTTGTGAATGATGAAACAATGTGATAGATTTGGTTCTAAAGAAATGTTGAATGGCCTGTAATCCTAAGTTATGTTGAATACTCGTTTAGAGACTACTAACATCTAGGGAAACTAAGATGTATTTCCTTTCCCAGTGTATCCCATCAATTACCGTTAAAAGGTGTGTTGTATCCCTAAGATAGGAAGGTAATGCCACTACATATGGTCCGAGATGGTAATCAATAAACCTGGAAGTGTTCTCCAGTAATGATCCAATTGAAGACACTATAGGTTACCTGGAGTGTTACAAATATCCTTGTGAAGTTTAGGGAGTAAATAAAGAATGGGAATTCTGGGGGTGAGCACAATACAAATAGTTGTACTCCTCCCATTCCATCAACCCTTTATCCTGCCATTCTACCAATGTCTCTCTATACTCTGTGTTGGATTTCGAAACTTTGGCCATACTTGATTTGCATTAACAGTTGGTTTCACGGAGTTGCCTCAAAAGCTCTGCCAAACATTTTTGTTTGTTGAGGACAACAACATTGTCCCTTTATTCGATTGTCGGATGACAATGCTTTGATCTGCTTTTAAGTTGTCCAAGGAGGTAATCTGTTCAACTGTTAGATTTTTCTTACTGCTGGGAATTTTGTTGTATCTAATTTTATGTAGATCCCTCAAAACTCCCTTTTCAAAAACATCAATGGCCTCACAGTGTACATTCGGGAGAAACACAGACTTGGGTTTAAACATACTCCCAGGATTACCACCCAGGTCATCAACCCAGCTTTCCCACTCAGGGTTCACATTAGTCACATCATCTGTCATGGTATGTAATTCATGTAGCAACTCAATATCAACCATATCAAGATTACTCATAGTATTAGAATTACTTACAGTCACTTGTCTCTGTGGTTTAGTATTAAACCATTTGTTCAGTTTCAATTTCCTTTCAAACAGGAATAGGTCAATTCTAGATTGGGCATAGTTTGAATTGAACGAGGGCCGAAATGATAAACCAAGTGCAAGAGTCTCCATTTCTTCTTTAGAAAGAGACTGCTGGGAAAGATTCACCACCGTCATACTCTCTGTTTCCTGCCCCTTGTTTCCATTCCCACTGGAGCTTTGTCTGCATTTACTCCTCCTCTTTTCGGCCTGTTGGTTCCTCCTGTTCTTTCTCTGTTTCCTCGTCCCCTTTGTGCCACACCTTCCTGCTGAAATTCTGTCCTGTTTTGGCTCATCAGTTGAAACTGTAATAAAAAATTATTTGTTTTCTTCTGTGGGTCATGTGTTATTTCCTGTTTTAGGGCTGACGTTGAGGTATCTGATAAGTTTCCATCAGAGATGTCACGTTCGCTGATCTCTCTTCTGGCTCCGATAACACTGGTTGGTACACTCGTTATTCCTCCTTTTTTGTCAAATAGATGATCATATTTCCGTTAAAATGTTAATGTCCGCCCTGACTGATAATCCTTATAATCACACAAGAACTTCCTTTGTTTTTTTGCAGTTATTTCCTCCTCCCATTTATCCATTTTGGCCATTAGATTTTTCATGTGTTCTTCCAGGGCCTCCGTAGATATGAGTTGCCCAATTTCCAGCAAGATGTTATCAGTTTCCAGGAGCAATTTGTCACGGTCCTTCAAGGCGTTATTTCACCAGGATACGAATCATGGTCATTGAACAGGCGGAGGAATTGTTGGACCATTCTTCCAACATATCAGTGTCAGGGTCTTCTTAAGTAGGAATAATGTAGATGCGGAGGCCTCCAGGTACTCGTTTGACCTCAATGTACCGTTGCAAAGATTGAGCATCCCACCACTAAGATAGCTCTTTCTTATGGAGCTTTTCTAAGGTATTAAACAAAGCTTGCAAATTGATTTCATCTGTTATACTTGGTGTGGGATTTAACACATTGCTACTCGGTTCAGTTTGTGCAAAGAACAGTTTGTCTGAAGTTAGTTTCTGACGAGCTTCCAATCCACTTGCCGTGATGCAAAATAAATATCCTTGCAGACGATCGGTGCTTAGACTCAGACTCTATTGTTTGTAGGCTGAGCCACGCTCCCTAGCCCCTAGGCATCCACGCTTCCCACCAGGGGTGCTTTGCTTAGGCATGGAACGCCAAGGGTACCTCCGGTGAGTGAGTGGTGCTCTGATACCCCATTACGTTGGTATTCTGTGAACAAGCGGCTGTGGCTGCGAATCGCGTCTTGACAAAAAAGGGACAAAAAAAGAACTTTGATGCAGATACTTTGTTTTTTTTTATATATATATATATATATATATATATATATATATATATATATATATATATATATATATATATATATATATATATATATATCTATATATATATATATATATATATATATATATATATATATATATACAGTTGGGCTGTTGAGGAGTTGCGTTTGGGCGATGATATTCGCCATGACTCACACATCATAAAAGGAACGGGACAAGCAGAGGGCTGACTACGTCAGGGCACAATTGTATGTTTGGGCTGGTCACTGTACCTTGCTCACGAATCTAGCGCCTGCAGTTCCTTTATGTGTGGTCGGCGCACTGGAGTCACCCTGGACTGTGTGGAGAAGTGTGGCTCAGGGGTTAGAGGCGGCAGACCCGGAAGCTGAGATCGGCCCTGGACCAGGGTTCAATTCCCCGCCTCAGCGGGTCTTGGGCTCAAAAATTCCACGGACTCGATAATTCTCGCTCCGGTGCCTTCTCGACTCACGGGTTCACACTCTGCGACTCTGGGCAATAGCTTGCTTAATCTCCACAACGGCCCCTCGCGGCGGGATGCCTGGCTTTCACCTTGTGGATACCCTGCCGGGGTTATCTCACAGGGGAATACCAGGACGGGTTCCCTAAGCAAGCGCCGGGAAACCCTTTGTGGGTAGCTGTGCGCTATATAAGCTCAAATACATTTACATTTACATTTACTGTGAGAGGGGAAGAATATTATCTCTTGGAGTTTTCCGAGTCCTCTCTCAGTGACGACATCGACGGTCCAATGAAATGACTCACCTGGGCTTTTAAAGAACCGCCCACGAAAGCCCGAGTAAACTTCACATTTCCAGCATGTATCCGGCATTGACAAAAGCACCACGCCGAAACCGGTCTGCCAGGAGCTGAGAAGGAGGACATCATGAACATGAGCAGTGCTGCATGGTGACAATAAACTTGCCGAATTGCAACTTCAGCATGTGTCAGACCCGTTTTTCTCTAAAAGCGGGATTGAAGATATTTAAGTGGCGGCAGGTCGGCCCCGCTTTACTGACACGCCTCTTGGTCTGGTGCTCCGCATTTTGCCGACAACCTTGTGGATTGCGTGCATGAACTGCACTAATACGGCGCCCCCCCAGCCTGGATCTTGGTGTAGGCAATTGGGGAAAGAGCAACAGTTGGGCCGTTGAGGAGTTGCATTTGGGCGATGATATTCGCCATGACTCACACATCATAAAAGGAACGGGACAAGCAGAGGGCTGACTACGTCAGGGCACAATTGTATGTTTGGGCGGGTCACTGTACCTTCATTTCCAGTAGAGGCCAGTAGCGAGCATCGAGCTGCGGCGTGAGCTGCAGCGCGAGAGAGCGAGAGAGAGAGCCGAGCGGAGCACCCAACGGACAGAGGACGCCTACCGCAAAATTTTGCCGCATCTTTCACCGTGCCGGTAAGGCTAAATCAGCCGCTTACACCACCAGGGACCCCGACAGATAGGAGATCGACGGAGGGGACGGAGGTGAACCTACGGGTAACGATCGCGCCACCCCTGCTTTCGGCTGCTGGCTGCCGCCCCGCGCCCGCCTGTCTGCACTGCCCGCCCGCCCGTCCCGCCCTTGCTGGGTTCGG
Organism: Lissotriton vulgaris; assembly: GCF_964263255.1. Classification (NCBI taxonomy): domain Eukaryota; kingdom Metazoa; phylum Chordata; class Amphibia; order Caudata; family Salamandridae; genus Lissotriton; species Lissotriton vulgaris. Next base: position 1,438,437,928 of record NC_141689.1, on the reverse strand, counting down.
ACTCGGCCTCGGCCTCGGGCTTAGGGCTCAGGCTCAGGGTCCAGGTTGGCGAGTGTGCGGGTACAGCTGGGTGCGGTGCGAGTAAGGACCTGGCTTCCCGGCCCCTAAGTCTGCCCCAAGTCTGCACCTAAGTCTGCCCAGTTGGGGGGTGCGGCTGCAATCCAGCGGCATAATCCAGCGACACCCCGTGCAGTGGACAGGCAGGGGCCAACAATTTAGGGGTGAGGGTGAGGCCCAGGGGCAGTGCGCCACTGGGAATTTGCGCCTCAATTGCTGCCAAGAGGACAAGCAGATAAGTGGCCCATCAACTGTCCAGCAGAGCACCAACAGCGGCCCACAACTGCAGGACACTTAACATCAACAACAGGCTCTCTTGTGATTCTTGCTATCATCTACTTACCCACCTACCTAGTTAACCACCGAACCATCATAGGCAACCTATCCATCTTATCCATCCTTGACCTGGAGTGTGACTCAAAGAGTGAGTGGGCCAGTGGCAAGCGACCATAAGAATTGTGAGCGCTGAACACCCACGGATGCGAAGGGTTAGCGCTGTAACAACAACACTTCCACATACTCCCCTGCATAGATTCCAACTGCTGTTTTTTGGGGGTTTTTTTTTCAATCGCCGCGGCTGCAGGCCGCAGGTAGTGTGAGCGCTGGATACAACAGGAATCGCTGTGATAACAACACTCCTGCATGCGACCAACTGCTGTTTCATTAGTCGCTGTGGCTCCAGGCTGCAGGTAGTGTGAGCGCTGGACCCAACAGGAAGCGCTGTGATAACAACACTCCTGCATGCGACCGGAACGCCGCCCCTGCCGCCATAGTCACCACCATTCTCAGCGGGGAGAGAGTGCAAAAACACGAAAACACGAAAAACAGCCCGAACCTTCAAGAACAACAAAGCCATCCACCCGGGTCCACCCGTGGGGTAAAATGAGATCAGGGAGGCCGAGAGTAAACCCTCCCAGGAACATTAGGAAGAAGACCAAGGCCAAGACCAATTTGCCTGCGCAGATCCAGCCACCCGACCAACCCCCTAGCCTAATACCCCCCATCTATTCGATCTTTGTAGCAGCGAAACCTTCGGGGAAGTTCACTTTTATGAAAGATCCGATGTCAGTAATCTTCTCAACGCCGGCGAGCCTAACCGGCCTACAGAAGCCGATGACTCCGAACATCTGTAGCATAACGACGGAGACAAAGGATTTACCAGGAGATCAATCAATCCAATCACCTACATCCACAACGTCAATAGGAATTGAGATGAACCACATCCACATGGAAGAAGCTCACAACCCAACGAAACACACCATGCAATGTCAAGTTCAAGTCCACAGGGACAGCAAAACACACAAACTCCCAGCACGAGCTGGCGCAGAGGAACATCTATCAGCAACACAAGACCTAAGCACAGTCCCAGACATTACGCCAGAAGGCCTAATAAGCAACGTATTACTAAACACTAGCGAACTGAACTTAATCACGCCTAGTAATCAGCGATCAGGCAGTAAAAGGGACAGTTCCATTAATAATAACCAACGTGACTCATTGGGCAAAGCTTACCTAAATAATCATTCAACCCCTAGACCGGTTTTACGTTCAAATAAAAGCCTAGACTTGAATACAGCAAAAGCAAAAGATTCACACCTGGTACGGAAAACGGAAACTGTCACAACAATTACTAAAGACAAGTCCATAAGAGACAGGGATCGCCCACCCATCAACACAACTCAAAGTACTACGGATCAACCTAATACAAGTGACAAATTATTGCTTGCAGCGCTGGAGGACCTAGTCATAACAATTCACGACTCACAACCAGATATTCTGCCCATTTCGCCAATCATAGGCCTATTGACCAAGAGTTCGGCGAAGATCCTCAGCACAACAAAACCTGTACAAGGGAATGAACCCTTCACTCATTCAAGTAACTGTGGTAGGGATAAGGGCAATGCAAAGGAAGTGTCTATATTGGAGATCTCAAGCTCCCTGACACCTGATACAGTAACTACTGAAAGAAATTCCAACATCAAACAAACATCTTTTCAAGAACAGATACACAGAATACTATCCAGCGATCAGATCACACTGGAGCCGGCAACTGCTCTTAACAACAATAATGAACAAAGTACGCAATCAGAGGTCGAGCCAGACACTAAAATCAACTTAGAATCAATAATTACATTACACAAGGCATTGGGATGCATACTGGAAACATCGATAAAAACTTTAAACATGCAGTCGGACAAGCTTGACGTACAAATATATCTAATGGGATCAATGGCCGAGCATATAGCCGGCATAAATAAAAAACTTGACAAAATGGCTGGCTTCTTCAACATCTTAACGGAACAAATTGGCTCAAGTCTGCCAGTACACTCCTGCACCTGCCATCCAATACTGGAAAAACTCCAGGATTTGCCACTCATCTTGAAAGAAATTCTGCAGGAATGTAAGCAGACCAATTTAACTGCCACTAGCATTCAACTGAACGACGATTTGATTTCCTTTGATGACAACGCAATTCAAACAAGCAATGCCTGCAAACCTATGATTCTAGAGGCAGTCAACATAACTGTTCCCCACCAACAGCCGGCAGAAGGCAACGACATACATACCAACCTGCGCATTACTTCAAAATCTGACATCGCCCTAACCATTCAACAGAGCAGCACTAAACCTGTTACCACACTCCAACCACCAGAAGCCGAGAACGGAATAAAATTAACCAAACGCCAGAAAAAAAGGGCTAGAAAAAACAGAAATCAACGTCCAAGTAGTGAACTTGAGCACAAGCAGACGTCATCACTCTTCCCTATCTTCACACAAGCCAAAGTTAAAAACAAGAGTGTCACAACGACCGACTCAACCCAGATGACGTCATCTAAAGACAGAAAAACCAAGGATCCGAAGACACTCGCAAAAATAAAGGCTCGAACAGTGCGACCAGATTCACCCAATAAAATCTCTCCAAATAAACCACTCCATCTAGTGGAGGTCACCTCTGCAAAAGCCCTGTGCAAAGGGCCCCCCGTGGGTTCAGAGCTCCGCGACCAAACGGAATCAAACATTTCCACCGATCAAGATGACTCTATTGACGACCATTCAAACAAGCCGCCAGCAGTCAGTCAATCCACACTGGGTAAACCCGATCCTTCCCCTAAACAGATATTAATCACACAGAATCGGAGCAAGCATCCCACAACTACTGGGAAAGAACTAATAAACGAAAACCATGGAAAAGAAGGACCCAACAGTCAGGTTGTGGAAATGACAATCCTTAACGACACAGCACCCCCATCCTCAATCACCGTCCCCAGTTTGGTCACTGACCCCAATAGACGCTTGGCAATTACCACGACTAGGGAAAACCTTGACCTCATTAGAATAACCTTCCCAACTGACCATAAGGGCCCCAACCCGGAAACCAGTAGGAAAGCAGGGGCTAGTCGCCGCCCGGAGAATTTGTTCGATGCAAAAGAGTGTCCGCTAGCAATGAGGCAAATAATAAGTAAAGTACGAGAAGAAAACTTATCAATCGTACCACACAAGCGTCCCCTGCATAGTGTTCAATCGCCACCTGAAAACTGCAACTCTAGCAACATGAAAGTTTCAGGGTCTTGAAACCAAACGTACCTTCGCCAAATTGTCAAATTTGGTGACAATTCACCAATGGCAAAGGAGGGTGCCCCCAACGCAGGGAAACTTCTTTTTGTTCCCGAATTTGAACAACAAGGTCTGCAAGATCACCTAAACCATGGGAACATACTTCGTTTAACATCAGCCATCCCTAGTCTTGGCTACCTTACCTCAGCAGACCTCCTGTCGGTTGAGTTTATAACATCAGAGAATGACCCAAAAAAAGAATGTACAGTTACGACATGGAGGGAGGCCGGAATGGTAACCCACATCCTCTCTGAAATGACTAAATTTAATGAATGGGGAATCCTCTTGAAGAAAATAGTCAAGGCAGCGTACCCATCTCCTCTCATGAAAAGGCAGACCAAGAGAGTAAACTTACCACCAAGGAGTCGACCAACGCACTCGGTCCTACAAGGAGCAAGGGGAGCTGGAGCAGCAGATCACGAGCTTCCTCAGTCGCAATTGCTACTCCCAAATTGAAAGCCAAGCAAGCCAACTAACATTGCTAGTCATGTCATAAACATTCTTTCCTGGAACATTGCGGGTGCTAAAGACATCATGAACAAAAATGGCAAAGCTGCCAACTGGGACTCCTATGCAATCATAGCCTTACAGGAAACATGGCAAACTGACCCAACTGACATACCTGGCCGCTTGGGCTATCATGTAAGCGCAACCCGCCTCCAGCGCTTTGGGCGAGCCCGCGGGGGCCTCTCTGTCTACATATCAACATCTTTAAACGTCAGAGTAACACAATCTCCAGACTCAACTGCGGACATGCAAATCTTAAAAATAGAGAGCATAATAATGGCCATAACCAGAACCCTAATTCTAATGAACATATATGCAAATCCAAAAAAATCTTCCAGAAAATTGCTATTCCAACGTATTACCCTGATAATCACCAACATGCGTTTAGAACATCCAGACTGGGAGATAATCCTCACGGGCGACTTCAACGCAAACCTCCTACAAACACCGGAGGACGAAGTCAACATCAATGCTGCAAATGAAGTCTAGAACGTCCTGCCGCAGGCAGTTTCTCAAGTAGTCGAAAAGGACAAGGAGGGTAAACAACTCATGTGGGACCTCGAAAACCTTGGTCTCCGAGCACTAAATGGAAGAATCAACCAAGATAACCCCCCTTCAATGACCTACATCGGCCACAAATCCTGTTCGGTACTGGACTATACATTCGTTACCTTACCCCTGCTCAGTCAAATACAAAACTTCCACATCATCTGTTCTCTGGATAGCGATCACTCCAAACAACATCTTGAGATTGCAACGGAATTACCCAAACTCGAACTAGCTCCTACACTACCAGGTAACCTCACGACGACTAACTTGAAGCGACTCAAGTGGACAAGTGAATCCCTCCCACAAGTAGCTAATGACGCCCAAAAACTATTAGAAGACCTCCTGTCTGAGAATGTCCTGAGCCCGATCATCTGGAATAATTACCTGATGCAGCTCCCCAGGACCAACTTAAGCAACGTAACAAGATCCTCTACTAAATTTAGGAACCAATTCAATAGATCAGCACAACCTTTAAAGAGACACCTGAAAAAACTCATACGTCAGGCACGCGGACACACCAAAAACGCTAGCGTTTGGACAGCAGTACGCAAGGTCAGGACCCAATACAAGAAATTAATATGGACGGAAAAACAAACCTCCAAAATGAGTTCTGGTCCAAGTTATTGCATAACATCAAGAAAGCCGCCTCGCGGGCCTTCTGGCTGCAAGTTAACTCTGTAAACAGGACAGCCAAATCAATAGGCATGGCCTGCATAACCGAATCCCAATGGTCCCAACACCTAACGGACACATTCTCAATTAACAACAAGAGTGCAGTCACCATCTTGCCTCTTGAAGCAACAGACAACACAGTGTGGGAAGACATCGCTTCAGTCCACCAAGGGACCAGTGCAAAGGTAAATGGTCCAACAGCTTCATGGCCTAGGCATGATGGCGAACAAAGTATTTTAAAAATATTTGGGAAAAGCAGGCAAGACAGCGCCCCGGCCCAAATGGCGTTCCGCAAGCCATCTATAAGACTGACCCGCAGTATTGGGCTAGCAAGTTCAGCTTACTGTTCCGAACAGTAACCAACACAGGCAGTATTCCTGAGAGCTGGAGGGGAGCTATTATATCCCCGATCTATAAAGGTGGCGAGCGCAAGGATCCAAACAACTATCGCCTGATTGCTCTCCTCGACGCAGAATCAAAATATTATGCGTTACTGATACTTGCGGACCTGGCTGAATGGTCAGAAACGAACAGCAAAATACCATTGAACCAAACCGGCTTCCGGCGCGGCATGGGAACAACGACGAACGCCATGGCCCTATGCCTTATTGCTGAGAAAAGTCTACAGAACTCCCACGATCTGCATACCTGTTTCGTAGACTTTAAAGCGGCATTTGACCGCGCCAACAGACAAATGCTTTGGGCGAAATTAAAGCACCAGGGCCTACCGGACTCAATTCTCTCGCCCATTATTAACCTTTACACTGAAACCTGGATGCAGGTAAAAGTCGACAATGGACGACGTCTGACCAGGAAGATCTACACCGTTGACGGACTAAAGCAAGGATGCATTTTGGCCCCACACCTATTTAATTTATTTATGAGCGACCTGGCAGAAAGTCTGGACAAGGTTAACGCACATCCTCCCAAGTTAGGCACCCTTCGCCTAACGCACTTATCGTATGCGGACGACGTGGTACTCCTGAGCCAGACAAGAATCGGCCTCCAACGTCTGTTAGACGACTTGTCCGCCTACACAAAAAGGAACCTGTTAACCATAAACATTAACAAAACAAAGACAATGCTCATATCACGCCGACACAAAAATCCGCCAATTTTTCAAATAAACAGCAACCAGCTGGAATCAGTCAATGACTATAAATATCTGGGGGTACACCTAGACAAGCATTTAAATTTCCTGGTGCACTTCAAAGCCATGGAAAGAAAGGGGGCAGCATTATTACATGCCTTCACCAACTTGGCAGCTGAGCTAAAGGGCCCTCTTGTCTCCCCCCTGCTAATTGTAATGAAAGCCAAATTACTGCCTACAATAGCGTACAGGAGCATTTTGCACCATGGGAAAAGCGCCACCCTCCTGGAGAAAATACAAACTAAAGTCTACAAGCGGCGGGTCTTCTTCTTACCGAATAATTCTTCCCCAGCACAAGTCAGACTTGAATTTGGTCTACAATCCCAAGTCTTACTGAAAAAATATGAGGCCATTAAATTTTGGTACTACGTCTGGAGGAACAAGGAGAATAAAATGAATGATGCACTTTGGGGAGCGATCCAGACAAGTCCGAACTCTGAGTACTCAAAATATTTAAAGCTCTCACTGGAGGAAACTGAGCTCGGAGCATTGTGGGAAACAAAACTCCCAGCCCCTTTATTTAACCAGGTAGTCAAAAGGACTGCCAAGAAGCACTCGTTCCTCAACGACAAAATAATTTTCAGTACCCGGTCCAACGCCTGGATGACTATTAAATCGTACACAAAGCTAGCGCCAGCCCCTTATCTAGACACGGCATTCTCGTTGAACCTTAAACGTAAATTTCTCCATTTAAGGCTGGGCATTTTACCCACACGAGTAGACCAACCTAGATGGAGACCACAAGTAACAACTGAATGCGATCTCTGCGGTGCAGATAACCAAGACTTTACACACATAATCTGCATCTGCCCAGCTATGTACTACGGACGGCGGCACTGGCTCAAGGACAAACTTAACGAGCTAGGAGTCCGCACCTGCCAGTCCGCGATAGTCCAAGCCTTATGCTCAGCGGACGCCCAACTGATCTGTAGACTAGTAAAATTCCTGGACAGCTTCGCAGAGAAAACAAGGCAAGCTGCTGCTTGCCGGACCCCCATCGAACATTAAGATCACTGTTGATAGATAAATCTGTATCACACCAAATCCTGCTATGACCGGCTTTTATAATGTAAACTTTTCTTTTAACTCCTTTCCTTTTCCCATTTATTTCATTGATAATATTTTAAGAATTCTGTTTTAAATACTGTACCATACCTTACATTGTAATGGTTTTAATTAACCGAACAATAAAGAAATTTACTTACTTACTTTACTTACTTACTTACTCACTGTACCTTGCTCACGAATCTAGCGTCTGCAGTTCCTTTAAGTGTGGTTGGCGCACTTGAGTCACCCTGGACTGTGAGAGGGGAAGAATACTATCTCTTGGAGTTTTCCGAGTCCTCTCTCAGTGACGACATCGACGGTCCAATGAAATGACTCACCTGGCCTTTTAAAGAACCGCCCACGAAAGCCCGAGTAAACTTCACCTTTCCAGCATGTATCCGGCATTGACAAAGGCACCACGCCGAAACCGGTCTGCCAGGAGCTGAGAAGGAGGACATTGTGAACATGAGCAGTGCTGCATGGTGACAATAAAATTGCTGAATTGCAACTTCAGCATGTGTCAGACCCGTTTTTCTCTAAAAGCGGGATTGGAGATATTTAAGTGGCGGCAGGTCGGCCCCGCTTTACTGACACGCCTCTTGGTCTGGTGCTCCGCATTTTGCGGACAACCTTGTGGATTGCGTGCATGAACTGCACTAATGCGGCGCCCCCCCAGCCTGGATCTTGGTGTAGGCAATTGGGGAAAGAGCAACAGTTGGGCTTTTGAGGAGTTGCATTTGGGCGATGATATTCGCCATGACTCACACATCATAAAAGGAACGGGACAAGCAGAGGGCTGACTACGTCAGGGCAGAATTGTATGTTTGGGCGGGTCACTGTACCTTGCTCACGAATCTAGCGTCTGCAGTTCCTTTAAGTGTGGTCGGCGCACTGGAGTCACCCTGGACTGTGAGAGGGGAAGAATACTATCTCTTGGAGTTTTCCGAGTCCTCTCTCAGTGACGACATCGACGGTCCAATGAAATGACTCACCTGGCCTTTTAAAGAACCGCCCACGAAAGCCAGAGTAAACTTCACCTTTCCAGCATGTATCCTGCATTGACAAAGGCACCACGCCGAAACCGGTCTGCCAGGAGCTGAGAAGGAGGACATCGTGAACATGAGCAGTGCTGCATGGTGACAATAAAATTGCTGAATTGCAACTTCAGCATGTGTCAGACCCATTTTTTTCTCTAAAAGCGGGATTGGATATATATATATATATATATATATATATATATATATATATATATATATATATATATATATATATATATATATATATATATATATATATATATATATATATATATATATATATATATATATTACCTACTGGCGGTCGCCAGTAGGTAGTTATAGTTAGGATTGTTTTCCATAGGGAATCCGCAACATTCTATTGGGAATAACTTTGGCGCCGGTTGAGGAATCTGCCTGAAAATTTCCTGAAATTTGCCTCGCTGCGGAAAGTTTGGGGGGGATTCGTCAAGCGGGGGCCGAGATAAAAGGGGGGTCCCAAAACGTATTTTCCCCATGTTAATTTCCATAGGGCGGTTGGACTCACTTTTAGACCGAACGGCTGAATGGATTTCCACCAAACTTGGCAAATTTGTAGGGACTGGTAGCCCGATGTGCCTTTGCTATGTCTCAAGATATGTGCTCCAGTGGATTTTGAGTAATTTAGGTTAAAAAAAAGATATATATCTATAAGCGCGCCCCGGTACGTGCACCGGGGCGCGTACCAGCGCGCTACGCGATTTCGCGCGCGGAAAGCTGATTGGCTCTCGGGTGTCTGTCAACATTCCAAACAGTCCGGTAGGATCCAGACACAATAGGTGGCAAAAACAAAGGGGAAATGACCAAAAGGGGGCAGGGTAGACCCCCCTGACCCCCTAGGTTTGATGTGGGGGCCATAAAAGGGCCCCGCGGAGCAAAAAAAATGTTGGGTTTTTTTTCGATTTGCGCAGGGGGAGCGCCCGGTACGCGCACCGGGGAGCGTACCGGGGAGCGTACCATGGGGAAAAAAGAATGACAGATTTTTTTTAAATGTAGCATTTTTTTATAAATTGGAGGTAGTTCTAAAAAGAACTGTTTTTTTAATTCTTTTTGTTGTTTTAATTTTTTTTTATTTTTTTTGAACTTTTTGTACTTTTTTGGCTTTTATGAACAATTTTATATTTTTGGGGGATTTTTTATGGGGACAAACAAAAAACAGGAAATTGTAAACGGCTCAACTGGAGCAAAAAAAAATCAGGAAAAAATTAAGGTTTCTTTTTGCACTTGTGGTTGTCACCAGCACGGTTGATGAGTTTAACACTTTGCTCACCATAGCAAATTGTACGCCCACAAAATACGCAAACTATTTTGAAATTTCCAAACTGGGTTTGGATGTTTGGGACCATCTCCCTTGTCTCTGGTCCCGATGGAGTGGGTTGGGTACTTTGGGAGGTGCTGGGAGAAGATTGGGGAGGGTTTCTGGTCAGTTCTCTGACCTCTGCCGCACTATAGTTGTTAGGGTACCGGCGTTGCATGTGGCGAATCATGGTGTTGTTACCAAAAGAATATTTTTTGGCAGGGTTCCCCCTGGAAAGTACAGTGCCACAGATCAAACAAGTCACCCTTGGCGCATTTACTTTCTTGAGGCCCCTTGGGATTTTAAAAAATTCCCACACAATGTGCTCCTTTGGATTGTAGGGAGTAGTATCTTCTGGCAGATAGCGCCGCCTCTCCGCCTCCTCCTCCTCCTCCTCCTCCTCCTCCTCCTCCTCCTCCTCTTCTTCATCTCCACCACTGTGGTGTTGTGGTGGTCCTTGTGGTGGTGGCTGAGATGCTCCTGCTGCTGCTGCTACTGTAGCCATTTCTCAGTACAAATGGGTACAAATAGGTCTGGAAACAGGTCTTCCTCACTCAAAGTACAAAGTGAGAATGAGGAAAAAAGGTGGGGGCTTTCATCATTAGGAAAACAAAACTGTCCTGAACCAATGAAAAGTGTTATTTTCAGGTCACATGACCCGGGGTTTCATCATTTGGAAAGCAAAACTGTCCTGAACCAATAAAAAGTGTTATTTTTAGGTCACATGACCCGACGCGCTTACACTACGTGGCCCGGGGCGCTTACGTAGCGCGATCGTATGCGCTCGGGTGCGCTTACGCCATGCGTATCATGCGGACGCGGCTACGCGATACGTCACAATGAGGTTTTCGTTTGCGGCAATAGCGCTAACGGGACGCTCACTGGTACGCGCACCAGGACGTGCCGCAAGACTGCGCTTACCGGTGCGCTCACCGGTACGCGCACCGGGAGCGCTCAAGGGCAAAAAAATAAAAAATAAAAATATACATATAAAAATAGTATTACATAAATATACAATATAGGATTCATTATAAAAAATATTATATTTGATAGCAATAGAAATTTGCTATTAAAAAAACTTTGAAATTAACTGAAAAAAACATAGGTTTGAGGCCCTATATATAGTTAGGAATTAGCATTTAAAAAACCTAGGAAATTCAATGAAAAAACCATAGGTTTCACACCAGTTATAGTTAGGAATTTGCATTTAAAAAACCTATTAAATTCAGTAAAAAAACCATAGGTTTGACACCAGTTATAGTTAGCTGGAAATTTTACTGACATAAAACCGTTGAAATTCCCACGTTATAGTTAGTTGGACTCACTATAACTTGCGCGCCTGCAATGCACTGCTGATGGCGTCACATATTACATCACTCATGACATGGTCAGTGACATCACTCATGACATCACTGATGACACCATCCTTGTGACAGAGTGACAGACCTCCTTTCAGTGTAATGTAACCCTTGAAACACATATTAAAAAATAGAATCTAACATTTTCAAAAAATGGAGATACCCATACCAGTTACAACAACCAATTCAGTAATTCCACCATCTATATACACATCCACTCATTCAGCAACAGTTCTATATAGTCACTCATACATATACTCACTCATCATATGTAGTGATACACATATACATCCTGTTACACACTGACAGTCATCCAAAAGTTACTCACACACATACTCACACATGCAAATAAACTATTGAACATCCATTTATTTGCAAATACAGCTATACACACACTAGCACATTACTTCTAAGGAAACTTACACATACTTACTCTCTTAAACAATCACTTATAGAAACACATACTTATTTAAACAGGAACTCTTACAATCTCTCACTCTCACATATACTCACTTATATACATCAATACTCACATATACTAGATTAAAACATATGTAGTTACTGATAAAGACACTAATGAGACAGTCATTCATTCACTAACACACACATATACACACGCATCCACCCATACAGTCCTGCACATATGCTGTCTTCAAAACACATACAAACAGTGAGTCAGTCATTGATGCATCTATGTGCTAAGTAATACCCCCACCAAACCATACAGACACTCATAATGATACTAAAAAAACATCTAATAACCCATACACACACACATGTAGCTACTCACCAACCCATGCAGCCACTTATACACAAAGTGAAACACTGATACACATATTTAAATATTTAAACATTACTCACTAATATATGTATTCACTAAGATACAATTAATAAGCCAGTTAACCAATCATTTAAAAAAAAAAAGAAACATCCATTAAGACACTTATTTAAACATTTATTCTTCCATCGACCTTTACATATACATATATAAAACATATTTATTTTTCAGAAAGACGCACATTCACTGGATGGTGTCATCAGTGATGTCATGAGTGATGTCACTGACCATGTCATGAGTGATGTAATATGTGACATCATCAGCAGTGCATTGCAGGCGCACAAGTTATAGTGAGTCCAACTAACTATAACGTGGGAATTTCAATGGTTTTATGTCAGTAAAATTTCCAGCTAACATTAACTGGTGTCAAACCTATGGTTTTTTTCACTGAATTTAATAGGTTTTTTAAATGCAAATTCCTAACTATAACTGGTGTGAAACCTATGGTTTTTTCAGTGAATATATATATATATATATATATATATATATATATATATATATATATATATATATATATATATATATATATCTCCAAACCAACGAGTTTGTCTGTTGTAAGGAAGCCCACACACTGAGGTAAGTATTTGCCTTTTATTTCACAATGGATGCAGCGGAAAAACAGAGCACATTGCTTCACTCTAATATCTTTGTTTAGCCCGACACGTTTCGTACTTGACGAGCACTTCCTCATGGGCCACAGTCATTACCTAAAAAAACGGCACAGCAGTTTTTAAAGCTACCATTCAGTGTTCATTCCCCGCCTCAGTGGGCGTGGCTCACAAGGCATCTTGGAACTTCTGGTGCTTCATTCTTACCACAGTGGGTCCTGTGGCGTCTTCAGGTTATTCCAACTCAGTTTTACACAAGTGGGTTGTGATGCATATGGGGACTGTTTGGCCGCATCCGTTTATCCCTTTGTTGGCATCCATGTCAATATAACACCTCGTTGGTTGACGCTGCAGCAGGGCTACACATGAGTGCAGCGGGGCATCTCCTGCGGCTCAGGCAGGCCGCTTTACATCCAAACCAACGTGTTTGCCTGTTGTAGGGAAGCCCACACATGGAGGTAAGTATTTGCCTTTTATTTCACGAAGGATGCAGCGGAAAAACAGAGCACATTGCTTCACTCTAATATCTTTGTTCAGCCCGACGCGTTTCGTACTTGATGAGCACTTTCTCATGGGCCACAGTCATTACCTGAAAAAACGGCACAGTTGAAATTCAGCTTTTATTTAAATTTAAATTTGAGTGGATTCTTAAAAGGTATTGCAAAGAAAAAAGCATAGTGGTCATTGTAACTGAAGAATACGATGATATTAACCTGTGGAAACCTTAGTATTTTTACCATGTTTATACTTAGCCCCCACATGTGACTAAGTCTACACCAATTACTGGCGCTTTAAAAGAACGTTTCATTATTGTGGACACTGTCATGTGAACAAGGCTCCTCGGAGCCGAAACGTCATGTGGATAACTTGCACTAAATAAAAGAGATTAGCACCTCAATTGGTCCGTGTCTGCGTGATCTGTGGCGTGGAGGATTCCTAGCGCATGGAGAAGAAACGCTGGTACTTGGATATATAGGTCGGGTAGTTTCCCATCCGACCGACACACGAGACCCTCTTGGTTAATTGGTCGACGCCTCAATCGGAACATTTCTTGGAGTTGCTTCCTGGACTTTTCAAACTCCGGAAGGAGTAAGACGTTACTGACCCCCAACAACCGTGAAAGTTAATTTGGAACAACTTGGAGTGTACGAGCCCACGAGGTGGTGAGCCTGAATAACGAGGAACCGGCAATTACCGACTCGGCACACCAGTAAGCAAACGCAGCGGTTTTTAGTTGGGAAAAGAGTAGAGTGCACAGGCGCGTTGCTATCCATCCACTCGAATTGGGGCAATTAAGACGCCTAGTAACAACTGGTAGTATTGCAAGCATGTCAGCTGACAGTGTTCGAAACCGGGAGGCATTGGCATTGACGATGTTTTCCGATAGTTCCCCTCTGCCAAGCAACACCCAGGAGAGATCTGATAATATTGCCAGTAGTAGCAGCAGCACTACACTATGAGACCTATTTAAAACACTGGAGAAAAAATCTCGCAGTGAACAATCAAAATGGTGGGGGTCCAAATCGTTACAAAGGTATGTGGAGGTAAACCGCATTCCACATGGTTTACGTATATTAACAGCACCCACGTATGATGATCCTAACCCCGATCTGATGAAGGAATGGGCGGAATGCAACCTGGAAGCGTCTCGCAGCCAAGTTTAAATTCTGATTAAATATGCAGACATCGATCGGGCTAAACTGTTAACTGAGATTGAAGCCATTAACGAGCAAACAGCGAGTTTGGGCGAAGCTGAGGAAAAAGAACAACTCTTAAAGGCGATGAATGAACGCTTAAAGAAGGAAGAAGCAAAAATCATAGAAAGGAAAACGTACAAATTCTAATGAGATCGCAATGATTACGATCTAGGACAGATATTTACATTTTCAAGAAAATATGAATCATTGCGGAGTGGAGCTAATAAACCTCAGCCCAAGCCCAAAGTGAATTGACAAACTAAAGGACAAACTGACACAACTAATTCTACCTTCAGTTCGGATATCGACTCTGAATCGGAAACAGAACGCCGAAACCAGGCACAGGCAGCAGGCATCCCAAAACCCTCACCGGGACAAGAAATAGTTTTTTTATGCCAGGAAAGACTGCAAACCCTGAGATCAAGCATGCAGCAAAAACACATAAACAGCGGGCAAACTTCAGGAGGCGCCAGAGGCACAGGGCGTGCAAGAGGAGGATATCAAAAAAGGAAGAGAGGCAAGGGGCAGGGATCTGCAGCCCAGCCGAATTCATCAGAGGTAAGAATCAAACGATTATAAACGTAACCCCCTTTAAGTTAACATCTAAAGAGGAAGAAATACTAAAATTGGGGTTATCTTTTGCTCCACAGTGTAACTTCAATTATCCTGCTACTTGATGTGACATTTATAAAGCAGTAAGAAAACTCAAGCTGCACAAGTTATATGCCTTGAAAGCCAAACAAAAAGATATATCACCTTTGAGTGGAAATGTTGAGAATATGAATGCTCTATCTCAAGGTACTCAAACCATCACGGGACTATAGGAGACAGAGGGGGTTGGCTATGAAGGAAATGCACAAAAGACAGGATAGTTATGTGAATTGGACGATTTTGGTAACCGGTCATCGGTCACTACTACATTCAGACCCCACTCAACTTTTACTTCGGTACTCCCTAGAGATGCCATTGACATCTTTCACGAGAATGTGGTGGGACAGTTAAAAGTACTGAAATGCAATGTGTCTAAAACTAAATGGAAATTTGACATATTATCACAAGGATACAGAGCACTCACGATCCGCCTAGCGAAGGCAAAAGAAATTATTGTCAGAGGAAGTGACAAAGGCGGAATCATAGTTTTAATGACTAAAGCAAACTATGACAAAGAGGTGTTTTCTCAATTAAACAACAGAGAATGCTATGAACGTATCAAAGCGCAAACTGTGACGTCCATAAAGATGGAATACCACCAAAAATTAACTTGCTGGAAAACAACAAAATTGATCAGGGATGCAGAACATAAATATCTCAAAGTGGACAATCCAGTAACACCCATTATGTACTTTATCCCCAAGATGCACAAAGATCCAATGAATCCCCCTGGCAGACCGATTATTTCATTCAGAGGAAGCCTACTTGAGCGAACTTCTATATACATAGACTATTTTTTACAGGGCTATGTGCAGAAATTGGATTTTTATGTGCGAGACACTGGTGATTTCCTAATGAAAATAAGAAACATTGATTAGGTATCAGGGGATTGGTTGATAGCGATGGATGTCACCTCGCTATACACCAGTATAACACATACACATGGATTGGCAGCAGTAAAATATTACCTTTCTAGACGAACAGCAGTGTTTGATGCGCATAATTTGATGTTGTTGGACATGTTGGATTTTTGTTTGAGGAGTAACATTTTCATGTACAGTAATTTGTTGTACCGGCAACTACAGGGAGTGGCGATGGGAGCCAGCTTCTCCCCGAGCTTCACATGTTTGCACATCGGAGCTTGGGAGGAGCTGGTACTCAGGACCACACATCAACAGGTCATCAATAATAATGTGATTGCCTGGTATCGTTTTATTGACAATTTGTTGGTTGCTTGGAGGGACAGTAAAGAAGCAGCATTGACTTTCATTGATAACATCAAGCAGAATGAATTAAATCTTAAATTTACTGCCACATTTAGTCAGGGTTCAGTCCCTTTTTTGGACACGGAGCTGTATATTGAAAATAACCAACTGGAGTCTAGAATTTCCCGCAAATCTACTGCGGGGAATAGCAGTTTACATGCGGCCAGCGCACATCCTATGCACCTTATATCAAGTATCCCTTATGGAGAGATGCTTAGGATGAGGCGTGTATGTAGCAATCCTGCAGAATTAAAGAAAGCCCAACTGGAGAGCAAGGAGAGCAAAGACCGTTTCCTTGAAAGAGGCTATTCTGTTCGGACAATTGAAAAAGCCAAAGCCAAATCCATGACAATAACCAGGGATGAACTCCTAGAGGGTGGCACCAGTAAGACAAAAGCAGGAATATGTGATACAGGAGAAGTTACCAACTTTAGAATTATCACTGGCTTCAGTAGACAATATCGGGATATCTATAGAATTGTCAACAAACACTGGCCCTTAGTCAGAAGTGACCCCATTATTGGTGAAGAGTTACCAAAGAGAGTGTCTTTAACATATAGCAGGGCACCCTCTTTAAAAGACCAAATAGTAGACACCAATCCTGAACCTGTCATGAAAAGTACCTGGTGGCAGACCAACAAGGGGTTCTTCAAATGCAAGACTTGCAAAGCTTGCAATCATGGAATTAACACTAAAACATACATGGACGGCTTCAGCAAGATACAACATCAAATATCACAGGTTTTAACCTGCAAAACTGAATACGCCATTTATGTTTTGCAGTGTCCGTGTCCTCTGAAATACGTTGGGAGCATGAAACTCCCTGTGCACCAACGTAGTCTTCAACATTTGAGGGCTATTACTAATGTGGATAATACTTACCATGTGGCTAGACACTTTCGTGATCACCACCAGAGCAATAATAACTCTCTCAAATATTATGTGATAGACATGATCAATGCCAGCAGACGAGGTGGTGACAGAGAGGCTAGGCTAAGAAGATTAGAAACTAGATATATCCTCTTACTTGACACTAAGGCACCTGCAGGATTAAATGTTACAGAAGACATGTACATATGTCTGCCATAAGCCGGTTGGCTATCATATACCACCTCACCACAAATCAGTTCCCAATCATGATATTATACCCGGCTGGGATATGTCACAACAGGAAATAGCAAGAAACAAAGTATGTATACAGGTTGAAGTTGTGTTATGGCTGCTGCTATCTGATTAGACAATTTAAACACACCATAAGAGCACATAATATCTGATTAAACCAAATGGGTCCTAACACCCAAATAGTTGATATTCAGAGTATGAGTAGGAAATCCTTTGACCAAGAGAGGTGCACGGCGAGCGGGGGCCATCTCACCTGTCAGCGCGAGCCCAGTTGAGCGCACAGTGACCCAGACACCAGCGGACCAGCAGACCAAGGACCCGTACTTCCCGCCACCAGACAGCGCCGCCGCTAGGGACTACAAATTCCATCAGGCTCTGCGGCGGCGCGTTCCCCGACGCGGTAAACGCGCCGGGAGGGGCTCTATAACTGAGGAAGCCCTCGGTGGAGCGGGGGAGGAAATCCTTTGACCAAGAGAGGTGCACGGCGAGCGGGGGCCATCTCACCTGTCAGCGCGAGCCCAGTTGAGCGCACAGTGACCCAGACACCAGCGGACCAGCAGACCAAGGACCCGTACTTCCCGCCACCAGACAGCGCCGCCGCTAGGGACTACAAATTCCATCAGGCTCTGCGGCGGCGCGTTCCCCGACGCGGTAAACGCGCCGGGAGGGGCTCTATAACTGAGGAAGCCCTCGGTGGAGCGGGGGAGGAAATCCTTTGACCAAGAGAGGTGCACGGCGAGCGGGGGCCATCTCACCTGTCAGCGCGAGCCCAGTTGAGCGCACAGTGACCCAGACACCAGCGGACCAGCAGACCAAGGACCCGTACTTCCCGCCACCAGACAGCGCCGCCGCTAGGGACTACAAATCCCATCAGGCTCTGCGGCGGCGCGTTCCCCGACGCGGTAAACGCGCCGGGAGGGGCTCTATAACTGAGGAAGCCCTCAGCGTCGCGGGACGCGAGCGGGACGCCCGGGGCTAAGCCCGGGCAAAGGGCGGGCCCTCTGTGGCCCTCAGGGGCACGAGGAGGCCAGGCTAGGCCTCTTCCTTTTCACCTGCCGGACGAACCAGCAAGGTACTGTGTTTACTGGATTCACATTGTGGTGTTTGGGGTGCAGTCACGTATTAGGCCCATAACATAATAATTTCTGCCACACTGTCACATCGGTTATTACCGTGGCTATTTTGTGAGAACGAGTCCTCTGTGAAGTGTAAAGTGCTGACTTTGCTGAATAAGCTATGGGGAAAAAACGGTTACCTGCACCAGTGGAGACAACAAACACCATTAAATCTTATATGGTACAAATGGTCAGTGATATCAATAATAAACGTAGGCAATCTCTTGGCCTTAGTCAGTCTCCTATCATGCCCCCTGCAAGCCCGACCTCAAGCGTATCTAGCACTGAGGCTCTCGATCCATCGCAAGCTAACCCCGAAATTAACCTCATAGACATGACTCTTCATTCTAATGGATCTGGAGTCATCAAGGATGCCGTGGATAATCTCCAGTCTGATGGAGCAGACCCAGCAGTTCTTCTTACAAATACCAGCTTCGATCCAAATCTCCAGCTATCGATCACGGAATTAGTATCTCATTCTCCACGGCCAGCTACACGGGCGATCAGAGCCTGTCGCAAATCCACAGCCAAACGGGGGGGGAAGCATCTAGGTAGGACAAAGGCCACCACCCCACCTCCTAAGCGGCAAAGGAAACAGGATGATTTTGACAACGCGACCGAGATTAGTAGTAACAAAGATGAGGACCTCTTTAACAGAATTCAGGAAATGATGGATATCAAGATCAAGACCATTATTAAACCCCTGATTGGGAAATTAGATAAATTAACAGCTGAGGTCAAAAAATTGGGCACAGAGCATAGCAAGATGACGGAAGTGGTTGAAAACCTGTCCTCTCTTATTTCAAATTTGTTACCTACAACTGAGGAGCACACCTCCAGTGCAAGTAACCCACTATCCACTCACCAGGGCTCTTCGCCCCCACCTTCCTCACTACCAACTGCATTGCCTGTTATCGGACATGGCGTGGAAGCGGCAGCTCCCGACATTAGTAAAACCTCAGTCCCTGTGGGGACACAGCAGGAGGACCTCTCCGCTCAATTCATCTTGGAGGCTTCACCAGTAGTTCTGGTGTTGGCAAATGTCCCTGTTCTTGCAGACGGTAAGATTGAGTCCAATCAGGATTTAAAAGATAAAGCACTGTATTGGCTCACTAACAATATGCACATGACAGCTCAAGGTCATGACAAGTTGGCAGGGGATATTGTCATGTCCAGGAGGGTACCCTGGATAGGAAGCAAGCCCAAAAAGTTCACAGGGGATTGCGTTATTCTTAACTTCGCTAACGCGGATGTTCTCCCAGATATTCTGAATAATGTCTTTCCCCCTCAAAGACGTAGAGGCTCGATAGTCCCTCTCACCCTTAAGTTTTTCTACGACAAAACAAAATTTTGTACCTTACCTAAACTAAACGGTCATAATAGATACACCACTAGGAATAACTGGAAAGACACCGCCAGACCCCGACACCAGAACGATTGGCTTCAGCCTACAACCTATCAGGACTTCGGAAGACCGTATCGCATGACAGACCTAAACTCCAGAGCGGCCCTGGCCCAAGAGCCAAGAGGCAGCACATGGAATGGGGGCATGCCGGGCGAGGCGCGTAATGCCTGGGGTTTCAGGCAAGCTCAGTGGCAGAGAAATGATCAGCTACCACATTATCCCATCACGCCTCTACTCACATGGAACCCACCACAATTTGGTCAGGGTCAGGTAGCAACTCCTTTTGATTGGGGTGTTAGCACAGGAAATAGGTTCGCCCCTCTATCGGACTTAAACATATGCGATTGACTTGAGCCCTGTACTAGGCAAGCCATAGAGGCACCAAACGAGTCACTACCAGTAAGTGGTACTATGGTCTCACAACATCCAGGCGAAATAATCTCAGCAGCTCCAAACACCGATAAACCATCATCGTTTGTCCCATGTAAAATCTTAAGCTGGAACGTTGCAGGGACAAACGCAAAACGCCAGGACAAAACTTGGCTGAGCTTTATCTCAGAACACCATATTATCGCCTTACAAGAGACCTGGGACACTTCTATCAGTTTTTCGCTGGATGGGTTCTCTAGTTTCGTCAAACCTGCAAGTCCCAGTAGAGCAGGCAGAGCCAAAGGTGGCCTGGTGCTTCTATTTTCACTAGCTTTAAAAGGTACCTATAGACAGATAAACTCAGACTCTGATAATATTCTGATAGTTGAGAGGGTGATAAACAAAGACTGTAGGACCCTGTTTGTCAATTTTTATAACTCAGGGAACAGCGTCTACAGCGGCCGCAACATTGTTAATCTGGAA
The DNA here is from genome assembly GCF_964263255.1 of Lissotriton vulgaris. Taxonomy (NCBI): domain Eukaryota; kingdom Metazoa; phylum Chordata; class Amphibia; order Caudata; family Salamandridae; genus Lissotriton; species Lissotriton vulgaris. Next base: position 1,438,417,068 of record NC_141689.1, on the reverse strand, counting down.
AACATTTTAACCCCAGTCTTACAAGATATCGAGCTTTCTTCTGAGTTAATTTTATTAGGCGATTTTAACATTCACCCATGTGGTTCTGCCTGTAAAGGCAGAGATGTAGATGAGGCTGATGACGCAGCCACACGTGGTCCCCACTTTGAACATACTGCTGAGGGGCAGGAGCTTGAGGAGCTTTTGGCTTATTTCGACCTACACGAACCAGACTGTGGGCAGAGACTTCCAACTTTCAATGGAGCTCAGCAGGGCACAGTGATTGACTATATCTTTGTTTCATCAGGTATCTTACAGCAATATATGGCCTATAGTACAGTCCCTACAATTTATAGTGATCACAACCCAGTCCTGCTTGAAGCCGCATGGGGAGCTCACCTGGGTCCATCGCCAGCAAAGTACAAACCTGCCCTTCCTCTGAGGACCACAGACCAAGCCAGGCGTATCAAGTGGGCAAAAGTTATGCCGGAAAATTTTTATGAAAAATGCTATCCAAAAATCAAAGCACAGGTGGAGAAGTGCAGAGATCCGGATACTCAAGGACACAAAATCATCGCAGCATATGAGGCAATTTGTGACCAGGTCTCTAAGGACTTACTTGCTAAACCCACCCAGGGTATTGATGGTCACAAGCGTTGGTTCGATCACGCCTGCTCCAAAGCTCACAGAGACCTATTGGCGGCTCTTAAATCTGTGCCCAGGGTTAAAGAGGACATTGTGATTTTAAGGAAAGTCTACAAAGCTGCTATAAAGACCCGCAAAGATGAGATCAAACAAGAAGCATGGGAAAATCTCCTCTCTGCAGCAGTATTGAAGGACAGCCGAAGATTTTGGGAAATTTTAAAACAGCCTCTTTTCCTTGACGTCAGCAACGACCCCATGGACTGCGTAATCACTGATGAGTCTTGGTTGTCCTTTTTTGAAAAAGTATATGGGGGTGCTGACGAGGGAGCTAAGTTAGACCTTTCGCCGAATAATGATGATCATTATATCATCTTTAACCATCAAGAAGTAGAAAAAGCCCTGTTGGCTACTACAAAAAACAAGGCACCAGGGCCAGACGGAGTACCCGCAGACTTTTTCTTGTTCTCACCCAAACTCTGGGCCGAGGTCCTGACAAACGTATTTAACGCAGTGAACGGAAACTCAGCCCCCGTTTCATGGGCCCAATCTATTATAGTCCCAATTTTTAAAAATAAAGGCCGGCGGGACGATCCAGCATTCTATAGGCCAATATCCCTCCTGGACTCAACTATAAAAATCTTGGGCAGAGTACTTCTGGCTAGATTGAGGGAGAATGTGGAGGCCTGTGGGGGGCTGTCCGAACTTCAATACGGTTTCAGGGAGAGGAAAGGGACCATTGAACAATGTTGCAACTTGCATTTACTCATTGCTAAGTATACAGTCGCCAAGGAGGGTTCTGTATTTCTTGCCTTCATGGACCTCTCGTCGGCATTCGATCTTGTAAATAGATCAAAATTGTGGGCGATTTTACTAGAGTTAGGTATTGACAAAGCTTTGGTTCTATTCATGGCTGCGCTTCATCGGGAATTATTTGCGGCAGTGCGTGTATCAAACAATGGCAGATGTACCCCTACGTTTAAATCTTTAAAGGGGGTGAGGCAAGGGTGTATTCTGGCCCCTACACTCTTCACCCTGTATATTAATGGCCTAGGGGAACACCTTCGCAGTCAGGGCGCGGACGTACCACGTGCAGGAGATGTGCACATTCCGGCCCTCCTGTACGCGGACGACGCGGTACTGATTGCTCGCACTGGCATTGGGTTGCAGCATCTATTGGACGCCTTTGGTTCCTTCATGGACAAATTGGACTTGAAGGTGAACGTGTCAAAATCCCACACGATGGTTATGGGGCGTGAGCGCTTTAAAAAATGCCATAAAACATTTCTCTGCAGTGGGGTTCCAGTATCAAAAGTCACCACGTTCCCCTATTTGGGAGTTTTGTTTGATAATAAGGGAACATGGGGGCCCCAGGTAACAGCAAAAAGACTGGCAGTAACTAGGTCTTCTTTAGCAATCCTTGGATTTGCGGGCAAGCTGGGGGCAAGGCCAATGGAAGCCCTTTTAAAAATCTATAGGTGCAAACCCGTGGCCATAGCTCTCTATGGATCTCCGATATGGGGGTATGTAAACCTTGAACCCATACAGAGAGCGGAAAACAAATTTATTAGATCACTCCTCTCCTTACCCCAGTCAGTGCCTACTTACTCAATACATCAGGAGGTGGGCTTATCCTACCTGACGGATCTATTATGCCTAGCCCCACTGATCTTATGGCTTAAAATATGGTTGAATGAGGATCTCCCATTGAACCACACCATCTTGAAAGACGTACTCTCCCTAGATAAACATAAGAGCATACCATGGTTGTCCTATTTAGACAAATCATTTGCTGATTTAGACCGTTCAGAACTTTTTCTATACCCAGAAAAAATAAAGGCATCAGATATCGCCCATATAAAAAAGGCATTTTTGGAAAAGAAGGCAGCCAGCCGCGAGGATGTTGAATTACTAAAACCCTCAGTTAGGGCACATAACCTCCTGGTCAGCGCACCATCTTTGGCCCCTTATTTGTGCTTTGTTACATACCCCTACCACAGGTTTTTACTGACGAAGTTCAGGTTTAACTTGATACATTTTTACCTGGGTTCTTCTGCTTTTAAAAAATGGATGAAGCCCGAGTTAGCCCCACCTTGCATTTGTGACGACTTTTCGTTGCAGGACACTATGCACCTTGTAATGTTCTGTAGCCAATACCAGGAGCCGAGGAAAAAATATCTGCTGCCTATCCTGAGAGAATTGGGGTTTACTCAGGTGCGTCCGGCGCTGCTTTATTTACAGCTTGCTCTAAATCCACGGACAGCATTTTGCATCGCAAATTTTTTAGTGGCCGCAGTAAGGGTGAATGCTGCTGGTCAAATCTCGCCTTCTTAAATCACTGTTTTTTAGAATTTTTGTAATACTTATCTGTTTATATGAATTTTATGCTATGTCTTATCTGTTTTATGTTCTCTTTGTATGACTTGGAAAAAGTCGAATAAAGATATCTTGACTGACTGACTGACTGAGTTGCAAATTTATTATTATTTTTATTCCCTATAACACCACATGTTTGGTAAATCTAAGGTTATCCGAATTACACAAAACAAATTCCCAGTTATCACAAGGCCATGATAGAAATCAGCTGATTTAATCATGTATATACAGAAGTAACTGTGATAGGATCAAATGGTTATTATTTAAGATAATTAAATATTCGGTGATTAGAGGTGTGATACTTCATAATGCTATATTTACACTTAGGCGCTTTTTGCACAATTAGTATAATAGGAATGACATATCCTAGATAACTGCAAGTTGCACAAATGCGTAGTTTGCACATTGGCACTAGCACTTTGGATCTATATATTATGAAGTATTAATAGACATATTATTATTGCCTATTTTCATTTATAACATCACACGATTTGAACCGATATTATTATTATTTATGTATATTTAAATATGTATAAATTACAGGTATTTAACCGTGATTTAAAATGTTGAAATTCAGCTTTTCTTTAAATTTAAATTTGAGTGGATTCTTAAAAGGTATTGCAAAGAAAAAAGCATAGTGGTCATTGTAACTGAAAAAAACGATGATATTAACCTGTGGACACCTTAGTATTTTTACCATGTTTATACTTAGCCCCCACATGTGACTAAGTCTACACCAATCACTGGAGCTTTAAAAGAACGTTTCATTATTGTGGACACTGTCATGTGAACATGGCTCCTCGGAGCCGAAACGTCATGCGGCTAACTTGCACTAAATAAAAGAGATTAGCACCTCAATTGGTCCGTGTCTGCGTGATCTGTGGCGTGGAGGATTCCTAGCGCATGGAGAAGAAACGCTGGTATATATATATATATATATATATATATTACCGACCTACCTAGTTATAGTTAGGACCTAGTTTCTATTCAAAAAGCGTTTTTTCTATTCCCAATAACTTTGGTGGCGGTTGACAAATGTTCGGGAAATTTTCCAGACTAGTGGGGCGCTCTGGTCAGCTCCTGTCTTGAAAGTTTTGGGGTGAATCGTCAAGCGGGGGCGAGAAAAATGGGGGGGTCCCAAAACAAGTTTTCCATAGGAAACTTTAGACAAAGCTACAGCCTGAACTGCTGAACGGAATTACACCACATTTGGCAAAAAGGTAGGTCTTGGTTCAGAAGGTTCGCTTATTCTAAATGGTGTAAATCCATTCAGTAGTTCATGAGAAATTAGAAAAAGAAAACGTTTGATATCTATGGCCGCAGTGGGTTCGCAAACCCTCCCGAGCACGAGCTTCATTCTGATTGGCTGTCAACACTCAAACCAGGAACTGTTGGCAGCAGACTTTTGACTCGGTAACCGAGTCACAAGATAACAGTGAAAAATAGGTTAGAAAACAGGAAAAGGAGGCAGGGTACAAACACCCTGACCCCCTAGGCCTGCTCAGGGGGTCCCACAAGGAACCACAGGGCCCAAAAAAGGTATTAAAAAAAAATCGCCCGAATTTGCGCTGGGGTTGCAAATCCGGCAGAGAAAAAAACAAAAATGAAGCACGGGCTCCCTCGCTTCATTGTATTTGAGCCCCTGGGTGGGCCAGGTCCTGGGGGCACTGCCAATCCCAGGGCTGTGAAAAGAAATGCGTGGGGGGTCCCAATTACCCTCATGCTGCCCTCCGGACCGCCACCTCCCTGGGGCTTTCAGACGTGACCACAGGGGGCACGTGGCCCCCCTGCAGCCCCGGGGAATACCACCTACTGGGGCTGTGAAAAAAAATATGTGGGGGTCCCAATACCCCTCATGCTGCCATGGGGACTGCGAACTCCCCGGGGCTCTATTTATAAATAAAACATGTGCGGGTGTTTGAGTTCCCCAGATGCCCCGGGGACCACCACCTGCCTGGGACTTTTAAAATGAACGGAGAGGGGGTGTTGCGGCTCCCACATGGAGCCCTCAATGGCCCTGGGGACCGCCACCCCCCAGGGCTGGCTCCTGCAGTGTCCGGGGGTGCCCACCCCGGAACACTGCTGTTTGCAATGGCAGGTCGGGAGCCGACCTGTCATTGCAAATTCTGCTTTGTTTCATTGAAGCGAGAGCAGGAATACCTGCTGTTTCTTCAACGAAGCAAAGCAGGAATGCTTTTCCACAAGGGTAGCTGTATGTCAACAGCTCCCCTTGTGGAAAAGCAATGCAGGCTCCCGCAGGGCGAGGGGAGCTGGCAGGCACTGTGAGAGCATTGGGGCTCCCCCCACGGTCCCCAAAGCTGAGGGTCGGCTCCGGGGGATGAGGTCCCTGGGGCCCGAAGAGGCCCGGGATCGGGGCCATGCAGCTCCCCTAACCTGAGAAAAAAAGAAATAATAAAAAAAAGGAAAGGCTGGCCTTGGGGGATGGGGTCCCCGGGGACATAATTTGCCTTAGGAGAGGGGCCACGTGGCTACCCTCCAAATAAAAAAGAAAATTCAGGCCATGCCCCGGGCCTGAATTGACCTCGGGAGGGGGCCCACGCGGCCCCCTTCCCGTTTTAAAATTTTTATTTTTTAAAAATAGGGGTCAGGCCCTGGGGGATGGGGTCCCCATGGCCCAAAAAATAGTAAAAGAAGGGGGGACACACAGCCTCCCTTCTAAAACAAATTAAAACATTAAAAAGTCGGCATCGCACCGGAGGCCCCGCCCCCTCCCTGCAGCACTCTTCCAATGCACCTTCTGGTGCGTTGTAAGTGGGGAATTAATTGCCCTTGAATACTGAGGCTCCCTGGGGGCCAACTAGCCCACCAAGTACCTCAAGTATGCACCAGGGAGCTGCATTGCAGAGAGGTAGTCCAATGTCACACCCCCTTTTTACACCACTTTGCAACGCAGTTCTGTGGAACTTATTGGAGGGACCTGTTGGGCGAGTTGGCCCGAGGGACACACAGGGTTCAAGGGGACCAAATCCCCCAATTTACAATGCGCCAGGGGGTGCTTTTGCACAGTGGTGCAGGGAGGGGGCGGGGCCTGAAATGGCAAGTGTTCAAACACACCACCTGGCACTTTGTAAATTGGCGGATCAAGTCCCCTTGAAGCTGAGGGTCCCTGGGGGCCAACTAGCACACCAGGTAACTTCAGTAAGCACCACAGAGATGTGTTGCAGAGAGGTAGTCCGAGGCCATGCCCCTTTTTACAGCTCTCTGCAACGCAGCTCTGTGGCACTTACTAGAGGTACCTGGTGTAAAACGACACATGCCCTCGGACCACCTCTCTGCAACGCAGCTCTGTGGTGCTTACTGGAGGTACCTGGTGGGCTAGTTGGCCCCCAGGGACCCTCAAGATTCAAGGGGACCTAATCCCCCAGATTACAAAGCGCCAGGTGGCGTGTTTCCATAGTGGTGCAGGGAGGGGGCAGCCTGATATTAAATTGGGGTATTAGTTCCCGTGAATACTGAGGGTCCCTGGGGGCCAATTAACCCACCAGGTAACTCCAGTAAGCACCACAGAGCTGCGTTTCAGAGAGGTCGTCTGAGGCACGCCCCCTTTTACACCTCTATGCAGCGCAGCTCAGTGGCACTTAATGGAGGTACCTGGTGGCCTAGTTGGCCCCCAGGGACCCTCAGGATTGAAGGGGATGTAATCCCCCAATTTAGAACGTGCCTGGGGGAGCGTTTGCAGAGTGCTGCAGGGAGGGGGTGGGGCCTGATTTAACAAATTAGCAATCTTGCTGTGCGGGACTTACTGGAGGTAATAAAAGGGATAGTTGGCCCACAAGGTTGACGTTGGAGGCTAACAATCCCTCCTGGTACTTTCGCTAAATTCGACACAGTGGGATTGCTAAAAGGTGTTTGAAGGCCACAGCCACCTTTCTCCACCACTCTGCAAACGCGACTGCTATGTTATAGTAAGAAATTAGCATTTACAAATCACTGAAATACCCTGAAAAAAACATAGGTTTCAGAAAAGTTATAGATAGAAATTAGCATTTAAAAAACCTTAGAAATTCACTGAAAAAACCATAGGTTTCAGGGACGTTATAGTTAGTTGGACATTTCTCTTGTACAATACCATAGAAATTCCGTCATTATAGTTAGTTGAGCTAACTATAACTCGCTCCCCAGTAATTCACTGCTGATGACGTCACATAGTACATCATTCATGACACCGTCAGTGACATCACTGATGACACATTTGAGATGTCATCAGTGATGTCTTCAGTGATGTCACTGACCATGTTATGAATGATGTAATATGTAACGTCAGCAGCAGTGCATTGCGGGTACGCAAGTTATAGTTAGCTGAACTAACTATAACAGGCTAATTTCTATGGTTTGTATGAGAGAAATGTCCAACTAACTATAACGTGCCTGTTTTTTTCAGTGAATTTCAATGGTTTTATAAATGCTCATTTCTAACAATAATTTCCCTGAAGCCTATGTTTTTTGCAGTGAACATATATATATATATATATATATATATATATATATATATATATATATATATATATATATATATATATATATATATATATATATATATATATATATGTATATATTACTGCTCCCAGCTTGGTGTCGTCGTGCGAGGTGCACTCTAGGGAGGTGAAGAGCTTCAAGCCTCAGCTCCAATAAACAGGTAAAAAGGCACCAGCCGGCTGTTCCCTATTCACAGTCCAGCTACCATCGTAGCCTTACACGTTTCAAATTCTTTCTTCCTCAGAGGCTGATGGTGAAGGAAAGCAACGTGCAGTATCCAACCACAGTCCCTTTTCTAGCTTGATAACACGCCCTCTGATGGGCTGCTCGTCATGAGACTGCGTGCTGCTTTGTGGGAGTTGTGGTCGGAAAAAATTGTTATTTGCATCCATTTCATTCTCGTTGCATCCTTCTTTACTGTGGGTAATTCAAGCTCATGGATTGAGCCCAGTCTGCGTGTGTCTTCAGATCCAGCACCTCTACTCCATGTCAGAGGCTCGTGGGATACTGGCCCCATGGCCCCCTGCTTCAAAGGGTGGTGCACCTCGGCGGCACAACCGCCGCCTATGTATTACTGCTCCTAGCTTGGTGTCGTCGTGCGAGGTGCACTCTAGGAGAGGTGAAGAGCTCCAATCCTCTGCTCCAATAAACAGGTAAAAAGGCACCAGCCGGCTGTTCCCTATTCACAGTTCAGCTACCATCGTAGCCTTACGCGTTTCGAATTCTTTCTTCCTCAGAGGCTGATGGTGGAGGAAAGCAACGTGCAGTATCCAACCACAGTCCCTTTTCTAGCTTGATAACACGCCATCTGATGGGCTGCTCATGATGAGACTGCGTGCTGCTTTGTGGGAGTTGTGGTCGGAAACTATTGTTATTTGCATCCATTTCATTCTCGTTGCATCTTTCTTTACTGTGGGTAATTCAAGCTCATGGATTGAGCCCCAGTCTGCGTGTGTCTTCAAATCCAGCACCTCTGCTCCATGTCAGAGGCTCGTGGGATACTGGCCCCCTTGGCCCCCTGCTTCAAAGGGTGGTGCACCTCGGCGGCACAACCGCCGCCTATGTATTACTGCTCCCAGCTTGGTGTCGTCGTGCGAGGTGCACTCTAGGAGAGGTGAAGAGCTCCAATCCTCAGCTCCAATAAACAGGTAAAAAGGCACCAGCCGGCTGTTCCCTATTCACAGTCCAGCTACCATCGTAGCCTTACGCGTTTCGAATTCTTTCTTCCTCAGAAAATGATGGTGAAGGAAAGCAACGTGCAGTATCCAACCACAGTCCCTTTTCTAGCTTGATAACACGCCCTCTGATGGGCTGCTCGTGATGAGACTGCGTGCTGCTTTGTGGGAGTTGTGGTATATATATTCCTTCCAAAACGGCATTCCAAACCAGCGCTCGGGCAAAGAACCACAGCTCATGAAGTTAGTCCGAAAAGTAAAGTTTATTACACCATAAACCCGACGTGACGCGTTTCGCGCTCCAAAGAGCGCTTGATCACACACATTGTCAATAAAGTTTCGCATATTTAACCGCATTGCAAACATAATGGAGAGAGGACTGCATCCAAACAAAGGTGAGCGCCATTTTGGAATGGTGTACTATGCACTACAATGCTTTTGAGTGTGCCTCGTATATAATATCATTGCATTTCACACAAATAATAAAATACATTTTAATCCCAGCAATTAGTTACCTTTCTATTATTAAGGCATCACATCTTCCTTCACACAAATTAATTAATCATGTTAGACGATATATAGATACATTAGTTAACATTTCTAAATAGAGTAGTGGCGGTACACGTTTGTCTCAGCAGAAAATCCTAAGTCATGTGTTAGAAATGCTACGTGTTGTGGATCAATCACGCACGAGGTACGAGCGTGGTCAAAAGATTTCAAGGGCCGAGTCTTACATAGTATTTATAATGTTACCATGGTTACCAGAGGATCGGCTTACAATGGCCATCAGGTTTAAAGTTGACAATCGTGTATTTCATCTAATGTCAATAAATAGATCTCCCCTTGTAACATTGAATGGTCATACTACATAAAGTGCTAAAAGAATTTATATTGCCCTCGTGGTCTTAGCGTCTTGTTAAGTACTTCCTGGTTAGTGGAATAGAAAACTAGAGACAATCACCAAAACATAGACAACACGTCATGCGTAACATATTATACTCTGTTTAGTGTGTATACTCTGACTGACCTCTCAGATATTCTCCGAAATGCACTCGCGGTAGAGCGAAACTAGGGTTGGGCTTCTCATTCCCATCAACAATAGTTCATCTAATAAATCAAAAAAAGTGCTCTTGTGATTAAATAAGAAAAACAGTTAAAATCCAAATACTTTCATAGATGGTTTGAGGGTAGAAGATAACCACAGTGAAGGGATTAGGGTGCAGGTGACGCAGATCTGAGGCCTCCTCCCTCCCTTTCTTCCTGTGAGATAGAAGAGAATAGAAGAACTTAAGATAGCCGCCAAGATCTTTGCTAACAAAGGATCATTCGAGTGTTGGGGAATGATTCTAATACAACACATGCGGTCTAGATATCCACACCCCCTTTCAAAAAGTAAAGTCAACTCAAGAGGGGAGGATCCAACAAGTTGTAAGCAGTCATCATGCCTCCAGGGTGCCTTATCAGCATCACAGGAGAAAACTCTTGGAATAACAAACATCAATCCAAACCAGGCACACAAAGGAGGGCCTACTAGCATCAATCAGGACTGGTCATGGATCTCGAAGATCCTAAGCCAAAAGTGTACCTAAAACAGAAGTAATATTAGCCCCAGATGCAAATATTGAAGACACAAGCATGGACAGGAATCACTTGGTTAAAATTAACATGTGCACCTGGAACACCCACGGATTTAGCAGTATGGATCAGGACCACGAGACACAATCGTTTTTTCAAAACTACGATATCATTCTGCTACAAGAGACCTGGAATTTGTCATACCCCGCAATCCCGGGTTTCTCAGAACACCATATACTTGCAGAGCGATCGTCTAAATATGGACATCCTTGTGGAGGGCTATCGATGTATGTCTCACAGAAATTTAATTGGCAAACTGAGAATCAGGACGTGGGGTTGGGTTGGGTCCAAGTAATAAAAATTTCTAGAAAGCCTCAGCAGCAACTTTTATTAATAAATGTTTACATCCATCCAGATCGTTCAACTAAAAATTAGAAAATGAACACACTTGTTAAACTCATCAAAGCTCTCCAGAAATCAAACTCCCAAAGCCCATTGATAATATCAGGGGATTTCAATTCTAACCTAATGCGCAACGGGACATTCTCTCACAATCGGACGACAAAATCACGACACGGAAACAATCCGTTATCATAGAGAAAACTACAAACACTGGGCCTAACGATTTTAATAACTACGAAAATGGGAACTTCAAGTCAGTACAAACATATATGAGCGGCAAGGTCATGTCAACTATTGACTTTACAATAATCAGTGACAATTTACTCGATGCCATTGAAAACTATAAGATAGTCCAACGTATAGAAAGTGACCACATTCCCCAAATCACACGAATAAACATCGGGGTTAACTGGTCCGAAAAATTAATCTCCCTGTCTCAACAACCAGAGAAGTTTAACTTGCGAAGAATAAGACGGAGAGGCCGAGAAACGAAAGCGATTCAAGAAACAGCAAGCAATTTTATGATAAAATACGAACATCAGCAAGACGGAAACCACTTAAAGAATTAGGAAAAATTGTTAGACACCTTGACCCACAAGCACTCCGCCCCTCCCACTTCACAAAACAGGACTAAAGTTCTGAGAGAACCTTAGTTTAAACAAGACTTAAGGCAAGAAAAGAGCAAAATTGCCTGGGAGCAATGGAAGGAACTAAGGAACAAAAACCAGGGAATTAAATCAAATTACAACCTCATTAGGAGTATGAGAAGATAATATCGCAAATTGGTGTGGATGGCAAAGGCCAAATACAAAGAAGCAGTGTGGGTAAAATTAATATTCGCAAGCAAAAAGCAAAATACTCGGGACTTCTGGGGCATCATTAATAAACTAAAGAACGGCGAAGTAATGTCACTGGACCCCGGAATTAGCAACGGTGGCTGGGAAGACCATGTAAAAAACCTTTACTTAAAAAGAGAACCGATAAAACTCCATGTTTAATAAGAGAAACGGAATCCAGCTACCTGGTAGGATCATTGGACACGGTAACAATCACCACCAATTCAGAAAGTGAAAAATGGGCGAACAACCAGCTAACAACAATTTCCAGTGAAAGCGTAAAAAGGTTTATACAAAAACTTAAACCCGAGGGTGCACCAGGACCAAATGATCTTCCTACCTCCGTATTCAAACACAACGAGGATTTTTGGGTCAAACACCTAACAGCTCTGTTTAACCAAGTCTTCACCCGAAACCAGATGCCAACATCATGAAAAGGAAACATCATTCACCCGATTTTCAAAAAGGGTGACAGAAGACTCCCGGGGAACTACAGGCTGATCTCCCTAATAGATGTGGAAGCAAAACTCTACGCCTCATGCCTTTTGGAGGATATCCAAGAATGGGTGGAAAACAACAACTTCATCCCCACCTTCCAAATCAGCTTCAGAAAAGGGATGGGGACAACAACAAACTTGACTGCCCTTGCTCTGTTGATGGAGAGAGCCAAAACAAAGAACCAACGGCTATATGGGTGCTTTGTAGATATAAGAGCAGCATTCGACCGAGTGAGCAGGTCGAGTCTTTGAGGTAAGCTCAAAGAGTGGGGGCTGCCAAATAATCTACTAAATGCAGTCAAGCTTCTTTATACGGACACATGGGCAAGGGTAAAACAAGGTCAAGGAACAACTTTAACACCCAAAATAGAAACCCAGGACGGCTTAAAACAGGTGTCCTGGCCCGTGCCTATTTAATCTATACCTTGCAGATTTAGGGAGAAATCTAGGACAAATCGAAAGCCACGCACCTAAACTCGGCAACGTTTTAACTCCAATTCTGCAGTTTGCCGACAACATTGTCCTTTTAAGCAAAACTCCAATAGGGCTGCAAAGATTAATAAACATGTTACAATCCTACTTAGACCAAGAAAACCTGGAATTAAACAGGGAAAAAACAAAAGTAGTGCGACTAATGGAGTACAAGAACATCAAATTTAAATGGACAATTGACAATTTAGCGTTAGAAGAACAGAAATTTTATCGGTACCTGGGAGTGACTCTCGGCCAAGGTAATTCAAAAAAAGAACACATATTGGCAGTAAAAGCAAAGTCACAAACGCTAATTTACGCTTATAAGCTACTTCAATTAAAAATGGATGTCCCAAATCACACTCACCTCCTAAAAGTAATGGCCACTCAGATTTTACCAACATTATCATATGGACGGAGGCCAGTTTACTAAATGACTTACAAAACAAAATTTACAAGGCTGTATTCAAACTACCCAAATCAGCATCAGTGACTCAAGTGCGTCTTGAATTCGGACTACAAAATCAAACATTTCGGTCCATGTCAAGATTTGTAAAACTATGCCACAAACTTCGTACAGCTGAACCAGAGTCATTAAATTACATCTGTTGGCAAGAAATGAATATCAATGCTGTCAAGCCTTCGAGACACTCGTGGGCAACTTATTTGAGAATTTGCCTGTCCGAGCTGGAATTACAAGAAAGTTTGGAACAAAAAAACAGACCAAGCACACTTCATCAGCAAAAAGGAAGTCATTATTAGAGGATAAAAAAACACTAACCCGCCGACATCACGCCTGGACAGTAATTTCCTCCTACAACCATCAAAAACCACAGGTTTATTTGGCCACCGACTTTAGCCTATATTTAAAAAAAATCTACACAGACTACCAAATGGGTCTTCACGATTCAAAGGACCTAAGACCGTCCTGGAAACACCAAGAAGAAAGCCAACAATGCAGACTGTGCGGATACCATAATGAAACCCTAACTCACTTGTTTTGTGTGTGCCCAGCTGTTATGGCACCAAGAAGACTGTACTTACGGAACATTTGGATCGCACTGAACATAAAAACATGTTGGCAGGCGGTAATAACCTGGCTGGGAGGATCCTCATCAATCTTGGCCTGTCGGGGTCTAAAATTCATGACTGAAGCAAGAAAACAGCTTCAGGACAATCAGGGAAACAATAAAAAAAAATAAAAAAAATAAAACAAAATTTAAAAAAAGTTGACCATGGACAGTTTCCTACCAATGAGGTCTTAACTCCCACATTTGCTCACATAAAATTAATAGAGTGAAAAGTGCTGCTCATGGGGAGATTTGAGTATTAATTTTAAAATTATTTTTTATGAAATCTTTTAATGACAACCCGCTTTTGTAAATGCGGATTATTCTTCTTTTATATATTCTAATGATTTTTACTAATCTAACAATAAAACGATTGATTGAGTGATTGACAGAGGATGAAAGTTTTGAATGTTCCAAATGTTGCAGCATGGTGAATTGGGGTGGGGGTCTGACCCTGGCTCCAGAGAATATATGTGAGAAAAATGGTAAACCCATCTATCCTCTTCTATGAGGGAGGTGTGGCGCCACGGCTAGGGCGACTGACTCCGGAATCTGGGGATCACGGTTCGATCCCCGGCACCAGCGGCGGGTTAGCCCAGCACCATGTGACTCTGGGCAATAGCTTGCTTAATCTTCCTGACAGCCCCCAGCGCCTAGAGACCCTTACGGGTGATTGTGCGCTTTACAAATGTGGATTATTATGACAGAGGTCATAATAGGCCCATCCTCAAACGCTAGAAATGGACTGTTATTGACACTTCAAAACATTGCACTATCATGGGGGGTCACAGGCATTAAATAACTGATCCCAGGCATCATCCTTAACAGACATTTTTCTTTCCTTGGTGGCTTTTTTGTATGAACTATTTAAGAGTTTCATCTCCTCTTTATCCCTGGGCGAGCTTTTTAGGGCCTTCTTTAAATCACAATGGGTATCAGAACATGCCGAATTAAACCAGCATTCTGCCCTAGTAACAGTTTGATCTCTACTGGTACAATAAGAGCATCGCTTACACTTTCATAAAGTACAGAGAAAGCCTTTGAAACACCTTTGGGGTCAGAATAAGGGCTTAAACAACATTGAAACTATCTACTCCTCTGAGAAAAGAGATTACCAAAGAACTCCTTTGGGATCACTATTGTTAATTTCAGCCACAGCCCTGGTCTGCGAGAGCAAGGTGTGTAGAGGCAAGAGCCGACAAGGGCTGCTTCTGGTGTGAGTGCTTGAACAGTAAATATAGAGGATTGTGGTCACTCCAACCCTATACTCAATTAAGAAAGGTAATAGGGATGAGGACATTTAAATATAATCCACTATGGCTTCACAGCCACTGCCAATATAGGTGGGATCTCTCAAAGAACTTGGTATAACCAGATTCAGGGATTGCACTAAAACATTTACCTGTTCCCCTGGGTGATGTGTTCAAAATTGACACTAGAAGGTTCAACCCACAAGGATCAGTCCTGAACCAACTGACAAGCTTTTTCACAGGGAAGAACATTAAATATCTTCCATGATTACTAATGGGATAAAAGAGTTAGAACTTGGGCCTTACTCTGGGGAGCATGTCTTCAACTTCTCAAGGACCAAGCCAATAGAGAAGATGATATAGGAGTGTGCTGATTGGCCATTTGAGTTGTAAATGTTTCAAACAAGAAGGTGTGAACTATCTGGGAGATTAGGAGATTTAGTCTCCATCTCTTCTTTTAAACAATTTGAAGATAGTGATATTAGAGTACACCTCACCCCATGAGCCAGCCCAGAAGACAGTGGAATTGCTGGGTGGTAAAAATGGGCAAAACCATCTAGGAATGGAGTATTTCTGACTGACCAGGTTTGTTGATGGGCCCAAATGCTACAATGTCTGATCAAATCTAGCCAGTTCTAGTTGCTAGCCTTCTCCTCAAGCACAGCTATTTTCCAGGACAAAGAGCAAAGCTAACCAACAGCATCAACCCCTGTAAGGTAGGGATCAATCTAGCTGGGTCTGGTGGCTCAGTAGACTAATGTGTCCACTGTAGGAGCCTGTGTTCAAATCCCAGCAAATACACTCAGCCTTTCATCCATCTGAGGTTGATAAAATGCGTACCATTGAGTTGGGAAACAATAAACATTTGTTATTCATTGCCAAGATACCTCCGGGTGAACGTGTGCTTTACAAATACACATTATGTTATGTTAACCTGTTTGAGAGGGGGAGAGGAGTAGCCTTTGCCTTAATAGGCCCCGCATGAGCCCCATGATGTCTTTGACTCCGCAGAGATGGAGTAGACCTCAAGTGTACTCAGATTGTGCACAGTACCTTGTCTATAAAACAGTGGCTGCATCCAAATGCTCACAGTTGGGTCATCCTAACTCTCAAAAGAAGCAAACATTCTACCTACAGCACATCTATTACTAAAATTAATCACTATACAATCACCGTGAAAAGTATTAGGTCCACACTGAACCTACCTACTCTGAAAAACCATATTGATTTGGCCTGTGATCCTCACATCAGCCCCTGTCCTTGTGGTCAGCAAATGTGCCACTTCAGTTCTTAACTGTTGATAATTTTCACTGGCATTTGCCTTGAGCGTGGGCAGCACATTTACTAGAACAACCACAAAGGGTGTACAGTCGGGCAGAAGATTGGTATTGGACAAATATGAGTTTGTTGACCACCTGAAGGCAGACACTGCACCACCCTTACTTACAGTATCCAGTACAGGGACATGTGTGAGAGAGGCACTTCATCATTAATTACTGCCTGTATATTAGTAGGAGTATCATTGTTTGCCATACCAACAACCCTGTGACCCAGATGGGTGCAGTCAATAATGTCTCTGGGAAAAGAGAGAACACTTGTGAAAGTCACGTCACTGTTCACTGTTGGACAATTGCTCTGAGGTACTCTGACAGGACAAGTGGACTGATCTATGTGAAAGCCAAGTGATTACAGGTTTGATGTGAAAGTAGTTTCTTAATTAAAACATTGTTAGATTCTAAGAAATTCATCAACTTCATATTCAAAGCAAAAATGGCATCCTCTACAATGTTAAACTCAATCCTCAAACTACCAACAATAGCTTTAATAGCATCCAAACCGATGGTATCAGGTGCTAGATCAGTAATAGGTAGCTGTTCCATTTCTCTAATCTGGCCAATTGGTGGAATAGAACAGTTGGAAGCGGCTTTTGGTGGCCTGCCGAATAGCCCTGTCAAAAATGATCATTCTTCTGCACCTCCTTTACTACTTTGTCAATCTACCCGTGCTATTATCTCCAAAATCCTTTTCTCAATGGACATCCTACTGGGTCAATTCTATTGAACATCATAGCCCACAGGCTGATAGTACCAACACAGTGGACAGTCAACATCCCTCCGCAGAGAAAGCTGCTGGTTGTGCTGCATCTGCTGGCCTCTGGTACCTTCAAACCAACAACTGCTAGAGTCGGAGGAGTCTCACAGCCAGCCCTATCACAGTTCCTCACAACTGTCTTGGATACAATCATCAGCTTGGTACCCCAGTACCTTTACTTCCCCCACACTGCGCAGGAACAGCTGGAGATCAAGCAAGGCTTCTATGCCATAGCTGGCTTTGAGCATGTGTTGGGGCAATTGACTGTACACATGTCCTACTTGTACCCACTGCCGACACTGCACACAATTACCGCAACAGAAATCACACGCATTTCATCAATGTGCAGGCAATAGTGGACCACTGGGGACTCTTCACCATTGTCGCCGCCGACTACCCAGGCAGTGTGCATGATTCCTACATCTTCCGACAGTCCATCATCAACCGTCATTCCAAGATGGCACCTACGGAAAGGCTCTGCTCGTTGGTAAGTTCCAAATGAACACACCACGCACCCCAACTCCACAATCATGCAACTCACAACTCTGGGAATGCACACAGTACAAACTCACATACAACATGCCAAACAACATGACCACCCACCATAAACAACAGCACAACTTACTCTGGTAACCTGGGCTAGCCATGTATATGAGTCATCAACGGCATAGCACCTCCTCCACAAAATAGCAGAATGTGGGGATAGGTGGGAACCAGGCATGTGCAAAGGAGGCAAGTGACCCATAAATGAGAACGTACATAATGCCAAGTGTGATGTGGATGTACTGGCCAGACTGCAGTATGCAGACCACAGACATGTCCATGTCGAGATATTGTCACATTACCCACAAGCCTTACCGTCTGCCTGTAGATTAGTCTCGCAGGGATGACATGAATAACCTCCTCCATCTCTTACCTACTCCTCTGTCCTACCTTAATAGTACCAGACCAGGGGTGTGGTGACAGCCGGAGGAAGGAATCCTGGTAATGAGGGCCTGAAGGTGAGGATAAACAATAAGGTGCCCTCCTGGGTGAATACGCCTTCCTGCCATGGAACCTGAGGGAAGGACAACCCACAACAGTTACCATCCATACTATAGCATGCACTCTATTCATAGACAGACATTCGAACAGGAGGGTAGATTGGAACCATAGTCACCTGTAGGAAGGAACGGTCTAGGCAATCCTTCAATATGAAGAGGAAAGGAAAAATGCACGCCTGTGCTTGTTGTCCACCAGAAGATAGGAGGAATAGGTGCAGCACACTGGATACCAGGAGAAAATGATAATTAAGGCAAAGTAACGGTAATGCGCTCCTGCGATCACCGTGATGACTTCGGACAAGAGATGGTAACGTGCCCCAGCACTTACCGGAATACTGTGGCAAAAATACGGTGTTGCGCTCTTGCGCTCAACGTGCTGTAGCAACAGAATAATAAGGCAAGGTTATGGCAACGCGCTCCTGCTCTCACCGTGCTTGGTAATGGAAGCAAAGGCAAGGTGACGGTAAAGCGCACCTGCGCTCACCATGCTTGGAAATGGGGGCAAAGACAAGGTGACGGTAACGTGCTCTGGCGCTCACCATGCTTGGAAATGGGGGCAAAGGCAAGGTGACGTTAACGTGCTGCTACGCTCACTGTGCTCAGAAATGTGGGCAGATGCAAGGTGACGGCAACGCGCTCCTGCGCTCACCGTGCTTGGAAATGCAGCAGATGCAAGGTGACGGTAATGCGCTCCAGCGCTCACCGTGCTCAGAAATGCTGGCAGATGCAAGGTGACGGCAACGCGCTTCTGCGCTCACCGTTCTTGGAAATGCAGTAGATGCAAGGTGACGGTAACGCGCTCCAGCGCTCACCGTGCTCAGGAATGCAGACAGATACAAGGTGACGGCAATGCGCTTCAGCGCTCACTGTACTCGGGAATGCGGGCAGATGCAAGGTGACGGCAACGCGCTCCAGCATTCACCGTACTCGGAAATGCGGGACAAGGAAAAGTAACGTTAACGCACTCCTGCGCTTACCGTGAGGTTTGTGCACTCGTTCGCGTGCTAAGGTCTGCGTCCGATTGAATCAGAAGCGCCGGGATGAATGTCCATCAGTTACTTAATGGCGTCACCCGGAAGCAGTTTGGTGGTGACCTGCGGTACTGCGCTGCTGAAAGGCGCTAGACCGCTATCCTGCTGCATTCGTTCCTCGTTCGTTCGAGGTCATGACACATATAGTGCTTGTGATTGGAGTGTAGTGAATAGCGGACGCAACCATGTCACCTCAGGCAGTGTGGTAGATCTCGGACATGTAGCAGTGTCATACCCTCCTGTAAGCGTAAGTGGTATGGACTGGTGTACGACAGTCAAGCGTAGGGGTGTGGTTGATCAACCCAGAGCTCTGGGCGTGGTTACGTTTTTGCCTTGCCAAGGAAGTAACTAATGCGTGTGTCTCTGTTGTAGTGTCGGCGCCACCCGTCCCGCAATGGACAATGTTGCAATGTAGCATGCCCCAGGAGTGCGTATCGGTAGAAGGGGTCAATGAGGGAACGGAAGCCTGCTCAGGTCAAGGCTCATACAAGTCAACTGCTGTGTATGTCACTATTACCACTGCATAAGCCAAGGTCTACCCTCAACTACATGGTTAGTTCAGCCAGCCATGAATTATACATCTGTGTCTGCCCTATTCTTACCATAGGCCTACACACACGTGGCCGCCCACCTTCGACGCACAACATCACTGTGTCTTTGTCAGGCTTGTGGACATGCGCAGACAGGCATTAAACTGGTGTGCTGTGGGGGGCAAATGTGTTTGCAATCGCGCTACGCACACTAGTAAATCGGCCCGGGGGGATGGAGGAGCAGCAATGAGGCTACGTAAAACACATTGTTGCCGCTCATCTGCTTCAAGCAGTACATGTCAAACAGAAATCACTAAGCCACACATATCACACACCAATGTATAAGTGAGCCTGCCAACACATCATGCAGAACCAACTGTTGACTCATTTCTCTCTGCACTGTTATAGGTGATCAAGGATATGCACTCTGCGCTTGGATGATGACATCCCTCCGAGCCCCGAACACCCAGGCCTAGAGGCAGTACAATGCGGCCCACAAATGCACCAAGGACATCGTGGAATGCACATTTGGTGTGTTGAAGTCACGTTTATCTTCTGCCTGTACAGCCCAGATATCTTGTGGAAGATGATCGCTGCATGTTGTGTGGTGCACAACATATGTGTACGCACCAATGCCCCATGGATACAGGTGCCAAATGCACTGGACAATGATGATAATGAGGCAGGTTGACCACACCCCACTGCATCCGTAGCAGGAATAGACTGCAGGAACACCATCATTGAAAATGTCTTCATATGAGCACGTCACATTGTGACAGTCCTTAGCAATCATGGGACAGTACAAAATGACCACAGGCACAGCATGTGGAAATAAATGCATTACAACACACATTCCCTGAGTGCATGTCACTCATCTGTACAAGCACATCACTCAGACAAGTGTAAGTGCAACATGTAGTGCCAACAGTTTCATGATTTGATATTAGATGGTGGGTGTGTCACCTCTGTACGGAGAGGCCGTTTATTATTATTTATTTATTTGAAACGTCACAGATAGTACCGTATCCCACTCTTCGGCGTTTCACATGTGTCCCACATCATTACATATTGGCTGTCATTTGTGACCTACAAGTGATAACAGGGCTTCTTTTGGGGTCACACTTGTGCCATCATGATGCAGGGATGTACCCTGTGACTCAAGTCCCACAACATTTGCAACATGTACGTAAGGGGGAGTCATTGCCCCTACATTTGTCCATGCTTTCATACTTGGTTGGTCATAGACATGTCACGTCTGTGTGCAGAAGGTGTTGATTGTCCCTCTGCAATGTGAATGAGAGATGCGGTTTCACAGTGTGTTCCATGTATGTTTATGCATTGGCGCAGTTTACATACATACTGCATGTCAATGTACATTGTGACTGTTTATGAGGAGATGCCTATTTGATGTGAGACCATGGATATTTGTCCTACTTCACGGATGTGAGGTTGTACTCGTACATTGTAATCTCACCGTTTTTTTTCTCTGCTTTCATGGTGCATTTTCCCACATGACGCATGGGAATTGCATTCCTGTCGCTGGTTATCACTGATTTTTGTATCGCTGTTGGGGACATCACATCTTTTTTCGCATTCGTGTTTTGCAATTTTGTGGCGTCGCGTTGATTTTGACGCGGAAATTTGATGCGTTGCCATGAGACTATTGCATGGTACCGCCGTGTTGAGAATACAACGTTAACGCAGCATTATTTTCCCGTGATAGACTGCAATGTGAAGAGTTGCTTTGAGCTAATTTTGTGATGATTATCACACGTTCTTGAGAATTTCCCCCTAAGGTTCTTAGCATTTCTCCTGATAGAGTGTTACCATGTTGCAAACTCTTGGGACTACAGGAATGTCCAGCTTTTTATATTCTGCTGAGTGTCTGAGATAGTGCTCTGCATTTTCACTGGTTCCTTCCTTCATCTTCTTATTCACGTGAAAACTTGCACACTTGTGCACATCTACACTCCACAGCATTGACCGCTGATGTTACTCCAGGTTCATGGTCTACAACGTAGGCAACGTTTTAAGTCTCCAAGCAGGGGCATAACGGAGGACCGCAAGGGGGGGGGGGGGGCAGGGTTTCTTGTTTTGGAGGGGGCTTCCTCACCCTCTAAGCCATGCCATTGCATGCCTTTCAGAATGCATGCAAAGGCGTGGAATAATAGTTAAACGCTCGGGAAAGCGACTCTGCCTTCCCGAGCAGGCCACTGTAGTGTTGAGGGGGGGGCAACCGTTCAGGAAGTTCCAATTGAGCCCAAGACTAATGAATATCTGTGAGACTGGGAAGATGCTGGGGTCCCTCATCACATTCTGCAGGTAGTTACATCGTTTTGTGCTACGCCACTGTCTTCCAGAAAGATAGGCAACTATAGCCAGAGTAAAGCAGCTTTAATTCAACAATGAGGCAGCTTTAATTCAAAAATGTTATGCCACCATCCAGGAGAAGCTTTAGCTGTGAGTTTGCTCTCCTTTCTACTTCCCTGCAGGTGTCACTAGACACAAACCTCCTCTTGGCTTGGCTGAAGCCTCTAATCATCACTAGTATTCACTTGGTAGACATAGTGCTCGCTGCTTCAAATTATCCGAATTCATACTTACCAGGTCTGGAGCATAGAGTAATTGAATAAATGAAAACACATTAGCTCTTTGGATTTTTTTTGTCAAATTTTTCCTATGAATTAATTTTGATGTTAATGGTTATGAAAAGGTAGTAAGTTGAATCTCTCCATATATTTTTTCAATAGTCACGGACATTTTAAGAAAGTGAGAAGCAAAATAATTTATACATGCATACAAATGAAAATATTAATATACATTCTATCAAATAAGAAAGGATCATATTTGGTAAGCTAAAACTATTCCAACTCTAGGGGTGTGGATTTTTCATTCGAATAGTATGTGGGGCGGTTTTTTGGCCTTTGACCCACACATTCATTAGAGCTCACTCAATATTGCACTGCAACATTTTTTCACTGACCTGCTGATAGTTCTATAACACTCAGTAGTGAATGTACAGTGTACACACGTTAAAGTACAGGGGAAAGATCAACCTTTCCTTAGAAAGCGCTCTGCTAACTGCAAGAAAACGTTTTGTTGCCATCAATCACTGATATCTGCATGTAATCCCCATTTGCCTATGTATTTTCATGTGACATGTTCTTTGAGTTGGGCAAGAAGAAATGTCAGGGTTGGATAGTGAACTGAAATGTTCCCACAGCTTTACCCCAAATCTTGTAATCATTACCGGGTCACTATGAATGAAGGCCTAAGCCATGGAGAGGAAAATATATGGTAACTACACTTGCACTGGAGAATACAGTAAGAAAGAGCTTCATAACAATCTGCCAGACAATTTATAAAGTTGTTTGCCTCCAGAGTTAAGTCAAAGGAAAAACGTTTTGGTGTACACATTTCCACTGAGTAATTCCCATTTTTTGCTTAAACAGTCACAAAAAAGCTCCGAGAATAAAGGAATAGTATGGGCACATATACTTTAGCCACACAGTGCCTC